>NC_058523.1:421712613-422354280 GCF_904849725.1 Hordeum vulgare subsp. vulgare | reverse complement strand
GGTTGGTTGGAGACCTTTTCGCACTAACTGGCTACGCGGGAAGAATTATGGGTACTCGACGTCACGGTATCAGCCGAAGGTTTTCAGATGTTAGCAATAGGGCGGCGCACGCCGGAGTGGTCCCGAGATGCATCGCACTTGTGATTAAGGGATGCTAGGACTGACGTCGGCCGCCCACGCATCATGCAGGAGCGCAAAGGGGGAAGTGGGCCCATGAACCCTTTGTGCTTAGGAGTTAGACCGGCGGGCTGGCCTCTTTGTTGAGTCTTAGGTGGGGCTGCGACGTGTCGATATTCCGAGGTCGTGCATGACCCAGAAAAGTGTGTTCGGCCAGAGTGTTATCGAGCGTGACGAGAAATGTGGTGCACCCGTGCCGGTATCAAAATTAACTATTTGAATAGTCATGTCCACAGTTACAGGACGACTTGGAGTTGTGCCCTGATCTTATACAACTACAATTGTTACTTAACTGGATTAGTTGCCCTGGGATCGCTTCCTCGCATGGAGTCGAGGGAGGATCTCTGGACGTGACCTCACTTTAATATTGCTGCAACAATATGACTATTAATGGTGTTACCTATTCTATTCTCGTATATTGTTGCAGGACCCTGAAGATGCTAGTCTTCGATAGGACTAGGCCTTCTCTCTCTATTCTCGCATTGCTGCAGTCAGTCCACATATAACCACCCCTCCTTTGATATTGATGCATACTTAGAATAGTTCTGATGTAAGACTTGTGAGTACTTTGGATGAGTACTCACCGTTGCTTTGCTCCCCCTTTGACCCCTTGATCCATTGCTGCGACTAGATGATGGAGCCCAGGAGATGGAGTTTCCTACCGACGCCTGCCATCCCAATGGTGTCTTCATCGTGGAGGCCGCTGAAGACCAGGAGTAGTTTAGGAGGTTCCCAGGTAGGAGGCCTCGCCTCGTTCGATCGTGTTTCTTTTGTGCTAGCCTTCTCTAAGGCACCCCATGTTATGTCTGTACTCAGATATTTGTTGCTTCCGCTGACTCGTGTGCTTATCGAGCTTTTGTATTCTAGCCCTCGAGGCCCCTGGCTTGTAATATGAAGCATGTATTATTTTATTTGTGTCTAGAGTTGTGTTGTGATATCTTTCCATGAGTCCTTGGGTTTGATCTTACGCATTTGCGTGTATGATTAGCGTACGATTAAATCGAGGGCATCACAGTGTCGCGGTCATATTATGAAGAATTACTACAAACTGATGCGTAACTGATACGTCTCAAACATATCTATAATTTTTGATGGTTTCACGCTGTTATCTTGTCAACTTTGGATGTTTTGCTTACCTTTTATATCTTTTTTGGGACTAACTTATTAACTCAGTGCCAAGTGCCAGTTCTTGTTTTTCCGTGTTTTTGACTCTTTTCAGATTTGATTTTGGAACGGAGTCCAAACAGAATAAAATCCCAGAAATGATTTTTTTCCCGAACGAAAGAAGACCAGGGGGCGTGAGGGCCAAGCAAGTGGGCCCACAAGCCATGTTGCCGCGACCAGGGGGGAGGCCGCGACAACAGAGCTTGTGCCCCCTGGCGCTCCCCTGCCCTAGGTCTTTGGCCTATAGATTCCCTAAAAATCCAGAAAAAACCAGGGGACCCACGAAAACACTTTTCCGCCGCCGCAAGCTTCCGTTTCCGCGAGATCTCATCTGGAGACCCTTCCCGGTGCCCTGCCGGAGGGGACTTTGGAGTTGGAGGGCTTCTTCATCAACATCATCGCCCCTCCAATGACTCGTGAGTAGTTCACTTCAGACCTACGGGTCTGTAGTTAGTAGCTAGATGGCTTCTTCTCTCTCTTGGATCTTCAATACAAAGTTCTCCATGATCTTCATGGAGATCTATCTGATGTAATCCTCTTTGGCGGTGTGTTTGTCGAGATCCGATGAATTGTGGATTTGTGATCAGATTATCTATGATATATATTTGAGTATTTGCTGATTTCTTATATGCATGATTTGATATCCTTGTAAGTCTCTCCGAGTCTTGGGTTTTATTTGGCCAACTAGTGTTGGGGAATGTCGCATGGGAAACAAAAATTTTCCTACTCGCACGAAGACCTATCATGGTGATGTCCATCTACGAGAGGGAATTTCCAATCTACGTACCCTTGTAGATCGCACAGCAGAAGCGTTAGTGAACGTGGTTGATGTAGTGGAACGTCCTCACGTCCCTCGATCCGCCCCGTGAACTGTCCCGCGATCCGTCCCACGATCCGCTCCGACCTAGTGCCGAACGGACGGCACCTTCGCGTTCAGCACACGTACAGCTCGACGATGATCTCGGCCTTCTTGATCCAGCAAGAGAGACGGAAAGGTAGATGAGTTCTCCGGCAGCGTGACGGCGCTCCGGGGGTTGGTGGTGATCTAATCTCAGCAGGGCTCCGCCCGAGCTCCGCAGAAACGCGATCTAGAGGAAAAACCGTGGAGGTATGTGATCGGGCTGCCGTGGCAAAAGTTGTCTCAAATCAGCCCTAATACCTCAGTATATATAGGAGGGAGGGAGGGGAGGAGGCAGCCTCAAACCCTCAAGGTTTTGTCGAAATTTGAGGTGGAGGAGTCCTACTCCAATCCTACTTGGAGTAGGATTCCACCTTCCCACTTGGAAACTCTTTCCACCTTGTGTTTTTCCCTTCTCAAACCTTACGGGCTTTGTGGGAACTTATTCCACCCCACTAGGGGCTGGTTTATCTCTTCCCATAGCCCATGAGACCCCTTGGGGCGTGACACCCCTCTCGATGGTCCCCGTCACCCCTCCCGGCACTCCCGGTACACTACCGACGAGCCCGAAACTTTTCCGGTAATGCCCGAAAACTTTCCGGTAACCAAATGAGGTCATCCTATATATCAATCTTTGTCTCCGGACCATTTCGAAAACCCTCGTGACGTCTGTGATCCCATCCGGGACTCCGAACAACATTCGGTAACCAACCATATAACTCAAATACGCATAAAACATCGTCGAACCTTAAGCGTGCAGACCCGGCGGGTTCGAGAACTATGTAGACATGACCCGAGGGACTCCTCGGTCAATATCCAATAGCGGGACCTGGATGCCCATATTGGATCCTACATATTACGAAGATCTTTATCGGTTGAACCTCAGTGCCAAGGATTCATATAATCCCGTATGTCATTCCCTTTGTCCTTCGGTATGTTACTTGCCCGAGATTCGATCGTGGGTATCCGCATACCTATTTCAATCTCGTTTACCGGCAAGTCTCTTTACTCGTTCCGTAATACAAGATCCCGCAACTTACACTAAGTCACATTGCTTGCAAGGCTTGTGTGTGATGTTGTATTACCGAGTGGGCCCCGAGATACCTCTCCGTCACACGGAGTGACAAACCCCAGTCTCGATCCATACTAACTCAACGAACACCTTCGGAGATACCTGTAGAGCATCTTTATAGTCACCCAGTTACGTTGCGACGTTTGATACACACAAAGCATTCCTCCGGTGTCAGTGAGTTATATGATCTCATGGTCATAGGAACAAATACTTGACACGCAGAAAACAGTAGCAACAAAATGACACGATCAACATGCTACGTCTATTAGTTTTGGGTCTAGTCCATCACATGATTCTCCTAATGATGTGATCCTGTTATCAAGTAACAACACTTGCCTATGGCCAGGAAACCTTGACCATCTTTGATCAACGAGCTAGTCAACTAGAGGCTTACTAGGGACAGTGTTTTGTCTATGTATCCACACAAGTGTTGTGTTTCCAATCAATACAATTATAGCATGGATAATAAACGATTATCATGAACTAATAAATATAATAATAACTAATTTATTATTGATCTAGGGCATATTTCCAACAGTCTCCCACTTGCACTAGAGTCAATAATCTAGTTCACATCACCATGTGATTCCAACGAATCCAACACCCATATAGTTATGGGGTCTGATCACGTTTTGCTCGTGAGAGAGGTTTTAGTCAACAGGTCTGAAACTTTCAGATCCGTGTGTTCTTTACAAATCTTTATGTCATCTTATAGATGCTGCTACTATGTGCTATTCGGAAATACTCCAAATATCTACTCTACTATACGAATCCGTTTCACTACTCATAGTTATTCGGATTAGTGTCAAAGCTTGCATCGACGTAACCCTTTACGACGAACTCTTTAACCACCTCCATAATCGAGAAAAATTCCTTAGTCCATCAGTTACTAAGGATAAATTTTGACCACTGCTAGTGATTCAATCATGGATCACTCTTTGTACCTCTCAACAGACTTTGAGTCAAGGCACTCATCAGGTGCGGTACCCAGCATGGCATACTTCAGATTCTACGGCCAAGGCATAGAAGACGACCTTCATCTATTCTCTTTATTCTGGCGGGGTCGGGTTTTGAGTCTTTCTCAAATTCACACCTCACAACGCAACCAAGAACTCCTTCTTTGCTGATCTATTTTGAACTCCTTCAAAAACTTGTCAAGGCATGCATCTTGTTGAAACTTCTATTATGCGCTTTCGATCTATCTTCATAGATCTTTGATGCTCAACGTTCAAGTAGCGCAATCCAGGTATTCCTTTGAAAACTCCTTTCAAACAACCTTGTATGCTTTACAGAAATTCTACATTACTTCTGATCCACAATATGTCAACCACATATACTTATCAGAAATTCTATAGTGCTCCCACTCACTTCTTTGGAAATACAAGTTTCTCATAAACCTTGTACAAACCCAAAATCTTTGATCATCTCATCAAAGTGTAAATTCCAACTCCGAGATGCTTGCACCAGTCCATTGAAGGATCGCTGGAGCTTGCATACTTGCTAGTATCTTTAGGATCGACAAAACCTCCTGGTTGTATCACATGCAATGTTTGCTCAAGGAAACCGTCGAGGAAACAATGTTTTGACATCCTATGTGCAATATTTCATAAATAATGCAGCAACTACTAACATAATTCTAACAGACTTGTAGCATCGCTACGAGTAAGAAAGTCTCATCATAGTCAACTGTTTGATCTTGTCGGAAACATCTTTGCGACAAGTCGAGCTTTTCTTAATAGTGACTTATCACCATCATCGTTTGTCTTCCTTTTAAATATCCATCTTTACTCAATAGTCCTATGACCATCAAGTAGTTCTTCCAAAGTCTACACTTTGTTTTCATACATGGATCCTCTCTCGGATTTCATGGCCTCTAGCCATTTGTCGGAATCCGGGCCCACCATTGCTTTCTCCATAACTCGTAGGCTCATTGTTTCTCAACAACATGACCTCCAAGACAGGGTTACCGTACCACTCTGCAGTAGTACGCGACCTTGTCAACCTACGAGATTTGTAGTAACTTGATTCGATGCTCGATGATCACCATCATCAGCTTTCACTTCAATTGGTGTAGGCGCCACAGGAACAACTTCCTGCGCCCTGCTACACACTGGTTGAAGTGATGGTTCAATAACCTTATCAAGTTCTACCACCCTCCCACTCAATTCTTTCGAAAGAAACCTTTCCTCGAGAAAGGATCCATTTCTAGAAACAAACACTTTGCTTTCGGATCTGAGATAGGAGATGTACGCAACTGTTTTGGATATCCTATGAAGATGCATTTATCCGCTTTGGGTTCGAGCTTATCATACTGAAACTTTTTCACATAAGTGTCGAAGCCCCAAACTTTCAAGAAACGACAGTTTAGATTTCTCTAAACCTCAGTCTATAATGTGTCATCTCAACGGAAATACGCGGTGCCCTATTTAAAGTGAATGCGGTTGTCTCTAATGCATAACCCATAAACGATAGTGGTAATTCGATAAGAGACATCATAGCATGCACCATACCAAATAGTGCGTGGCTATGACGTTCAGACACATCATCACACTATGATGTTCCAGGTGGCATGAACTGTGAAACAATTTCCACATTGTCTTAACTGCGTACCAAAACTCGTAACTCAGATATTCATTTCTATGATCATATCGTAGACAGTTTATCCTCTTGTTACGACGAACTTCACTCCGGAACAGAATTGAACTTTTCAATATTTCACACTTGTGATTCATTAAGTAAATACTCTTGTATCTACTCAAATCGTCATTGAAGTAAGAACATATGACATCCACTCCGTGCCTCAGCACCCATTGGACTGCATACATCAAAATGTATCAGTTCCAACAAGTTACTATCTTGTTTCATCTCAATGAAAACAAGGCCTTGATCATGTCGTGTGATTTGCATGTCACTAGTGATTCAAAATCAAGTGAGTATAAAGATCCATCAGCATGGCGCCTCTTCATGCAATTTATACCAACATGACTCAAGCAGCAGTGCCACAAGTAAGTGGTACTATCATCATTACCTCGTATCTTTTGGCACCAATATCATGAACATGTGTAACACTACAATCGAGATTCAATAAACCATTGAAGGTGATTATTCAAGCAAATAGAGTAACCATTATTCTCTTTAAATGAATAATCGTATTGCAATAAACACGATCCAATCATGTTCATGCTTAACGCAAGCACCAAATAACAATTATTTAGGTTTAACACCAATCCCGATGGTAGAGGGAGCGTGCGACGTTTGATCATATCAACCTTGAAAACACTTCCAACACGTATCGTCACCTCGCCTTTAGCTAGTCTCCGTTTATGCCGTAGCTTTCATTTCGTGTTACTAATCACTTAGCAACTGAACCGGTATCCAATACCCTCGTGCTACTAGGAGTACTAGTAAAGTACACATCAACATCATGTATATCAAATATACTTCTTTTGACTTTTTCCAGCCTTCTTATCTACCAAGTATCTAGAGTTGCTCCGCCTCAGTGACTGTTCCCCTCATTACAGAAGCACTTAGTCTCGGGTTTGGGTTTAATCTTGGGTCTCTTCATTAGTGCAGCAATTGTTTTGCCGTTTCACGAAGTATCCCTTCTAGCCCTTGCCTTTCTTGAAACTTAGTGGTTTCACTAACCATCAACTATTGATGCTCCTTCTTGATTTCTACTTTCGCAGTGTCAAACATCGCGAATTTCTCAAGGATCATTGTATCTATCCTTGATATGTTATAGTTCATCACGAAGCTCTCACAGCTTGGTGGCAGTGACTTTGGAGAACCATCACTATCTCATCTGGAAGATTAACTCCCATTTGATTCAAGCGATTGTTGTACTCAGATAATCTGAGCACACGCTCAACGATTGAGCTTTTCTCCCTTACTTTGTGGACAAAGAATCTTGTCAGAGGTCTCGTACCTCTTAACAAGGGCACAAGCATGAAATCACAATGTCATCTCTTTAGAACATCTCTTATGTTCCGTGACGTTTCAAAACGTCTTTGGCGCCTTGCTTCTAAGCCATTAAGTATTTTGTACTGAACTATCGTGTAGTCATCAGAAACGTGTATGTCGGATGTTCACAGCATCCACAGACGACGCTCGAGGTGCAGCACACCGAGTGGTGCATTAAGGACATAAGCCTTCTGCGCAGCAACGAGGACAATCCTCTGTAAAGTTTGCTACTATCAACTTTCAACTAAATTTTCTCTAGGAACATATAAAAATAGTAGAGCTATAGCGCAAGGTACATCGTAATTCGCAAAGACCATTAGACTATGTTCATGACAATTAGTTCAATTAATCATATTACTTAAGAACTCCCACTCAAAAAGTACATCTCTCTAGTCATTTGAGTGGTACATGATCCAAATCCACTATCTCAAGTCCGATCATCACGTGAGTCGAGAATAGTTTCAGTGGTAAGCATCTCTATGCTAATCATATCAACTATACGATTCATGCTCGACCTTTCGGTCTCATGTGTTCTGAGGCCATGTCTGCACATGCTAGGCTCGTCAAGCTTAACCCGAGTGTTCCGCGTGTGCAACTGTTTTGCACCCGTTGTATGTGAACGTTGAGTCTATCACACCCGATCATCACGTGGTGTCTCGAAACAAAGAACTGTCGCAACTGTGCACAGTCGGGGAGAACACAATTTCATCTTGAAATTTTAGTGAGAGATCACCTCATAATGCTACTGTCGTTCTATGCAAGATAAGGTGCATAAAGGATTAACATCACATGCAATTCATAAGTGACATGATATGGCCATCATCATGTGCTTCTTGATCTCCATCACCAAAGCACCGGCACGATCTTCTTGTCACCGGCGTCACACCATGATCTCCATCATCATGATCTCCATCAACGTGTCGCCATCGGGGGTTGTCGTGCTACTCATGCTATTACTACTAAAGCTACGTCCTAGCAATATAGTAAACACATCTGCAAGCACAAATGTTAGTTTAAAGACAACCCTATGGCTCCTGCCGGTTGCCGTACCATCGACGTGCAAGTCGATATTAACTATTACAACATGATCATCTCATACATCCAATATATCACATCACATCGTTGGCCATATCACATCACAAGCATACCCTGCAAAAACAAGTTAGACGTGCTCTAATTGTTGTTGCATGTTTTACGTGGTGACCATGGGTATCTAGTAGGATCGCATCTTACTTACGCAAACACCACAACGGAGATATATGAATTGCTATTTAACCTCATCCAAGGACCTCCTCGGTCAAATCCGATTCAACTAAAGTTGGAGAAACCGACACTCGCCGGTCATCTTTGAGCAACAGAGTTACTCGTAGCGATGAAACCAGTCTCTCGTAAGCGTACGAGTAATGTCGGTCCGAGCCGCTTCGATCCAACAATACCGCGGAATCAAGAAAAGACTAAGGAGGGCAGCAAAACGCACATCACCACCCACATAAACTTTTGTGTTCTACTCGAGATTACATCTACGCATGAACCTAGCTCATGATGCCACTGTTGGGGAATGTCGCATGGGAAACAAAAATTTTCCTGCGCACATGAAGACCTATCATGGTGATGTCCATCTACGAGAGGGGATTTCCGATCTATGTACCCTTGTAGATCGCACAGCAGAAGCGTTAGTGAACGCGGTTGATGTAGTGGAATGTCCTCACGTCCCTCGATCCGCCCCGCGAACCGTCCCGCGATCCGTCCCACGATCCGCTCCGATCTAGTGCCGAACGGACGGCACCACAGCGTTCAGCAAACGTACAGCTCGACGATGATCTCGGCCTTCTTGATCCAGCAAGAGAGACAGAGAGGTAGATGAGTTCTCCGGCAGCGTGACGGCGCTCCGTAGGTTGGTGGTGATCTAATCTGAGCAGGGCTCCGCCCGAGCTCCGCAGAAACGCGATCTAGAGGAAAAACCGTGGAGGTATGTGATCGGGCTGCCGTGGCAAAAGTTGTCTCAAATCAGCCCTAATACCTCAGTATATATAGGAGGGAGGGAGGGGAGGAGGCAGCCTCAAACCCTCAAGGTTTGGTCGAAATTTGAGGTGGAGGAGTCCTACTCCAATCCTACTTGGAGTAGGATTCCACCTTCCCACTTGGAAACTCTTTCCACCTTGTGTTTTTTCCTTCTCAAAACTTATGGGCCTTAGTGGGAACTTATTCCAGCCCACTAGGGGCTGGTTTATCTCTTCCCATAGCCCATGAGACCCCTTGGGGCGTGACACCCCTCTCGATGGTCCCCGTCACCCCTCCCGGCACTCCCGGTACACTACCGATGAGCCCGAAACTTTTCCGGTAATGCCCGAAAACTTTCCGGTAACCAAATGAGGTCATCCTATATATCAATCTTCGTCTCCGGACCATTCTGGAAACCCTCGTGACGTCTGTGATCCCATCCGGGACTCCGAACAACATTCGGTAACCAACCATATAACTCAAATACGCATAAAACATCGTCGAACCTTAAGTGTGCAGACCCGGCGGGTTCGAGAACTATGTAGACATGACCCGAGGGACTCCTCGGTCAATATCCAATAGCGGGACCTGGATGCCCATATTGGATCCTACATATTCCGAAGATCTTTATCGGTTGAACCTCAGTGCCAAGGATTCATATAATCCCGGTCATTCCCTTTGTCCTTCGGTATGTTACTTGCCCGAGATTCGATCGTGGGTATCCGCATACCTATTTCAATCTCATTTACCGGCAAGTCTCTTTACTCGTTCCGTAATACAAGATCCCGCAACTTACACTAAGTCACATTGCTTGCAAGGCTTGTGTGTGATGTTGTATTACCGAGTGGGCCCCGAGATACCTCTCCGTCACACGGAGTGACAAACCCCAGTCTCGATCCATACTAACTCAACGAACACCTTCGGAGATACCTGTAGAGCATCTTTATAGTCACCCAGTTACGTTGCGACGTTTGATACACACAAAGCATTCCTCCGGTGTCAGTGAGTTATATGATCTCATGGTCATAGGAACAAATACTTGACACGCAGAAAACAGTAGCAACAAAATGACACGATCAACATGCTACGTCTATTAGTTTTGGGTCTAGTCCATCACATGATTCTCCTAATGATGTGATCCTGTTATCAAGTAACAACACTTGCCTATGGCCAGGAAACCTTGACCATCTTTGATCAACGAGCTAGTCAACTAGAGGCTTACTAGGGACAGTGTTTTGTCTATGTATCCACACAAGTATTGTGTTTCCAATCAATACAATTATAGCATGGATAATAAACGATTATCATGAACTAAGAAATATAATAATAACTAATTTATTATTGCCTCTAGGGCATATTTCCGACAACTAGATCTATGATTCTTGCAATGGGAGACGTGCTTGGTTTTGGGTTCATACCGTGTGGTGACCTTTCCCAGTGACAGAAGGGGCAGCAAGGCACGCATCGTGTTGTTGTCATCAAGGGTAACAAGATGGGCTTTTATCGTAGATATGAGATTGTCCATCTACATCATGTCATCTTGCTTAAGGCGTTACTCTGTTCTCATGGACTTAATACACTAGATGCATGCTGGATAGCGGTCGACGTATGGAGTAATAGTAGTAGATGCAGAAAGTATCGGACTACTTGTTTTGGATGTGATGCCTATACATATAATCATTGCCATAGATAACGTCACGACTTTGCGCGGTTCTATCAATTGCTCGACAGTAATTCGTTCACCCACCATCTACTTGCTTTCATGAGAGAAGCCACTAGTGAACACTACGGCCCCCGGGTCTATTCACACCTATCGTTTCCACTTTCGCTTTTACTTTGATTTGTTTCTTTGTTGCTTTTAGTTCTCACTTGGGAAAAAATCTATAAGGGATTGACAACCCCTTCATAGCGTTGGGTGCAAGCTCTTTGTATTTGTGCAGGTACTTGTGATAATCCTTCAATGGATCGATACCTTGGTTCTCAAAACTGAGGGAAATACTTACCGCCGCTGTGCTACATCACCCTTTCTGCTTCGAGGGAACACCAACGCAAGGCTCCGAGGCCACGGGGGAATCCTTTGCATATTTGCCAAGGAAGTCCCTAAAGGCGTCGCCGTAGCAGAAGGATTCCTGGTGCCGTTGCTGAGGAGAATAAAGACAAGAATAGTCTCCCGTCAGCATGCTTGTTTCTGGCGCCGTTGGAAGGTCTTTTGTTGCAGTAGCAGAAGTATTTCTGGCGCCGTTTCCGGGGAAGGAGAGATATATCGAAGTATGTCTCACAAACTCATCTCTTGCATTTACTTTTTTTGCCAGTTGCCTCTCGTTTTCCTCTCCCCCACTTCACATTTGCCGTTTTCATTTGCCTTTGTCCTTTTCCTTTCTCCTTTGCCGTTTTCTCTTGCCTTTTGCCTTTTTGCCGTTTTCCTTTGCCGGTTTTCATGCTTGCTTGTGTGCTTGTTTGTTTGTTGAAGTCATCATGGCTGAAAACACCAAACTTTGTGACTTCTCGAGTACCAATAATAATGACTTTATTAGTACTCCGATTGCTCCCGCCACTAGTGCGGAATCGTATGAAATCAACGCAACTTTGCTGAATCTTGTTATGAAAGAGCAATTCTCTGGCCTTCCTAGTGAAGATCCGGCATCCCATCTCAATACCTTCATTGAGCTTTGCGATATGCAAAAGAAAAGAGATGTGGATAATGACGTGATTAAGTTGAAGCTTTTTCCTTTCTCGTTGCGAGATCGCGCAAAAACTTGGTTTTCTTCTTTGCATAAAAATAGTATCGATTCTTGGGATAAGTGCAAAGATGCTTACATATCCAAGTATTTTCCGCCGGCTAAGATTATCTCCTTACGTAACGAAATCATGAATTTCAAGCAACTTGATCATGAACACGTTGCACAATCTTGGGAGAGGATGAAGTTAATGATTAGAAATTGTCCCGCTGATGGCTTGAGTTTATGGATGATTATACAAATCTTTTATGCTGGCTTGAATTTTGCTTCTCGCAATATCTTGGACTCTGCCTTAGGTGGAACGTTCATGGAAATCACGTTAGGAGACGCTACAAAACTCCTAGACAATATCATGACCAATTACTCTCAGTGGCACACTGAAAGGTCACCTGCTAGCAAAAAGGTACACGCAATAGAAGAAATTAACTCGCTTAGTGCTAAGATGGACGAGTTGATGAATTTGGTTTCTAGTAGAAATGCTCCTTTGGTTCCTAATGACATGCCACTATCTTCCTTGATTGAGAGTAGCAACGCTAGTTTGGACGTTAACTTTGTTGGTAGGAACAATTTTGGCAACAACAATGCTTTTAGAGGAAACTATGTTCCTAGGCCTTTTCCTAGTAACTCCTCTAACAATTATGGAAATTCCTACAACAACACTTCTGGAAATCACAACAAATTACCCTCTGATTTATAGAGTAATATCAAAGAGTTCATCAACTCTCAAAAGATTTTCAATGCGTCCATAGAGGAAAAACTACTCAAAATTGACGATTTGGCTAAGAGCGTTGATAGGATGTCTTGTGATATTGATGCTTTGAAAGTTAGATGTGCTCCTCCCAAGGTCAACTTGGATGAAACTTTGAAAGCTATGCGTGTCTCCATGAACGAGAGCAAAGAAAGAACCGCCCAAATTCGCGCTAGACATGAATGGTTTAAAAGGGTGCGTTCTAGTGATGCAAATCACGAAGATCTTAAAGTGTTTGGTGTGACTCCCCTTGAATCTTTGTTTTCGCGTGTCAAACCTATTGATGAAGGGGATGGATATGAATCCACTTTGGTTGAAAAACGCCCCAATGATTCGGAGTCCACCTATCTTGATGATAAAGGCGTGGAGAGTGGAGTAGAAGAAATCAAAATTTTGGGTAGTAATGAAACTCCCACTTTGGATTTCAAGGAATTCAATTATGATAGTTGCTCCTTGTTTGAATGCATTTCTTTGATGGAATCCATTGCAAACTCTCCACATGCTTATAGCCAAAGCAAAGCCTTTACCGCGCATATCGTAGATGCTATGATGAAATCTCTTGAAGAGAAGCTCGAACTAGAAGTCTCTATACCTAGAAAACTTCATGATGAGTGGGAACCTACTATCAAAATCAAAATAAAAAACTATGAGTGCAATGCTTTGTGTGATTTGGGTGCTAGTGTTTCCGCGATTCCAAAGTCTTTATGTGATATTCTTGGTTTTCATGAGATTGAAGAGTGTTCTCTTAATTTGCATCTTGCGGATTCTACTGTCAAGAAACCCATGGGAAGGATCGATGATGTTCTTATTGTTGCAAATAAGAACTATGTACCCGTGGATTACATTGTACTTGACATAGATTGCAATCCTTCATGTCCCATTATTCTTGGTAGACCTTTCCTAAGGACTATTGGTGCTATCATCGATATGAAGGAAGGGAATATTAGATTTCAATTTCCCCTAAAGAAGGGCATGGAGCATTTTCCTAGAAATAAAATAAGATTGCTTATGAATCCATGATGAGGGCTACTTATGGTTTGAGCACCAAGGATGAATATACGCGATTCCATCACCTTATGCCTAGCTAAGGGCGTTAAACAATAGCGCTTGTTGGGAGGCAACCCAACGAATCTATCCTTTTTCTTTCTGTTTTGTGTTTTCCACACTTTCATAATTCTGTTATGATTGTGTTTTTTGTGTTTCTTTTTGCGTTTGTGCCAAGCAAAACCGTTATGATTAGTCTTGGGGATGATCGTTTGGTCATGCTGGAAAATACAGAAACTTTCTGCTCAAGAAAAGAATTTTCATTTTTTTTCTGTAAGAGATTTTGAGTTGATTCTTTTTGCTGCTGATTGATACGCAAATTCTTCAGACTGTAGTAATGTTTCAGAATTTTTGAAGTACCAGAAGTATATGAAGTATACAGATTGCTACAGACTGGTCTGCTGTTAACAGATTCTGTTTTTGTTGTGTTGGTTGCTTATTTTGATGAAACTATGGATAGTATCGGGGGGTATTAGCCATGGAATATTGAAAATACACTAACCCAACATCAACATAAGTAGAATTTAAGTTTGCTACAGTACCTAAGGAAGTGGTGGTTTGCTTTCTTATACTAATGTTATCACGAGTTTCTGTTTAAGTTTCGTGTTGTGAAATTTTCAAGTTTTGGGTGAAGTTCTTATGGACAAAAAGATAAAGAGTGGCAAGAGCTCGAGCTTGGGGATGCCCAAGGCACCCCAAGATTATTCAAGGATGTCGTAAAAGCCTAAGCTTGGGGATGCCCCGGGAAGGCATCCCCTCTTTCGTCTTCAATCCATCGGTAACATTACTTGGGGCTATATTTTTATTCACCACATGTTATGTGTTTTGCTTGGAGCGTCTTGTATCATAGGAGTATTTTATTTTTGTTGTGTCACAATCATCCTTGATGCACACCTAGAGAGGGAGACATGCACTCACCGTGATTTTTTCGAGATTCACTTATATCCTTTGGTAGACAATTCAGCTCACATGTGCTTCACTTATATCTTTTGAGCTAGTTGCTTTTGCTCTATGTGCTTCACTTATATATTTTAGAGCACGGCGGTGCGTGGCTTGGTAGTTGATCTATGCTATGAAAGTAGTCTCAAAAGGGGTAGTTATCCAAAGGGATACGAAAACTTCCACCTTCATGTGCATTGAATAGTTAGAGAAGTTTGATTCATCTCAACTAGTTTTGAGTTGTGGTTATGGTAATATTGAAGTTATATTAGTAAGGTGTTGTGGATCTATAAATACTTGTGTTGAAGTTAGTGATTCCCGTAGCATGCACGTATGGTGAACCGCTATGTGATGAAGTCTGAGCATGATTAGTCTATTGATTGTCATGCTTTGTGTGGCGGTCGGGATCGCGCGATGGTTTATACCTACCAACCTTTCCCCTAGGAGTATGCGTTGAATGCTTTGTTTCGATTACTAATAAATTTTTTGCAACAAGTATATGAGTTCTTCATGACTAATGTTGATACCATGGTTTACATGCACTTTCACCTTCCACCATCACTATCTTCTTTAGTGTCGTGCAACTTTCGCCGGTGCACAAAACCCACCGTTAGCCTCCCTCAAAATAGCCACCATACCTATCTACTATGGCTTTTTCAAAGTCATTCCGAGATATATTGCCATGCAACTACCACCATGACATGTGCCACCACGTCTACATTGCCATTGCATGATTGTAAGATAGCTAGCATGATGTTTCCATTAGTGTCTATGCCATGCTAGATCATTGTCACCGTACACTACCGAAGGCATTCCATATAGAGTCATCGTTGCTCTAAGTTTTGAGTTGTAAGTGTGATGATCATCATTGATGGAGCATTGTCCCATGTGATGAAATAAAAGAGGCCAAAGTTGCCCACCAAAATAAAAAGAATAGGCCAAAGAGCCCATCCAAAAAAAATGAGAGAAAAAGAGAGAAGGGACAATGCTACCACCTATCCACACTTGTGCATATTAAGCACCATGATCTTCATGATTGAGAGTCTCTCGTTTTGTCACCACCATATAGCTAGTGGGAAATTTTCATTTTATAACTTGGCTTGTATATTCCAATGATAGGCTTCCTCAAATTTTCCTTAGGTCTTCGTGAGCAACAAGTTGGATGCACACCCACTAGTTTTCTTTAAGAGCTTTCACATACTCTTAGCTCTAGTGCATCATTTGTATGGCAATCCCTACTCATTCACATTGATATCTATTGATGAGCATCTCCACAACTCATTGATATGTCTAGTTAATGTGACCATCTTATCCTTGTTTGTCTTGCAACCTCCACCACACTCCACACCACTCATAGTGCTAAAACCATGGCTCGCGCTCATGTATTGTGTGAGAGTTGAAAAAGTTTGAGAAAGTAAAGGTGTGAAAACAATTACTTGGCCAATACCGGGGTTGTGCATGATTTAAATTCGTTGTGCAATGATGATAGAGCATAGCCAAACTATATGATTTTGTAGGGATAACTTTCTTTTGGCCTTGTTATTTTGAAAGTTCATGATTACCTTGCTAGTTTGCTTGAATTATTATTGTCTCCACGTCAATAGCAAACTATTGTTTTGAATCTAATGGATCTGAACATTCACGTCATATAAGAGGAGTTACGAAGGACATCTATTCTAGGTAGCATGATAGCATCAAAAATTCATTCTTTATCACTTCCCTACTCGAGGACGAGCAGGAGTTAAGCTTGGGGATGCTTGATACATCTCAAACGTATCTATAATTTTTGATGGATTCACGCTGTTATCTTGTCAACTTTGGATGTTTTGTTTACCTCTTATATATTTTTTGGGACTAACTTATTAACTCAGTGCCAAGTGCCAGTTCCTGTTTTTTCTGTGTTTTTGACTCTTTTCAGATATGATTTTGGAACAGAGTCAAAACGGAATGAAATCTCCGAAATAAATTTTTCCAGAACGGAAGAAGATCAGGAGGCTTGAGGGCCAAGCAAGTGGGCCCACAAGGGGCACACAAGCCCTGTTGCCGCGGCCAGGGGGGAGGCCGCGGCAACCAAGCTTGTGCCCCCCTCGCGCTCCCCTGCCCTAGGTCTTTGGCCTATAAATTCCCTAAAAATCCAGAAAAAATCAGGGGATCCACGAAAACACTTTTCCGCCGCCGCAAGCTTCTGTTTCCGCGAGATCTCATGTGGAGACCCTTCCCGGTGCCCTGCCGGAAGGGACTTTGGAGTTGGAGGGCTTCTTCATCAACATCATCGCCCCTCCAATGACTCGTGAGTAGTTCACTTCAGATCTACGGGTCCGTATTAGTAGCTAGATGGCTTCTTCTCTCTCTTGGATCTTCAATACAAAGTTCTTCATGATCTTCATGGAGATCTATCCGATGTAATCCTCTTTCGCGGTGTGTTTGTCGAGATCCGATGAATTGTGGATCAGATTATCTATGATATATATTTGAGTCTTTGCTGATTTCTTTTATGCATGATTTGATATTCTTGTAAGTCTCTCCGAGTCTTGGGTTTTGTTTGGCCAACTAGATCTATGATTCTTGCAATGGGAGAAGTGCTTGGTTTTGGGTTCATACCATGTGGTGACCTTTCCCAGTGACAGAAGGGGCAGCAAGGCACGCATCGTGTTGTTGCCATCAAGGGTAACAAGATGGGATTTTATCGTAGATATGATATTTTCCATCTACATCATGTCATCTTGCTTAAGGCGTTACTCTGTTCTCATGGACTTAATACACTAGATGCATGCTGGATAGCGGTCGACGTGTGGAGTAATAGTAGTAGATGTAGAAAGTATCGGTCTACTTGTTTTGGACGTGATGCCTATAGATATAATCATTGCCATAGATAATGTCACGACTTTGCACGGTTTTATCAATTTCTCGACAGTAATTCGTTCACCCACCGTCTACTTGCTTTCATGAGAGAAGCCACTAGTGAACACTACGGCCCCCGGGTCTATTCACACATATCGTTTGCACTTTTGCTTCTACTTTGCTTTGTTTCTTTGTTGCTTTCAGTTCTCACTTGGCAATCAATCTATAAGGGATTGACAACCCCTTCATAGCTTTGGGTGCAAGCTCTTTGTGTTTGTGCACGTACTTGTGATAATCCTTCACTGGATCGATACCTTGGTTCTCAAAACTGAGGGAAATACTTACCGCCGCTGTGCTACATCACCCTTTCCGCTTCGAGGAAACACCAACTCAAGGCTCCAAGGCCACGGGGGAGTCCTTTGCATATTTGCCAAGGAAGTCCCAAAAGGCGTAGCCGTAGCAGAAGGATTCCTCGTGCCGTTGCTGAGGAATCAAGACAAGAATAGTCTCCCGTCAGCACGCTTGTTTCTGGCGCCGTTGGAAGGTCTTTTGTTGCAGTAGCAGTAACCCACTTGTAATTTGATACATCACCGTCGCATCTATAAATTTTGAATGTTTCATGCCAATACTCTACAACTTTTATATACTTTTGGCAACATTATATAATATTTTTGGGACTAACTTACTCATCAAGTGCCGAGTGTCAGTTACTATTGTTTTCGCATGTCTTGCAGAAAATCCACCACAGGCCAAACGTGAAAAAATTCACAATTTTGTTTTGGAATATAAGTGATTGGGAAAAAGAATCAACGCAACACGGTGCCCGAGGTGCTCGCAAGCCAACAACATGGTTGCGCACTCCTAGTTTGGGACCATCAGGTAAGTCGGTTGGGACCCTCCGCCAAAACAAAGATAATTTCCCAATAAAAATCCCCTCAAAATTTCATCCCAATTGGAGTTATAGTTCTCCGGATATTTAAGAAACGGTGAAGGGGTTAGAAAACATATGCGAAAACAAAAGAGAAGCAGAGAGAGATCCCATCTTGGAGGGCTTGATGCCCTCCAGGAGCTGAGACTTGTGATCTGAGTTGGGTTTTCCATGAAGAGGAACGGGTGATGTAGCACAATGTAGGTAAGTATTTCCCTCAATAGAGAACCAAGGTTTATCGGACCATAGGAGTATCAATAACCCCCGTCTTCATCAAGTGCACACAAAAGAAACAAACACTTGCACCCAACACGGGCAAGAGGGTTGGCAATCCCCTTGTCTCATTATTTGCAAGCAAGTAAGTAGCGTGGTTGGAAGTTGCAAAGTGAAAAGTAAATAACAAATAATTAAATGCATCAAGGAAATTGTAACTTTTGTAAATTTATAAGTGAATAGACCTGGGGTCCATAGTGTTCCCTAATGGCATCTCTCATGAAACAAGCATACGGTGGGTTGACAAATTACTCTTGGGCAATTAATAGAAAAGAGGATAGTTATGTGATATTCACGACAATGATCAGGTGTATGTAGGCATCATGTCCACAAGTAAATAGGCCGACTCCTACCTGCACCAATTACTATTACTCCACCCATCGACCGCTATCGAGCATGCATCTAGAGAAGTAAAACACAGTAATGCTTGGAGAATAATGACATGTTGTAGACAAAGAGAACTCAATTAATATGAGTTAACCCCATCATTTTATCCTTAGTGGCAACAATACAAAGACGTATCTTGTCCCCTACTTTGTCGCTTGGATATAGAAATCCGTCAGATTGAACCCACTACAACACACCTCTGTCACTTAAGAAACATCATTCTACTTGGCCAAAGCAAATCAATAGATTAGAGAGATTTACAAAGCTATGATGATCATGCACATAAGAATCATAATTAGAATTCAAAGAAGACTCATATATTTATCATGAATAATCTGAACATAAACCCATAATCCATCGGATCCCAACAAACGCATTGCACGAAAGAGTTACATCAAATAGATCAAAGCGAAGATGTGATGATCATTGTATTGAAGATCAAGAGACGGAGAGAGAGAGATAGCTGCTTGCTAGCAGTCCCTGGCAACGACACTAGAAGAATGTTGTTGACGTGTTCCTGACTTGAGGCCTCCGCGGCAACAGAGCCAGAACTGCTCCCAGTTGCTCAATAATTAGCAATTGTCTTGCAATGGCCCACCAGTGTGTGGGTTCGCGGCAGTTTTCGAGGGTAGAGTATTCAACCCAAATTTGTTGGTTCGCCCGTCAGGAAGTGAAAGGATACTCTCAAGTATTAGCAGCTGAATGTGTCAGATTCAACCGCACCTGAAAGATTAGTATCTGCAAGCAAAGTATCAGTAGCAAAGTAGTATGATAACAACGGTGTCAGAAACGATCTGTTGATGGCATACTATTCCTAACTGTTGTATCAATGGCGCCAGAAGTTGACCGTGGACGGAAAATATTCTTTCCCGTCAACGGCGTGAGAAAAAGTATTGTAGCGGATAGCAGCAGCGTAACGAGTAACATCAGTGGCAAGGAATAGCAGTAGTGACAGCAGTAGCAAGTAGCAACAGTAGCAAGTAACAACAGTAGCAAGTAGCAACAGTACTAACAGCAGCAGCAAGTAGCAACAGAAGTAATAGCAGCAGTGCGGCAAACTCATAGGCAATGGGTCGGTGATTCGTTTGGATGACATTCATCATGCAACGGTTATAACATGGAGAGATATGTGACTAGCTCCCGTTCGCCAATGTGATGTAGGCATGCATTCTGTGTGTAGTCATACGTGCTTAGGGAAAAGAACTTGCATGACATATATTGTCCATCCCTCCCGTGGCAGCGGGGTCCAAAAGGATACTACGGGATATTAAGGTTCTCCTTTTAATGAAGAACCGGAACAACGCATTAGCACTTGGTGAACACATGAAGTCCTCAAACTATGGTCATCACCGGGAGTGGTTCCTGTTATTGTCACTCCGGGGTTGCCGGGTCATAACACATAGTAGGTAACTACAACTTGCAAGATCGGATCTAAAACACACATATATTGGTGACAACATAATAATTTCAGATCTGAAATCATGGCACTCGGGCCCTAGTGACAAGCATTAAGCAAGGCAAAGTAGCAGCAACATCAATCTCAGAACATAGTGGATACTAGGGATCAATCCCCGTCAAAACTAACTCGATTACATGATAGATCTCATACTACTCATCACCGCCTAGCGAGCCTGTCACATCCCTGACACCTTAAGCAAGTTAGCTTTGTGCTCATGTTTTCTTTGCATTGCATCTAAGAAATTTTCAACAAGAAGAAAGTAAGTGGTGAAGGAAAATTCAACAAACCCTAGCCACTTCTCAAATTTAAGGAAATTCAAACTAGTTAAAATCAATGAACCCAAAATGGCCTTAAGAAAAGTTCAAACTTTCTGATAAATCATGAAAGTATATAAGCAATGAAGAAAACATTTTTCTTGACACTTTAAGCATTTTAAATAAATGCAAAAAGCTACTGGTTTCAAGTTTTAAATTTGAAACCAGAAACTTTAAACTTTCAAAAATGTTGAAAACTTTAGGAATGGTTGGAAATATTCCAACAAATATTCTAGGGTGCTCAACATAGTTTTTACAAACCATTTGGGAGCTGAAATAATTAGTAAATCAATTTCAGTATTTAAAACAGAAACAAAACACAAAGAAAATGAGAAAACCTTAACTGACGCTTACCTTGCCTGGCCCAACTGCTCCTGTCGTCTTCCTCCTCGCCAGTAGGAGCAGGAGGTGGCCGCCGCGTCGCCGCGCGCCTCCATGCAGCTCCCTGGCTGCCTGGCCGCCGCCTCGCGTTGGCAAGCACGGGGATAACCTCCCCGAGGCCGTCCCTATCCGTTCCCCAGCTCCAGTTCCCCCCTCCTCTCGGATCTCTCCTCCCTCCTTCTGCCGCCATTGCTACGAGCTCGAGCTCGAGCCGTCGCGCCTCTAGCCACAGGAACCTCCCTCCGAGTAGTCTAGCAGCTTCGCCTCGTCGAGCTGGTCCTCCCTGCAGAAGCCGAAGTCTCCCCGAGCTCTGCATCGCCCCCAACGCCATCGTCTTCCACCTTCGGCTGCCGGCAAATCGACGGTGAAACGCCGGCGACAGCCCTTCCCCGAGCCGTCTAAGCCCTGCTGTGCACTCCCTTGAGCATACAGTCATTTCCCCTCTCTTTCCCCTCGGATCCGAGCCCCCTAGCCATTGGACCATCGAACCCGTACTCCGGCAGCCGCCCCGGCTCGTCGCCGGCTTACTCCGGCCACCTATAGCTCTCCCTGAGGCCAGCAATGGATGTGGTCGAGCCTGGAGATCACTCCAGTGCTCTCAGCATCTTGTTCCGAGCACCACAACACGTTCTAGCGTGTCGCCAGCGAGGTTCTGCCGCGGATCTGGTCACCGCCGGCCAGGATCCGGCGAGGGCCGACGTGGCCAACCTAATCCAGCAATTTAAATGCTTAATCTCTCGCTGACAGTGGGCCCAAGGCCAAGTCAAACTCAGTTAGGGGCTGGTCAGCGCGGGATTAGCCCCTGAGAGGCTGACCAGTGGGTCCCCCCCTGACAGGTTTGACCTGAACAGGTCAGTTGACCTGCTGATGTCAGGCTGACGCAATAAAGGGATTTTCCAGTATAGAAATAATTCCAGAAATGTTTAAAATTCTAAAATTCATAGAAATTAATCTGTAACTCCAATGAAAATAATTTATATATGAAAAAGTATCAGAAAAATTCAAGGAATCTGAATATGTCATTTTCAAACATGTTTGAAAATGTTACAGAACCCAAACATGTATATTAGTGAATAAGTCAATTCTTATAAATACTTTATAAATGGAATATGGAAAATATTTGATTTTCACTATGATTGACATGATCAAATATTGTCCTAATTACAAACCAACAACTTAACATGTCATCCCATGCATGTTAACATCAAGTTGATGTCAGCATCAGGTCAAATCAATTAAAATGGTATCCGAGAATACCTCGTTTGAAGTGATATTTGAATTTGATTCAAATCAACTTCAAACCTAATACATGCTAGCTATATTACTATGTCACCTTGCATTCTCATGCCATGCTCATGCATCATCTTGATTGCATATGCTTGATATTGATTGTTGTCATTCCTTTCGGTAGGCTCCGCTCCCCAGGATTCCACCGAATACCCGTCTGACGGATACTGTCACTCCTCTGAGCAACAAGGCAAGCAACCATTTTGATCATCCCAATAAATCCCATGTTCTTGCTCCTACACTTACTTATTGCATTAGGATCAAATGCTTCAAATGCTTTTTCCACGTTAGTTGAACCCACTTCCTTTGCATGACCTATCCTTGTCACACTAAATAGCTGAACCTTGCAACCTAGCATACCTGGTAGTTGCTTGAGCCATGATGTGCCTTATCCTGCTATGCCTGCTATGCTTAGAGTTGTGTATGGTATGTCATCTGGGAGATGAACAGAATTGTGAGAATGTGTTCGGTAAGCAAAGGTTGTGTGTTGAACCTGATTTGGTAAAGGTACCGGTGAAAGGCTGTGTAGGAGTACATGGCGGGTTGTTTCATTGGAACCGTCCTTAGGAACTGAGTTCCGTGTATGTAATCCAAGACTACATACTAGCACATGCTGGGCCCTGAAATATGACCCCGCTCGACCTATTAATCGCTTAGTACTCGGTCCAGGAGTTGCAAGTAGTTTCTAGTGTTTATAGTCATGCTGGAGGCCGTGCATGGTGCTGACCTGAGAGGTGGGCTGTGATGCGGTAGGCAGTGGCACGGTGTACCAAGTGGCACCCGGATGGTGGGCTTGGGAACCCTGCGCACATCGTTTGAGGCCGTGGCGGAAACCTTGGCCAGACTTCCGTACGGGTTACTCTCAGATAGGCGATAAACCTGGACTAGGTACTAGTGTGGTTAACGGTCGTGGCCGACTCCCTCGCTAGGCTTCCGCTTGAAGGTTGCCGAGGTGCATGACGTGCACATGGCGATAAGTGGCGAGAACGTGTGTGATGAAGTAAACCCCTGCAGGGTTATGATCTATTCGAATAGCCGCGTCCGCGGATATGGACTACTTGGAGACATATGTTGTTCATAGATAACTTCAATGGCTACTCATAAAAATTGTCAAGATAAGCGTGAGTGTCGTGGACGGAAATTCCGTATGGAGACGGAATGATTCCACGATGGTGTATTGTTGTGGTGTTAGTGGACTCGTATGCGAGAAATCAAGTTGACAAAATTATGTTAAAATGCAAGTTGTCTAGCCACAAGTCAAATGCTGGCTTCCCGCATGAAACCCCACAATACCTTTTGATACATTGCATGAGTAGATAGTTATCCTAAAGTCTTGCTGAGTACCTCCGTACTCATGTTTGCTTAATAAATGTTGCAGAGGTTGCTAATGACCCTAATGGGGGGTTCTGCATAGACATCGACGACGACGAGTAGCTCGTGTCCCAGCTACGATATGGCCCTACATTGGGTCTGTAGTATAGTCGGGCCATGTGCCTTCTAGTTGCACATGTCTGTACTCCGACAGTTTTAAACTCTTCCGCTGGCGTGTAACTGAATGACTGCTATTATGGGTTGTGAGACCCTTAATGTGTAATATTATGTGTGTGGCTCTTCCGAGCCTCTTAAATAAAGTTTGTATGTTTATGGTTATGTTGTGATGCCATCGATGTATCTATACATATCGGTATGCCATGCGTACGTGTGTCGTACTTGATATGTATGGGGTTCGATTACCTAGTCGTGAACTTTAGTAGCACTCCTTACAAGGAAATGCCCCTTTGTGATCCAACGAGCCTTGGTAGTTCGCTACTGCTCCGGACACTTTGGTTGACCGGCATGTGTCCTTCTTAGCTACTGTGTCTGTCCCCTTTGGGGAAATGTCACGCGATGTAATGGAGTCCTTGTAGCTTGCTACGACTCGTCTACACTCGCTGATGACCGACACCTGCTTTGTTGGGTCATGTATGCTTGTCCTTGTGCGGTACTGCCACTTTGGTTTGTGACTAGACTTGTCCATCCGGGTTCTTTGACATTGGAATGCTAGCGACATTATTGCATACGTGAGTCAAAAGACGCAAACGGTCCCGGCTAAGGTAAGGCTACAGCCGTGGAGTTAACCTTGCGTGAGACCGCAAAGAGATGCGATGTGTTACATGCTCGATTCCTATGACCTAGGATCGGGGTCCCGACAGTGTTGGTATCAGAGCCTCACTGACTGTAGGATTACTAAGCCAAACTGGTCGAAGTTGAGTCTAGAATTGCTTTAGTTATATATAAGGGAATTGTTTGTGGAAGGGAACGTAAGACTCTTGTTCTCTCCTCAAGTTATTCTATTCTGGTCATCCTCGTCTTTTCTGCGGGAATTAAGGACTAGGTTACTCATCTTCTTCTAGGCTCGTGTTTCTGATCTGTAGATTATAGGACTACGAGTCAAGAGTTATTTGCGTTTCTTTCATTCCTAGGAAAAAGGAAGTAAGTTTGATGATCAGAGAATTGAACTTGATAGTTGAGTGGTTACGCTATTCCATATTTGGGTTGTCTCAAAATTTATTTTTGAGCATTTACAGCTGTTATGCTGCCCAATTTTTGCATTCAGAGCTTTAATGCTTTTGCATTACTCTCTATTTACAGATGCCTGGCCGTCCTTCTCGTCAGGTGGTACGTCTGACCAGGTGCATTGATGTACCGGGTCATACGGCCATGCTGGTCAGGGTGATGTCGGTGTGCGGTTACCGCTGGTACCCCGAGTACACAGTGGAGGAACAGTACCGAGACTTCAACCAGAGCCAGTATATCTGCACTGTTAGGGTATTTCCATACTACCCTGGAGCTGAGGAGCCAATCCATTGGTCCTATGGATTGGGAGTCACTGTTGACATGGCTGTACAAGATGGTGCCTATTCAATGCTGACCATTATGAGAGCGAGACATGCATTGCTGCAGAATTCAGAGTTCTCCTATGTTCCGGTCTCTCAGCCTGGTGAAGAGGGATACCTCAGTGGAGTCTATTTTGATTCTTCTATGGAGGATCCACTACTGCAGTCCACTGTTGAGATGCTAGAGAACAGAGACAGGGATGCTCGTGCTCTCCGCATGGAGCTTTATGCTACCCGTGCCTGTTTGTGGACGGCTTTGACGCAGCTGGCACCGATAGTCCAGACAGGGTACGGAGATATGGATATGCTGAACCCTGTTAGGAACCATCTTCCGGCCCACATTGACTGGCCAGCTATAGGAGGAGTCACCCCTCTTCGGGGACCCCTCTTACCACCAGTCAGGGGACCAAGGCCACATCCGTGTCCTTATGGATCCCAGGGATCTCAGGCTAGAGTGTTTCCTGATCCGCAGGTTGAGCTTCCAGGTCATGGAGGTAATCTCTATGAGATGTTCTATGCTGATGCCTGAGCTGTGAGCGGAAGGATAGTATGGTAGTAGCCGTACGTTCACAGTCCTGCGTGACTTGTGAAGTATTCTTGTGATGTGAAATGAATTCCAGAGGCATGGATAAATAATGTATAGGAAGCTTGTAAGCCTCTCATGAGTAGTTTCGTAATTTCAGTAGTTGCTCTTCGGTTAAGATTGTACTGAACTATGTAAGGGTGTGTATGAACCATGGTGTATATATAGCAGTTGCTTGTTACCATGTTGTTCGGATATTCATTTCCGCCTTCCGTGTGTTCAGTACATTCTTAATCCATAGCTAGTATTGATATGATATTGGTCTAAGCTCTGAGTTTGTTTGTCAGGATGGTGTTCACCAGGTTGAACCGTGCCCCTGGTCATGAGCAAGGCGAGGGTAGTCAAGCGTCGCAGGAAGACCTGCCTCACCCGCCCTCTCTGGCGGAAGTTATGCTCGAGGCAGAGAGAAACAAAAGGGAGACCAACCGACTGTTAGAGCGTACTGAGCAGAATACGGCTCGTCAACCTAGGAATGCTGCAGTGTCCCTCAACGACTTTGTGAAGCTGAATCCTCCAAAGTTTCGTCATTCCGTCGATCCCCTCGACGCTGATGACTGGCTGTGCAACATCTCACGCAAGATTCACTCTGCAAATGTGTCTGAGGCCGACAAGGTGACCTTTGCGGCATATCTCCTGGAAGGACCCGCCAATCTATGGTGGGAGAACTTTGAAGCTATGCGTCCTGCTGAACCAGTAGCCACATTGGCAGACTTCAGTGCAGCCTTTCGTCTGCACCATATTCCAGAGGGCCTGATGGACAGAAAGAGAGAGGAGTTCCGTGCCTTCACTCAGGGCAAGTTGACCGTGGATGCTTATAGCCGCGAGTTCGGTAACCTCGCCCGCTATGCAACAGAGGAGGTGTCTACTGACGCCAAGAAACAAGCAAGATTCCGTAAGGGTTTGAGCCCTGAGCTTCGTTGTGATCTGCGCCTCCACGAGTGTGCAAGCTTTCAAGCCCTGGTCAACAAGGCGATCAGTGCCGAGACTGGTCATACTGACTTTGAAGCCACAAGGAAGCACTCCCGTGACTTTGGCTCGTCTTCTGGTTCCGCGTTTCCCAAACGCAGGCTATGGGTTCCGAACAGTTCTGTGCCGCCAAGATACACTCCGAGGCCATCCTACGTGGCGCCTCAGACGAATCAGACCAACCCTCCAGCAAAAACTTATGGTGGTCCAGCTAGCAATGTTGCACCACGTGCCAACCAAGTGATATGCTACAAGTGTGGAGAACCAGGGCACTACTCCCGTGAGTGTCCTCAAAATGTGGGTGTCAAGCAACCCGGAAAGTCCGTCGGGCAAGCCAAGTCGGGCAAAGCTTCCTATGTGAAGCCAACTCCTGCACGTGGCCGTGTGAACTATGTGTCAGTAGAAGAAGCTGCAGAGGATCCCGACGTCATGGTGGGTACGCTTCTTGTTAATCATCACCCAGCGTCTGTTCTCTTTGACACTGGGTCTTCTCATTCCTTCATTTCAGAAAGTTATGCACAGTTGCATAACATGTCTTTTTGTGATATGCCAATTCCGTTGGTTGTCCAAACTCCTGGTAGTAAATGGAAAACCTCTAGGATAACCTATGGCAATGAAATTCTAGTAGATAGGCTAGTTTTTCTAGCCTCATTGATAGCCTTGAAATCTTCGGATATTAATATCATCTTGGGTATGGACTGGATGTCAACTCACTATGCCAAGATTGATACTCATTCTAGAAATGTCCAGCTTACCCATCCCTCGGGTGAGATAGTAAATGTCTCTACTCGAGTTGCCAAATGCCAACTCTATTCCCTAAATGCCAACCCTCTTTCGGAACTTGAAGACATTCCGGTAGTCCGTGACTTTCCGGATGTCTTTCCAGAGGAACTGCCAGGAATTCCACCTCACAGAGATGTAGAGTTTGTGATAGATCTTGTTCCGGGAACTGTCCCAATAGCCGGAAGACCATATAAGATGGCACCCCTGGAGCTAGCCGAACTTAAGAAGCAACTAGATGAGGCCTTGAATAAAGGTTTCATTCGTCCTAGCTCTTCTCCTTGGGCTTGCCCCGTCCTCTTCGTTAAGAAGAAAGACGGAACGGATCGGATGGTTGTAGATTACCGACCAGTTAATCTGGTCACCATAAAGAACAAGTATCCGCTCCCCAGGATCAACGATCTATATGATCAGCTCGCTGGATCCTCAGTCTTCTCCAAAATGGATTTGAGGTTGGGATACCATCAAATCAAGATCAAGAACGGGGACATTCCAAAAAGGGCTTTTGTTACTCGTTATCGCCAATACGAGTACACCGTCATGTCCTTCGGTTTAACCAATGCCCCAGCCACCTTCTCTCGTTTGATGAATTCGATCTTCATGGAGTATTTGGATAAATTCGTCGTGGTATACCTCGATGATATTCTCATCTACTCGAAGAACGAACAAGAACATGCCGAGCATCTAAGGCTGGTATTGATGAAACTTCGAGAGCATCGCCTTTATGCCATGTTTTCAAAATGTGAATTTTGGTTACCAGAAGTGACCTATCTAGGCCACGTAATCTCTGGTAAGGGTATTGCTGTCAATCCTGAGAGAGTTCAAGCTGTCCTTGATTGGACTCAACCTGAATCGGTTAAGCAAGTTAGGAGTTTTCTTGGTCTAGCGAGCTATTGTCGCCGCTTTGTCGAGAATTTCTCCAAGGTTGCAAAGCCTCTAACTGAACTCCTCAAGAAGGATAAAAAGTTCGAGTGGACACCACAGTGTGAGCATAGTTTTCAGGAACTGAAAAGACGCCTGACTTCCGCACCTGTGTTGCTACCACCAGATTTTTCTAAGGACTTTGTTATCTATTGCGACGCCTCGCGACAAGGATTAGGTTGCATTCTCATGCAAGATCGTCATGTGATCGCATACGCATCTCGACAGTTGCGTCCACATGAGGATAATTATCCCACACATGACCTTGAGCTTGCACCTATGGTCCATGCACTAAAAACCTGGCGACATTACCTTCTGGGTAATCGTTGCGAAATATTCACTGATCACCAAAGTCTGAAATATATCTTCACCCAGCCGGATTTGAATCTCAGGCAAAGATGGTGGGTTGAGTTGATCTCGGATTACGACTTAGGGATAACTTACACCCCCGGGGAAGGCCAATGTTATGGCCGATGCACTAAGTCGTAAATCTTATTGTAACAATTTGATGCTACAACAAGGTCAACCACATCTCTATGAGGACTTTCGGAAGTTGAATCTTCATATTGTTCCTCAAGGAATCCTTTCTACCCTGGTGGCGAAGCCTACCCTTAAGGATCAAATTATAGCTGGCCAAAAGCGTGACAAGGGTATATCACGGATCAAGGAGAATATTTTTAGCGGAAACGCTAAAGAATTTTCCATGAACGATCAAGGTGTTGTGTTCTTCCAGAATCGTCTAGTGGTTCCTAAGAACCCACATTTAAGGCAGTTAATCCTTAAGGAGGCCCATGATTCTCCTCTCACCATTCATCCCGGTAGTACTAAGATATATCAGGACCTACGCCAGAGGTTCTGGTGGACTAGGATGAAGAGAGAAATTGCTGCGTTCGTTGCTAACTGCGATGTTTGTCGTCGAGTTAAGGCAGAACATCAAAGGCCTGCTAGCACCCTTCAACCTCTAGCTATTCCTGAATGGAAATGGGATAAAGTTAGTATGGATTTCATTACCGGATTTCCCAAGACCAAGAAAGGAAATAATGCTATCTTTGTGGTCATTGACCGTCTTTCCAAAGTGGCTCATTTTCTTCCCGTTCGTGAGAGTATAACAGCTAGCCAGCTAGCAGAGTTATATATCTCTCGAATAGTGTCTCTTCATGGTGTTCCCCTGGAGATTAACTCGGACCGTGGGAGTATCTTTACTTCCCGTTTCTGGGAAAGTTTTCAGAATGCCATGGGGACTCACTTATCTTTTAGCACTGCTTCCCATCCCCAAGCAAGTGGTCAAGTAGAAAGAGTGAATCAAATCCTAGAAGATATGCTCCGAGCTTGTGTTATATCGTTCGGTATGAATTGGGAGAAGTGCCTTCCATTCGCCGAATTTGCTTATAACAATAGTTATCAATCAAGCTTGGGCAAAGCTCCTTTTGAAGTTCTCTATGGACGAAGATGTCGAACACCTCTTAATTGGTCAGAAACCGGGGAGAGGCAACTCTTTGGCCCGGATATGATCCAGGATGCAGAAGAGCAGGTTCGCATTATTCGTGAAAAGTTGAAAACAGCCCAGTCTCGTCAAAAGAGCCAATATGATCGTCATCATAAGGCTATGACCTTTGAAGTTGACGAGAAGGCTTACCTTCGGGTTGCACCTTTGAAGGGTACCCATCGATTCGGTATCAAGGGCAAGTTGGCTCCTTGTTACATTGGTCCTTTTCGCATTCTTGCCAAACGAGGAGAAGTTGCCTACCAGTTGGAACTTCCTCCGCATCTTTCCATGGTTCATGATGTCTTCCACGTCTTGCAACTCAGGCGTTGCTTTTCGGATCCTATCCGTGAAGTGGACCACGAAACGCTTGATCTCCAAGATAACCTTTCATACCGAGAATACCCCGTGCATATTCTTGATCAAGCTGAGCGTACCACTCGACGTCGAAACCTCAAGTTTCTTAAATTTCAATGGTCAAATCATTCTGAAAAGGAGGCAACTTGGGAAAGAGAGGATCGTCTCCGACTTGAGTATCCTGCGTTATTCCCGACGACTTCTAAATCTCCGGACGAGATTCTTTTGAGTGGGGGTGAGTTGTCACATCCCTGACACCTTAATCAAGTTAGCTTTGTGCTCATGTTTTCTTTTTATTGCATCTAAGAAATTTTCAACAAGAACAAAGTAAGTGGTGAAGGAAAATTCAACAAACCCTAGCCACTTCTCAAATTTAAGGAAATTCAAACTAGTTAAAATCAATGAACCCAAAATGGCCTCAAGAAAAGTTCAAACTTTCTGATAAATCATGAAAGTATATAAGCAATGAAGAAAACATTTTTCTTAACACTTTAAGCATTTTAAATAAATGCAAAAAGCTACTGGTTTCAAGTTTTAAATTTGAAACCAGAAACTTTAAACTTTCAAAAATGTTGAAAACTTTAGGAATGGTTGGAAATATTCCAACAAATATTCTAGGGTGCTCAACATAGTTTTTACAAACCATTTGGGAGCTGAAATAATTAGTAAATCAATTTCAGTATTTAAAACAGAAACAAAACAGAAAGAAAATGAGAAAACCTTAACTGACGCTTACCTGGCCCGGCCCAACTGCTCCTGTCGTCTTCCTCCTCGCCAGTAGGAGCAGGAGGTGGCCGCCGCGTCGCCACGCGCCTCCACGCAGCTCCCTGGCTCCCTGGCCGCCGCCTCGTGTTGGCAAGCACGGGGATAGCCTCCCCGAGGCCGTCTCTATCCGTTCCCCAGCTCCAGTTCCCCCCTCCTCTCGGATCTCTCCTCCCTCCTTCTGCCGCCATTGCTACGAGCTCGAGCTCGAGCCGTCGCGCCTCTAGCCATAGGAACCTCCCTCCGAGTAGTCCAGCAGCTTCGCCTCGTCGAGCTGGTCCTCCCTGCAGAAGCTGAAGTCTCCCCGAGCTCTGCATCGCCCCCAACGCCATCGTCTTCCACCTTCGGCCGCCGGCAAATCGATGGTGAAACGCCGGCAACAGCCCTTCCCCGAGCCGTCTAAGCCCTGCTCTGCACTCCCCGTGAGCATGCGGTCGTTTCCCCTCTCTTTCCCCTCGGATCCGATCCCCCTAGCCACTGGACCATCGAACCCGTACTCCGGCAGCCGCCCCGGCTCGTCGCCGGCTTACTCCGGCCACCTATAGCTCTCCTTGAGGCCAGCAATGGATGTGGTCGACCTTGAGATCACTCCAGTGCTCTCAGCATCTTTTTCCGAGCACCACAACACGTTCTAGCGTGTCGCCGGCGAGGTTCTGCCGCGGATCTGGTCGCCGCCGGCCAGGCTCCGGCGAGGGCCGACGTGGCCAACCTAATCCAGCAGTTTAAATGCTTAATCTCCCGCTAACAGTGGGCCCAAGGCCAAGTCAAACTCAGTTAGGGGCTGGTCAGCGCGGGATTAGCCCCTGAGAGGCTGACCAGTGGGTCCCCCTTGTCAGGTTTGACCTGAACAGGTCAGTTGACCTGCTGATGTCAGGCTGACAGAATAAAGGGATTTTCCAGTATAGAAATAATTCCATAAATGTTTAAAACTTCTAAAATTCATAGAAATTAATCTGTAACTCCAATGAAAATAATTTATATATGAAAAAGTATCAGAAAAATTCAAGGAATCTGAATATGTCATTTTCAAACATGTTTGAAAATGTTACAGAACCCAAACATGTAGATTAATGAATAAGTCAATTCTTATAAATACTTTATAAATGGAATATGGAAAATATTTTATTTTCACTATGATTGACATGATCAAATACTGTCCTAATTACAAACCAACAACTTAACATGTCATCCCATGCATGTTAACATCAAGTTGATCTGAGCATCAGGTCGAATCAATTAAAATGGTATCCGAGAATACCTCGTTTGAAGTGATATTTGAATTTGATTCAAATCAACTTCAAACCTAATACATGCTAGCTATATTAGTATGTCACCTTGCATTCTCATGCCATGCTCATGCATCATCTTGATTGCATATGCTTGATATTGATTGTTGTCATTCCTTTCGGTAGGCTCCGCTCCCCCGGATTCCACCGAATATCCGTCTGACGGATACTGTCACTCCTCTAAGCAACAAGGAAAGCAACCATTTTGATCATCCCGATAAATCCCATGTTCTTGCTCCTGCACTTACTTATTGCATTAGGATCAAATGCTTCAAATGCTTTTGCCACGTTAGTTGAACCCACTTCCTTTGCATGACCTATCCTTGTCAAAATAAATAGCTGAACCTTGCAACCTAGCATACCTGGTAGTTGCTTGAGCCATGATGTGCCTTATCCTGCTATGCCTGCTATGCTTAAAGTTGTGTATGGTCTGTCATCTGGGAGATGAAAAGAATTGTGAGAATGTGTTCGGTAAGCAAAGGTTGTGTGTTGAACCTGATTTGGTAAAGGTACCGGTGAAAGGCTGTGTAGGAGTACATGGCGGGTTGTTTCATTGGAACCGTCCTTAGGAACTGAGTTCCGTGTATGTAATCCAAGACTAGATACTACCACATGTTGGGCCCTGAAATATGACCCCGCTCGACCTACTAATCGCTTAGTACTCGGTCTAGGAGTTGCAAGTAGTTTCTGGTGTTTATAGTCATGCTGGAGGCCGTGCATGGTGCTGACCTGAGAGGTGGGCTATGATGCGGTAGGCAGTTGCACGGTGTACCAAGTGGCACCCGGATGGTGGGCTTGGGAACCCTGCGCACATCGTTTGAGGCCGTGGCGGAAACCTTGGCCGGACTTCCGTACGGGTTACTCTCAGATAGGCGATAAACCTGGACTAGGTACTAGTGTGGTTAACGGTCGTGGCCGACTCCCTCGCTAGGCTTCCGCTTGAAGGTTGCCGAGGTGCATGACGTGCACATGGCGATAAGTGGCGAGAGCGTGTGTGAGGAAGTAAACCCTTGCAGGGTTATGATCTATTCGAATAGCCGCGTCCGTGGATATGGACTACTTGGAGACATATGTTGTTCATAGATAACTTCAATGGCTACTCATAAAAATTGTCAAGATAAGCGTGAGTGTCGTGGATGGCAATTCAGTATGGAGACGGAATGATTCCACGATGGTGTATTGTTGTGGTGTTAGTGGACTCGTGTGCGAGAAATCAAGTTGTCAAAATTATTTTAATATGCAAGTTGTCTAGCCACAAGTCAAATGCTGGCTTCCCGCATGAAACCCCACAATACCTTTTGATACATTGCATGAGTAGATAGTTATCCTAAAGTCTTGCTAAGTACCTCCGTACTCATGTTTGCTTAATAAATGTTGCAGAGGTTGCTAATGACCCTAATGGAGGGTTCTTCATAGACATCGACGACGACGAGTAGCTCGTGTCCCAGCTACGATCTCGCCCTACGTTGGGTCTCTAGTATAGTCGGGCCATGTGCCTTCTAGTTGCACCTGTCTGTACTCAGACAATTTTAAAATCTTCCGCTGGCGTGTAACTGAATGACTGCTATTATGGGTTGTGAGACCCTTAATGTGTAATATTATGTGTGTGGCTCTTCCGAGCCTCTTAAATAAAGTTTGTATGTTTATGGTTATGTTGTGATGCCATCGATGTATCTATACATATCAGTATGCCATGCGTACGTGTGTCGTACTTGATATGTATGGGGTTCGATTACCTAGTCGTGAACTTAAGTAGCACTCCTTACAAGGAAATGCCCCTTTGTGATCCAACGAGCCTTGGTAGTTCGCTACTGCTCCGGACACTTTGGTTGACCGGCATGTGTCCTTCTTAGCTGTTGTGTCTGTCCCCTTTGGGGAAATGTCACGCGATGTAATGGAGTCCTTGTAGCTTGCTACGACTCGTCTACACTCGCTGATGACCGACACCTCCTTTGTTGGGTCATGTATGCTTGTCCTTGTGCGGTACTGCCACTTTGGTTTGTGACTAGACTTGTCGATCCGGGTTCTTTGACATTGGAATGCTAGCGACATTATTGCATACGTGAGTCAAAAGACGCAAACGGTCCCGGCTAAGGTAAGGCTGCAGCCGTGGAGTTAACCGTGCGTGAGACCGCAAAGAGATGCGACGTGTTACAGGCTGGATTCCTATGACCTAGGATCAGGGTCCCGACAGCGCCTACGAATAGATTACTCACGAACGATGAAGAACTTCATGGAATTGGAGAGGGAAGAAGGTTGATGATGACGATGGCGACGATTTCCCCTCTCTAGAGCCCGAAACGGACTCCAGATCTTCTCTCCTGATTTGGCGGTGCCTCCGTATCGGAAACGCGATGAAATCTTCTCTCCTGATTTTTTTCTGGACGAAAGTGAATTTAGAGAGCTGGAGTTGGGGGCGGCAGAGCCACATGGGCCCCACAAGCTTGGTTGCCGCGGCCAGGGGGGAGGCCGCGGCAACACGGCTTGTGGCCCACTGGCCCATCCCCTCCGGTGGACCTTTGCGCAGGTATTTTTCATATTTTCCAGAAATATTCTCCGTAAATTTTCAGGACGTTCCGAGAACTTTCATATCTGCACAAAAACAACACCATGGCAATTCTGCTGAAAACAGTGTCAGTCCGGGTTAGTTCCATTCAAATCATGCAAATTAGAGTCCAAAACAAGGGTAAAAGAGTTTGGAAAAGTAGATGTGATGGGGACGTATCAACTCCCCCAAGCTTAAAACCTTGCTTGTCCTCAAGCAACTCAGTTGAAAAACTGAAAGAGAAAGAAAAACTTTGACAAACTCTCTTTGATCTTGTTGTTGCAACTATGTCTAACTCATATCTAGAATTTCAGCAAGATCACAAGTTAACCACATGAGCAAGTAACACAAAGGTCTCACGGTAAACTAATATCAATGGCATAATCAGCTAGCGAGGAAATAATAAGGAGTTTCAGATACCAACAATTAAATCAAAACAAGCATGAAGCAATATGAATAGGTGGTATCTCGCTAGCTCTTTTTGAGACCGCAAAACATAAATGCAGAGCACTTTCAAAGATCAAGGGCTGACTAAACATTGTAATTCATAGCAACGAAGATCCAGTAATAGTCAAACTCAATATCAATCAAAAGCAAATCATAAAAATGATAGAGGTGATCTCTAATTGGTGCTTATATAAGAAGAGGATGACTCAACAGGAAAATAAATAGACATGCCCTTCGTAGAGGGAAGCATTGATTTGCAGAGGTGCCAGAGCTCAAGCTTTGAAAATAGAGATAATAATTTTGGGTGGCATGCTTTCATTGTCAACGCAATGACCAAGAGTTCTCAATATCTTCCACTCTACTCATGCTATAGGCGGTTCCCAAACAGAAAAGTAAAGTTTTAACTCCCCCACCACCAATCAATCACACTCGACGGCTAGCCGAATCCTCGGGTACCGTCCATACTAACATCAATCCGGGGGGAGTCTTGTTTTACAGTTATGTTTTCGATTTAAGCATGGAACTCGGCATTCCAATTACCGGCCCCTTTCTCATGAATGACAGTGAATAAACACATGTAGAGGATAACACGCCTAACATGGAAGATACCAATAGCCCCCTGTCACCACATGAGCGGTTCGGGCATGCAAAACAGATTATTTCTTGAAGGTTTAGAGAATGGCACATGCAAATTTACTTGGAACGGCAGGTAAATACTGCACATAGGTAGGTATGGTGGACTCTCATGGAAAAACTTTTGGGTTTATGGAAGTGGATGCACAAGCAGTATTCCCTCTTAGTACAAGTGAAGGCTAGCAAAAGACTGGGAAGCGACCAACTAGAGAGCGACAACAGTCATCAGGATGCAATGAGTTTGACTAACATGGAGTGCAAGCATGAACAGGATATAAATCACCATGAACACGAACATCATAGATGCTATGTTGATTTTGTTTCAACTACATGCATGAACATGCGCCAAGTCAAGCCACTTGAATCATTCAAAGGAGAATACCATCCTATCATACTACATCATAGTCATCTCAAAATCTATGTTGGCATTCAAGACAAACCATTATAAGCTTCTAGCTAAATAAGCATGGCATCAGAAACTATGATCTCTAAGTTGTCATTGCAAACATGGTTCTCTCACAACAAAGCTGAATCTGGGATGACAAGCTAGTCATATTTACAAAAACAAAATAGATAGAGTTCATACCAGCTTTTCCAGTCTCAGTCACTTCATCATATATCATCATTATTTCCTTTCACTTGCACGATCGAACGATGTGAACAATAATAAGAGTGCTCGTGCATTGGACTAAGCTGAAATCTGCAGGCAAACACAAACGAGAAGACAAATTAATATGGCTCTTTGAAAGCTAAACAGGTATGCATACAAGAGCCACTAAACATTGTAACCAATATCTTCTACCTTGACCCAAAGAAAAAGAAAACTATTTACATGGGAAAGCTCCCAACAAGCAAAAGAAGAAAGGAAAATCTTTTTGGGTTTTATCAAAAGGACACAAAACAAGAAAACAAGAAAACAAAAATAAACTAACATGGATAATACAGTGGCAAAGTGTAAACACCGGCTAACAAAGTGAAAGCGTAAGTAGGAATGTAAGGTCGGTGAGAACATGTACTCCCCCAAGCTTAGGATTTTGCCCTAGCTTGGTCTACTCCCAAGGCGGAAAATAATCAGCTCTGGGATACTCCGGAGCGGACTGTGGATGCCACTGCTGTGTGAGCTCCTCTGGCTCCCACTAATAAACTGGCGTCTGGTACTCGACTGGCGGCTCGGGCACGGGCACCTGTGGTTGGGCTAAGCCCCAATATGCGTAGATGTCCGATGGCATAATTGTGTACCTGCCTGCATGAAGATCGAACAAAGAAGGAGCAGGCAAAGTAATAGTCTCTCGAGTACCCTGACTAAATACCAGGTTATAAATCATCCGTCTACTAGCATATCCATCCAGAAAATCATGGAGAACCATGCTGTCATAATCCAGATATTTCTCAGGAAGAAGCATTTCTTATTCCTCCTCCAGTCTAATGGGTATCTCAAAGTGTCTGGCAAGACGGGTAGCATAGATACCTCCATAGACGACACCTTTGGAACGGTTTGTGTTCAACCGCTGAGCTACTATAGCACCTAGGCTATAAGTCTTATTGTTATGAAGGCCTTCACGCAAAACCGCAAGGTTTGGAGAGCTAAGTGATCCAGCCTCCCCACGACCAATCAAACATTTTCCCACAAATAATGAGAAGTACCAAAGCACAGGAAAATGTATGCTAGCAATTCTAGCGCGAGACACTCCTCTCTCCTCTCCAACAGCAATAGTACCTATGAAATCCTCCAAGTCCCGTGGACGAGGATCATGAATATCCCCAACATAAGGTAATTTGCATGCATTGCAATAATCCTGTAGTGTCATGCACTGGGGGATATCGTACAACATGAACTCAACCATGGGAGGATTCTTCCTCGGATAAAAGTTGAAGCTTTGAACAAAAATATTGGCGAGGAGGAGGTATTGTGAGCACTTATCTTCAACGAACGCGGTAAGACCTGCGTTCACCACCAAGTAATAAAAGTCTTCATAAAGCCCGGCGGCGCGCAAAAATTCATCACATGACCACTTGCACGCTCGAACTTCTGTGACTCGAGGAACCACTTACTTGGGGTAGTTCTTCTCATCCTCCTTGGGGTTACGGCTTGAAGAGCCTCTCAAGAACCTCCTCATCTTTTTCCTTTTCTAGCTGCGAAAAATTCTGAATTTTTTAGAGACTTCGAAAGAAAAGTGAATAAGGATTAACCCAACTCATAGAAACAATCCTACTAGTGCCTAGAGACCGTATCACGCGTTAAAACTACTTGGGACCAGCTAAAATCAACATTTCAAGCTCAAGAACAGGGTCACCAAGGTAGTAAGAATACGCGAAGGATAAAGCACTAGAGCAAAAACTAATTGGACCAATGGAGGAGTCACTTACCAAGGAGTAATTTCCCCAAAACAGTTCGGAGAATGATGCTTTGAGCAAGGGGATCGAAAATCACAGCCAAATGAGCAAGCACACGGGTTTGAGCTGCGAAACGATTTTTTGTGGAGGTAGAGGAAGAGGATGGGGGCTGGAATGAGTGGAGAGGGCCCCTGTGGGCCCCACAAGCTTGCTTGCCGTGGCCAGGGGGGTAGGCCGCGGTGACAGGGCTTGTGGCCCACTGGTGTGGCCCCCAGGCCAGCTCTCAGTCCCAGTATTTTTCAAATATTCCAGAAAAAATCATACTAGATTTTCAGGACCATCGGAGAATTTTTATTTTCGGGGTATTTTTCTCCGGGACGCTAAAACATAAAACAGAAAATAAACTAAACTAAACCTATCATTTTTCTTCTAAACAAAAGAAAGTGAAAGCTTAAAACAAAGGTATGTGACTCTTTGATTCATCCATTTCATGGTCATCGAAAGAAATCCGTCAATGGGGTTGATCAAATCCTCATGACAAAACTTTTTCGGATCAAATCGAAAGAAAGCGAATATCCAAGATAACAAAGTCTGTTAAGATAGTGGTATTAGCAACAACAACAGGCACATCCTCGCAAATGCCAACAGGGAAAGCAGTTGATTTGTCGGCCATTTGCAGAGAGATTTTTGTGGGTGTCAACTTATCCAGTTCAAGTCTACGATAAAGAGAGAGAGGTATAACACTAACTCCGGCTCCAAGGTCACATAAGGCAGTTCTTACGTCGTTTCCTTTAATGGAGCAAGGTATAGTGGGCACTCCGGGATCACCAAGTTTCTTAGGAGTTCCACCTTTGAAAGTGTAATTGGCAAGCATGGTGGAGATCTCAAGATCTGGTATCTTCCGTTTATTGGTCACGATATCTTTCATGTACTTGGCATATGGGTACATTTTGAGCATATCAACTAACCGCATCTGCAGAAAGATGGGTCTTATCATTTCAATAAAGCGCTCAAAATCCTCATCATCCTTTTTCTTGGATGGCTTAGGAGGAAAGGGCATAGGTCTCTGAACCCATGGTTCCCTTTCTTTACCATGCTTCCTGATGTCAGCCGTGCTTCCCTTGCAACAGGGCCAAAAATAGTCGTGTCGACGGCACCAGGAATCCTTCAGCCGCATATGAGAATCATAGATCTAGTTGGACAAACAAAACTCAAGACTCAGAGAGACTTACAAGGATATCAAATCATGCATATAAGAAATCAGCAAAGACTCAAATATATATCATAGATAATCTGATCACAAATCCACAATTCATCGGATCTCGACAAACACACCGCCAAAGAAGATTACATCGGATAGATCTCCATGAAGATCATGGAGAACTTTGTATTGAAGATCCAAGAGAGAGAAGAAGCCATCTAGCTACTAACTACGGACCCGTAGGTCTGAAGTGAACTACTCATGAGTCATTGGAGGGGCGATGATGATGATGAAGGAGCCCCCAAACTCCAAAGTCCCCTCCGGCAGGGCGCCGGGAAGGGTCTCCAGATGAGATCTCGCGGAAACGGAAGCTTGCGGCGGCGGAAAAGTATTTTCGAGGCTCCCCTGATTTTTTGCTGAATATTTGGGAATATATAGGCCAATGATCTAGGTCAGGGGGCGGCCAGGGAGGCCACAAGCCCTGACACCGCCGCCTCCCCCCTGGTGGCGGAGTGGGAGCTTGTGGGCTCCCTCGAGCCCACCTGGCTTGGCCCACAAGCCCCCTGATCTTCTTCCGTTCGGGAAAAATCATTTCGGGGTTTTCATTCCGTTTGGACTCCGTTTCAAAATCAGATCTGAAAAAGAGTCAAAAACACAGAAAAAACAGGAACTGACACTTAGCACTGAATTAATAAGTTAGTCCCAAAAAAGATATAAAAGATACATAAAACATCCAAAGAAGACAAGATAACAACATGAAACCATCAAAAATTGTAGATACGTTTGAGACGTATCAAGCATCCCCAAGCTTAACTCCCGCTCGTCCTCGAGTAGGGAAGTGATAAATAATGAATTTTTGATGCTTTCATCCTACCTAGCATAGATGTCCTTTGTAATTCCTCTTATGTGACGTGAATGTTCAGATCCATTAGATTCAAAACAATAGTTTGCTATTGATGTGGAAACAATAATAATTCAAGCAAACTAGCAAGGTAATCATGAACTTTCAAAATAACTAGGCCAAAAGAAAGTTATCCCTACAAAATCATATAGTCCGGTATGCTCTATCATCATTGCACAACGAATTTAAATCATGCACAACCCCGGTATTGGCCAAGAAATTGTTTCACACCTTTACTTTCTCAAACCTTTTCAACTCGCACGCAATACATGAGCGTGAGCCATGGTTATAGCACTATAGATGGTGTGGAATGTGGAGGAGGTTGCAAGACGAAAAAGGAGAAGATAGCCACATTAACTAGGCATATCAATGAGCTGTGGAGATGCTCATCAATAGATATCAATGTGAATGAGTAGGGATTTCCATACAAATGATGCACTAGAGCTACGAGTATGTGAAAGCTCTTAAAGAAAACTAGTGGGTGTGCATCCAACTTGCTTGCTCATGAAGACCTACGGCAATTTTGAGGAAGCCTATCATTGGAATATACAAGCCAAGTTATATAATGAAAATTTCCCACTAGCTATATGGTGGTGACAAAACGAGAGACTCTCAATCATGAAGATCATGGTGCTTAATATGCACAAGTGTGGAAAAAGTGGTAGCATTGTCCCTTCTCTCTTTTTCTCTCATTTTTTTATTTGGTGGGCTCTTTGGCCTCCTTTTTTTGTGGGCTTCTTTGGCCTCTTTTATTTCCTCACATGGGACAATGCCCCATTAATGATGATAATCACACTTTCAACTCAAAACTTAGGGTAACGATGACTCTATATGGAATGCCTTCGGTAGTGTACCGTGGCAATGATCTAGCATGTCATAGACATTAATGGAAACATCATGCTAGCTATCTTACGATCATGCAATGGAAATGTAGACATGGTCGCACAGGTCATGGTGGTAGTTGCATGGCAATATATCTCAGAATGACCTTGAAAAAGCCATAGTAGGTAGGTATGGTGGCTGTTTTGAGGGAGGCTAATGGTGGGTTTTGTGCACCGGCGAAAGTTGAACGACACTAAGAATATAGTGATGGTGGTAGGTGAAAGTGCATCTAAACCATGGACTCAACATTAGTCACGAAGAACTCATATACTTATTGCAAAAGTTTTATTAGTAATCGAAACAAAGCATTCAACGCATACTCCCAGGGCAAGGGTTGGTAGGTATAAACCATCGCGCGATCCCGACCGCCACGCAAAGGATGACAATCAATATACTAATCATGCTCAGATTTCATCACATAGCGGTTCACCATACGTGCATACTACGGGAATCACTAACTTCAACACAAGTATTAATAGATCCACAACACCTTACTAGCATGACTTCAATATTACCAAAACCACAACTCAAAACTAATTGAGATGAATCAAACTTCTCTAACTATTCAATGCACATGAAGATGGAAGTTTTCGTATCCCTTTGGATACCTACCCCTTTTGAGACTACTTTCAAAGCATAGATCAACTACCAAGCCACGCACCGCTGTGATCTAAAAGATATAAGTGAAGCACACAGAGCAAAAGTATCTAGCTCAAAAGATATAAGTGAAGCACATGTGAGCTGAATTGTCTACCAAAAGATATAAGTGAAGCTCGAGAAAATCACGGTGTGTGCATGTCTCTCTCTCTAGGTGTGCAGCAAGGATGATTGTGACACAACAAAAATAAAAGACTCCTACGATACAAGACGCTCCAAGCAAAAACACATAACATGTGGTGAATAAAAATATAGCCCCAAGTAACGTTACCGATGGATTGAAGACGAGAGAGGGGATGCCTTCCCGGGGCATCCCCAAGCTTAATATTTTACGGCATCCTTGAATCTCTTGGGGTGCCTTAGGAATCCCCAAGCTTGAGCTCTTTCCACTCTTTATCTCTTTGTCCATAAGAACTTCACCCAAAACTTGAAAACTTCACAACACGAAAACTTAAACAGAAACTCGTGATAACATTAGTACAAGAAAGCAAACCACCACTTCCTTAGGTACTGTAGCAACCTTAAATTCTACTTGTGCTGATGTTGGGTTACTGTACTTCCAATATTCCATGGCTAATACACCCCGATACTATCCATAGTTTCATCAAAATAAGCAACCAACACAACAAAAACAGAATCTGTTAACAGCATCCAGTCTGTAGCAATCTGTATATTTCGTATACCTCTTGTACTTCAGAAATTCTTAAAACTCACGACAGTCTGAAGAATTTGCGTAGAAATCAGCAGCAAAAAGAATCAACTCAAAAGCTCTTACATAAAAAAATATAAATTCTTTTCGTGAGCAGAAAGTTTCTGTCTTTTCCAGCATGACCAAACGATCATCCCCAAGACTAATCATAACGGTTTTGCTTGGCACAAACGCAAAAAGAAACACAAAAAACACAATAATAACAGAATTATGAAAGTGTGGAAAACACAAAACAGAGAGAAAAAGGATAAATTCATTGGGTTGCCTCCCAACAAGCGCTTTTGTTTAACGCCCTTAGCTAGGCAAAAAGTGATGGAATCACGTATAGTCATCTTTGGTGCTCAAACCATAAGTAGCCCTCATCATAGATTCATAAGGAAATCTTATTTTATTTCCAGGAAAGTGCTCCATGCCCTTCTATAAAGGAAATTGAAATCTAATATTCCCTTCCTTCATATCGATGATAGCACCAATAGTCCTTAGGAAAGGTCTACCAAGAATAATGTGACATGAAGGATTGCAATCTATGTCAAGTACAATGAAATCCACGGGTACATAGTTCTTATTTGCAACAATAAGAACATCATCGATCCTTCCCATGGGTTTCTTGACAGTAGAATCCGCAAGATGCAAATTAAGAGAACACTCTTCAATCTCATGAAAACCAAGAATATCACATAAAGACTTTGGAATCGCGGAAACACTAGCACCCAAATCACACAAAGCATTGCGCTCATAGTTTTTGATCTTGATTTTGATAGTAGGTTTCCACTCATCATGAAGTTTTCTAGGTATAGAGACTTCTAGTTCGAGCTTCTCTTCAAGAGATTTCATCATAGCATCTACGATATGCGCGGTAAAGGCTTTGCTTTGGCTATAAGCATGTGGAGAGTTTGCAATGGATTGCATCAAAGAAATGCATTCAAACAAGGAGCAATTATCATAATTGAATTCCTTGAAATCCAAAGTGGGAGTTTCGTTACTACCCAAAATTTTGACTTCTTCTACTCCACTCTCCACACCTTTATCGTCAAGATAGGTGGACTCCGAATCATTGGGGCGTTTTGCAACCAAAGTGGATTCATATCCAGCCCCTCCATAAGTAGGTTTGACACGCGAAAACAAAGATTCAAGAGGAGACACACCAAGCACTTTAAGATCTTCGTGATTTGCATCACTAGAACGCACCCTTTTAAACCATTCATGTCTAGCGTGAATTTGGGTGGTTCTTTCTTTGCTCTCATTCATGGAGATACGCATAGCTTTTAAAGTTTCATCCAAGTAGACCTTGGGAGGAGCGCATGTGACTTTCAAAGCATCAATATCACAAGACATCCTATCAACGCTCTTAGCCAAATCGTCAATTTTGAGTAGTTTTTCCTCTATGGACGCATTGAAAATCTTTTGAGAGTTGATGAACTCTTTGATATTACTCTCTAGATCAGAGGGTAATTTGTTGTGATTTCCATAAGTGTTGCTGTAGGAATTGCCATAATTGTTATAGGAGTTACTAGGAAAAGTCCTAGGAACATAGTTTCCTCTAAAAGCATTGTTGTTGCCAAAATTGTTCCTACCAACAAAATTCACGTCCAAACTAGCGTTGCTACTCTCAATCAAAGAAGATAGTGGCATGTCATTAGGATCTATGGTAGCGTTTCTACTAGCAACCAAATTCATCAACTCGTCCATCTTAGCACTAAGCGAGTTAATCTCTTCTATAGCATGCACATTTTTGCTAGCACGCGACCTTTTAGTGTGCCACTGAGAGTAATTGGTCATGATATTGTCTAGGAGTTTTGCAGCGTCTCCTAACGTGATTTCCATGAAGGTTCCACCTGAGGTGGAGTCCAAGATATTGCGAGAAGCAAAATTCAAGCTAGCGTTAAAGATTTGTATAATCATCCACAAACTCATGCCATGAGCGGGACAATTTCTAATCATAAGCTTCATCCTCTCCCAAGATTGTGCAACGTGTTCATGATCAAGTTGCTTGAAATTCATGATATCTATACGTAAGGAGATGATTTTAGCCGGCGGAAAATACTTGGATATGTAAGCATCTTTGCACTTATCCCAAGAATCGATACTATTTTAGGCAAAGAAGAAAACCAAGTTTTTGCGCGATCTCGCGATGAGAAAGGAAAAAGTTTCAACTTAATCACGTCATTATCCACATCTCTTATCTTTTTCATATCACAAAGCTCAATGAAGGTATTGAGATGGGATGCGACATCATCAATAGGAAGGCCAGAGAATTGCTCTTTCATAACAAGATTCAACAAAGCTGCGTTGATTTCATACGATTCCGCACTAGTGACGGGAGCAATCGGAGTACTAATAAAATCATTATTATTAGTGCTCGAGAAGTTGCAAAGTTTGGTGTTTTCAGCCATCATGACTTCAACAAACAAACAAGCACACAAGCAAGCAAGAAAACCGGCAAAGGGAAACGACAAAGGCAAAAGAAAACGGCGAAGGAGAAAGGCAAATGAAAACGGCAAATGTGAAGTGTGGGAGAGGAAAACAGAGGCAAGTCGCAACAAAAGTAAATGCAAGAGAAGAGTTTGTGAGACCTACTTGAATAGATCTTGATTTCTCCTCCCCGGCAACGGTGCCAGAAATACTTCTGATGCAAGCTGTGCTTCCCTTGCAACGGCGCCAAAAATAGTCGTGTCGACAGCACTAGGAATCCTTCAGCTGCGGCTACGCCTTAAGGGACTTCCTAGGCAAGTATGCAATGGATTTCCCTCGTGGCCTTGGAGCCTTGCGTTGGTGTTCCCTCAAAGCGGAAAGGGTGATGTAGCACAACGGTGGTAAGTATTTCCCTCGGTTTGAGAACCAAGGTATCAATCCGGTGGAGGAGTATCACAAGATCATGCACGAACACAAAAGCTTGCTCCCAATGCTATGAAGGGGTTGTCAATCCCTTATAGATTGTTTTCCAAGTGAGAACTGAAAGCAACAAAGTAACAAAGCAAAGTAAAAGCGGAGTTGTAAACGATGGATGTGAATAGACCTGGGGGCCGTAGTGTTTACTAGTGGCTTCTCTCATGAAAGCAAGTAGACGGTGGGTGAACAAATTACTGTCGAGCAATTGATAGAACCGCGCAAAGTCGTGACGATATCTATGCAATGATTATATCTATAGGCATCACGTCCAAAACAAGTAGACCGATACTTTCTGCATCTACTACTATTACTCCACGCGTCGACCGCTATCCAGCATGCGTCTAGTGTATTAAGTCCATAAGAACAGAGTAATGCCTTAAGCAAGATGACATGATGTAGAGGGATAATATCAAACCAATGATAAAAACCCCATCTTTTTACCCTTAATGGCAACTACTTGCTGTGTGCCTTGCTGCCCCTACTGTCACTAGGAAAGGTCACCACATGGTAGAACCCAAAACCAAGCACTTCTCCCATTGCAAGAATAATAGATCTAGTTGGCCAAACAAAACCCAAGACTCGGAGAGACTTACAAGGATATCAAATCATGCATATAAGAAATCAGCAAAGACTCAAATATATATCATAGATAATCTGATCACAAATCCACAATTCATCGGATCTCGATAAACACACCACCAAAGAAGATTACATCGGATAGATCTCCATGAAGATCATGGAGAACTTTGTATTGAAGATCCAAGAGAGAGAAGAAGCCATCTAGCTACTAACTACGGACCCGTAGGTCTGAAGTGAACTACTCACGAGTCATTGGAGAGGCGATGATGATGATGAAGAAGGCCTCCAACTCCAAAGTCCCCTCCGGCAGGGCGCCGGGAAGGGTCTCCAGATGAGATCTCGCGGAAACGGAAGCTTGCGGCGGCGGAAAAGTATTTTCGAGGCTCCCCTGATTTTTGCTGAATATTTGGGAATATATAGGCCAATGAACTAGGTCAGGCGGCGTCCAGGGAGGCCACAAGCCCTGACACCGCCGCCTCCCCCTGGTGGCGGAGTGGGAGCTTGTGGGCTCCCTGGAGCCCACCTGGCTTGGCCCAGAGGCCCCCTGATCTTCTTTCGTTCGGGAAATAATCATTTTGGGGTTTTTATTCCGTTTGGACTCCGTTTCAAATTCAGATCTAAAAAGAGTCAAAAACACAGAAAAACAGGAACTAGCACTTGGCACTGAATTAATAAGTTAGTCCCAAAAAGATATAAAAGATACATAAAACATCCAAAGAAGACAAGATAACACCATGAAACCATCAAAAATTATAGATACGTTTGAGACGTATCACTTCCTAGCAGTGAAGTCATTCTTATCGTATCTCTTAGGTTGTGGGTTATCAGGATTAACCGTAGGTTCAATCTCCACATCCCTATCATTGCTAGGTTGACATTATTATGAACATCGCTGTCCATATTGTCACCGGGTTCATGTTCATCACCAGATTGTGTTTCTGCATCACACGCAGAAATATCATTTGGTTCTTCAGGTGTGACAGTATTTGGTGAACTAACATGCAGGTTTCTATCATGCTTCTTCTTCTCCTTAGCATGACTGGGTGTATCAACATTAATTCCTTGAGAATCTTGATCAATTCTCTTAGGATGACCCTCAGGATACATAGGTTCCTGAGTCATTTCTCCTCCTCTAGTAATGACTCTGACAGAGTTGTCATTTAATTCATTGAGCAAGTCATTCTGAGCTTTAAGTACTTGTTCTACCTGAGTAGTAATCATTGAGACATGTTTACTCAAAAGCTTCAGATCATTGACATTTCTGGCTACACAAGCACTTAAATGACTAAGCATACGAGTACTATGTTCCAAATGTCTGCTAGCATAATCACTGAAACTCTGTTGTTTGGCAACAAAGTTATCAAATTCATGAAAGCATAGGCTAGCAGGTTTATCAAAAGGAATATCACTCTCATCAAACCTACATAGAGAATTTACTACTACTACCTGTATCGGGTTGTCGAGACCATGGATATCTTCGATAGGTGGTAGATTTTTGACATCTTCATATCTAATGCCTTTCTCTTGCATAGATTTCTTGGCTTCTTGCATATCATCGGGACTGAGAAATAGAATACCTATTTTCTTCGGAGTTGGCTTAGGAGGTGGTTCGGGAATAGTCCAAGCATTATCGTTGATCAAGATGTTATTCAGTAGAGTCTCAGCTTGTTCTACAGTTCGTTCCCTAAAAACACAACCGACACAACTATCTAGGTGGTCTCTAGAAGCATCGGTAAATCCGTTATAGAAGATATCAAGTATCTCGTCCTTCTTAAGAGGGTGATTAGGCAAAGCATTCTGTAGCTGGATGAGCCTCCCCCAAGCTTGTGGGAGACTCTCTTCTTTGAGTTGAGCAAAGTTGTATATTTCCTGCAAGGCAGCTTGCTTCTTATGGGCAGGGAAATATTTCTCACAGAAGTAATAGACCATCTCCTGGGGACTACTCACACATCCAGGAGCAAGGGAAGTGAACCAGGCTTTAGCGTCATCCTTAAGAGAGAAAGGAAACAACTTAAGGATATAGTAGTAGCGGATCTTCTCCTCACTAGTGAAAAGGGTGGCTATATCGTGTAGTTTGGTAAGATGGGCTACGACCGTCTCAGACTCATAACCGTGGAAAGGATCAGATTCGACTAGAGAGATTATCTCAGGATCGACAGAGAATTCATAATCCTTATCGGTGATAAAGATAGGTGAAGTGGCAAACTTCGGGTCGTATTTCATCCTAGCTTTCAGAGATTTTTTCCTTCCACTTGAGAAGTAATTTCTCAGCGTCATAGGCATCCTTACACGCAAGAAAATCCTCAGCTATCTCTCCCTCCATAACGTAACCCTCGGGTATATCAGGCAATTCATATCTAGGAGAGCTAGATCTAGCAGGAGCAAAAGCAGGTTCTATCTCAATAGTATCGGCAGTTTGAGAAGCATGATGAGCATTGGCAGTAACTCTAGCAATATGAGCATCAAGGAATACCCCTAGTGGCATATCAGGAAAAATAGTATCTCTAGCAGTATCAAGCATAGCATCATCAGGCAAAATAGCATCTCTATCATCATCAGGCAAAGCAGTATCAAGCAAAACATCTCTAGTAGTATCAGGCATAACATCTCTAGCAGTATCAGGCATAGTAGCATCATAAGCATCATTAATCACAGGCGACATATCAATATTTCTAGCAGGAGGTGATGTCGCAAACTTACTCATAACTGAAGGTGAATCAAGTGCAGAGCTAGATGGCAGTTCCTTACCTCCCCTCGTAGTTGAGGGCAGGACTTTGGTTTTTGGATCTTTCAGATTCTTCATAGTGATCAGCAGATATAAATCCCAAGTGACTCAGAGAATATAGCAATCCCTTCCCCGGCAACGGCACCAGAAAAAAGCTGCTTGCTAGCCGTCCCCGACAACGGTGCCAGAAAAAAGCTGAGCTAGCAGTCCCCGGCAACGACACTAGAAGAATGTTGTTGACGTGTTCCTAACTTGATGCCTCCACGGGAACAGAGCCAGAACTTCTCCCAGTTGCTCAACAATTAGCAATTGTCTTGCAATGGCCCACCAGCGTGTGGGTTTGCGGCAGTTTTCGAGGGTAGACTATTCAACCCAAATTTGTTGGTTCGCCCGTTAGGAAGTGAAAGGATACTCTCAAGTATTAGCAGCTAAATGTGTCAGATTCAACCGCACCTGAAAGATTAGTATCTGCAAGTAATGTATCAGTAGCAAAGTAGTATGATAACAACGGTGTCAGAAACGATCTGTTGACGACAGACTATTCCTCACTGTTGTATCAATGGCGCTACTAGTTGACCGTGGACGGAAAATATTCTTTCCCGTCAACGGCGCGAGAAAAATTATTGTAGCGGGTAGCAGCAGCGTAACGAGTAATAGCAGTGGCAAGGAACAACAGTAGTGACAACAGTAGCAAGTAGCAACAGTAGCAAGTAACAGCAGTAGCAAGTAGCAACAGTAGTAACAGCAGTAGCAAGTAGCAACAGTAGTAACAACAACAGCAAGTAGCCACAGTAGTAACAGCAGCAGTGGGACAAACTCGTAGGCAATGGGTCAGTGATTCGTTTGGATGACATTCATCATGCAATAGTTATAACACGGAGAGATATGTGACTAGCTCCCGTTCGTCAATGTGATGTAGGCATGCATTCCGTGTGTAGTCATACGTGCTTAGGGAAAAGAACTTGCATGACATCTATTGTCCATCCCTCCCGTGGCAGCGGGGTACAAAAGGATACTATGGGATATTAAGGTTCTCCTTTTATTAAAGAACCGGAACAATGCATTAGCACTTGTTGAACACATGAACTCCTCAAACTATGGTCATCACCGGGAGTGGTTCCGCTTATTGTCACTCCGGGGTTGCCGGGTCATAACACATAGTAGGTAACTACAACTTGCAAGATCGGATCTAAAACACACATATATTGGTGACAACATAATAATTTCAGATCTGAAATCATGGCACTCGGGCCCTAGTGACAAGCATTAAGCATGGCAAAGTAGTAACAACATCAATCTCAGAACATAGTGGATACTAGGGATCAATCCCCGTCAAAACTAACTCGATTACATGATAGACCTCGTCCTACTCATCATCGCCCAGCGAGCCTACAAATAGATTACTCACGAACTATGAAGAGCTTCATGGAATTGGAGAGGGAAGAAGGTTGATGATGACGATGGCGACGATTTCCCCTCTCCGGAGCCCGAAATGGACTCCAGATCTGCCCTCCAGATGAAGAACAGGATGTGGCGGCGCCTCCGTATCGCAAACGCGATGAAATCTTCTCTCCTGATTTTTTTCTGGACGGAAGTGAATTTATAGAGCTGGAGTTGGGGGCGGCAGAGCCACGTGGGCCCCACAAGCTTGGTTGCTGCGGCCAGGGCGGAGGCCACGGCAACAGGGCTTGTGGCCCACTGGCCCATCCTCTCCAGTGGATCTTGGTGCAGGTATTTTTCATATTTTCCAGAAATATTCTTCATAAATTTTCAGGATGTTCCGAGAACTTCCATTTCTGCACAAAAACAACACCATGGCAATTCTGCTGAAAACAGCGTCAGTCCGGGTTAGCTCCATTCAAATCATGCAAATTAGAGTCCAAAACAAGGGCAAAAGAGTTTGGAAAACTAGATACGATGGAGACGTATCAATAGCCATCTAGGTACTAACTACGGACGCGTAGCTCTGTGGTGAACTACTCACACATCACCATGGGAGCAACGAGGTTGATGTAGAGGTCCTCCATGATCGATTCCCCCTCGGATATGGCACCGAAAAAGGGCTCTAGTTGGCCTCATGGTGGAACAAAGACTTGCGGTGGTGGAGAAAGTGTTTGAGGGTGCTCCTTAGGGTTTTTTGGGTTAATGATAATTTATAGGATGAAGAGGTATGCCAGGAGACAGCTAAGGGGGAACAAGGCAATAGGGCGTGCCTTGTTGTGTGGTGCTCCTCTCATGTGGCTTGTGGCCTCCTCCCAAATCTTCCAGGACTTCTTCTGGTCCAGAAAAAATCACCAAAAAGTCTCATGGCAATTGGACTTCGTTTGGTAGTGTAAACGTGAAAAGCAAAAACACACGCACAAAACAACAACTAGCATTGGGCACTGGGTCAATAGGTTAGCGCTAAATTATAATATAAATTTGTGTACAAATACCCAAAAAGTATCCTACAATGATAATATAATAGCATGGAACAACAAAAAAATATAGATACATTGAAGATGTATCAGGAGCCATGACGACCATTGACCAGATGGGAAACTCTCCTCCCATCTACGGGGAGACCAATGAAGAAGAAGGAGGAGGGGGCTCTCTCCCCCTCTATCCCGGTAGTGCTGGAACACCACCGAGGCAACCCTTCTGACGATGATCCACACCAACAACTTCGCCGCCATCACCACCAACTCTCTCCCCCTCTATGGAGCGGTGTAAACCTCTTTTCCCCATTGTAATCTCTACTTAAACATGGTGCTTAATGTTGTATATGATTACCCAATGATGTGTGGCTATTGTCTGATGTTTGAGTAGATTTATTTTGTCTTATGGGTTCATTGATGATTGCGATCGGTTTGTGTTATATGTTTTATTTTGGTGTTGTCCTATGGTACCCGTCGTGTCGCGCAAGAGTGTGGGATCCCCGCAATAGGGTTTGCAATATGTTCATGATTCTCTTATAGTGGGTGGCTAGAGTGACAGAAGCTTACACCCGAGTAAGGGGGTTGTTTACATATTGGAGTAAAGGGGACTTGATCCTTAATTTTGTGGTTGGGTTTTACCTTAATGATATTTAGTAGTTGCATATGCCTGCTAGAGTTCCAATCATAAGTGCATATACATGATCCAAGTACGGAAAGTATGTTAGCTCATGCCTCTCCCTAATATAAAACTGCAATAATGATTACCGATCTAATTATCGGCTGCCTAGGGACAAACATTTCTCTTGTGTTACAAAAAGATTATAGTAAACAACTAGCTTTTCTTATCTTGCGAGGTATCCGTAGTTTTATTCTTGCAAAGTACTTCTAGTTTTGTTCCTAGAAAATAGTTTCATACTTGTTCTAGGTAAAGTAAGCTTTAGTGTGTGTAGAGTTGTATCGGTGGTCGGTAGAACTTGAGAGAATATTAATTCTACCTTTAGCTCCTCATTGGGTTCAGCACTCTTAGTTATCGAAAAAGCTACAAACGATACCCTACACTTCTGGATTATCAAGACCTTTTTCTAGCACCCTTGCTGGAGAGCAATATCTTGGGGTTGATACTCTCACGTGTGCTTGTTTTATTTATCACAAAATAATTTTATTTTCTGTTATAAGTTGTTTATATCTTTATTTATGGATAAGGAACACGAAACACCCAAAAAATTAGTTGTACTTGCTACTCATGGAGATGGGGAACCTCCTAAAACCCTCGATGTTGGTTATGTGGAAAACATTAAATACTACTTTGATAATCGTGAGAAATCCCCATTCAACTTGATGATGGGAGACACATTGGATTAATGTGAGTACCATAGGGATTATTGCTTGACTTAAAAAGGGAATCACTTAAGGGGTGAAATTAAAATGTTGCATTGGTATGCTTAAAATTTATGCTCGATATATGATTATACTTGTTGCTCTAAGATGGAGGCTCCACACCTTCCTTTTCAATGTGAATTTAATGATAGTGAAACCTTGGCTTCTTATGCTAATGATGTTTATGATTACTATGATGTGGAACAAATAGAAGAATTTGTTGCTTTTAAGGGTGCATATGAAATAGCTTCTTTGATTGAAAAGTATGATGCTATTATTTACAAATCTAAAAAAATCCATACTTAAATATTGTTATGAGAACAATGAATACAATGCCTATATTTATGAATTTATTGATAAAATCTCTGCTCCCCTGGAAGAGGCTAATATTTTTGCAGGAAACTATGGAAGAAGAAATTGTTGAAACTGTGAGCTCATTAGATGAAAAACATGAGGATGAGAGGGGAGAACAAAAGGATGAAGAGAGGATTAGCTACACATGCCTACCTTCTAATGAGAGTAAATCTTTAACGCATACATTGTTTAATTTCCCTTCATGCTTACCGAAGGATGATTGCTATGATAATTGCTATGATCCCTTGGATTCGTTTGAAATATTCCTTTTTGATGAACTTGATGCTTACTTTGCTTGTGGCCATGATGCTAATATGATTTATGCTTATGGAGATGAACTTGCTATAGTTCCTTATGTTAAGAAGGATTTTTTTCTATTGCACCCACACATGATAGTCCCATTATCTTTTTGAATTCTACCAACTACACCATATCGAAGAAGTTTTCACTTATTAAGGATTATATTGATTGGTTGTGTTCTACAACCAGACATGATGGTTTTGATGGATATGATATGAATTTTCTTGCTTCTCCTACTTGCAATTATTATGAAAGAGGAACTAAATCTTCACCTCTCTATATTTCCAATATGATAAAATTACAAGAAACTACTTATGCTATGTATTGGCCTTTATTTTGTATGAATGAATTGTTCTTTTATGAGATGCTAATGCGCAAGAAGAGAGTTAAACTTCGTAGTTACATGATATATATAACTTTGTGCTCACTACTAAATTACAAACCATTGTTAATTAAAATTGGCTTTGATATTCCTTGGGATCCGGGTGGATCATTTACTTGAGCGCTATATGCCTAGCTTAATGGATTTAAAGAAAGTGGTGCGAGGGAGACAACCCAAAAGTTTTAGAGAGATGTTTTATTATGTTGTGTGCTTTTAAAATAATTAGAAACAAAAAATTAAAGTGGGGAACCTAAAACCTTTTCAAAAAAATGAAAGTGAGAAATATGAGCACCGTTGAAATGGGGGCGTCCTAGAAATTTCATTCATGCCCATATAAATTTTGTGAACCATGATTACAACAAATTCTAAAGAAAAATAATTATCCCCTTGTATAAATCCATTGTATTATAAATATAAAGTGCCAAGATTTACCTTTAGGATGTTTAAATTGCTTGTTTGATATTTGTTGTGCAAAAACTGAAACTTTGGTTGTAGTGTTTAATTTTTCCTATTATATTGGAACGTCAAATATTTTTGAAATTTTTACACAATAATGTTGTAATTTTTTTACCTCATCCTTAGTTTTCAGAATTTTCTGAGTTATAGAAGTATATGTTTGATCTCCATCTTACAGACTTTCTTGTTGTTCACATATTGTTGTTATAGTTTCTTTGCGTGCTTATGTTTGAATTCTTGTCGAGCCCCATTGACTTCGCCGCCATAGAATTTTCATATAATACAGTAGGTAATATTATATTATAATTATAAAATAATATTATGGTAGGACATGCTGAGATTTTATGTCATATGTACTAACCTTTCTAATGAAAGTTATGTTAAGTTTTATGTGGATGAGGTGTTCGAAGATCGAGGACGTATCGATATGAGAAGAATAAGGAGAGGAAAAATTTCAAGCTTGGGTATACTAGAGGAACCCCAAGTAAATATTCAAGGAGACTCAAGCGTCTAAGCTTGGGGATGCCCCGGAAGGCATCCCGTCTTTATTCCTCCTCTATTATCGGTATGTCTCTGTTTTTGTCTTATTCACATGATAATGCATAAATTCTTGAAGTGTCATGTGATTTTTATTTTTATTTTAGAAATGCACCATGATGGTATAGGATAGTCCTTGGTTTATTTATAGAATGCTTCATGCACTTCAGTTATATCTTTTGAGTATGGATTTATAGAATGCTTTGTGTGCTTCACTTACATCTTTTGAAGTTTGGATGCTTGTTTCTCTACATATGGAAAAGAGTTATTTGTAGAATGCTCTTTTGATTCACTTATATTTATTAGAGTGTGGCCTTTTTGATAAAGAAATTAAACTCTCATGCTTCCTTATAGCTTGAGGGAGTCCGGGATTAAGGGGTCATCGGGTAGCCGGCTTACTTTGAAGAGGCCGGCCTTATGGGCCATACTAATTGGAGGTCGGGATGTGCAGTCATCTCGTACTCAAGGAGGAAAGCACCAAAGACCGGCGTGACATCCAAGTAAAGTAGGCTAGGTTGATTGTATGTAACCCTAGATCCCCTGGTGACTATATAAACCGAGGGTCCACATTCATGTAGATAGTTTGATTCATCTAGGGTTTGGTATACACGATATCGAGGTAAAGTGTGTAATCATGATCCATATCAATATAATCAAGCAGGACGTAGGGTTTTACCTCCTCGAGAGGGCCCGAACCTGGCTAAATACTATCTCCCCCTCCTTCCTACAACCCATCGATCTAAGGTCCATAGTTCGGGACCCCCTACCCTAGATGTGCCGGTTTTGACACCGACATTCGTGCTTTCATTGAGAGATCCAATGATTGGATCGCCGGAAGGATCGATGGCACGCCTAGTCATCAGTGAGGAGATCATCAACAGGGATGTCTTCATCCCTGGACGGATTTTCGCTTTTGGAAGAATCATTATGCACGCCAATCCGGTCGGCCACCTCGGCCTGGTCGAGAACTTCACCCCCTGTCAAGAAGTCAGGTTCCGGAGCCTAGAGTTCACCACTGACCCCTGGAGAGATCTTGCATTAACAAGACTTCTAGCTCCTCTCGAGGAACCCGCGTGTCCTGATACTTCAGCATCGGAAACTGCAGATCTCGCCACCAGGACGACCTTCGTCGCCATCCTGGTGCTAGAGCCCGACGTGGTAAACACGCCTGAGCTCGTTTCAGCCAAGAACACTCTGGAAGCGACCTTGAGCGCCACTAGGGCATCCATGGCATGGCTTAATCCCGAAATCATAGGTGGTGCAAGCTCCGCCAAAACCCCGGTACTACACGAACTACTTGACAAGATACAAGTCACGGGCATGACGAACAATCATGCTACAGTATAAGATCAAATCGGGCTTAGACCCGACGACAGGGAAACTTGTATCCCACCCATCACACACTTTATCAACATTGTCAAGTGCCCGGTTGCAGGGTCCCTGCACCAGTCACTAGAGTTGAGAATGTTTTACATACTGATCAATGATCATCCGGACTTACCCGATAGTCCAGAGAACCTATCTCTCCTCGGCAATGTTTTGGGGCCAGCAGCAGGTCCAGTGCACAACCCAGACGGGAACGCAACCACCAAGGTCTCTTGCCCACAAATCAGGGGAATTCAAAATCTTTTCCCACCCACCACCCTACTCGAGCATAACACGGAAGAGCATAGTTCTTCAGCCCCACGTGAAGTCACGCAATGGCCTGGGGAATCAGTACACCACTTTTGGGCCAGATTCCTCCTCAACAACATGATTGAGGGCCGCGATGAGCTGGAGCTCATTCACGCTTTCCAGCATCATTGCCGTGATGAAGGTATCATCAATGCCCTTGAAACCCTCACCGAGTTTTCAAGCCTAGTGCACAAATACTGTTCCATGGAAAGCACTTGGCAAATACAACAAATGTGCAACTATCCTAGCCTTGCCGAACAAATCAGACAAACAAACCCGGACAAGATGCACACCCCTACTCACGAGGTCGGTCACATCCGGACACTCAACAAAGAGAACACGGATGAGGGCTAGGTCAGTCCTTGACGTGCTACTGGACAAGCCATGCCCCATACATTCTGCCCCGCCCGAATCAAGCTCCACCCATAGCCTTAGAGCATGCCGTGTCATGAGGCAGGTTGCAAAAAGCGGGGAAAGCATCCTCAAGGCAACACCCGTGGAGTGCGAGTCAGTAGCACCGTCGGATGACTCCATAGAAATCTTAATGATCTACGATGCGTTCACCTAAAAAAACAGAGAAAGAGAGCCTTTCGAGAGCTCCATCAAATACACCATGTACTAGCGCCAAAACCATGGTCGAACAAACCTATCACCTATGACCAAGGCGACGAGTCGATGACTAGCACAGGCCGGGTACCTACCACCTTAGTCCCGAACCCCATAGTCGACGGCTTCAGACTCAACAAAATACTAGTGGACGGGGGTAGCGGCCTCAACCTCATCTGCGAGGACACACTTGAAAAAATACAGTTTGACCGATCTCGAGTCGAGCTGAGCACAACCACCTCTTGGGGTATGGTCCCCGGGATGGAGGCTCACTGCACCGGACGAGTAGCGCTCGACATTGTATTCGGTACACCCGATAACTACCAATCTGAAGAGCCCCTCTTTCATATCGTCTGGTTCCACAGTGGTTATCATGCTCTGTTGGAACGCGAAGCCTTCACACGATTCCAGGCCATACCGCACTAGGGGTACATGAAACTCAAAATGCCAGGGACAAACAGAGTGATCACAGTAATCAATGACCCCAAAAGAGCCCTTTGAGCCGAAAACAAAATGGCATCCCTCGCCCTTGAGGTGCTAGCTGAGACCCTTGCCGCAAAGGAACTCACGACACTACGTGTCGTGGTGGAAAAAGACGACGTGATCCTCAGCAAGCTGCCCAAGTCCACATCCTTCAAACCCGCAGACGAGATCATCAAGTTCCACTTACACCCAACGGACCCCAATAAAACAACATTTATCGGGGCACAACTGGAGCCCGAAATCGACAAAGCACTACGTGCCTTCCTATGCAAAAATTGGGACATATTTGCATGGCACCCCTCAGACATGCCTGGAATTCCTCGGGGGCTGGCGGAGCACAACAGGAACATAATTGTCGGTTTCAAACCTGTCAAACAGGCCTTGTGCCGATTTTCCGAACCTAAGCGTCAAGCTATGGGAGAGGAGCTCGCCAAGCTATTGGAAGACGGGCTTATCAGGGACATTAAACACCCCGACTAGTTGGCAAACCTGGTCATGGTACCAAAGATGGACAAATCTTGGCAGCTATGTGTCGATTTCAAAGATCTAAACAAAGCATGGCCTAAGGATCATTTTTCGTTGCCCCGAATAGACCAAATTATCGGCGCTACAGCTGGACACGACTCCTTGTGTTTCCTCGATTCCTACTCCGGATACCTTCAGATCAAGATGAAGATATCTGAAAGCACAGTTGCTCCCTAGGGTGGTTTTGATAATTGATCACAACATATGCATCATTGGACTAATGTGTTTTCCAAGTATATTTAAGAAAAGTTCAAAAGATGCTATGGCTTAAGGTTTTTGTGGAGATGCCCCTTAATGCAAGAAACGAATAATATTGGCTCAAGCTTCAAGCTAGAAGAATCTTCATTTTATATTTGTGAGAAATCACTTTTTGAGTCAATAGGAAAGCCAACACTATTAAAAGGGGGTCAGGTAGTAAAATGAACTGATTGCTTAAATGCTCAAAGTTAGCCACCAAAACACTCAATCATTTTCCCCACATATCCACTTTGTCAAGTTCCACATTCACAAATTCGGTGACACCAACATTTCCACATCGGACCCACCGAGTTTGAACCTCAGACAAAAACCTAGCAATTCCCACCAACTCGGTGCAACCAAAACTGCATCGGTGCTACCGAGTTTGGGTGAGAAACATTCAGTTGCCAAGATACACAAAATTGGAATTTTCAAGTTTGGGTATCGGTGCTACTGAGTTTGGCCATCTGACCGTTAGTCGCCTTTTCGGTGCCACCGAGTTATATATATCGGTGTCACCGAGATTCAAAAGTTCACACCTTTAGTGCTAGTCGATACCACCGAGTTCACAACTACGTGTCACCGAGTTTGCTCTTTTGTGTGTGACGGTTGGATTTTGGCTACTTCCTATATATACCCATTCACCAACCTCTCATTCATGGGAGAAGCAATTAGAACACACACCTCATTTCCAGATCTATTTTCTGAGAGAGAACCACCTACTCATGTGTCGAGACCAAGATATTCCAATCCAATCATTTGAAACTTGACCTCTAGCCTCCCAAACTGCTTTCCACCAAATGAACCTCTCCTACCCATGCATCTTATGTGAGAGAGTGATTTGTGTTGAGGAGAGTATCTTTAGAAGCACAAGAGCAAGGAGTTCATTGATCTACCCCATCTATTACCTTTTGGAGGGTGGTGCCTCCTAGATTGGTTAGGTGTCGCTTGGGAGCCTCTTACTTCATGTTGTGGAGTTGAACCAATATGTTTGCAAGGGCAATGAGATCGCCTACTTCGTGAAGATCTACCCTGAGTAAGGCTAGTCCTCCATGGACGGAAGCCGTGGTGGGATAGACAAGGTCGCTTCTTTGTGGACCCTCCGTGGGTGGAGCCCTCCGTGGACTCTCGCAGCCGTTACCCTCCATGGGTTGAAGTCTCCACTAACATGGACATACGGTAGCACCACCTTCGGAACCATGCCAAAAACCACCGTGTCAACCTCATGCGTTTGATCTCCCTACCTTACTCCTCTATTTACACTTGCATGTTTACTTTCCGCTGCTATACTATTAGAACTGCATGTGTAGGGTGTACTTGACTTGTTATAACTGTCATAGCTGCCTCTCAAGTAAAATTGGGAAAAGGCAAAAAAATTATCTTGTCAAGTAGTCTAATCACCCCCCTCTAGACATACTTTCGATCCTACAAGTGGTATCAGAGCATTGGTCTCCATTTCATTGGTTTAGCAACCTAGGAGAGTATGGCATCTAGTGATGGAAATTATCATCATATGGGTCCTTACTTTGATGGAATTAATTTCGCTAGTTGGAAGCATAAAATAAAAATGCATATACTTGGCTTTAGTCCTCATGTTTGGGTTGTTATTCATGTTGGTGTGCAAGGTAACTTCTTTAGAGATGGGCATGAACCAGATCGTGATGCGAGAGCTGATGAGCTGAAGATGTTGCAACTTAATGCTCAAACCCACAATATCATCCTCAACTGCCTTTGCCCCGAAGAATTAAAAAAAATTAGTCGTCTTGAGAATGCATAATAAATTTGGATACTTTGGTTGATATGCACGAAGGTACTGATTCTGTCATAGAATCTAAGTTGAATGCGCTTCAAAGTCAGATTGACAAGTTCAAGATGAAGGATGGTGAAGGAGTCGTTGAAATGTACTCTAGGCTATCTCTCATCACCAATGAGATTGCCCGCTTAGGAAGCAAAGGGATGACCGAGAAATTCATCATCAAGAAGATACTTACAGCTCGTGATGGCAAGTATGACATAGTGTGCACATTAATCCAAATGATGCCAAATTACAAAGATCTCAAGCCAATTGAAGTCATTGGTAGGATTGTTGCTCATGAGATGTCACTCAAGGATAAAGATGAGCTGCACAACAAGTCAAGCAGTGTTTATAAAGCTTCATGTGATGCTCCCGCTACTTCAAAAGACAATTTTGTCACTGATGATGAGATAAGCCTCACGGTCAGAAAATTCAACATGTTCTAGAAGAGTAGAGGCAAAGATAGAAGCTCAAGTTCAAGACATGATGAGAGGCGTTCGTCTAGTCATGACCTAAACTGCTACAATTATGGGAAGCCCGAACACTACTCAAATGAGTGCCCATCTCCCTACAAAAGAAGAGAAGAGTCACCTCAAAGACGAAGCTCAAGAGATGAGTCACCTCGTAGAGAGAGGAGTAGAGAAGATCACTATGAATGAAGACACTCACTAAGAGAAAGTCATCGCTTATAATGATCCTATTGTTCCAAGTGCTTACATTGAGAAACCACCTTTCCATGTTAGGATAAAGGATCATTCTAAAGTTTCAACTGTGATACGTAGGGGCTACATTAGAACACCTACACCCCCTGAGCAAATTAGAGTTGAACCTAGCATTGCTATTATCAAAGATCTCCTGTCCGACAATGTTGATGGCCATGACATTCACTTCTGTGAAGATGCTGCTAGAATTGCTAAACCTCATGCTAGAGACAAACATAGGCATGTTGTTGGCACGTCTGTTGTTTCTGTTAAGATAGGAGATCATTGTTATCATGGTTTATGTGACGTGGGTGCTACTGTTAGTGCAATACCTCAATCTCTATATGATGAAATTAAAGACGGGATTGCACCTGGTAGATGGAACCTATTGATGTCACTATTCAGCTTGCCAATAGAGATACTATCTACCCTTTGGGAATTGTTAGAGATGTTGAAGTCTTGTGTGGAAAAACGAAGTATCCTACTGATTTCCTCGTTCTTGCTACCACACAAGATAGTTTTTGTCCCATCATATTTGGCAGACCTTTCCTCAATACTGTCAATGCTCACATTGACTGTGAGAAGCAAACTGTCGCTGTTGGCTTTGAAGGTGTGTCACATGAGTTCAATTTCTCCAAGTTTGGTAGAAAACCTCATGAAAAAGAGTTGCCTAAGAAGGATGAAATTATTGCCCTAGCTTCTATTTATGTGGCTTCTACTGATCCCTTAGAGCAATACCTGCTTGAGCATGAAAATGATATGCATATGGATGAAAGGGATGAGATAGATAGAGTTATCTTTGAACAATATCCTATCCTTAAGAATAATTTGCCTGTTGAACTGCTTGGAGAACCACCCCCACCAAAGGGTGATCCTGTGTTCGAGCTTAAACAGTTGCCTGATACTCTTAAGTATGTTTATCTCGATGAAAAAGAGATATGTCCTGTTATAATTAGTGCTAGCCTCTCAGTGCATGCAGATAAGAAGTTACTAAAAACTCTGAGAAAGCACCGTGCTGCTATTGGATATACTCTTGATGATCTTAAGGGCATTAGTCCCACTCTATGCCAGCACAAGATTAAAACCGATCCTGATTCTAAACCAGTTGCCGATCATCAACGGAGATTAAATCCTAAGATGAAAGAGGTAGTAAGAAAAGAAATACTAAAGCTCGTGGAAGCAGGTATTATCTATCCTATTGCTCATAGTGATTGGGTAAGTCCGGTGCATTGCGTCCCTAAGAAGGGAGGTATTACCGTTGTCCCTAATGATAAGGATGAATTGATCCCTCACAGGATTATTACTGGCTATAGGATGGTGATTGATTTTAGGAAATTGAATAAAGCCACTAGGAAATATCATTACCCTTTGCCTTTTATCGACCAAATGCTAGAAATAATGTCTAAACACACACACTTCTGCTTTCTAGATGGTTATTCTGGTTTCTCCCAAATACATGTTGCACAATCTGATCAGGAGAAAACCACTTTCACCTGCCCTTTCGATACCTTTGCTTATAGACGTATGCCTTTTGGCTTATGTAATGCACCTGCCACCTTTCAAAGATGTATGGTGGCTATATTCTCTGACTTTTGTGAAAAGATTGTTGAGGTTTTCATGGATGACTTCTCCGTTTACGGGTCTTCTTTTGATGATTGCCTCGGCAACCTTGATCGAGTCTTGCAGAGATGTAAAGATACCAATCTTGTCTTGAATTGGGAGAAGTGCCACTTTATGGTTAATGAAGGCATCGTCTTAGGACATAAAATTTCTGAAAGAGGTACTGAAGTCGATAAGGCTAAGGTTGATGCGATCGAGAAAATGCCATGCCCCACAGATATCAAAGGTATAAAAAGTTTCCTTGGTCATGCTGGTTTCTGTAGAAAGTTCATTAAATACTTCTCTAAGATTTCTAGGCCTCTTACCAAACTCTTGCAGAAGGATATTCCTTTTGTTTTTGATGATGATTGTGAGGAAGCCTTCGAAATACTTAAGAAGACCTTGATAACTGCGCCTATTGCTCAACCACCTGATTGGAACTTACCTTTTGAAATCATGTGTGATGCTAGTGATTATGTTGTTGGTGCTGTCCTAGGACAAAGAGTTGATAAGAAGTTGAATATTATTCACTATGCTAGTAAAAATCTAGACAGTGCCCAAAGGAACTATGCTACTACTGAAAAGGAATTTTTAGAAGTCGTGTTTGCATGTGAAAAGTTCAGATCTTACATAGTTGATTTCAAAGTCACTATTCACACTGATCACGCTGCTATTAAGTACCTCATGGAAAAGAAAGACGCTAAACCTAGACTTATCAGGTGGGTTCTCTTCCTACAAGAATTTGATTTGCATGTTGTCGATAGGAAGGGTGCTGAGAACCCAGTAGCAGATAACTTGTCTAGGTTGGAGAATTTTCTTGATGACCCACAATCTATTGATGATAGCTTTCCTGATGAGCAAGTGAATGTCATCAATACTTCATGTAGTACACCGTGGTATGCTGATTATGCAAATTATATCATTGCCAAATATATACCACCTAGTTTCACTTACCAGCGAAAGAAGAAATTCTTCTTTGTTTTGAGACATTACTTCTGGGATGATCCTCACCTTTATAAGGAAGGAGTAGATGGTTATTAGACGTTGTGTACCTGAACATGAACAGGGAAAGATCCTACAGAAGTGTCACTCCGAGGCTTAAGGAGGACACCATGCGGGAGATAGAACTGCACACAAGGTATTGCAATCAGGTTTCTATTGGCCCACTCTCTTCAAGGATGCCCGTAAGTTTGTCTTGTCTTGTGATGAATGTCAAAGAATAGGTAATATCAGTAAACGTCAGGAAATGCCTATGAATTATTCACTTGTCATTGAACCATTTGATGTTTGGGGCTTTGATTATATGGGACCTTTTCCAAAATCCAACGGGTATACTCATATCCTAGTTGTTGTTGATTACGTTACAAAGTGGGTAGAAGCTATCCCAACTAGTAGTGCTGATCACAACACCTCTATTAGGATGCTCAAAGAAGTTATTTTCCCTAGATTTGGAGTCCCTAGATATCTAATGACCGATGGTGGTTCACATTTTATTCATGGTGCTTTCCGTAAAAAAGCTTGCTAAGTATGATGTCAACAATAGAATTGCATCTCCCTACCATCCTCAGTCCAGTGGTCAAGTAGAGCTAAGCAATAGAGAGATTCTGCAAAAGACTGTCAGCAGGTCTAGAAAGAATTGGTCTATGAAGCTCGATGATGCACTGTGGGCTTATAGAACTGCTTATAAGAATCCCATGGGCATGTCTTCGTACAAAATGGTTTACAGTAAAGCATGTCATTTACCTCTTGAGCCAGAGCATCAGGCTTATTGGGCAATCAAAGAGCTCAACTTTGATTTCAAATTTGCTGGTGAGAAGAGGTTATTTGATATTAGCTCGCTTGATGAATGGAGAGCTCAGGCATATGAAAATGCCAAGTTGTTCAAAGAAAAGGTTAAGAGGTGGCATGATAAAACGATACAGAAACGTGAGTTCAATGTAGGTGATTATGTCTTGCTATATAATTCCCGTTTAAGATTTTTTGCAGGCAAGCTTCTCTCTAAATGGGAAGGTCCTTACATTGTTGAGGAAGTATATCGTTCCGGTGCCATCAAGATCAACAACACGGAAAGTAATTTTCCGAGAGTGGCAAATGGGCAAAGAATCAAGCATTATATCTCAGGTACTCCCATAAATGTTGAAAGCAATATTATCAATACCATAACTCCGGAGGAGTACACAAGGGATATTTATCAGGCTGTTACAGACTCCGAAAACGAAGAGGTATGTGATTCGGTAAGTAAACTGACTCCAAAACTTTTCCAGTAGGAATTTTTCTCCGTTTTGGATTTTTTAGAAAAATAGAAAATTTTAAAGCAGTCCAGAAAGCGCACGAGGAGGTGACAAGCCTGCCTGGCGCGGGCCACCCCCTGGCCGCGCCTGGGGGGCTTGTGACCACCTCGTGTGCCTCCCGGACTCCGTTTTCTTGCGGAGTACTCCTTCTTGTTGGAAAAAAAATCATTATATATTCTCCCGAAAGGTCTGACCCTCGTATCACGCAAATTTCCTCTGTTTTCGTTTCGAGCTTGTTTTCTGTCGTAGATTTAGGGCACGATGTCTTCTCAAGATTCAGAGGGGGAGAGCTATGTGGCAGATTACCTTGCTAACCCCATGATCTATAGGGACTTGGATCATTATGGTTGGACCACTGATGAGGAAGGAGATTATGATCCCAAGGGGAAGAAAGGAACAAGTTCCGATGAAGAGGAAGCTCCTCTACCTCAATCTGGAAACACACACGTGGAGTTCAAGAAGTCGAGCCTTCCTAACTCAAGGAAGAATCCTAAGATTTTGTTTACCTCTTCTCATCTTTTGCAGGAGAGTAAGCAAGAATTATGCCAAAGGGTGTTGAGGCTTGAAGAGGAAATCAACGATCTGAAGGAGGGGAACTTTGTGCTCAAGAGGAAATTAAACAAGTTCAAGAACTCTTCAACAACTCCACCACCATCACCTTCAAAGGAAGACAACTAAGCACGGGTATGGGCAATCCCCTTGGCTTGTGCCAAGCTTGGGGGAGTTGCCTCGGTATCGTATCACCATCACATCTTTTGCCTTTACCTTTTCTTAGTTCGATCCTTTTTGGTTCTATCTTTCTCTAGTAGAATAAAAGTCCTTAGTGTTTTAGAGTTGAGTTTTGCTTTGTGTCACCCCCGTTGTATCCGAGTTCATGAGTCATATAATAAAGAGTATTTTAGTTAAGGGCCTTGCCTCATGCCATGATCGAAAGAATGATAAAAGAACAAAAGCATGAAACATCATGTAATAATCTTATGGGAAGTGATGACTTCACATATAAAAAGAATGTTGATTGAAACTTGTTAAGGGTGGACAAACGTAGACCTTGGTCATTGTTGCAATTAATAGGAAGTAATAAAGAAAGAGAGGTTCACATATAAATATACCATCTTTGACACCATCTATGATTGTGAACACTCACTAAACTATTACATGCTTAGAAGTAAATGTTGGACAAGGAAGACAATATAATGAATTATGTTTGCTTGGTTCCGAACAATGTTATATGACTAGATATCCCTTAGCATGTGACGATTGCTTCCACCTCATATCAGCCAAAACGTCCGCAGTAAGTAGAGATACTACTTGTGCATCCACAAACCTTCAACCCCAGTTTTGCCATGAGAGTCCACCATATCTACCTATGGATTGAATAAGATCCTTCAAGTAAGTTGTCATTGGTGCAAGCAATAAAAATTGCTCCATAATTATGTATGATCTATTAGTGTGTGGAAAATAAGCTTTGTACGAACCTGTGATGAGGAAGGCATAAAAGCGATGGACTGCATAATAAAGTTCTTTATCACAGGAGGCAATACAAAGTGACGTTCCTTCACACTAAGAGGTCGCACATCCAAACCTCAAAAGCGCATGAGTGTTGGAATTATGCCCTAGAGGCAATAATAAATATAGTTATTATTATAATTCATGTATCAAGATAATCGTTTATTATCCATGCTATAATTGTATTGAATGAAGACTCATTTACATGTGTGGATACATAGACAAAACACTGTCCCTAGCAAGCCTCTAGTTGGCTAGCGAGTTGATCAAAGATAGTCAGTGTCTTCTGATTATGAACAAGGTGTTGTTGCTTGATAACTGGATCACGTCATTAGGAGAATCACATGATGGACTAGACCCAAACTAATAGACGTAGCATGTTGATCGTGTCATTTTGTTGCTACTATTTTAAGCGTGTCAAGTATTTGTTCCTATGACCATGAGATCATATAACTCACTAACACCGGAGGAATACTTTTTGTGTATCAAACATCGCAACGTAACTGGGTGACTATAAAGATGCTCTGCAGGTATCTTCGAAGGTGTTCGTTGAGTTAGTATGGATCGAGACTGGGATTTGTCACTCCGTGTGACGGAGAGGTATCTTGGGGCCCACTCGGTAATACAACATCACACACAAGCCTTGCAAGCAATGTGACTTAGTGTAAGTTGCGGGATCTTGTATTACGGAACGAGTAAAGAGACTTGCCGGTAAACGAGATTGAAATAGGTATACGGATACTGACGATCGAATCTCGGGCAAGTAACATACCGAAAGACAAAGGGAATGACATACGGGATTATATGAATCCTTGGCACTGAGGTTCAAACGATAAGATCTTCGTAGAATATGTAGGATCCAATATGGGCATCCAGGTCCCGCTATTGGATATTGACCGAGGAGTCTCTCGGGTCATGTCTACATAGTTCTCGAACCCGCAGGGTCTGCACACTTAAGGTTCGACGTTGTTTTATGCGTATTTGAGTTATATGGTTGGTTACCGAATGTTGTTCAGAGTCCTGGATAAGATCAAGGACGTCACGAGGGTTTCCGGAATGGTCCGGAAACGAAGATTGATATATAGGATGACCTCATTTGATTACTGGAAGGTTTTCGAAGTTACCGGGAATGTACCGGGAATGACGAATGGGTTCTGGGAGTTCACCGGGGGGGCAACCCACCCCGGGGAAGCCCATAGGCATTGGGGGTGGCGCACCAGCCCTTAGTGGGCTGGTGGGACAGCCCAAAAGAGCCCTATGCGCCATAGGAAGAAAAATCAAAGAGAAAAGAAGAAGAAAAAGAGGAGGTGGGAAAAGGGGGAAGGACTCCTCCTTCCAAACCTAGTTGGACTCGGTTTGGAAGGGGAGGGCTGCCCCCCTTGGCTCGGCCAAAACTCTTAGGGGTCCTTGGACCCCAAGGCAAGGCTCCCCCTCTTCCCCCTATATATACGGAGGGTTTAGGGCTGATTTGACACAACTTTGCCACGGCAGCCCGACCACATATCTCCACGGTTTTACCTCTAGATCGCGTTTCTTTGGAGCTCGGGCGGAGCCCTGCTGAGACAAGATCATCACCAACCTCCGGAGCGCCGTCACGCTGCCGAAGAACTCTTCTACCTCTCCGTCTCTCTTGCTGGATCAAGAAGGCCGAGATCATCGTCGAGCTGTACGTGTGCTGAACGCGGAGGTGTCGTTCGTTCGGCACTAGATCGTGGGACTGATCGCGGGACGGTTTGCGGGGCGGATCGAGGGACGTGAGGACGTTCCACTACATCAACCGCGTTCACTAACGCTTCTGTTGTACGGTCTACAATGGTACGTAGATCACACATCCCCTCTCGTAGATGGACATCACCATGATAGGTCTTCGTGCGCGTAGGAAATTTTTTGTTTCCCATGCGACGTTCGCCAACAATGAGTACCTCTGCTTCCCTCTGCGAAGGGCTATCTTGTACCTTTACTTTTTGCCCTTGAAAGAGTCATGGTGATCTACACCAATTCCTTATTTCGCCTTTTTCTTGGCTAACTTCATATGCTAGGGAAAGATCTATATACATATGTCAACTTGGAGGTAAGTATTTGTGAATTATTATTGTTGACATTACCCTTGAGGTAAATGGTTGGGAGGCGAAACTAGAAGCCGCTATCTTTCTCTGTGTCCGACTGAAACTTTGATCTCATGAGTACCACGTGAGTTGTAGCAATTGTAGAAGACGAAAGGATGATTGAGTATGTGGATTTGCTTTACAAGCTTTTACTTGACTCTTTCTGATGTTATGATAAATTGCAATTGCTTCAATGACTAAAGGCTATCGGTTGTTAATTCTCATTAAGTTTCTTGATCCTTACTTTACTTTGTGATGGAATTATCACTTTAGCATAAGGGATGATATGATTCTACTGCTGTTCTGACTATGATCTTGATGCCTGCATGTCCGTATCTTTTTTTGTCGACACCTCTCTCTCTAAACATGTGGGCATATTTATTGATATCGGCTTTCGCTGCAGGACAAGCGAGGTCTAAGCTTGGGGGAGTTGATACGTCCATTTTGCATCATGCTTTCATGTTGATATTTATCGCTTTATGGGTTGTTATTACACTTCACGGTACAATACTTATGCCTTTTCTCTCTTATTTTGCAAGGTCTACATGAAGAAGGAGAATGTCGGCAGCTGGAATTCTGGCTTGAAAAAGAAGCAAGTTTGAGATACCTATTCTCCGCGACTCCAAAATCCGTGAAAATCAACGAGGATTTATTTTGGAATTTATAAAAAATACTGAGAAGTACCAGAGGGGAGCCAGCAGGAGGCCACAAGCCTGCTAGGCGCGGCCTATCCCCTGGTCGCGCCTAGGGGGCTTGTGGGCTCCCTCTTGGCCCTCTGGCCCCCCTCTTTTGCTATAAGGAGGGTTTCGTTCCAGAAAAATCAAGAGGAGTCTTTCGAGAGGATTTGCCGCCGCCACGAGGCGGAACTTGAGCATAAGCAATCTAGAGCTCCGACAGGGTCGTCCTGCCGGGGAAACTTCCCTCCCGGAGGGGGAAATCGTCGCCATCGTCATCACCAACACTCCTCTCATTGGAGGGGACTCATCACCATCAACATCTTCATCAGCACCATCTCATATCCAAACCCTAGTTTATCTCTTGTAACCAATCTCCGTCTCGTGACTCCGATTTGTACTTGTAAGGTTGATAGTAGTGTTAATTACACTTTGCAGTTGATGCTAGTTGGATTACTCGGTGGAAGATTATATGTTCAGATCCTTTATGCTATTCAATACCTCTCTGGTCATGAATATTATTATGCTTTGTGAGTAGTTACTTTTGTTCCTGAGGACATGGCATAAGTCATGCTATACGTAGTCATGTGAATTTGGTATTCGTTTGATATTTTGATGCGTTGTATGTTGTTTTTCCTCTAGTGGTGTTATGTGAACGTCGACTACATAACACTTCACCATTATTTGGGCCTAGAGGAAGGCATTGGGAAGTAGTAAGTAGATGATGGGTTGCTAGAGTGACAGAAGCTTAAACCCTAGTTTATGCGTTGCTTCGTAAGGGGCTGATTTGGATCCACTAGTTTAATGTTATGGTTAGACTTTGTCTTAATTTTTCTTTCGTAGTTGCGGATGCTTGCGAGAGGGGTTAATCTTAAGTGGGAGGTTTGTCCAAGTAAGGGCAGAACCCAAGCACCAGTCCACCCACATATCAAACTATCAAAGTAGCGAACGCGAATCATATGAACATGATGAAAACTAGCTTGACAGAAATTCCCATGTGTCCTCGGGAGCGCTTTACCTCCCATAAGAGTTTGTCCAGGCTTGTCCCTTCCTACAAAAGGGATTGGGACACTTTGTTGCACCGTTATTCCTACTTGTTACTTGCTACTTCCTATGAATCATCTTATCACACAACTATCTGTTATCGATAATTTCAGTGCTTGCAGAGAATACCTTGCTGAAAACCACTTGTAAGATCCTTCTGCTCCTCGTTGGGTTCGACACTCTTACTTATAGAAAGGACTATGATAGATCCCCTATAGTTGTGGGTCATCAAATAGCCATCCTTGGGGTGAGGTGGGAAAAATCTTCTTTCTCCCCTTGAAGAAATCGGCCAGAATGGCTGCCAAGGCCTTGTGGTCGTCCGATCCCTGCCTTCTGGATCAGGTAGAATCACTCATCCCGTTGTAGCGCCACAAAGGATGTGTGCGTTGTTGGAGCGGTTGGGCGCACCGGGTAGTCACCGCGGACATCACGTCGATGATAGTTAGCCTGCAATGAGTAAGTACCGTGACCTTGGAGGATAGGCGCTTCACTTTGGAGCTCTCCTATTGGGAAGAGTTCTTTGGCCTCCTGCTGAATCGCTTCTTTAAAGGAGCCAGGAGTATTCGGGAAGGCCTCTCCGAACTGGTTCAAATAGCGGAACATCCTCAATGTAAAACCACTCTGAGGGCCATTCATCGAGCTCTTTCTTTGGTGTCCCGATCGGCTATCCTGTGGCCGCTATGCTCCATACTTCGGCTCCACCCACTTCCTGAATTTTCGTTCCTCTAGTTTGGGGAATGATGGAAAAGTACTTTCTCCATAGATCAAAGTGTGGCTCGCAACCCAAGGACATCTCACATAAGGCCACGAAGCATGAGATGTGAAGGATTGAGATGGGGTAAGGTTGTGGAGATGCAGCCCGCAAAACTCCAACAAACCCCTCATGAAAGGGTGAATGGGAAATCCCACCCCTCGCGGTAGGAAGGAAATGAAGCAAACCTGTTCTCCCCTTCGAGGGGAAGCGAAGTTTTCTGTGAAGGCTTTGCCATCGACGAAGGCCAGATCAGCGCGAGTGGGTGCGAGGTCCGATTGGGGAAGATACCCCTGAGTTTCAAGCTCGCACAGGCGGAGAAGAGAACCAGAGTAAGTGTCCCAGTCCCCCGGAAGGGGGCCAAGGGAGCGTGAGGAGGAACCTGCCATGACTCTAGAAGTGTTAAGAGCTCTAGGGTTTCTTGGCGAGACTGAGAGGAGATGGATCATCGGAACATATTTTGATTTGTTTATAAAGGGCGTTACCCCCTCTTGCTATAGGGAACAGTTCCGTCAGGAATTGCCAAAAGTGCTTGCCTTTACAAAGGCACGCGAGAATCGAGAATTGTTATTAATCTTTGTGTAGAGTTAAAAGTTGTGGGCCCCGCGACACTTCGGTAACCGTGAATCAGACAAGGATAAAATCATCATTTCCTGATCCGACGAAGAAGGGGAACTTGCCTTGCAAACCGAACACTCTGGGCATGATCATCCGAAGACCCTGCACATCGGTATTGAAGGCTAGTTCGGGGGCTACTGAGCGAGTCCGGGAGTAAGGGATCCTCAGGTAGTCGACTTACTTTGAAGAGGTCGGCTTTATGGGCCGTACTAATTGGAGGCCGGGCTATGCGGCCATCTCGTACTCAAGGACAAAAGCACCAAATACCGGCGTGACATCCAAGTAAAGTAAACTAGGTTAGTTGTATGTAACCCTAGATCCCCTGGTGACTATATAAACCGGGGCTCCTCATCCATGTAGACAGATTGATTCATCTAGGGTTTGGTATACACGATCTCGAGGTAGACTGTGTAATCATCATACATATCAATATAATGAAGGACGTAGGGTTTTACCTCCTTAAGAGGGCCTGAACCTGGATAAATATTGTCTCCCCCTCCTTCCTACAACCCATCGATCTATGGTCCATAGTTCGGGACTCCCTACTAGAGATCTGCCGGTTTTGACACCAACATACCTATTTAGAGAGATAAGAGGAATTGGCCATTCACATGGTTAATCGTAAAATCCTACATAAAACTTGTAGATCAATGAATATGATATGTTTGATTCCTTGCAATAGTTTTGCGATATTAAGATGGTAATATGTAGGGCTGCTCGTAAATGATTGTGGTTTAGTAAGAATTTCCGTGTTAAGGTTTGTGATTCCCGAAGCATGCGCGTATAGTCTCTAGTTTTGTTATGAAGTCGGAGGATAATTTATCCTGGATTGAAATCCTTTGTGCTGTTATAATCAGGTGTGCACGATGGTTAACTCCTACCAATATCCTCCCTATGGGCATGCAAGTAGTACTTTGCTTTAAGAGAGCTAATAGGATTTACAATAAGTATGTTATTTGTTTATGTCTAATGTGAATCCTTAGATATATGCACTCTCACCTTCCCATAATTTCTAGCGTCTTCGATACCATGCATTGCCCATTCTCACCTCGAGGATTGATGCAGCATTCGTTGATGCATCCAAATCCTATGAGATTATACGCTCTATCGCATAGAAGCCACCTTATATCTTCCTTTAAAAAGCCACCATACCTGCCTATCATGGCATTCCATATCCATTCCGAGATGTATTTCCATGCAACTTCCATCGTCATCATATACATGACTTGAGCACTCATTGTTACGACTGAACTGCCCACTAAACCAGGAACTCTTGCGGTACGTAAACATTATTCACAATTTTTATATTCATGGTCTAATATATATATGCACATGTAAAATATTCATATTGGTCTCTTTCTTTAAAAGATGACGAAGTAGTGGGAGGAACTCCTCCGGACGGAATGCATACGAGAACTTGAAGAGTAATTTGCCAGATTTTTGCTGGATGAGGTCATAGATCCCAAGGGAGAATACCACTACACCGGTTAATGCATGCATGTAATTGATCCGCAAGTTGTAAGAGAAATTGTATATACCAAATTATATATATATATATATATATATATATATATATATATATATATGCATGTGTGTATGCTTATATATATAGTCGTACGAGATATTCTATGATATATGTCGTACCAGAAATTCTATGATATATGTACCAAATTATATGATATTTTTGAAATGAAAAAGAATTAAATGGAAAACAGAAAATGAAAAGCAAAAAATAAACTATAAACCCCAAAATCCCAAACCCCTAAAACCCCAAATCACAGAATCCTTTAGTCCCGTTTGGTGTTACCAACCGGGACTAAAGGCCCCTGCCCCCTGGCACACTCTAATAGCCACGTGGAAGGGATATAGTCCCGATTCATGGCAAACCGGGACTAAAGAGGGGGCTTTAGTCCCAAGTTAATAGTCCCGGTTGGTGAACCGGGACTATAGGCCCTTACCAACCAGAATATAGCCCTGTTTTCTACTAGTGGGGTGGGGTCTTGATGTCTACGCACGCTTATATTTGTGTAGACTATGTTGGGCCTCCAAGCACAGAGGTTTGTAGGACAGCAACAATTTCCCTCAAGTGGATGACCTAAGGTTTATTGAACTCAGGGAAGTAGAGGTTGAAGATGGTCTCTCTCAAGCAACCCTGCAATTGAGAAACAAGAAGTCCCTTGTGTCCCCAACACACCTAATACAATGGTAAATTGTATAGGTGCACTAGTTCAGCGAAGAGATGGTAAAATATGGGTGATAGATGTGGCAAAGCAAGGTAATATAAATCTATAATAAAAATTACAGCAAGGTAGCAAGCGACAAAAGTGAGCATAAACGGTGTAACAATGGTGAGAAACAAGGCCTAGGCTTCATACTTTCACTAGTGGCAACTCCCAACAACATTAACATAGTCTAATCACATGATATTTCCACTAAGACATGCAATGGTGACGTACTCGGAGGTCATTCCTTTGTGATCAAGAGAGGACGAGAATTTTGTAGGGCTACAAAAGCACACCTCAGAGTTCGTAGTTCTCATCTATGGATTTCCCAATGTCACCGGGGCCATCCAAAGAGAGTACCACAATCACCACAGCGTATCTCAGGGATAGTCAAAGACAAGCACCAAGAGACTCTCAATCTTCAATAAATTCACAAAAGAGTAAATAACTCATGAAAACATTCTTCTAATCCATGTCCAGTAGACCATTGTCACCATGGTCTCGGGGATTATACTAGATAAGATCAAGTGAGTACATCAATCCAATACATAAAAGAAGGGGAAACATCATGGGATCACCCTAGATTAACATAGCCTATGATCACAAGCAAGATCATATCATAGGAGAGAGAATTAATCACACAGCTACTGTAGAAGACCTCGGCCCGAGGAGTAACTACTCCCGCATCATTGAGGGAGGAAGCACCGTCGATGGAGATGAATCCATGGGCACTTCCCCGTCCCGGCAGGGTGCCGACACAGGAATTCTGGTCCCCCAAAACTTGTTGGCGATGGCGGCGGAGATCGGAATTGCTTCTGGAGAAAAGGGTTCTGTCATCAGGGTTTCCCGTCCGAGGGGTAAATATAGGCCAAAGGAGGGCGCTAGGGGGTGGACCCTCCACCCAGGCAGCCTTGTAGCGCGGCCAGGAGGGGACCCGCGCAGGTAGGCCTCCTGGGTGTGGCCTGGCTCCCCTCTCGCCCACCTTGGTGCTTCGAGAAGCTTCCGTCACGCTGATTTTTATATATTTTTCCTGGAATTTTTGGGGCTGTGTAAATTGGGGTAAAGTCCCTACAATTAAAAGACACTAGCAGACATAAACTGGCACTGGGTGTACTGAGTTAGTAGGTTAGTCCAAATATGTGTAAAAGGTATAAAAGTGTACAAAACACATAACAATATCACCCAAAACTTGCATGGAGCAAGCAGAAATTATAGATACGTTTGGGACGTATCAACATCCCTAAGCTTAATTCCTGCTCGTCCTCGAGTAGGTAAATTATAAGAAGCATAATTTCTGTGGTGACATGCTAACACACATATAAGAACTTCAAAGTAAAGCAAGTAAGATATGAAATTCAAGTCAAGACAATTGCAAGCTAGAGTCTATATCTAGTATTGAAATTAGCAAAGTAAGAACATAAAGGTGTAAGAGCTCTCGCTGTCCGTGACTCGAATGTCTCCAAATGGTGTTTTCTTGCAAGAAGTGGGAGATGGGTTCATAGCATAAAAAATTATATAGTTTAATTGAGATCTCAATCTACTAAAACTTCACACTTGGTATCCTTCGGAATCTTATTTTGACTCATCCTCAGACCACTAGTCAGGCACAAGTCAAAATGATCCTCTCCCTTTCGACTTTGAGCACTCATGCAATGGATGAGCGCAAGCAAGATATGTTGGCACTTAGGATGGCAAAGAGAATAATGATGGGGAAGGAAGACAAAAAGGTGTGAAAGGCTCACATCAATGAGGACAACCATAGGCGAGAGAAAGCCAAATGATAGATATGATGTGAGGAGTAGGGATTGCCATGCAACGGATGCATGATACCCCACAAGTATAGGGGATCGCAACAGTTTTCGAGGGTAGAGTATTCAACCCAAATTTGTTGATTCGACACAAGGGGAAGCCAAAGAATATTCTCGAGTATTAGCAGTTGAGTTGTCAATTCAACCACACCTCAAAGACTTAGTATCTGCAGCAAAGTATCAATAGCAAAGTGGTGTGATAGCAACAGTAGCAATGGTAACAGTAGCAATAGTGACAGCAGTAGCGGCAGAGTAACAGTAGAAACAGCGACAACAATAGCGGCAAAGTAACGTAGCAAGGACCAGTAGGAAAAACTCGTAGGCATTGGATCGGTGATGGATAATTTTGCTGGATGCCATTCATCATGCAACAGTTATAACATGGGGAGATATGTAACTAGCTCCAGTTCATCAATGTAATGTAGGCATGTATCCGTATGTAGTCATACGTGCTTAGGGAAAAGAACTTGCATGACATCTATTGTCCATCCCTCCCATGGCAGCGGGGTCCTAATGGAAACTACGGGATATTAAGGTTCTCCTTTTAATAGAGAACCGGAACAAAGCATTAGCACTTAGTGAATACATGAACTCCTCATACTATGGTCATCTCCGGGAGTGGTTCCGGCTATTGTCACTCCGGGGTTGCCGGGTCATAACACATAGTAGGTGACTACAAATTGCAAGATAGTATCAAGAACACACATATATTGACGAGAACATAATAGGTTCAGATCTGAAATCATGGCACTCGGGCCCTAGTGACAAGCATTAAGCATGGCAAAGTAGTAGCTACATCAATCTCAGAACATAGTGGATACTAGGGATCAATCCCCACCAAAACTATCTCGATTACATGATAGATCACATCCAACCCATCACCGTCCAACAATCCTACGATGAGATTACTCACGAACGGTGAAGAGCATCATAGAATTGGTGATGAAGGAAGGTTGGTGATGATGATGGCGACGATCTCCCCCTCTGGAGCCCAGAACGGACTCCAGATCTGCCCTCAAGAGGAAGAACAGGTGGTGGCGGCGCCTCCGTATCGTAAAACGCGATGAACTCTTCTCCTTGATTTTATTTCTGGACGAAAGGGACTAAATAGAGTTGGAGCTGGAGGCGGCGGAGCTCTGAGGGGCCCACAAGCCTGCTAGGCGCGGCCAGGGGGCGCGCCTGGTGGGCTTGTGGGCTCCTCGCTCCACTCCCCCGATTGAACTACTGGAATTTATAATTTTAACGTCTGCCATGGCGGACGACAAAGGGTGGAACCACGGACGGCAAAGGCTTTGCCGACGGTTAGCAGACGACAAAAAATAATTCGGTGAAGAGGTTCTTTGCCGTCTGCTTTTTTAAAGCGGACGGAAAAGAATCTTTGCCATGATGGGGCAAACGTCAAATTAAATGGGACGGCAGATACACCAACGGTCCCGTTAAGTGTTAACGACAGGCCTCCTCTCTTTGCCGTCTTCCCTCCCCCCTTTGCCATGAGGTGGCTGACGGCAAAGGGGGGAACTAAGCCCCCCTCTCTCCCCTCTTTGCCGTCTGCCCTCCCCCCTTTGCCATGTGGGGGCAGACGACAAAGGGGGGAACCAGCCCCTCTCTCTCCCCTCTTTGTCGTCTGCCCTCCCCCCTTTGCCATGTGGGGGCAGACGGCAAAGGGGGGAACCAGCCCCTCTCGCTCCCCTCTTTGCCGTTTGCCCTCCCCCTTTGCCATGTGGGGGCAGACGGCAAAGGGGGGAACCAACCCCTTTTTATTTTATTTCTTGTTATATCCAGCAATTTTCACAATAATCAAGATATATATATATATATTTGACAAAAATATTTGTTTCCTACTCATAACCATATTAAAATAACTTCCATCCATAGTACATACATGTTATGCAAGTTGCATCCGTACCAAACCATATATTACACCAGTTTCATCCACATGCATACAAAGTTTCATATATATCCATATACTACAATAGTTTCAATACAAGCTTCTGTGAAGCCATGGTACAAGAAATCATCTTCAAGCATTACATAAATATAATCCAAGCTTCCCGTGAAGTGAATGTAATGTGCAAAATGACAAATAAGAAAGTTAGAAGAATAATACTAGATGAAGAAGTATATATAGGTTATTTCGGAGAGAACTTTGCTAAGTATAGTCCATTTAATAGCTAAGTTAGGTGTAATAGGTCATCTTGGAGCTACATAGCCTTATTATGTCATTTAGGAGAGAACTTAGCTAAGTATAGGTCATTCTAGAGCTAACTTGGATAAAATATGTCATTTTGTAGCCAACTATGATTATTAATCCATTTTGACCTTATTATGTCATTTTGGAGCTAAATTAGTCATTTTAATGAGCTAACCAAGGTTCTTATGATGTTTTTACCTAACTATGCTAATTATGTCATTTTGGAGGATAATTAGCTAAGTATGTCTTTGTTGGGGCAAATAACCTATGTAGAAGAAGAAAGAGAAGAAGCAAGAAGAGAAGAAGCAAGAAGAGAAGAAGAAGGAGAAGAAAAATAAGAAGAAGAAGGAGGAGGATTAGGAGAAGGAAGATGAGAAGAAGAAGAAAAGAAGAAGGACAAGAAGAAGGAGAAGAAGGAAGAGAAGAAGGAGAAGGAGCTTCTCTCCTCCTTCTCCTTCTCCTTCTTCTTCCTCCTTCTCCTTCTTCTTCTCTTCTTCTTCTTCTTCCTTCTTTTCATTTTCCCTCTTTCTTCTCCTCTTGTCCCCTTCTTCGGGCTAAATTAGCTAAGAATGCCTTTTGGAGCTAATTATGTCATTTCGAGGATAATTAGCTAAGTATAGGTCATGTTTTATTAAATAGACCATTTTGGAGCTAAGTAAGCTAATTATGTCATTTAGGTGGAAGCCTAGCTAACTATAGGTCATTTCGGAGCTACTTGGGTAAAATATGTCATTCCGGAGAAAACTATGCTTATTAAGCCATTTTGGATCTAGCTAAGCTAATTATAGGCCATTTAATACCTAAGTTAGGGGGAATAGGTCATCTTGGATCTACGTAAGCCTTATTATGTCATTTAGGAGAGAACTTAGCTAACTATAGGTTATTTTTTATTAAATAGGTCATTTTGGAGCTAACTAAGCTAATTATGTCATTTAGGTGGAAGCCTAGCTAACTATAGGTCGTTTCGGAGCTCACTTGGGTTAAATATGTCATTTCGGAGCTAACTATGCGTATTAATCCATATTGGAGCTAAATTGGCTAATTATATCATTTAGGTGGATAATTAGCTAAGTATGTCTTTGTTGGGGAAAATAACCTACGTAGATGAAGAAAGAGAAGAAGCAAGAAGAGAAGAAGCAAGAAGAGAAGAAGAAGGAGAAGAAAAAGAAGAAGAAGAAGAAGAAGAAGAAGGAGGAGGAGGAGAAGGAGAAGGAAGAGCAGAAGAAGAAGAAGAGAAGAAGGACAAGAAGAAGGAGAAGAAGAAGGAGAAGGAGCTTCTCCTCCTTCTCCTTCTTCTTCCTCCTTCTCCTTCTTCTTCTCTTCTTCTTCTGTTCTTCTTCTTCTTCCTTCTTTTCATTTTTCCTCTTTCTTCTCCTCTTGTCCCCTTCTTCGGACTAAATTAGCTAAGAATGCCTTTTTGGAGCTAATTATGTCATTTCGAGGATAATTAGCTAAGTATAGGTCATGTTTTATTAAATAGACCATTTTGGAGCTAAGTAAGCTAATTATGTCATTTAGGTGGAAGCCTAGCTAACTATAGGTCATTTCGGATCTACTTGGGTAAAATATGTCATTCCGGAGCAAACTATGCTTATTAAGCCATTTTGGATCTAGCTAAGCTAATTATAGGCCATTTAATACCTAAGTTAGGGGGAATAGATCATCTTGGAGCTACGTAAGCCTTATTATGTCATTTAGGAGAGAACTTAGCTAACAATAGGTCATTTTTTAATAAATAGGTCATTTTGGAGCTAACTAAGCTAATTATGTCATTTAGGTGGAAGTCTAGCTAACTATAGGTTGTTTTGGAGCTCACTTTGGTTAAATATGTCATTTTGGAGCTAACTATGCTTATTAAGCCATATTGCAGCTAAATTGGCTAATTATATCACTTAGGTGGATAATTAGATAACTATGTCTTTGTTGGGGAAAATAACCTACGTAGAAGAAGAAAGAGAAGAAGCAAGAAGAGAAGAAGCAAGAAGAGAAGAAGAAGGTGAAGAAAAAGAAGAAGGAGGAGGAGGAGGAGAAGGAGGAGGAGCAGGAGAAGGAAGAGGAGAAGAAGAAGAAGAGAAGAAGGACAAGAAGAAGGAGAAGAAGGAGGAGAAGAAGGAGCTTCTGCTCCTTCTCCTTCTCCTTCTTCTTCCTCCTTCTCCTTCTTCTTCTCTTCTTCTTCTTCTTCCTTCTTTTCATTTTTCCTCTTTCTTCTCCTCTTGTCCCCTTCTTCGGGCTAAATTATCTAAGAATGCCTTTTTGGAGCTAATTATGTCATTTCGAGGATAATTAGCTAAGTATAGGTCATGTTTTATTAAATAGACCTTTTTGGAGCTAAGTAAGCTAATTATGTCATTTAGGTGGAAGCCTAGCTAACTATAGGTCATTTCGGAGCTACTTGGGTAAAATATGTCATTCCGGAGCAAACTATGCTTATTAATCCATTTTGGATCTAGCTAAGCTAATTATAGGCCATTTAATACCTAAGTTAGGGGGAATAGGTCATCTTGGAGTTACGTAAGCCTTATTATGTCATTTAGGAGAGAACTTAGCTAACTATAGGTCATTTTTATTAAATAGGTCATTTTGGAGCTAACTAAGCTAATTATGTCATTTAGGTGGAATCCTAGCTAACTATAGGTCGTTTCGGAGCTCACTTGGGTTAAATATGTCATTTTGGAGCTAACTATGCTTATTAAGCCATATTGGAGCTAAGTTGGCTAATTATATCATTTAGGTGGAAGCCAAGCTAAGTATATAATATTCATGAGCTAACCAAGGTTCTTATGCCATTTTGACCTTATTATTTCATTTTTAGCTAAATTGGTCATTTTAATGAGCAAACCAAGGTTCTTATGATGTTTTCACCTAACTAAGCTAATTATGTCATTTTGTAGGATAATTAGCCAATTTAGTCTTTGTTGGATGAGTATAAGCTACGTAGAAGAAGAGAAAGAGAAGAAGCAAGAATAGAAGACGCAAGAAGAGAAGAAGAAGTAAAAGAAGAAGGAGGAGGAGGAGGAGGAGATGGAGAAGGAAGAGGAGAAGAAGAAGAAAAGAAGAAGGAGAAGGAGAAGGAGGAAGAAGAAGGAGAAGGAGGAGCTCCTTCTCCTTCTTCTCCTCCTTCTTCTCCTTCTTCTTGTCCTTCTTCTTCTCTTCTTCTTCTTATCTTCTTCTTCTTCCTTCTTTTCATTTTTCCTATTTCTTCTCCTCTTGTCCCCTTCTTCGGGCTAAATTAGCTAAGAATGCCTTTTTGGAGCTAATTATGTCATTTCGAGGATAATTAGCTAAGTATAGGTCATGTTTTATTAAATAGACCATTTTGGAGCTAACTAAGCTAATTATGTCATTTAGGTGGAAACCTAGCTAACTATAGGTCATTTCGAAGCTAACTTGGGTAAAATAGGTCATTCCGGAGCAAACTATGCTTATTAAGCCATTCTGGATCTAGCTAAGCTAATTATATGCCATTTAATTCCTAAGTTAGGGGGAATAGGTCATCTTGGAGCTAAGTTAGCCTTATTATGTCATTTCGAGGATAATTAGCTAAGTATATGTCATTTTGGAGCTAATTATGTCATTTCGAGGATAATTAGCTAAGTATAGGTCATGTTTTATTAAATAGACCATTTTGGAGCTAATTCTGTCATTTAGGTGGAAGCCTAGCTAACTATAGGTCATTTCGGAGCTAACTTGGGTAAAATAGGTCATTCTGGAGCAAACTATGCTTATTAAGCCATTTTGGATCTAGCTAAGCTAATTATAGGCCATTTAATCCCTAAGTTAGGGGGAATAGGTCATCTTGGAGCTAAGTTAGCCTTATTATGTCATTTAGGAGAGAACTTAGCTAACTATAGGTCATTTATTGTTAAATAGGTCATTTTGGAACTAACTAAGCTAATTATGTCATTTAGGTGGAAGCCTAGCTAACTATATGTCGTTTCGGAGCTAACTTGGGTTAAATATGTCATTTTGGAGGATAATTAGCTAAGAATGCCTTTTTGGAGCTAATTATGTCATCTCAAGGATAATTAGCTAAGTATAGGTCATGTTTTATTAAATATACCATTTTGGAGCTAACTAAGCTAATTATGTCATTTAGGTGGAAGCCTAGCTAACTATAGGTCATTTCGGAGCTAACTTGGGTAAAATAGGTCATTCCGGATCAAACTATGCTTATTAAGCCATTATCAAAACACTAGAAGAGAACTTAGCTAAGTATATGTAATTTTTATTAGAACACTAGAAATAACATACCATTATCGTCATCACGGCGGTGAAGCACAGTGGCTCTGGCTTGTTTCACCTGGAGAAGGCTCCACTATAGAAGGGTCGTTCGATGTGTTTCGGGAGATATTCTGCACCAAACATCGTTTGCAATGTGTCGTTAGCATGAGGACACTCTTAAGATCGCTGCACTGAAATGAAACTCACCGTCCCCGCCATGTTAATGACTAGCATTGCCGGAGGGACTTGGCCGGTCTTCTCGCACATAGACTGTACATTTGGTTTCGACAAGTCAAACTTTTTAGTTATTAATGAAACGGACATTAAAATGCAAGATTTGAAATAATATGAATAAGAAACTTACCATGAAGAGCTCGTATATGGCCCTGTTAGACGCATCATTCCATGCCCTCTCCGCCTCCACCAATGCAATCGTCCTCTCCGCCAGCTCCCTCGTCTCCTTATCCTTCTCCGCCATAACCGCCTGCATTGCGTCTCTCTCTTTCAGAATAGCAGCCTGCAACACAACTCATTGTTAGCATTGTAATCATATTGGTTCCAACGCACAACATAATGAGGAAAGATAGTTGAGTCCATTAAACTAACCTCGATGGCGAGCTCGACTGGCCGTGGACGAGGTGTTATCTCCGGACATGAGCTCATTTGGCGTGCCTTTATCTGCCGGAGAGTGCTAGGACAACGTATAAGGTCGTCTCCAATGGCGATCAAACCATGGGGCCTCCTGTTGCCAGCTATCATCACCAGCTCTGGATCAATAGGCCCCTCGCTCGGGTTAAAGTCCTCCCCTTTCCTCGCCTTCCCGTGATCTCTGTACTTCACGAGCTTGTGGTGGGAGGAGATGTTGGTGAAGTTTTCTGGATTCTTGAGGTCACACTCAGAGAATGCCTTGACCTTATTGTACAAGGCACTATGGGCCATCGCATACAGGTCGTACATCTATGGGACCTCCGTCTAATTGTGACGCGCCTAAAAGAGAGAGAGAGAAAAATTGTATTAGTAAAGGGCTCAAGATAGCATTAAGAATGAATTGCATGAGTCATGAAGCAAACCACATACCTAGTTCTCGCCAAATTGGATTAAGTTGATGCTCCCTTGATGGTGTGGTACATCAACCATTTTGCCACGCCTCTCCTTGGCGTTGTTGTGGCTGGCCTCCCACGTTTCGGAGCACCACTGATCCACCAAGGCCTCCCAACAATCCATCTTATCCACACACCATCTCGGGGGCACCTAAGTTAATAAAGAGAAATTTGAGCGCGTAAGAACCAAATCAGGGAAACTAACTACAAAGCCTTAATAATATGTAATTACCTTCATGTAATGCTCCTTCTCCATCTTAGAATCATGACACTTCGCCTTCTCCTTCCTAATACGCCGCGTGGCATAGTAGTCTCGAACAGCCTGCACCCGAGCCTCGTGCCGAAAGTTTTGAAGTAGGCAGCAACATTCGGTTTTGATAACCTTTGCCGCGTCCTCCTCGTATCCCTCCTCACACCTGTAGTAGGTCTGCAAAAAAGACAACACCGATTAGTACAATAACTAGCTATGGTTGAGTTATAATTGTGTGAAGGAGAAATTACCCAGAACTGTCGGATCACCATGTCGGCCCTCGTGTGGCACAAAACACCGTCGATCTCCAACTCCGGTCGGGCCGGGGCACCCAAGTAGTGCTCCCAGGTCATTCCTACCTCTCGCTCCCGACCGGGCAACGTAACAAACCCTGGGAAGTTTTTACGGCAAAGCACACCAAGGACGCTGTTGGGCTTACGGACACCCTTGGCAACAATCCAACCCCTACGGTATGACAAATTAAAGCCAAAACATTAGATATTTGAGAAAACGTGAAGGAAAAAAGGTTAAATAAGAGTAAATTAACTTACTTGTCCCCATTTGGCCTAATCGGCCACCTCTGCTCGGGGTTCGCCGGCACGAGCGGGAGCCCCAAACTACCACGCTGGTAGACGGTAGCCCCCTCACCCAACTCCTCGTCGCTACCAGCATGGCCACTTGGCTCAGCCTAGGTATCCCACTGGGTCTCTAGGGACGTACCCTCATCCCTGCTTTGCTCCGGAGTCGCCTGGAACGAAGCCTCTGGGACACAAGTCTCGTGGGTCGAAGGCTCGTTGACTTGAGGCTCGTCGACCCGAGGCTTGTGAACCGGAGACCGTGTAGCCTCCACCTCAGACGAATCCACCCTAGAAGTCATGTGCACAGGTGAATCAGCTTGGGGTGGTGGTGGAGACCGTGTAGCCTCCACCACAGAAGGTGTGGCAGCCACCGCCCTACCTCTCCCGCGGCCACGTGTACCTTTAGTACAACATAAATACCAACATGAGTAATAAAATGTATATAAATACCAATATGCATACAACATGAGTACAACATAAATACCAACATGAATACAACATGTACCTTTAGTACCTCTCGGTTTCGCGGGGGGTCGACCTCCTCTCACGGGGGGCGCTCCTTGCAGAGTAGAGAGCAACGCTCTCCGAAGAGGCGAGGCAGGAATGGAAGTACCCATCCCACTACCCGCCGACGAAGAAGGAGCCGCGGAGTGCTTTCGACCCTTTCCCACCATCTTTCAACACCTGTCATGACAAAGAGTAAAGGAAATTAGTACAACATAAATACCAACATGAGTAATAAAATGTATATAATTTAAGTGCATCATCGTCATAAATACCAACATGACTAATAAAAATTGAATACCTAACATGAACTCAAAATTTATATATAGTATAATAGTTGAATACCTGACATGAACTAATAACAATCGTGCTCGTCTATATATGCTTTGGGGTCAATAAATGCATCATGATCATCACTATCATCAATAAATGCATCATCATCATCACTATCAAGAAGAACATGTGGAAGGCCACCATTATGTAATCGGTCAAGAAGTGACAGGTCATCCGCAGCAGTAACCTCTTCTTCTTCCAGCTCTTCCTGTTCGGACTCAAGGGTTAAGACAGATTCACTGTCGCTGTCTACTTCAATGTTCTGGGGTGAAGTAGAGCGGTTCTTGAAACGTTTCTTGGACATACGTGTTTCTTGGAAGAATTCTCCTTCATATGTGTCTGGGTTAATGTGAGGTTCGTAATCCTCTTCATTGAGGGTAGGTGGTCTAAAATGCGGTGGCACTTCATAAACGACATCCCAACCTTTGAGATTTGGATCAGTTTGGCAGGCCCACGGTAGATAGAAAACTTGTGTCGCCTGTTGAGCCGTAATATAGACATCGGGAACATCTAAGTGGGTGTTTTGGTTGATTTCGACTAGTCCTATATGTTCATGAGTCCTTCTAGTCTCCCTCGGCTCAAACAAATAACATTTGAAGACTACGACGGTCGGTGGGTTTTCACCATAGAATAGAAGTTCATAAATTGCTTCAACTCTTCCATAATACTCGGTGCCTCCTTCGCCGATAGCAGAGACAGAACAATTTGTAGTCTTTAGGTCGGGCATAGTTAGCTCTTTGCCAAAGGTACGAAAGTGATACCCGTTGATGTTGTATTTATCAAATGAACGGACCTTATAGTCAAAACCATTAGCGACTTGTCTCAACTCGGCGTCCATAGACTCTGCATCAGCCTACAAGTTTAATACAAAAGAATGGATGCATTAGCCGCAAATTAGACCAAGAAATCAAATGGGCCCTTAATTGTAATTAATTACCCTTTGTTTGAACCAAGAGATGAAACCGGGAGAGTTGCCTCCATGCTTTACGAGAAGCTCATACTCTTCGACGGAATCCTTTTCGATGACCGCTCCATCCGAGAATTCAGCGACGTATCGACTATATCAAATATCCAGGAATAAGAGTAGTTCAAAGAAATTAGAAGTTGCGGAACAATAATTTACCGAGAACTTACTCAATGTACGGCCGCACTTCTGTTAGGTTGGTGAAGATATACAATGAAATGGTCTGCCATTCTTCGACATCCAACGATTTCCCTTTCGAAGCACCGGATGGTGCGAGCTTACCTTTGAATAGGCTGAGGTTGGATCAAACTTTTTTTGGATCGCCATCGTTGTACCGAGGCTTCGGATTATGCAAATGATGATTTTTTGCTTCGTAGTGTGCTGTCATGAAGTTTGCCGCCTGCTTACTAATGAATGCCTCGACCATCGATGCTTCAATTCTACGTTTATTTTTACACTTAGCTCGAAGCGTCTTCTGCATCCTCTCAGTTGAGTAGCACCATCGATTTTGAACGCCCCCCCCCCCCCAATTCTTGCCTAGGTCGGGAAATGCAAAATCAAATGTTGCATTGGACTAAAGAAGCCCGTGGAAAGATCTTCCATTTCATCTAGCACGCCATGCGATAGTTCTTTTGCACAAAGAGAACGGAAGAAATAGCTCAGTTCTGCCAGTACTAGCCATTCATCCTCAGGGATAAAGCCACGCTACATCACCGGCATTACCCGCTCAATCCATATGTGCCAATCATGACTCTTGACACCAAATATTTTCAATTTCTCAAGACTCGCTCCCCTCTTTAGATTCGCAGCATACCCATCGGGGAACATCAACCGCATTTTCACCCACAATAGCATTTCCCTCATAGATGGCCTTTCAAGATTGAACCATGCCTTTGGCTTCGCTATGCTTTGCTTTCCTTTCCGTTGTCGCAAGTTTTGCAACGGTCTATCACATTGAGCCTCCAGGTCGATTCTAGCCTTAGGATTATCTTTTGACTTCCCCTCTATGTCGAACAATGTACCAAAATGGCCTCCGCAATATTCTTTTCAGTGTGCATCACGTTGATGTTGTGTGGGCAAAGGAGGTCTTTGAAGTAAGGCAGATCCCATAAGCATGACTTGTGAGTCCAGGCGTGTTCCGTATTATACCCTTTGAAGTATCCTGGACGCAAAGGATCAGGCTCGAGAGCGTTTAACTAATCAAAGGTCTGTTGGCCTATCAACGCAGCTGGTGCAGTGTTTTTGACAACTCTACCTTTGATGAAATTTTTCTTGTCTTTTCTGAACTTATGGTCACGATCCAGGAATTGTCTATGCATGTCGAAGCAAGAAAACTTGCGACCAGCCTGCAGCCAACGGAACTGAAGAGCTGCCTTGCATGTGGTGCACGGGAACCTTCCATGCACACACCAGCTAGCGAATAGCGCAAACGCCGGATAATCATGCGCCGAGTACATGTACCACACATGCATTTTGAAATTTGTTTTGGTAGCCGCGTCGTAGGTCTTGATCCCATTATCCCAGGCTTCTTGCAACTCATCCTTAAGCGGCTGCATGTACACATTCATATTCTTCCCCGGATAGTTGGGCCCTGGAATTATCAACGTCAGGAAAATGTTCTTTCTTTTCATAATCTCTCCGGGTGGCAAATTGAGTGGAATGACAAATACAGGGAACAATTGTATTGTGTTGCCGTCATACCATACACATTGAATCCATCCGTGTTGATGGCAACTCTAGGTTGCCTTTGATCTTCCGATTTATCCTTATGTAATGCATCGAAGTGCCTCCACGCAAAACATCTGAAGTGTGTAGCAGCGTCTTGTTCCCATCCGCATCTAGTTTGGTTCTTTTGCCCAATTTGTGCCATGTCATCTGTCTGGTCGTCTCTTCGACCATGAAAAGACGTTGAAGTCTTGGTACGATTGGCAGATACCGAAGAACACTAATGGGGATTTTGGTCTGATTCTTCTCACCCATACCATTGTCTACCACAATATACCTGGAATAATTGCAAATGGGGAAATAGTTCAAGGCCACATACCCAACATTTCATAGAAGGCCTTTGCAGATTCCTCCATCTCATCGTCTGAATCCCGAGCATCATCAAAGTCTTGCACCATGTCTTCAATCCCGGTACCATGCTCGTTGGTGTGACCACGAATCACCTCAGCTCTGGCACGTTGGTCAGACTCACCATGAAAAGTACACACTGTATAATTAGGCGTAAAACCCCACTTCTGCAGGTGTTTACCCATTTCAAACTTTGTCTGCTTTTTCTAGTTGTCGCAGTTGGGACAGGGGCACCACGTTTTTTGCTGGCCATTTATAAATGCGGCTCTCACTACCCCCCTGGTTTTTGTTAACCATTCATGGGTCATGTCTTTCTGACTAGGGTGACCAGTGTACATCCAAGCACGATCACTCATGTTGCCTAGCTACCTATGGGTGCACAATAAATAAATATATAATTCATCATCTATATTCATACGCTAATCAAGTTTGTCAGTTTTATTACGTCCATGCAACCTACACGCTAATAGGTAAAGATAGGTCCTAATCCCACCTGAGTATGTGTAGATTGGGTTCGTTTTCCCATGCTCTGCTCCAGATGCGACGCCGAATTTCGGCAGCACCTCCCCGTTGTTCTCCTGATACATGTCTCAGCAATAAGTAGATATGATGTGTACCCGGAGAACAACAGGGAGGCATTGACGAAATTATGCATCGGATCCAGAGCACGGCATACGGGAAAACGAACCCAATCTACACATACTCGGGCTGTCCATGGATAATGTTGGACAATTCGAAAGGATGGCGGTTATAAATACGTAAATAAATGCATATTTATAGATGTCGCCCTTTCGAACAGGAGACGCATACTGGTCACGCATACTCATGATTGAAGAAATCTATAGCTAGCAAGTTTCATCGGCACGAAGACCGGGACAGAGCAAATTAAGGGGGTAGGAGGAGAAGTCATTTGTGCTCACCAACAAACGCAGGGGTGGAGCTCGTCCAACGCACGTGGAGGTCGTCGAACAACTGCACATTGAAATTCACACGATCAACACAAATATGATGTTTTTATAATTAACATAATCGGAAAATATGTGACCTAACTCATAATTTACAAAACTATGACCCCGTGGGCCTCTAGAAGGACGAAAAGCACCTTCTCGTTCAATAGTAAGTACAAGAGGTGTCGGGGGTCAGGGATTAGTGGCGTCGAGGGTTGCTGGTGTCGGGTGTCGGTGGTCGGGAGTCGGGTTAAATACGTCGATGGTCGGGGGTCAGTGTCGTCAGGGGTCGAGGGTCACTAGCGTCAGGGGTTGGGGTATTTTCGATCAACAAGAGGCGAAAGAGGTGTCGGTGGCCCAGGGTTGGGGGTTAGTGGCGTCGGGGGTCGGGGTCGAGGGTCAGTGGCGTCGGGGGTCGGGGGTTAGTGGTGTCGGACGTTGGGGGTCGGGAGTCGGGGTCGGGGGTCGGGGGTCGGGGGTCAGTGGTGTCGGGCGTCGGGAGTCGGGGGTCGGCATCAGTGGTGTCGGGTGTCGGGGGTCGGGAGTCCGGTGTTAGTGGCGTCGGGGGTCGGGGGTCGAGGGTCAGGGGTTGGTGGAGTCGGGCGTCGGGGGTTGGTGGCGTCGGGCGTCGGGGTCGGGAGTCGGGTGTCGGGGTCGGGGGTCAGTGGTGTCGGGCGTCGGGGGTCAGGAGTCGAGTGTCAGTGGCGTCGGGGGTCGGGGGTCGAGGGTCGGGGGTTGGTGGCGTCGGGCGTTGGGGGCGGGGGGTCGGGGGTCGGGGTCCTCTTCTTTCTTCTTCTCCTCTCTCCTCTTTTTCTTCTTCTTCTTCTTCTTCTTCTTCTTCTTCTTTATCATCTTATTATTATTATTATTATTATTATTTCTCCTCCTAATTAACCTAAACTAACATTAACCTAATTAATCTAAACTAATTAACCTAACCTAATTAACCTAAACTAACATTAACCTAATTAACCTAAACTAATTAACCTAAACTAACATTCTTTTTTCTCCTCCTAATTAACCTAACCTAATTAACCTAAACTAACAATAACCTAATTAACACCGAGAGTAACCTAAACTAACAGATGCGATGAAATGAAAAAAAATGAAAAATGAAAGACAATGAACTCACTGTGTAGTGGTGGGGGAGGAGGGCCGCAGTGACTGGAGGGCCGCGGGGAGGGAGTCGCCGTGGGGAGGGGTTTGCCGCGGGGGTGGGTCACCGCGGGGGTGGGTAGCCGCGGGGGTGGGTCGCCGCGGGGGGTGGTGGAGGAGGGCTGCAAGGTGGAGGGGAGGGCTGCAAGGAGGGAGGGCGGTGGGGCGAGTGGGGTGAGGGGAGAGAGACAGTGGCCGGGGGGAGAGAGAGACAGTGAGCGAGGAGGGGTTTGACGGCCGTTATAGGGGCGGCCCCTTTGCCGTCCTCCCCCGACGGCAAAGGGCCCCATGGCAGACGGCAAAGGCCCCCAGACGACAAAGGCCCCCGGATGTCGGACACGGCAGGCATGGGACCCACCCATCCTCTTTCCCGTCTACCCTGGGTCTCTTTGCCGTCTGCTGGAACACGGCAAAGGGCCGACACATGGCAAATAGTATTTTTGCCATCAGTCAGCCCTTTGTCATCTGCCTTGTGTCAACTGACGGCAAAGAGGTTCTTTGCCATCAGCCAGCAGACGGCAAAGAACTGGCTGACGGCAAAGAACTGGATTCCAGTAGTGTTGATTCTTGCGCCAGTATTTTTATATATTCCAAAAAAAATCCTCGTAAATTTCCAGGTCATTCCGAGAACTTTTATTTCTGTGCAAAAACAACACCATGGCAATTCTGCTGAAAACAACGTCAGTCCGGGTTAGTTCCATTCAAATCATGCAAATTAGAGTCCAAAACAAGGGCAAAAGAGTTTGGAAAAGTAGATACGATGGAGACGAATCAACTCCCCCAAGATTAAAGCCTTGCTTGTCCTCAAGCAATTCAGTTGACAAACTGAAAGAGACAAAAGAAAAACTTTTACGAACTATGTTTGATCTTGTTGTTGCAATTATGTCTAACTCATATTCAGATTTTCAGCAAGATCACAAGCTGACCACATAAGCAATGACATTTAGGTCTCAAGAGGAACTCATATCAATGGCATAATCAACTAGCAAGCAATAATAATAAGTTCCAAACGTCAACACTTCAATCAAGACAATCATGAAGCAATATGAACAAATGGTATCTCGCTAGCTCTTTCTGAGACCGCAAAACATAAATGCTGAGCACCTTCAAAGACCAAGGGCTGACTGAACATTGTAATTCATGGCAAAGAAGATCCAGTCACACGCATACTCAATAACAATTAAAAGCAAAGTATAAAAATGACGGAGGTGCTCTGTAATTGGTGCCTTTAAAAGAAGAGGATGACTCAACAGAAACATAAATAGATAGGCCCTTCGCAGAGGGAAGCATTGATTTGCAGAGGTGCCAGAGCTCAAGCTTTGAAGACAAAGATAAATAGTTTTGGGTGGCATGCTTTCATTGTCAATGCAATGACCAAGAGTTTTCACCATCTTCCATGCTACACATACTATTGTTGGAATTATGCCCTAGAGGCAATAATAAATGTATAGTTATTAGTATAATTCCTGTATCAAGATAATAGTTTATTATCCATGCTATAATTGTATTGAATGAAGACTCATTTACATGTGTGGATACATAGACAAAACACCGTCCCTAGCATGCCTCTAGTTGGCTAGCCAGTTGATCGATGATAGTCAGTGTCTTCTGATTATGAACAAGGTGTTGTTGCTTGATAACTGGATCACGTCATTGGGAGAATCACATGATGGACTAGACCCAAACTAATAGACGTAGCATGTTGATCATGTCATTTTGTTGCTACTGTTTTCTGCGTGTCAAGTATTTATTCCTATGACCATGAGATCATATAACTCACTGACACCGGAGGAATGCTTTGTGTGTATCAAACGTCGCAACGTAACTGGGTGACTATAAAGATGCTCTACAGGTATCTCCGAAGGTGTTAGTTGATTTAGTATGGATCAAGACTGGGATTTGTCACTCCGTGTGACGGAGAGGTATCTCGGGGCCCACTCGGTAATACAACATCACACACAAGCCTTGCTAGCAATGTAACTTAGTGTAAGTTGCAGGATCTTGTATTGCGGAACGAGTAAAGAGACTTGCCGGTAAACGAGATTGAAATAGGTATGCGGATACTGACGATCGAATCTCGGGCAAGTAACATACCGAAGGACAAAGGGAATGACATACGGGATTATACGAATCCTTGGCACTGAGGTTCAAACGATAAGATCTTCGTAGAATATGTAGGATCCAATATGGGCATCCAGGTCCCGCTATTGGATATTGACCGAGGAGTCTCTCGGGTCATGTCTACATAGTTCTCGAACCCGCAGGGTCTGCACACTTAAGGTTCGACGTTGTTTTATGCGTATTTGAGTTATATGGTTGGTTACCGAATGTTGTTCGGAGTCCCGGATGAGATCACGAATGTCACAAGGGTTTCCGGAATGGTCCGGAAACGAAGATTGATATATAGGATGACCTCATTTGATTACCGGAAGGTTTTCGGAGTTACCGGGAATGTACCGGGAATGACGAATGGGTTCCGGGAGTTCACCGGGGGGGCAACCCACCCCGGGGAAGCCCATAGGCTTTGGGGAGACACACCAGCCCTTAGTGGGCTGGTGGGACAGCCCCAAGGGGGCCTATGCGCCAAGAGAAGGAAATCAAAGGAAAAGAAAAAAAAGGGAGGAAGTGGGAAGGGAGGGGGACTCCTCCCACCAAACCAAGTCCAACTCGGTTTGGGGGGGGGAGTCCTCCCCCCCTTGGCTCGGCCGACCCCTTGAGGTTCCCTTGGACCCCCAAGGCAAGGTCCCCCTCCCTCCTCCTATATATATGGGGCTTTTAGGGCAGATTTGAGACGACTTTCTCACGGCTGCCCGACCACATACCTCCATAGTTTTTCCTCTAGATCGCGTTTCTGCGGAGCTCGGGCGGAGCCCTGCTGAGACGAGATCATCACCAACCTCCGGAGCGCCGTCACGCTGCCGGAGAACTCTTCTACCTCTCCGTCTCTCTTGCTGGATCAAGAAGGCCGAGATCATCGTCGAGCTGTACGTGTGCTGAACGCGGAAGTGCCGTCCGTTCGGTACTAGATCGTGGGACTGATCGCGGGATTGTTCGCGGGGCGGATCGAGGGACGTGAGGACGTTCCACTACATCAACCGCGTTCTCTAACGCTTCTGATGTACGATCTACAAGGGTACGTAGATCACTCCTCCCCTCTCGTAGATGGACATCACCATGATAGGTCTTCGTGCGCGTAGGAAAATTTTTGTTTCCCATGCGACGTTCCCCAACAGTGGCATCATGAGCTAGGTTCATGCGTAGATGTCTTCTCGAGTAGAACACAAAAGGTTTTGTGGGCGGTGATGTGCGTTTTGCTGCCCTCCTTAGTCTTTTCTTGATTCCGCGGTATTGTTGGATTGAAGCGGCTTGGACCGACATTACTCGTACGCTTACGAGAGACTGGTTTCATCGTTACGAGTAACCCCCTTTGCTCAAAGATGACTGGCAAGTGACGGTTTCTCCAACTTTAGTTGAATTGGATTTGACCGAGGAGGTCCTTGGATGAGGTTAAATAGCAACTCATATATCTCCATTGTGGTGTTTGCGTAAGTAAGATGCGATCCTACTAGATACCCTTGGTCACCACGTAAAACATGCAACAACAAAATTAGAGGACGTCTAACTTGTTTTTGCAGGGTATGATTGTGATGTGATATGGCCAACGATGTGATGTGATATATTGGATGTATGAGATGATCATGTTGTAATAGAAATATCGACTTGCATGTCGATGGTACGACAACCGGCAGGAGCCATAGGGTTGTCTTTATACTAACGTTTGTGCTTGCAGATGCATTTACTATTTTGCTAGGATGTAGCTTTAGTAGTAATAGCATAAGTAGCACGACAACCCCGATGGCAACACGTTGATGGATGATCATGGTGTGGCGCCGGTGACAAGAAGATCGTCCCGGTGCTTAGGTGATGGAGATCAAGAAGCACGTGATGATGGCCATATCATGTCACTTATGAATTGCATGTGATGTTAATCCTTTTTGCACCTTATTTTGCTTAGAACGACGGTAGCATTATGAGGTGATCTCTCACTAAAATTTCAAGATGAAATTGTGTTCTCCCCGACTGTGCACCGTTGCTACAGTTCGTCGTTTCGAGACACCACGTGATGATCGGGTGTGATAGACTCAACATTCACATACAACGGGTGCAAAACAGTTGCGCACGTGGAACACTCGGGTTAAGCTTGACGAGCCTAGCATGTGCAGACATGGCCTCGGAACACATGAGACCGAAAGGTCGATCATGAATCATATAGTTGATATGATTAGCATAGGGATGCTTACCACTGAAACTATACTCAACTCACGTGATGATCGGACTTGGGATAGTGTAAGTGGATCATGAACCACTCAAATGACTAGAGAGATGTACTTTTTGAGTGGGAGTTTAGCATATAATTTGATTAAGTTGAACTCTAATTATCTTGAACATAGTCTAAGTCCACTTTGAATATATTTGTGTTGTAGATCATGGCTCACGCAAGTGTCATCCTGAATTTTAATACGTTCCTAGAGAAAGCTAAGTTGAAAGATGATGGAAGCAACTTTGTAGACTGGGCTCGTAATCTTAAGCTAATCTTACAAGCTGGAAAGAAGGATTATGTCCTTAATGCTGCGCTAGGAGATGAACCACCCGCTACAGCTGATCAGGATGTTAAGAACGCTTGGTTAGCGCGTAAGGAGGACTACTCAATAGTTCAATGTGCAGTCTTGTATGGCTTAGAACCGGGACTTCAACGTCGCTTTGAGCGTCATGGAGCATTTGAGATGTTCCAGGAGTTGAAGTTTATCTTTCAGAAGAACGCCCGGATGGAGAGGTAGGAGACCTCCGATAAATTCTATGCTTGCAAGATGGAGGAGAACTCGTCTGTCAGTGAACATGTGCTCAAAATGTCTGGGTACTCAAACCGTCTAGCTGAGCTGGGGATTGAACTCCCGCAAGAGGCTATCACTGACAGAATCCTTCAATCACTGCCGCCAAGCTATAAAGGCTTTGTGTTGAACTACAACATGCAAGGGATGAACAAGTCACCCGGCGAGTTGTTTGCGATGCTGAAAGTCGCAGAGTCTGAACTCCGTAAAGAGCATCAAGTGTTGATGGTGAGAAAGACCACTAGTTTCAAGAGAAACGGCAAAGGCAAGAAGGGCAATTCGAAGAAGAGCGGCAAGCCAGTTGCCAATCCGCCGAAGAAACCCAAGGCTGGACCTAAGCCTGAAACAGAGTGCTTCTATTGCAAGGGTATGGGTCACTGGAAGCGCAATTGCCCCAAGTATCTGGCAGATAAGAAGGCGGGCAAAGAAAAATCAGGTATATTAGATATACATGTTATTGATGTGTACTTAACCGGCTCTCGTAGTAGTGCCTGGGTATTCGATACCGGTTCTGTTTCTCACATTTGCAACTCGAAGCAGGAACTGCGGAATAGACGAAGGCTGGCGAAAGACGAAGTGACGATGCGCGTAGGAAACGGTTCCAAGGTTGATGCAATCGCCGTCGGCACAGTGTCACTTCAACTACCATCGGGATTAGTGATGAACTTAAATCATTGTTATTTAGTGCCTGCATTGAGCATGAACATTATATCTGGATCTTGTTTATTGCGAGACGGTTACTCTTTTAAGTATGAGAATAATGGTTGTTCTATTTCTATGAGTAACATCTTTTATGGTCATGCACCGAATGTGAGAGGATTGTTCATATTGAATCTTGATAGCGATACGCATATACATAACATTGAGACCAAAAGAGTTAGAGTAAACAATGATAGCGCCATATTTTTGTGGCACTGCCGCTTGGGTCATATTGGTGTAAAGCGCATGAAGAAACTCCATGCTGATGGACTTTTGGAGTCACTTGACTTTGATTCACTTGACACGTGCGAACCATGCCTCATGGGCAAGATGACTAAGACTCCGTTCTCCGGAACAATGGAGCGTGCAAGTGACTTGTTGGAAATCATACATAACGATGTGTGTGGTCCAATGAGCGTGGAGGCACGCGGCGGATATCGTTATTTTCTCACCTTCACTGACGATTTAAGTAGATATGGTTATGTCTACTTGATGAAGCACAAGTCTGAAACATTTGAAAAGTTCAAGCAATTTCAGAGTGAAGTGGAAAATCATCGTAACAAGAAGATCAAGTTCCTACGGTCTGATCGTGGGGGTGAATATCTGAGTTTCGAGTTTGGTACTCACTTAAGACAATGTGGAATTGTTTCGCAGTTAACACCGCCTGGAACACCACAGCGTAATGGTGTGTCCGAACGTCGTAATCGTACTTTGTTAGAGATGGTGCGATCTATGATGTCTCTTACTGATTTGCCGTTATCATTTTGGGGTTATGCATTAGAAACAGCTGCATTCACTTTAAATAGGGCACCATCGAAATCCGTTGAGACGACACCATACGAACTGTGGTATGGCAAAAGGCCAAAGTTGTCGTTTCTTAAAGTTTGGGGATGTGATGCTTATGTCAAAAAGCTTCAGCCTGAAAAGCTGGAACCCAAAGCGGAAAAGTGTGTCTTCATAGGTTACCCAAAAGAGACAGTTGGGTACACCTTCTATCTCAAATCCGAGGGCAAAGTGTTTGTTGCTAAGAACGGAACTTTTCTCGAGAAGGAGTTTCTCTCGAGAGAATTGAGTGGGAGGAAGATAGAACTTGACGAGGTTGTCGAACCTCTCATCCCTCTGGATGGTGGCGCAGGGCAAGGGGAAACCTCTGTCGTTGCGACGCCGGTTGAGGAGGAAGTTAATGATGATGATCATGAAACTCCAGTTCAAGTTTCTGTTGAACCACGCAGGTCGACGAGATCACGCGCTGCTCCAGAGTGGTACGGTAATCCCGTCTTATCAATCATGTTGTTAGACAACAATGAACCTGCAAATTATGAAGAAGCAATGGTGGGCCCAGATTCCAACAAATGGCTAGAAGCCATGAAATCCGAGATAGGATCCATGTATGAGAACAAAGTGTGGACTTTGGAGATACTACCTGAGGGCCGCAAGGCTATTCAGAACAAATGGATCTTTAAGAAGAAGACGGACGCTGACGGTAATGTGACCGTTTATAAAGCTCGACTTGTGGCAAAGGGTTTTTCACAAGTTCCAGGAGTTGACTACGATGAGACCTTCTCACCCGTAGCGATGCTTAAGTCCGTCAGAATCATGTTAGCAATAGCTGCATTTTTCGATTATGAAATCTGGCAGATGGATGTCAAAACGGCGTTCCTTAACGGTTTCCTTAAGGAAGAGTTGTATATGATGCAACCCGAAGGTTTTGTCGATCCTAAAAATGCTGACAAGGTGTGCAAGCTCCAGCGATCCATTTATGGACTGGTGCAAGCATCTCGGAGTTGGAACAAACGCTTTGATGAGGTGATCAAAGCATTTGGGTTTATACAAGTGGTTGGAGAATCTTGTATTTACAAGAAAGTGAGTGGGAGCTCTGTGGCGTTTCTGATATTATATGTGGATGACATATTACTGATTGGAAACAACGTAGAGCTTTTGGAAAGCATAAAAGGTTACTTGAATAAAAGTTTCTCTATGAAGGACCTAGGAGAAGCTGCTTACATTCTAGGCATTAAGATCTATAGGGATAGATCAAAGCGCCTGATAGGACTTTCACAAAGCACATACCTTGATAAAGTTTTGAAGAGGTTCAAAATGGAACAGTCCAAGAAAGGGTTCTTGCCAGTGTTACAAGGTACGAGATTGAGTAAGACTCAGTGCCCAGCAACTGATGAAGATAGAGAGCATATGCGCTCCGTCCCCTATGCTTCAGCCATAGGCTCTATCATGTATGCAATGCTGTGCACTAGACCGGATGTTAGCCTGGCCATAAGTATGGCAGGTAGGTTCCAGAGTAATCCAGGAGTGGATCACTGGACGGCGGTCAAGAATATCCTGAAGTACCTGAAAAGGACTAAGGAGATGTTTCTCGTGTATGGAGGTGACGAAGAGCTCGCCGTAAAAGGTTACGTCGATGCAAGCTTTGACACAGATCCGGACGACTCTAAGTCGCAAACCGGATACGTATTTATTCTTAATGGGGGTGCAGTAAGATGGTGCAGTTCCAAGAAAAGCGTCGTAGCAGATTCTACATGTGAAGCGGAGTACATGGCTGCCTCGGAGGCGGCTAAGGAGGGTGTCTGGATGAAGCAGTTCATGACGGATCTTGGAGTGGTGCCAAGTGCACTGGATCCAATAACCTTGTTCTGTGACAACACTGGTGCCATTGCCTTAGCAAAGGAACCAAGGTTTCACAAGAAGACCAGACACATCAAACAACGCTTCAACCTCATCCGCGACTACGTCGAGGAGGAGGACGTAAATATATGCAAAGTGCACACGGATCTGAATGTAGCAGACCCGCTGACTAAACCTCTTCCACGGCCAAAACATGATCGACACCAAAACTGTATGGGTGTTAGATTTATTACAATGTAATTCACATGGTGATGTGAGGGCTAGATTATTGACTCTAGTGCAAGTGGGAGACTGTTGGAATTATGCCCTAGAGGCAATAATAAATGTATAGTTATTATTATAATTCCTGTATCAAGATAATAGTTTATTATCCATGCTATAATTGTATTGAATGAAGACTCATTTACATGTGTGGATACATAGACAAAACACCGTCCCTAGCATGCCTCTAGTTGGCTAGCCAGTTGATCGATGATAGTCAGTGTCTTCTGATTATGAACAAGGTGTTGTTGCTTGATAACTGGATCACGTCATTGGGAGAATCACGTGATGGACTAGACCCAAACTAATAGACGTAGCATGTTGATCGTGTCATTTTGTTGCTACTGTTTTCTGCATGTCAAGTATTTATTCCTATGACCATGAGATCATATAACTCACTGACACCGGAGGAATGCTTTGTGTGTATCAAACGTCGCAACGTAACTGGATGACTATAAAGATGCTCTACAGGTATCTCCGAAGGTGTTAGTTGATTTAGTATGGATCAAGACTGGGATTTGTCACTCCGTGTGACGGAGAGGTATCTCGGGGCCCACTCGGTAATACAACATCACACACAAGCCTTGCAAGCAATGTAACTTAGTGTAAGTTGCGGGATCTTGTATTGCGGAACTAGTAAAGAGACTTGCTGGTAAACGAGATTGAAATAGGTATGCGGATACTGACGATCGAATCTCGGGCAAGTAACATACCGAAGGACAAAGGGAATGACATACGGGATTATACAAATCCTTGGCACTGAGGTTCAAACGATAAGATCTTCGTAGAATATGTAGGATCCAATATGGGCATCCAGGTCCCGCTATTGGATATTGACCGAGGAGTCTCTCGGGTCATGTCTACATAGTTCTCGAACCCGCGGGGTCTGCACACTTAAGGTTCGACGTTGTTTTATGCGTATTTGAGTTATATGGTTGGTTACCGAATGTTGTTCGGAGTCCCGGATGAGATCACGGACGTCACGAGGGTTTCCGGAATGGTCCGGAAACGAAGATTGATATATAGAATGACCTCATTTGATTACCGGAAGGTTTTCGGAGTTACCGGGAATGTACCGGGAATGACGAATGGGTTCCGGGAGTTCACCGGGGGGGCAACCCACCCCGGGGAAGCCCATAGGCTTTGGGGAGACACACCAGCCCTTAGTGGGCTGGTGGGACAGCCCCAAGGGGGCCTATGCGCCAAGAGAAGGAAATCAAAGGAAAAGAAAAAAAAGAGGGAGGAAGTGGGAAGGGAGGGGGACTCCTCCCACCAAACCAAGTCCAACTCGGTTTGGGGGGGGAGTCCTCCCCCCCTTGGCTCGGCCGACCCCTTGAGGGTCCCTTGGACCCCAAGGCAAGGTCCCCCTCCCTGCTCCTATATATATGGGGCTTTTAGGGCAGATTTGAGACGACTTTCTCACGGCTGCCCGACCACATACCTCCATAGTTTTTCCTCTAGATCGCGTTTCTGCGGAGCTCGGGTGGAGCCCTGCTGAGACGAGATCATCACCAACCTCCGGAGCGCCGTCACGCTGCCGGAGAACTCTTCTACCTCTCCGTCTATCTTGCTGGATCAAGAAGGCCGAGATCATCGTCGAGCTGTACGAGTGCTGAACGCGGAGGTGCCGTCCGTTCGGTACTAGATCGTGGGACTGATCGCGGGATTGTTCGCGGGGCGGATCGAGGGACGTGAGGACGTTCCACTACATCAACCGCGTTCTCTAACGCTTCTGCTGTACGATCTACAAGGGTACGTAGATCACTCATCCCCTCTCGTAGATGGACATCACCATGATAGGTCTTCGTGCGCGTAGGAAAATTTTTGTTTCCCATGCGACGTTCCCCAACAACTATAGGCGGTTCCCAAACAGAAAAGTAAAGTTTTGACTCCCCCACCACCGATCAATCACACTCCACGACTAGCCGAATACTCGGGTGCCGTCCATACCAACAACAGTCCAGGGGGAGTTTTGTTTGCAATTATCTTTTCGATTTGAGCATGGAACTAGGCATTCCAATTACCGGCCCCTTTCTCGTGAGTGATAGTGAATAAACACATATCGAGGATAACACGCCTAGCATGGAAGATACTGATCGCCCCTTGTCACCACATGAGCGGTTCGGGCATGCAAAACAGATTATTTCTTGATGGTTTAGAGAGTGGCACATGCAAATTTACTTGGAACGGCAGGTAGATACCGCATATAGGTAGGTATGGTGGACTCATATGGAACAACTTTGGGTTTATGGAAGTGGATGCACAAGTAGTATTCCCGCTTAGTACAAGTGAAGGCTAGCAAAAGACTGGGAAGCGACCAACTAGAGAGCGACAACAGTCATCAAAATGCATTGAGATTAACCAACATTGAGTGCAAGCTTGAGTAGGACATAAATCACCATAAACATGAATATCATAGAGGCTATGTTCATTTTGTTTCAACTACATGCGTAAACATGCGCTAAGTCAAGCCACTTGAATCATTCAAAGGAGGATACCATCCTATCATACTACATCATAATCATCTCAAAATTCATGTTGGCTTCCAAGACAAACCATTATAAGCTCCTAGCTAATTAAGCATGGCATCAAAAACTATGATCTCTAAGTTGTCATTGCAAATATTTTTCTCTCATAACAAAGTTGAATTAGGAACGATGAGCTAGTTATATTTACAAAAACAAAATAGATCGAGTTCATACCAGCTTTTCCAGGCTCAGTCACGTCATCATATATCGTCATTATTGCCTTTCACTTGCACGACCGAATGATGTGAACAATAATAAGACTGCTCGTGTATTGGAATAAGTTGGAATCTTCAAGCAAACACAAAGGAGAAGACAAAGTAATATGGCTCTTTGACAGATAAACAGATATGCATGCGAGAGCCACTAAACATTGTAACCATGGTCTTCTACCTTGACCCAAAGAAAAAGAAAACTATTTACATGGGAAAGCTCCCAACAAGCAAAAGAAGAACGAGAAATCTTTTTTGGTTTTTTTTCTCAAACTAGACAAACACACGAGAAGAAAACGAGAAAGAGAAATAAACTAGCATGGATGATACAGTGGAAAAGTGTGAACACCGACTATCAAAGTGAATGTGTGAGCATGAATGTAAGGTCGGTGAGAAACACGTACTCCCCCAAGCTTAGGCTTTGGCCTAAGTTGGTCTACTCCCACGGAGGGAAGGAACCGTCTCCGGGGTACTCCGGAGTGTACTGAGGGTGCGACTGCTTGGTGAGCTCCTAGATTCATCCATCTCAATGGGGATGTGCGTGTCCCCAACAAGCAAATCATACTTCATCTTAACAGTAGGTATAGGGCATTCAAAGTTCCCAATAAGAATCAATGAAGTTTTTTCAATAGCATTGATGCAATGTACTCGATATTGTTTCTTTGTGAAGTGCACCGTATGCTCATTACCATTTACATGGAAAGTTACATTGCCTTTGTTGCAATCAATAACAGCCCATGCAGTGTTTAAAAAGGGTCTTCCAAGGATGACCGCCATGGCATCATCCTCGGGAATATCCAGGATAACAAAGTCCGTTAACATAGTAACGTTAGCAACCACAAGAGGCACATCCTCGCAAATGCCGATAGGGAAAGCAGTTGATTTGTCGGCCATTTGCAAAGAGATTTCAGTGGGTGTCAACTTATCTAGTTCAAGCCTACGATAAAGAGAGAGAGGCATAACACTAACACCGGCTCCAAGGTCGCATAAAGCAGTTCTAACGTAGTTTCCTTTAATGGAGCAAGGTATAGTGGGCACTCCGGGATCACCTAGTTTCTTAGGAGTTCCACCCTTGAAGGTGTAATTAACGAGCATGGTGGAAATCTCAACTTCAGGTATCCTCCTCTTATTAGTCACAATATCCTTCATGTACTTGGCATAGGGAGACATTTTGAGCATATCTGTCAAACGCATTTGCAGAAAGACAGGTCTAATCATTTCAACAAATCGCTCAAAATCCTCATCATCCTTTTTCTTGGATGGTTTGGGAGGAAAGGGCATGGGTTTCTGAACCCATGGTTCCCTTTCTTTACCATGCTTCCTAGCAATGAAATCGTTCTTATCGTATCTCCTATTCTTAGGTTGTGGGTTATCAAGATCAAAAGGTTCAATATCCACATCCTTATCATTGCTAGGTTGAGCATCATTATGAACACCACTATCAATGTTATCATTAGGCTCATGTTCATCACCAGATTGTGTTTCGGCATCAGAAACTGAGACATTGTTTGTATTCTCGGGTGTAACAGCAACAGGGTTGCTAGCCTGCAAGTTCCTATCATCTTTCTTTTTCTTTCTAGGATGACTAGGTGCATCAGTGCTAACTCCTTGAGAATCTTGTTCAATTCTCTTAGGATGACCCTCAAGATACAAAGGTTCCTGGGTCATTCTACCTCCTCTAGTGATAACTCTGACAGAATTGTCATTCAACTCATTGAGCAAGTCATTTTGAGCCTTAAGTGCTTGTTCTACTTGAGTAGTAACCATAGAGGTATGTTTACTCAAAAGCTTAAGATCATTGACATTTCTATCCACACAAGCACTTAAATGACTAAGCATGCGACCATTCTGTTCCAATTGTCTGCTAACATAATCATTGAAACTCTATTTGAAAGTGCGTTATATTGACTAGAGGGGGGTGAATAGGAGATTTTTAGAATTTCATCACTGAGGAAATTCCTTTTGAGGAAATTCCTCACTGATGACCAACTCACAGCGGAAACAGTAAAGGATCAGGAGTGCAAAGTTTTACTACAGCAGTTTTTCAGTATGAGGAATGTGAAAACAGATTGCACAGTAAGCAGGCACGCAGAAAACAGATCAGGATTAACTTGCGTGAAGAATTTGGGGTTGAGGAATTTCAGAGAAAGTCTTCAGCAAATTCTTCTAACAGTGACAGTGAAAGTCGTCAACACATAATCTGAGGAATATAAAGAGTTGAGGAATTAGAACCCGTTTCACAGCGAAGACAGTAGATGATGACCCAATTCCAACTTCTATGACAGTTGTACATCTGGTTCGGAGCGGCTTCGTATTGAAACCAAAAGACACACAGTCCATACGAAGATCAGTTGAGGTAGTAATGAATCATTTTCCATACGAAGATCATCATGAGAAATCCTCAACTTCTCTAGATCAAGCTTCCTTTGAAGAAATTCATAGGAAAGTTTCTCATGATCAGCGAGGAGTGTGTCATGACGATCTTGAAGATTATCAAATATAGACTGAAGACTTTTCACATCTTCAGTGAGGATTTGGGTTTCATCATTCAACAGGTCATCGCTTCTATCTAGCAGTTTCTGAAGCTTTTCCACGGCAGTCCGTTGTTTAGTGGCAATGATAGCAAGTTTACTGTAACTGGGTTTTTTATAATCATCAGGTTCACAGTCACTTGAATCATAAGGAGGAAGCATCATTCGGTACCTTTGAACCTTTTGCCATGAAGCAATAGGTTGGAGCGAAGTCATCAGCATAGTCATCAGTGTGGATGGTGTTATCATCTTCTTCAAGGTTAAAGATTGACTTGCTGACGAAAGTGATTCCAAGTGGAAGAATGGCCTGTCCGGATCCTGAGTCTTCATCAGAACCCTCCTCTTCATCACATTCCTCTCATTCTGCCTCAGAATCCATTTCCTTGCCAATAAGTGCCCGAGCCTTTCTGACACTAGTCTTCTTGTGCGATGAGGGTTTTGAAGATGAGGATTTTTAAGATTTCTTCTTCTTCTTCGAGTCATCAGAAATGTCATCCTTGTATTTCTTCTTCTTTGATTCCTTTACCCAACGGGGACAATCAGCAATGTAGTGACCTGATTTCTTGCATTTGTGGCAGGTTCTTTTCTTGTAGTCCTCAGATGAAGATTCTGATTTCCTCATATCTCTTCTTGAGGATTTACCAAACTGGCCACGTCGTGTAAACCTCTGGAATTTCCTCACAAGCATTGCAAGCTCCTGTCCAAATTCTTCAGGATCACCAATGCTATCATCCGAGTCTTCTTCTTAAGATGAGGAAATTGCTCTAGCCTTTAGTGCACGTGGTCTATAATAGCTTGGTCCATATAGATCTTTCTATTCTTCTTGCTGGAATTCATGAATATTGAGCCTTTCGAGTATATCAGCTGGATCAAGCATCTTGTAGTCTGGTCTTTCTTGAATCATCAGGACTAAAGTATCAAATGAAGAATCCAAAGATCTTAGCAGTTTCTTCACAACTTCGTGATCAGTAATGTCTCGAGCTCCCAGTGCTTGCAGTTCATTTGATATGTCAGTGAGGCGATCAAAGGTATCTTGGCAGCTTTCATTGTCAAGCCTCTTGAAGCGATTGAAGAGATTGCGAAGAACATCAACACGAGAATCACGCTGGGTTGATACTCCTTCATTTACTTTGCATAGTCTCTCCGAGATAAGTGTCGCTGAGCCCAAAGCACTCACTCTTCCAATCTGGCCTGGGCTCAGATGGCCACAGATGATATTCTTCGCTTGAGAATCAAGTTGCTTGAATTTCTTCACATCAGCGCCTGGGCTCAATCACTTGGTTTTCGGTTTGTGGTTTGGTGTTTGGGGTATTTCCTCACTGATGAATTACTCTCGAAGACTCTGAGGAATTTGGGTTACTCTTGTGACAAGTGTCAGTTTCTAACGGAGCAGCCAACTAGCTAATGGTTGTGGGGCGGCTATTTATAGCCTGGGAGCATCCCGACATGATTTGACACTAATGCCCTTAAATAATATGACCGTTGGTGTGGATAAGACCAATGATGTGGCGTGGCTATCAAAACGGTCGGAACCCTCGACTGTGAGAGTCCTCATGTCACTCATATTCCTCACTTGAGGCTTTTGGTAGGATTAGGCTTGGGTTGAGCATCATGAGGAAATTCATTCCAAAGTGTTACCTCGACCCCCTTCAACAGTACGGTGTTCCTATTACTCAAGTGTGAAGAAAACAAAACAGAAAGAGTAAATCTTCATGGTTGAAAGTCTTCAGAATGATTTTCTTCAGGACACACCGAATTCCTCAATTTCAATATCTTCATGAGGAATATCAATTTCATCGCAGGTTCTTCGCGATTCAATTCTTCAGCTTCAGACCAATTTCTTCAACCGAAGATATACATTTTTAGGGGTCGATATTCATCAAATATTTCAAACTCCCTAGTGACTTATAGATCCTGTGTACACTTATGAACACATTATATACTTAACCTATAAGTCTTCAAACCACCAAAATCACTAAGGGGCACTAGATGCACTTACAATCTCCCCCTTTTTGGTGGTTGATGACAATTAGGTTAAGTCTTCAACAGGGATAAAAATATGAAGTGTAAATACTCATTTGAGGAATTTGAAAACAAGATTCAGAGAGACTCCCCCTGAAGATGTGCATATCTTGAGGATTTTGCTCTTCACAGCAAACGCACATTGATGATTTATATCATGGAGATCTCCCCCTGAGTCTTGTAAATCATGCATACATATGACATATAGTATGAAGAAATTGATGATGCATGATGACAAATGGTATCTGACAAATTCCAGCATGCGTGCACTAAAATTTTGAGGAATAAGCATGCGAAGAAAAAACGTTCAAAAGCGTCAGAGTACCATCGGGCTTAAGTTACAACTCCTTACATAAACACTCCAGAAGAGCCAAGAGTTTGTAACTTAAATATAGTTCATAAGCCCCAAAATATCCCGCTTGAAGACTAACTCTCAAGTTTCTCCCCCTTTCTCATCAAGTGACAAAAAGGGACAAACTGAGGACTAACGCCCGTGAAGACTTCACTCATTGGCAGTTAATGAAGATGCATGAGGATTCTTGGGAGTATTCTTCTTCCTTGGACCGGTGGCAGTGTCTTGTTGTTCTTCATCAGATTCAGCAGTGTGGGATGAACAAAAAGAACTGTCCTCAAGGTCTGGAACTGGAATTGGCCTGAATTTCTTCTTGGGTGGCCACGTCCAGTCAAAGTCTCGCACAAACTCCAATTCTTCAAGTTCTGCTGGAGTCTTCAGATGAGCAAGTGTAGCTCAGGTGCGATCAAAAACCTCATGAAGATAATGATGGTTGAGCTTCATAGCATTCTGCATTTCATTGAGGGTTTTCACAATGGCACCGAACTGGCGTTTGACCAACTTGTGATTTTGATCCACCTTCTAGTGAAGACTGAGAAGAAACTCTCTGGTATTCAGCACACGAGGAGCAACAGGGCTTGGAGGAAGAGTCTCAGTGTCATCCCATGAAGAATATGGTTCAGGTTCTCTGAACTGGCCATCAAGGGGCCTACGGCCTTCATCAATGACAGACTTGCCTTTTCCTTCAACAGGCTCGAAAGTCTTCTTGTTGACCCTAATAGGAGGCATATAACCAACATGGTTGTTGCAATCAGCGTGAAAGTTGATGCATGTCCTTGTCCTGATGAATCTCATGATCCATGGAGCATATATCTTGTGGTCAAAAGGACACATTGCATTTTCGGCCAAAGTCCTCAAGAAGAAATCATGGATGTTGATAGGAATACCATGAATGATGTTGAAGAGGATATTCTTCATGAGGCCTACGACATCTTCTTCATCATCGTGGCCCTTGATCGGTGCAAGAACGCTGCAGAGGATTCTGTAAACAGTCCTTGGTTCATATTTGAGCTCATGGATGAGGAAGGTTTTTCTCGGTGGTTGCCCTTTAGCCAGAGGCTTCATGAGGACTTCCATCATCCCGTTGGGCAGCTCACGTTCATCATAAAGCTTCACGACTTGTTCTGAAGGAATTGACACTGGCAGTTCACGCAGGAGCTCAATGGCTGGAGCCTTGTATTGTGTGTTTTGCGTCATCCAGTCAAACACCCAGGTGTTGATATCTGCAGGATCTCCAGATATGTGAAGAGTGGCATAAAATTGAAGAATAAGCTCACTGTTCTAGTCACAGATATCAGAGCACATTGGGAGGAGTCCAGCTTCATGAAGGACGCTGAGGACTGGAACCAGGCATGGTATTTCTTCAAGCTCAACATGAGGAACATGCCTATGCTGGAAAATCTTGTTTCTTCCACACAGCACAGAGGCATAGTAATTGAGTTGTGTCCTCGTCCAAAACTTCAGATGCCTGATGTGAGGCTTGTCATAGGGATTTTCTCCGATGAAGACATGCGTTCTTCAAAGAAGGCCTCCTTTTGAAACTTTGGCCGTCTTGAAAGCAGCTGACGCTGCATGGGCTGAAGGTTTGGCTGTTGAACCTGAGGGGAGACAACAATTGCAGACTCTGGATTGAGGACGACAAAGGCATTGTCTTGGTCTGGTGCATTTTCCTCAGCATGGTCCTCAGGGTGAGGAATTTCACCAGCTTGAGCTTCAAGCTGAGGAGCATGCTCTTGTTGTGCTTCAGGCTGAGGAATGGGATCTAACTGATCTTCAGGCTGAGGAATGTGATTTGGCTGAGCCTCAAGCTGAGGAATGTCATCAACGGGAGCATCATGTTGAGGGTTTTGCTCCGGAGGAGGAATGGGTTCATCCTGAGCCTTAGTTTGAGGATCTTGCTCAGGAGGAGGAGTTGGGTCAGCCTGATCCTCAGGTTGAGGATTTTGCTCAGGACTCTGAATTTCATCAGCTTGAGGATTTTCACTTTGTTCTTCCTCAGCTTGCTTGATGACAGAGCCAGACTCATCAGCTGGTGCAGCTGATCCTTGTGCAGTTTCTACATGAGGAATGGAGGGATGAGGACTATCGTCAATGCGAATTTCTTCGTCAGTATGTTCCTCAGATGCAGCATCCTTCATTTCCTCATCTGGCCCTTTCTCCTGGTCTTCAAAGGTGACCATTTCATAAGATGGAGCGATGTTAAGAGGCACTGGATCCAGTGGAGCATTTTCTTCAAGCGCTTTGAGGCGCTTGGCCTCAGTGTGTTCTTCTGCTGAAGAGGCCTTTCTCTTCTTGGCTTCCTTTTCAGCAGCCCTTGTCTTCTTCACGTCTGATGCAGACGGAGTCATCTTCTTCACCTTTGAAGCTTTTGGTGAAGGTGTTTTCTTAGCAGATTCATCAGCTGGCTTTGAGGAACCAGCTGGAGCAGAGTAATCAGCTCACTTCGAAGCAGTTGGAACAGATTCATCAGTTGGCTTGGAAGCAGCAGCTGGAGCAGGGTCTGTCTCACCAGCTGTAGCAGATTCATCAGCTGGATTTTTAGTCGTGATTTCCTCAATTGCCGGTTCATCCACACGGCTTTCTTGAGGGATTTCCTCAGCTTGAGCAGTTTCATCAGCTGATTCCTCAATCAGAGGCTGAGGAGTTGGTACTAGAGGGGCAACTTTCTTGTTGTAGTCATTAACAGCTTCAGTAGCAAGTTTGATGAAATTGCTTTTGAGACTTTGACGGTCAGAAAGCTTGGAGTACTTATCTGTCAAAGTATTTAACTCTGCCTGTGTTGACACAAGATCATCATGAGTCAGATTGAGGAGATTCTGCTTGAGGAATTTCTCCTTCTTGAGCTTAGCCACCTTGGCCTGTTTAACTTGCTGCTCCTTCCACTTCGCTTCGTTGATGAATGTGGCCACCATGTGGCCGATGCCAGGGGGAAGTTTTAAATCATCAAGCGGAGTGTTGGGGTCCTCATACCAGATATTGATGTAGTCTAGGAGGACTTTTGGGTCCATGGCTAGAGGAATGGAGCTGCCAGAAGCTTGAGCTACCCTCTCTTTCTTGTTTCTGATAATTGCTTGCAAAGTTTCATCATCATATTCATCACTAGCCTCTGATGCAGAAGGGACCGTGATGATTTTGCTTGGGCTGGGTCTTGTTCCTCTCCCAGCAGTCACCTTAGTCTTCAGAGGAGTTGGTGAAGACTTTGTCTCCGAGCTGGTCGCAGCTGGGAGTGAGGAGCTGGAGGAAGCGGGCAGTGGCTTCACGACCGGCTTCTATTCAGGTTTTGAAGCCTGTGGTGGTGCTGAGGGCGTTGGCGCTGATGGTTTTGGTGCTGATGCTGGAGCTGCTTTCTCTTGATGCTTTGAAGCCTTTGGTTTTGGTGGCACAGACTTTTGTTGAGGAATTGCCGAGCCAGAAGTCTCAGCAACAGAGGAAGTAGCGGCAGTTGAAGCAGCAACACATGATTCATTGAATTTCCTCACAACAGCCTCTGCCTGCTTCTTGAGCTTTGCCAAATGTTTTTCCTTTTTGTGAGGATAATCATCAAGTGTCTTGAGGCTTGAGGGATGTGCTTCTTGATAATCCTCAAGTGGAGCCCATTTGCCAGGAGGCTTCACAGCGAATTTCTTCGCATATTTGGGAGTGACGAATCTGTACTCCTTCCACTCCTTAGCCCATCGGCGTTCTATCTTCTGAAGCCGAATCTTTCTCTTGGCCATAGTTTCATTTTCATCAGGGGTGCAGTAATCCAGGTATAGATCCTCAGGGATATCTACGGCTGTATTCTCCTCAAGTTTCTTGCCTCCGTTTTGCTTCGTGTCATCCTCCATTTTCTTCAGCTGAGGATTTTGCTGATGAGATTGAACTCTTGAGACTCTGATAAGACTTGAAGATTTTCTTCAAGAAACGCTGCAAATGAGTTAATTTGATGAGAACCGAGAGATTCATCAGCTGACATGTGTGTACCTGTGAACAGAGTATAGTTGCGAGGAATGTTGAGAGGTCATATGCGTTCTTAGATTTGAGGAAAATGAAAAATTTCGACAGTTGAGGAATTGGGCCAGTGGTTGAGGAATTTGCCTAAGCATACTGTTCTTGGGTTCCAGAGTTGTACAGATCCGAAAATTCGCACAACTGAGGAATCTCGTGAAAATCTTAGATGCTTAGTGAAGTTCATCAATAGTGTGGTGATAGGCAGTGCGTGAAGAAAAGGAACAGATAGATTCTTGAGGAAAAACAGATTTCACATCACAGAGGTAAAATAGTAGATCAAACTTGCTATAAAATAGGGTTTTTATTTACCCTAGATGGCGCGCACGAAGAACAGAGAAGAGTAGCAGGGAGAAGCTCTTTCGGTGTGGGTCCAATGCGCCCTAACCCGGTAGCAGAGGACGTCTACGGCGGTGGCGGACGAGGATGGTCCGACTCCGGCGTGGTTTCGGCGACGGAAAAGTTGAGGCAGTGAAGCTCTTCTTCACCGGCGACGAGACTTCCAGCGTTGGTGCTAGGGTTCGGGGCTTTGCTGTAGCAGGAGAGCGATGGAGCGAAGAAGTGTTTACCGAGGGGGATGGGGACATATTTATAGCCAGGCTGTTACTGTTGGCACGAAGAAATCGGACCAAATAGCCCCTGCCTCTACGTCTCCGTAGGACACGTGTAGCTTACGAGCAAAGCGGTGGAGATCGTGGAGATCGTGGTTATCCGAACGAGGAAAGTGGGGTTCAGTTACTGTTCATTAATTTTTTTTGAAGATTTGAGGATTTTGTTACAAAATCATCAGCTGACAAGGACGCAGTGAGGATTTCGAACAAAGTTTCAAGTAGAACGCATATGAATAATTGAATAGACTGGACAAGAATAGCATAGCGGGAAAGTAGGGTCCGATCACATTCACTTAGATGAAATATCAACTTGAAGAATTAGCTATAAGTGAATGTTGTTGAGGACTTGAAATCACAGTCTATCTAGGTAAACGAAAGTCATCAAGTGTTTTTGAAGATTTTACTAACTTGAGGATTTTGTGATAAATCGTCACAATGATGAAATTCAATTTTGAAGAAAAATGATTTTGAAGAACAACTGTTTTGAAGAAAATCAAATTTTGAGAACATGGAACTTTGAAGAAAATCAACTTGAAGAATTTCACGTTGGGCGGTGGCGTGACCCACCATATAAGAATGTTGATTACAGACGCCGCGTACAATTATCGTAGGGCCCTGAGAATCAATTTCTTCGTTAATTTATTCACACTCAGAGTGATATTCTTCATTAGTTGAAGAAAATCGATTCATCGTGTGTTGCACATCTAAGTCAACAATTTTGCATAAGTGTTACGATGTGTGCATGTTTTTATAAAACATTTGAAGATTCTAAGATATTTAGCTCACACCGCAACTTGCAAAACCTTTTCTCATCCAAGGGCTTAGTGGAGATATCTGCTAGTTGATCATCAATCTTCACGTGGTCGATGAGGATATTGCACTTGAGGACATGGTCCCGAAGAAAATGATGACGAATCTGGATGTGCTTGGTCTTCGAGTGTTGTACTGGGTTGTATGCAATCTTGATTGCATTCTCATTGTCGCAGTAGAGAGGCACATTCTTCATGTTGATGTCGTAGTCCTTGAGGGTTTGCTTCATCCATAGCAATTGAGCACAGCATGAACCAGCAGCAATGTACTCAGCTTCGGCAGTGGAGAGTGATACGCAGTTCTGCTTCTTTGAGGACTAGAAGACTAGTGATCTTCCGAGGAAATGGCATGTGCCAGATGTTGACTTGCGATCCACATGGTCACGAGCATAGTCAGAATTAGAATACCCTACCAAATGAAGATTTGAGCCCTTGGGATACCATAATCCTAGTGTTGGTGTGTGAGCTAAGTATTGAAGAATATGCTTCACAGCCTATGGTGTGATTCCTTCGGTTTTGCTTGAAAACGTGCACACATGCAAACACTAAGCATTATATCTGGCCTAGATGCACATAGATACAATAAAGAGCCAATCATAGAGCGATATACCTGCTGATCGAATTATTTACCATTTTCATCAATGCCGAGGTGGCCGTTGGTAGGCATTGGAGTCTTGGCACCTTTGCATTCATGCATGTCGAATTTCCTCAAAACATCCTTGAGGTATTTCTCCTGTGATATGAAGATTCCATTGCGTTGTTGACGAATTTGAAGACCTAAGAAGAATTTCAGCTCCCCCATCATAGACATCTGATATTCTTCACTCATCATGTAAGCAAATTCATCACTGTATCGTTTGTCAGTACAGCCAAATATAATATCATCGACATATATCATGCCCGAGGGGCTTGCTTGAGACCATAGAGCACCTTTTTGAGTCTGAAGACTTTGTCTGGATTCTTTGGATCCTCAAAACCTGGGGGCTGAGCAACATATACTTCTTCCTCAAGCTTACCATTGAGGAATGCACTTTTCACATCCATTTGATATAATATGATGTTATGATGATTAGCATAAGCAAGTAGTATTCGAATAGCTTCAAGTCTAGCAACAGGTGCAAAAGTTTCATCAAAATCTATTCCTTCAACCTGGGTGTAGCCTTGGGCTACAAGTCGTGCCTTATTCCTCACCACTTGACCATCCTCATCTTGCTTGTTTCGGAAAATCCACTTGGTTCCGATGATGTTGTGCTTGCGAGGATCTGGTCGTTTGACGAGCTCCCATACGTCATTCAGCTTGAATTGAAGAAGTTCGTCTTGCATAGCTTAGATCCACTCCGGTTCCAGGAAAGCCTCAGCAACTTTTGAGGGTTCTGTGATAGATACAAAGGAGAAATGCCCACAAAAGTTAACTAAGTGTGAAGCTTTTGAGCGAGTGAGAGGACCTGACGCGTTGATGTCATTGAGGATTTTGTCAAGTTCTACTTCATTTGCTATCCTCGGATGAGCTGGTTGAGGATTTCGTCTGGGGTGACGAAGTGGTTCTGGAGCAATTTCCTCAGGAGAACCTTCTTGATTTTCATCAGTGATGGGGATGGTTTCTTCATCAATTTCCTTAGTGGGAACAATGTCTTCAGTAGGTTTGATCTTTATTGCTTCCTCAGGAGACAACTTATCTGGACTAGAAGGCAATTTCTCTCTTTGCGAGCCATTAGTTTCATCGAACCGCACATCTACAGTCTCAACAACTTTGTTGTGATAGTTGTTGAAGACTCTGTAGGTGTGCGAGTCCTTTCCATAACCGAGCATAAAACCCTCATGTGCCTTAGGTGCAAATTTTGAGCTATGGTGATGATCTCTAATCCAACATTTTGCACCGAAGACTTTGAAATAACTTACATTGGGTTTCTTATCAGTGAGGAGTTCATATGAGGTTTTCTTGAGGAATTTGTGAAGATATACCCTGTTGATGATATGGCATGTAGTGTTGATTGCTTCAGGCCAAAAGCGACGATGAGTCTGATATTCTTCAAGCATGGTTCTTGCCATCTCAACCAGAGTCCTGTTCTTCCTTTCGACGACACCTTTCTGTTGAGGAGTATAAGGAGCAGATAATTCGTGAGTAATACCAAGTTCATCAAGATAATCATCAAGACCAGTGTTTTTGAACTCTGTTCCATTATCACTCCTGATATGTTTGATATTGATGTTGAAGTTCGTCGAGGCCCTTGAAGAAAATCGTTTGAAGATTTCCTGCACTTTAGTTTTATATAAGATGATATGCACCCATGTATATCTGGAATAATCATCAACTATGACGAAGCCATATAAAGATGTTGCATTTGTTAGTGTGGCATAGTGAGTAGGTCCAAATAGATCCATATGAAGCAATTCGAAGGGACGAGTAGTGGTCATGATAGTCTTCGAGGGATGCTTGGATCTGGTCATTTTCCCAGATTCACATGCACCGCAGAGATGATCCTTGAGGAATTTAACTGATTCGATGCCGATGACATGCTTATTCTTCGCGAGCATGTGCAAATTGCTCATGCCTGCATGACCTAGTCTTCGGTGCCACACCCATCCTTCTGAGGTTTTTGCTAGTAAGCAAGTGGCTGGTTGAGGACCTGTAGAGAAATCAACAATGTACAAATCCCCTCTTCTTACACCTTCGAAGACTTTGGATTTGTCAGATTCCATGATCACAACACATCTATGTCTACCAAAGATAACAATCATATCAAGATCACAAAGCATTGAGACTGACATGAGGTTAAATCCAAGGGATTCAACAAGCATCACTTTGTCCATATGCCTATCCTTGGAAATAGCCACTTTGCCATATCCCAATACCTTGCTTTTACCTTTGTCAGCATATGTGATTTGCTTCAGAGGTGATGGAATTAGTGGCATATTCATCAGCAGGCTTTTATCACCAGTCATGTGATGCGTGCAGCCACTATCTAGAACCCACACAGTACTCTTGGGTTTGTCATCCTGCAGATGAATTAGTACAGCTTACCATCTCATATGCTTCAAACTTGAAGAATATGATATCAATTTCATCAGTTAGGAATTTCATCATAACAGAATTATAAGGACGTGTGAAATATTTCTATTTCATCAATATTAGCTTGCATCTTATCAAGTATTTCCTCAGGTCTCCAGCAACTTCTTCAGATGATGATTTTCATCTCGAGACCTGACCTGCAGAAGTGATTAGTTCAATTTCTTCACCACCCACATCTGAAGGGGTGGTAAAGCATTCATCATCCTACGAGCACCATATGAGAAAGGAGGCATTGAAGCTAATGCACTTCGCTTAGCAGTAAGGGGGTTAAAGTACTCATATGAATATGCAGAGAACTGGTTTGAGGATTTATGAACATAATGATTTGAAGAGTAACGCTCATATTCATATTCCTTGTAGTTTCCCTGCATGTTAGAAGCATTAGCACGGGTACGAGCATATTTTTGACCAGTTGAGGATTTTGATCCTCTTGAAGACTTTGGTCCTCCTGAGGAATTTGATCTGGGGTTCAAATTCTTCATCGGTGGTGTCATGAAGACATTCACTTGAAGATTTTCAAGGCAACTTTTGGGAACCCAGATTTTCCTCAAGGGAGGGCCATTCCTGCAGTTAGTTCCAACATATTGAGCAAATACTTCACCAGAATGATTTTTGAACAGTTTATAGTTGGAGTCAAATGACTCATCTGAGGAATAGGATAATTCACATGAAAAACCAGTTAGATTGGATGGATCAAAAGGAGGCCCAGTAGAAGCAACCCATGAGGTTTTGGGATACTGCTCAGGTTTCCAATAAGATCCATCAGCATTCAATTTCCTCTCAAAGGCAATTCCTTCTTTCCTCGGGTTCCTGTTCAAGATCTGCTTTTTGAGCACATCACAAAGGGTTTGATGTCCTTTGAGACTTTTGTATATGCCTGTCACATACAATTTCTTCAGCCCTGCATTTTCATCAGTGACATTTGTGTTTTCCTCAAGTGAGGAATTTGACACTACAGGAGGAGTTGAAGAATTTGTAGCAATAGAAGCATTTGATGATTCTGGTGAAGAATTAGCTGTTTCACGTTTAATGCATTTAAGACATGGAAGAATAATTCAGCTTGAGCAGCGCTGATCTGTTGAGCAAGTAATGAATCATTTTCCATACGAAGATCATCATGAGAAATCCTCAACTTCTCTAGATCAAGCTTCCTTTGAAGAAATTCATATGAAAGTTTCTCATGATCAGGGAGGAGTGTGTCATGACGATCTTGAAGATTATCAAATCTAGACTGAAGACTTTTCACATCTTCAGTGAGGATTTGGGTAAGATTCATTTCATCATTTAACAGGTCATCGCTTCTATCTAGCCGTTTTTGAAGTTTTTCCAGGGCAGTCTGTTGTTTAGTGGTAATGAGAGCAAGTTTACTGTAATTGGGTTTTTTATAATCATCAGGTTCATAGTCACTTGAATCAGAGGAGGAAGCATCATTCGGTACCTTTGAACCTTTTGCCATGAAGCAATAGGTTGGAGCGAAGTCATCAGCATAGTCATCAGTGTGGATTGTTTTATCATCTTCTTCAAGGTTAAAGATTGACTTGCTGACGAAAGTGGTTGCAAGTGCAAGACTGGCCTGTCCGGATCCTGAGTCTTCATCAGAACCCTCCTCTTCACAACATTCCTCTGATTCTGCCTCGGAATCCATTTCCTTGCCAATAAGTGTCTGAGCCTTTCTGAAACTAGTCTTCTTGTGCGATGAGGGCTTTGAAGATGAGGATTTTGAAGATTTCTTCTTCTTCTTCGAGTCATCAAAACTGTCATCCTTGTATTTCTTCTTCTTTGATTCCTTTCCCCAACGGGGACAATCAACAATGTAGTGACCTGATTCCTTGCATTTGTGGCAGGTTCTTTTCTTGTAGTCCTCAGATGAAGATTCTGATTTCGTCATATCTCTTCTTGAGGATTTACCGAACTGGCCACGTCGTGTAAACCTCTGGAATTTCCTCATGAGCATTGCAAGATCCTGTCCAAATTCTTCAGGATCACCAATGCTATCATCTGAGTCTTCTTCTTCAGATGAGGAAATTGCTCTAGCCTTCAGTGCACGTGGTCTAGAATAGCTTGGTCCATATAGATCTTTCTTTTCTTCTTGCTGGAATTCATGAGTATTGAGTCTTTCGAGTATATCAGCTGGATCAAGCATCTTGTAGTCTGGTCTTTCTTGAATCATCGGGACTAAAGTATCAAATGAAGAATCCAAAGATCTTAGCAGTTTCTTCACAACTTCGTGATCAGTAATGTCTCGAGCTCCCAGTGCTTGCAGTTCATTTGATATGTCAGTGAGGCGATCAAAGGTATCTTGGCAGCTTTCATTGTCAAGCCTCTTGAAGCAATTGAACAGATTGCGAAGAACATCAACACGAGAATCACGCTGGGTTGATACTCCTTCATTTACTTTGCACAGTCTCTCCCAGATAAGTGTCGTTGAGCGCAAAGCACTCACTCTTCCAAACTGGCCTGGGCTCAAATGGCCACATATGATATTCTTCGCTTGAGAATCAAGTTGCTTGAATTTCTTCACATCAACAGCAGAGACACTAGCAGAGATGATGGGGACGCCATGTTCCACAATATACCAGAGATCATTGTCAATAGCTTGTAGATGCACCTGCATCTTGGTCTTCCAGAAGGGAAAGTTCTTTCCTTCGAAAGTAGCACATGCTGCAGTAACCTTAATCATGCCTGCAGTCGACATAACTAAAACTCCAGGTGGTTAAACCAAAATCACACAGAACAAGGGAGTACCTTGCTCTGATACCAATTGAAATTCCAGGGCCACCGTGTAATGTACCGATCACTCTTCAGTCCAGATGTTGTCCAACATGCTGAAGATCAAGTATGCATTATTCATGAGAATCTGAAGGCTGCTCAGTCTCTTCAGAAGAGTCAGTATGACCGTCATCATCAAGATATGGTCTATCAACCTGGCGAAAAACCTTATCTTCATGTCACACCAATGAGAGGTGCACACCGTTTCGAGATCAAGGGCAAGTTAGGTCCTCGCTATATTGGTCCTTTCACTATTCTCGAAAGGGGTGGAAAAGTAGCTTATCAATTGGAACTACCGGCGAACCCTTTTTAGGTTCACGATGTCTTCCATGTGTCTCAACTCCGTCGTTGCTTCAAAGATCCTATTCGAGCAGTGGATCATGATATGCTTGAGCTGCAACAAGACCTCTCTTATAAAGAGCATCAGGTTTGCATTCTCGATCGGACTTCACGTCAGACTCGTCGCAAAGTCACCAAGTTCCTTAAAGTGTAGTGGGCAAATCCTTCTAAAGATGAAGCCACTTAAGAGCGCGAGGATCATCTTCGTGGTGAATACCCGAGCTCTTTCCTTCTAGATCTTAATTCTCGGGACGAGAATTCTTGTTAGTAGGGGAGAGTTGTGACATTCTCAGTCTTTGCTACAGTAAGCATTGTAATTAAGCTACAGTGATGATCATGATGAGTGCCTAATCATTTTGCTAAACAAAATATGATCAAGTTGAAAATTCATTTCCCTTTCCAAATTCCATTAAAGGGGGGCATTAAATTTTATTGTGATAAAATAAATCCTCAAACATCATGGGAAAAATGTTGCACCTATTATGAAACTTTCAAAACATTTATTGTTAGGGAAAACAACATCACCTTGATGTTGGTGTGACCCTCACCTTTACTAACAGCACTAAATTGTAATTTAAATTACTATTAAATTCAAAAATAATTGCAAACAGTTCCCAAAAATGCCCAAGGTGTATGTGGCTATGTGGAATATTACAACGTGTCTTATGGACCAAGTGGCACATTTTTATGGAAGAGAATTATTGCAATAATAATAATAGTACTAAATAAAAGTGAAAAGAAAACAAACAAACAAAAGAAAACTAACCCCACCCCTGACCGGCCCAGCTGGGCATCGGCCCACCTGGCCAACTCCCCCTAACCTAGACCCAAAACCCCCACTCCCTCCTCCCTCGTGCGCCGCCACCAATCCATCACGAGGGGACCGAGCCCCTCGTCCCCCACCCCTCGCTCGCCCCTCGCCCACTCCACGTCTCCCTCGCTCCCTCGTCACGGTCACCCGCTCCCCTCCCAGCCGCCACCGTGCACCTCGTCGCCTGAGAAGACGTCCAGGAGAATCGCCATGGTCCCCTTCGTCCATTCCGAGCACTGAATCGACTCGGGCGCCGTCGAGCTTCGGGATCGAGCCATCTTCCCCACCATGTCCGCTGCCCTCGTTGTCGCGTTCGCCGCGTCCGGCCACCCCGGCACCCCCTAACCTCATCCACGAGCTCCAGGGTGAGCTTCTCCCTCGAACCCCCCTTTCCCCCATTGAATCCATCAACTTGGGTCGTCTTAGCCGCCGCGTCGGAACCCTCTATGAGCTTGTGCTCACCCTGACCGCGCTCGACTCCTCCCGACCGCACCTCGTCACTGCTACCTGCGGCATACGCCTACAGGATGCGTCCAAGGCCGCGCGTGCGCCGTGCGCTAGCTATTTCCGTCCAATCGTGGCCCCGCACGTCGCGCCCTCGACCCCCCCCCCCCCCCCCGTGCGCGTGCGTCCGCCTGCTGCTGCTTTGCCGATGCGGCTCTTCTTGCTGTACTGTTGCTTGGCTCACGTGGAGGTGCGCTCTGCTCCGTTTAGCTGCCGTAACTGCTCTGCTGCTTGTGCTACTCGCGGCTCTTCTACTACTCTGTGATGCCGCCGCTGCTTACTGTTGGTGCTGCTGCCAGTTGCCGCTACTCGCCCACGCTCCCGCCTTTCCGCAGCCGTCGGTCGTGCTACTCGTTGCTTCCACATCTCCCTTGCTGCTTGCTGTTGCTCTATATTGTTTCTGCACTGCTATGCTGCTGCTTTCGGCCATGGCCGGATGTGCCAGTGCGTGATGCATTACCACACAGTGCTGGTTTGTGCCATCCCACGTGAACCATCCACTTAATTAGGGCCTAATTAAAGGTTAGTTTGGTGTAATTGGAGCTAGGTTAGTTAGTAGTCTATGGCATGTGGGACCCTTCTCCCTGATTAAATTAGTTAGGTGTTTTATTGACACATGTGATAATGACATGTGGGTCACACGTCATGTTGACCAGTCAACTATTGACTGGGTCAACCCAACAAACAACCCTTTTGCCGTGAGCGTTCTCTATGTGCACTTAGCATTCATCCAATTATTTTTGGATTAATAATAATCCTAAAATTCCTGAATATTGATAAAACTTTGGAAATAAATATAAAACAATCCGTAACTCGGATGATAATATTTTATACATGAAAGTTGTTTAAAAAAATCCCACGAATCCGAATACGTTGTCCATTCATCTATAACATACCTCTAGCATGATGAATATGGACATTTTGCGTTAGGATCATCTGCTCGGTAATAGCCAAAGACCGAGAAATATCGTGAGATATTTTCCCGCTTCATCTGTAACGTTTAATACTGCGTTAGGTCACCCCTAGCACGACGTATTACCTTGTCATGCCTTGTGGTGTGTTTGTTTTCTCTCTTATTTATGGTGTTTCCCCTTTGTTATTTCCATTCCGGTAGACCCCGAGACCGATGATGATCCGGTGATCGACTACTTCCCGGTCGAGGATCCGTTTTGTCTGCAGAGCAACAAGGCAAGCAAACCCCCCTTCATCATTCTTATATCGTCTATTCTTTCTCCCTCATGCTTGCATTAGTATTTTGCCACTGTTGTAGTTAGCTCCTATATCTGATGCATAGCCTATTTTTGACGAACTGTTATTTTCAGTACCGTAAACTTAAACTGTTTAGTATAGGTGGAGCAGTTTCCCCTTAGACCCCGTAGTTCAGTTGCCCCGCTTGTTTTCAAATCTCGATCCCTGATCGACGAGCCAGCCCCGACACAGCACATACACCACCTTCGTTGTACGACGCTACAGATATACTATCGGGTACCGAGGGTGACACCTCGCTAAGTACTCCTGATGATATCTCTGTAGTATAGCTAGTCGGTCGTGGTTATCGGAGGGTGATTCCTCTTTCACCATTCCCGATGACGCCTCTGTCGTGCAACCCCTCAAGTGTGGGACTCCCGAGGGTGATTCCTCTAAGCCCACCTTGACGGGTACATCGTTCGGAATCCAACGAGGGTGATACCTCGGATTCCCCTCGATGTTACCACCACACAGTTACTCGACCATGTTACTGGGATCTTTCGTGATTAGCTGTAATACGGGTGGATTCCCACGAGACTCTGTTGTTTGCCTAATTAAAATGTTAATGGATTTGGGTATTTGATCTGGGTTGGTCGGAGACCTTTTCGCACTAACCGGCTACGCGGGAAGAATTATGGGTACTCGGCATCGCGGTATCAGCCGAAGCTTTTCAGATGTCAGCAATCATAGTGGCGCGCGCCCGAGTGGTCCCAAGATGCATTGCGCTTGTGATTAAGGGATGCTAGGACCGACGTCGGCCGCCCTCGCATCGTGTAGGAGCGCGGAGAGGAATTGGGCCCATGACCCCTTTGCGCTTAGGATTTAGACCAGCGGGCTGACCTCTCTGATTAGTCTTAGGTGGGGCTGCGACGTGTCGATATTCCGAGGCCGGGCAGGACCCAGAAAAGTATGTACGGCCAGAGTGTTATCGAGCGTGACGGGACATGTGGTGCACCCCTGCAGGGATGAAAATTAACTATTCGGATAGCCGTGTCCACGGTTACAGGACGACTTGGAGTTGTGCCCCGATCTTATACAACTACAATTGTTACTTAACTGGAATTAGTTTGTCTCGGGATTGCTTCCTCGCAGGGAGTCGAGGAAGGATCTTTAGGCCTGACCTCAGTTTAATTTTGCTGCAACAATATGACTATTAATGTTTTACCCCTGTTCTACTCTCGTCTATTGCTGGAAGACCCTGAAGATGCTAGTCTTCGATAGGACTAGGCCTTCTCTCTCTATTCTCGCATTGCTGCAGTCAGTCCACATATAACCCCCCTGCTTTGATACTGATGCATACTTAGAATAGATCTGATGTAAGACTTGCGAGTACTTTGGATGAGTACTCAACGCTGCTTTGCTCCCCCCTTGTCCCCTTGATCCGTTTGCTGCGACCAGATGATGGAGCCCAGGAGACGGAGGTCCCCGCCGACGACGACTGCTACCCCGACGGTGCCTACTACTACGTGGAGGCCGCTGATGATCAGGAGTAGTTAGGAGGTTCCCAGGCAGGAGGCCTCGCCTCGTTCGATCGTTGTATCTTTTGTGCTAGCCTTCTCTAAGGCACCTCATGTTTTATGTCTGTACTCAGATATTTGTTGCTTCTGCTGACTCGTGTGTTTATCGAGCTTCCGTATTCTAGCCCTCGAGGCCCCTGGCTTGTAATATGAAGCTGATGTTATTTTATTTGTCTCTAGACTTGTGTTGTCATATCTACCTGTGAGTCCTTGGGTTTGATCGTACACATTTGCGTGTATGATTAGTGTACGATTAAACCGGGGGTGTGACAATCACCCTAGATTAACATAGCCTATGATAAAAATTAAGATCACATCATAGGAGAGAGAATTAACCACATAGCTACTGTAGAAGACCTCAGCCCCGAGGAGGAACTACTCCCGCTTCATGGAGGGCGGAAGCAACGTCGATGGAGATGAATCCAGGGGCACTTCCCCGTCCCGGCAGGGTGCCGGCACAGGAATTATGGTACCCAGAAACTTGTTGGCGATGGCGGCGGAGATTGGAATTGCTTCTGGAGAAAAGGGTTCCGGCATCAGGGTTTCCCGTCTGAGGGGTAAATATAGGCCAAAGGAGGGCGTCAGAGGGTGGACCCTCCACCCATGCGGTTTGGTGGCGCGGCCAGGAGGTGACCCGTGCAGGGAGGCCACCTGGGTGAGGCCTGGCTCCCCTCTGGCCCACCTTGGTGCTTCGTGAAGCTTCCGTCACGCTAATTTTTATATATTTTTCCTGGAATTTTTGGGGCTTTGTAAATTGGGGTAAAGTCACTGCAATTAAAAGACATCAGAAGAGAGAAACTGGCACTGGATGCACTGAGTTAGTAGGTTAGTCCAAACATGTGTAAAAAAGTATAAAAGTGTACAAAAAACATAGCAATATCACCCAAAACTTGTATGAAGCAAGCAGAAATTATAGATACGTTTGAGACGTATCAAGTATGAATGCGGTCAGAGAGAGGAGTGGGGGTGTGAATGAGAGTGGGAGGTGATTCGAGGGAGGAAAGAATTTAGGAGTCGTTCCATCATCTTGTGCACTTCCCAACATGTGCAATTGAGGGACAAGTGTGGCTCGCATGAGCCTAGCTCGCCAAAAAGGTTGATTCGACTTTTCCTCATAAGCCAAACTCGGGACTGCTTTAAGTTACATGCGAATCGAGAAAGACATGCAACCGAGCCAACCAAACACCCACTTTTTTTGCATCGCGTGAGCCTCGTTAGGTTGAATGCAGCAACACTAGGTCATGTGTGTTGTGCTAGCTCGGCCGACCCATTAGTATTTAGGTACGACACGAGTTAAATGGTCCATGCCCCACATGCCACGTGTCGTGCCTCGCCCTGGAGGCTAGGCACCCGGGCCGGCACGACAAGGCAGTTTATTTATTTTTATGTTTTTTTAAATTATTATATATATATACCTATATTGTATTTGTATTTGTATTCTATTACGTACTAATAAAGTAAATAAATATTCTTGATCCATCATGCTATTTTGCAGAACCCCCCAAATTTCTAGTAATCTACCTACAGTATTAACCCATACATCTTAATTTTTAAAATTGATATATTTTTAACCCTAACTCCAAATGTAACATGTTATACATGAAATTTAATTAGAAAAATATGTAGAATCTGAATATGATATTATTTTACCTGTTAACCATTAAATGTTTTTTACTATTTACGATGAAACCTTAATCAATAGTGCATGATCAGTCTTTCTTTCATACCTGTGCCGATCCGAATTAAAAATAAACAATTCCGCAAAACCAGGATGGGGAACAAAAATAATATCTATAACCATGCATGCACGTCTCGTCAAAACCTCACAGAAAAATAGATTTATCATCCTATGCCGAGAGGGATGCGTCTTAAGATTGACAACGTTCATGTGTTATGATGGTATGAACACTAAGGCGAGCGCTGGCGAGAATGGAATGAAGAATAAATAGAAACACATATGGGATGCCATGTGTTAAAATAAAGTACATGAACCACAGAACTCATGGTTATTAGATTAGTGAGTGTTTTTTCACCCGTTGCAAGGCACGGATTCATTTGCTATATTAATAAAACAAACTTGTATTCTTGGTCTGTCATAATTTTTGCTGATACATCCTTGACATTTTTGACAAATAAACTCACAATCCTATTGTTTAGGGTAAAAAGTAGGTTCAAATCGAAAAATTATTGATCCCACAAAGGATCAAACCTACAACCTCAACTTTTCTCTGCTCAAGGGTGCAACGAGCTGTACTAACGGTTTGCTTTTCATAGGATAGAGGTTCGCTGTATAATAAAACTACTCTGCTGGTGATTGAAGAGCCCATGGGCCGTCCATGCCCCACCAATTATTATTTACCAGGTTTTTATCCTCCACCTATTTTGTTTTTGATTTTCATGAAATTGCACGCATCATCTAAAAGAGGGTTATTGGTGCTTTCTAGTATTACAGTTAGCTGAAACACAATTGAATCAATCGAACTTGATTTAGTTTTAATTTTGATTTGTCGAACGAACTGATTTTAATTAACTTGCTCGAGTGTCAGCTAACGATCTTTTAATTACAATAATTCTTTATGCATTCATTTTATGGCGATGATGCATGCACCAGATGAAGGTAAGACAGTGATAATGCTCATCATAATTAAAAGTAACCACGAGTATGTGTAGGGAAGGGCTATTGCCGACGAGGAGGATCGACGGGTAAAAATTGGACTATGGTGTATGAGTGGGCATCGTGCGTACACAAATTATAGATGAGAAAAGGATGTCATCTATAGATATTACAACTCTACGCAATGACAAAGGGCTTACTAATGAGCCGTGCTAGAGTGTGATGACAAAGCATATTGCCTTGAAATTAATGACATCCATCATGAGGTCGACCACTGATGGAGGACCCCAATGGATAAGGCATGGCGGGCGTCATACCTTGATTGAGTGGAATTTTTGTATACCTATGCATTTACTGCTATCGTTGGATATTCTCGCTGCTATCAAACGCTGGACAAGGTAGCTGCCAGAGCAAGAGGGTTGTTCGCTGAAAAATGGCCACGCACATTAAGCGAGTACATGATGAACCATAGGGTTGATCTTTTTTGTTCCTCAAAAAGATAAAAGCCATAGTGTTGGCTTATCTCAAAAAAGAAAAGGCATTGCATTGACGCACAAAACCACAAACCAACTACACCTACTCATGCAGGCGCTTAGAACGCGTTTAATATTGGTGTCAGCGCTTTGTCTCTTGACGTAATCCATGCTTGTCTGATTGGTATTGTACAATGAGATGTAAATCCACATAACACTTAAATAAAATGCTGAGAGGGTGGTTCTCAAAAGGAGAACTACAAACGCACACAACTCAACCCTAGAAAGCATTGCGGCTGCTGGCCAGGATTAGGCGGATGATGAGACTCGAACAATGACTTAAGAGTTTGCCACGTCCTAATTTTTGTTCGTCCTCCGTCTCTGAAGTTGACAATATGATCACCATCAAGGTGGTGAAAAGAATAAGTGACAATAGACATGTGTATAAGATTAGCATTGATAATTTATTTTTCTATTACAATGTACGGGTATTTTCATTAGTATGACTACTAAAAGCAGCCCAATAGACCCAAAACAGCAGAGAAAACCGAAAATTATGCGGGCCAAACGCGTGCCTGTGTGGGCCGTGCAGCGTACCAAACACGCCCTAACCGCGTTCTCATCAGGGTTTCACATTCACACACAGCCGCCGCCCTCTTCTCCTTCCCAAACCCTCGACTCCTCGAGTCACGGACTCCCGGCGAGCCGCAGCGACGACGGTCGACCGCCTCAAGGCACCGGTCCGCGAGCCCTGAGCATGCGATGACGTCAGGAGGAGGAGGCCACCTGCCGGCGACCGACCACCGTGGCCGCGACGAGGACGCTCCTCCCCATTCCCCGCCACCACCATTCCCCTTCCCTGAAGCAGCGCTCGAGGTATGTATATGTTCCCCTGCTCTTTCCTTCCTCCAATCCGGAGTCCAGCACAACGGGAGCCAAAACGAGCCGTCTCTTCCGTTGTATACTGTAGATGAAGAAGAAGCAGAAGCAGGGGCAGCAGCCCTCGCCGGAGATCCCCGAAAACGCCCTCGTCGAGATCCTGTCGCGGGTGCCGTACAGGTCGCTCTGCCGCTTCAAGTGCGTCTCCAAGCCGTGGCTCGCCCTCTGCTCCGACCCGGACATCCGCAGGAGGTGCCCGCAGACCCTGTCCGGCTTCTTCTACAACCGGAGCAGCTGCGGCCTCAGCTTCCGCAACCTGTCCGGGAGAGGCCCCCCTCTGGTCGACCCTTCGCTCCCTTTCCTGCGAGGGCGCTACGAGCGCGTCGAGATCCAGCAGTGCTGCGGCGGCCTCCTCCTCTGCAGGTGCTGGGAGTCGTACAAAGGCCGGGGCAAGAAGAAGTTCGGGTACGCCGTGTGCAATCCTGCCACCGGGGAGTGGACCGTGCTGACCCTCATTGTTCTGCCGGACCCGGTGGACGGCGTCCCCGTGATCTACGAGGCGAACGATCTCTTCCTGGGCTTCGACGCCGCCGTCCCGTCCCGCTTCGTGGTGTTTGCGCCCCTGAGCAATTCCTTGTGCGAGTTCGCGCAGGTGGCCATCTTCTCGTCGGAGACCAGGCGGTGGACTTCCGTGGAGAGCGAGTGGCCTTACAAAACCATTCTTGTTGGTGGCACGGCGTGTGCCTTCCTGAATGGCACCATGCATCTGACTACCCATCATGGTACAATAGTCACTGTCGACACGGAGGGGAAGACTTGGAGGGAAATTGAGGACGGCATGGAGGACTGCCGTGAGATTGTTTCCATTGGGCATTCTCAGGGCAGCTTGCATGCTTGGCTGATGGATAACGATAAGGATCCCGAACTCCGTGTCTGGGTTCTTGAGGATTATGCTAGTGGAAAGTGGACCCTGAAGCACACCGTCGAGATATCGGAACTGTTCGGGAGGCAGCCTGAAAAAGACCAAGCCTGCTATACCATGCTTGCGATCCATCCAGATTGTAATTTGGTTTTCCTCACCGACAACGAGAAGATGACAGTGTCATATGATATGGATACTCGGAAAGTCGACGTCATCTGCACTTCTGGAGAATTCCTGGTTGGTGCACCTTATGTTCCCTGTTTTGTGGAAATATCGGCAGGTGGTCACTGAGAGTCGATGCAGCTTTCATGTACTTGGAGTGGAAGTACTTCACAAACACCAGACTAGTTTTTGGGTATGAGCCTAATTGTCTTGTTTTGTGGACTGGCTTGGACATGTCTTAGGCTCTCAATTAGCTCCTATGTCTACTTCATTTTGTTCCTTCCTATCTGTTTGTGTTCAGATGTGTGCCATTTGTGGCTTTGAGCATCACTGGTTAGCCATACAGAATTTCTGAGGAACCCTCTGATGGCTCATTATCGAGGTCACTTTGTTAGCTCCTCACGAGGGCTAAATTGGCACTTTATCTATTTGAATCTCATTTCAATTGTCTTTAATATGCAACTTGTTATTCACTGTTTTTAAGTAATTTTTAAAGTCGCGATATTTCTTCTGCATCTGGAAGCATCACTCTCTTGTCTGTTTTATTCTATTTGAACTTTTTAATCTTCATCAGTGATGTGATATTGTGCACTGACCTTTTTATACTATGCATAGAGGGTAAAGAAATCCGCTTGGTGAAAATCATTATGCAACTGAATAGAGCTACAGTAGATGGTTATTTCTCACTTCTCTTAGTACTAGAAGATATCTTTGTTGGGGGCACAGAACAGAATAATTCAGTCAATGACATGTTTGAGGAACCTTCTGGTGGGTCATTTGACTCATTTCTCAATGATTATTTTCTTCTTGGGTTTTGACAGACGGTATTATATTTGGAGAATTTTCTTGTCCATTATCTAGCACACTTAATATCCTTATGTAATTTTCAATAGATAGCTTAACGGATCTAAGTTGACACTGGAACTTAAAGATCCCAGCAAGTTAACTATCTCTTGGATTAGGTAGCTGCATATGTAGCACCGGTACTATGTAAGTGGAGTATTTGAGCGCATGAACAGTAAAATAATAAAAAAATCAAAAACATTTCAAACATTTCTGATTTTTTTTGTGATGAACATTGATAAAAGTTCTAAGTGCTTGCAAAGTTTCAACATTAAATCACATTCGATTAAGGCGTGAAAAAAAATGATGCTCTGAAAATCCTACTTTCGAAAGCATTTTGAAACACTGATTTTGTTTTTTTCGTCATGCCTTACTCGAATGTGACCCAATGATGAAAATTTGCAAGCACTCAGAACTTTTGTCAAAATTCATTACAATTTTTTTTTTGGAATTTTTAAAAATCTTTTTGAATTTTTTCCGATTTTACTCTTCATGCGGGTGCATTTGAGCTCGAGCTCAGAAGGGCACTTTCCCGGTACTATCTTCATTTTTTGGCAAACACACCTTTACTACCTGCAGCTCTAGTCTTCATTGGACACATTAAAAGTATTTTAACAGAAGCTGTAACCTGATGTTTATTGTCATTCAAAATGAACAAGATAGAAAAGCGTCCTACAAATTTATTTTCAGTTGATCATTTAATCCATGCAACGATGAAACACAATCAACCTTTCCATTACCCTCAGGTTTATTCTTTCCCTTGAGTGAAATCTAAGAAATTAAATTACAATGTAACTTTCTTTGTATCATCCAAAGAACTATTCCCTCCTACAAATTTATTTTCAGTTGATCATTTAATCCATGCAACGATGAAACACAATCAACCTTTCCATTACCCTCAGGTTTATTCTTTCCCTTGAGTGAAATCTAAGAAATTAAATTACAATGTAACTTTCTTTGTATCATCCAAAGAACTATTCCCTCCGTTCCTAAATACAAGTCTTTTTAAGAGATTTGACTATGGATTACATACGGATGTATATAGACATATTTTAGAATATGGATTCATTCATTTTGCTTCATATGTAGTGCTTAGTGAAATCTCTACAAAAATTAATAGTATTTAGGAACGGAGAAAGTAGCAAGCATGCTAAGCAAGAGCTCATGTGATTGAATCCATGCTAACACGAGGGGATAACGATTGCTAGGTCTAATCTAGGGATAAACAGGTCCCTTAGCATTTTTCTTAAACAACACAAATTATCGCACTTTCCTGTAAAGCACCCTTTCAGAAGCAGGCTAAAGGTTGCAGAACTGTTTTGTGTCCCGTGTGTTCTAAATATTTTTGAGTCAACTCACATGTATGCTAACATGCAAAGTGTATCAAATGATATGATCATCTGCATCTTGTATCGTGTCTTCTTTCTGTAGGACACAAATTTTTCGCAATCTGTTGGAATCTTTTATTTTTAAATAGTTAGAACCCATTACCTAATTTTACTAGACATGCAAACATGCCACATAAGCAAGTCATGCATGTTAGTACAAGTTACACTTTGTTCATTTATTTATGCATGCGTGCAGCTTTGTCACATTTATTTATTATTTTCATCCTATTTTATTGAAAGCATATGTGTTAAGCGATACTATATGCTAATGTGGTGCAGCTTTCGCATTTGACATTATTTGTCTACAATTTTAAAAACATTTTTTATATGCTTCATATTTGTAAATTATTCTTTAAATATATATCTGTTTCATATTAGTTTTAGTTATTTTGTAGCAATTATTTACGTATTTCCTTTATCAAAGTTTAACGCGCGCGGGGCATCATTTAGTTCACAAATCATCCATGACCTTGGAAATCTTATGGACTGTCTATAGCAAGAGTATGAAGAAGAGGGAACTATGGGTGGACGGGAGTAAATGATAAAAAAAACTAACTTATGGATGCCTTTGGTTAACTGGATAGCCACCGAAGGAATATGAATAGTCATTTTTTATTGAATAGCAGTTGTTTGGTTTATAAACGAGCTGGGATAAAATAGAATAAGGATAGTCATATGTTTGAAATATACCTATAAAATCTGGCTTTGCTCACACGCAAAAATATCGTGGACCTGACCCAGGACCGGCCTTGGCGTATGGCTAGAGGGGCGACCGCCTAGGGCCCATGACTGGAAAGGGGCCATGATCTAGTATGTAAACTTAATATAGCTCAGCAAAAGATTTACTTAAGAGAGGAACAAACAAAATGGGATAGGCCCAACTGCTAGCCTGATTGCTAGCGAGTAGTGATCAGGTGAAGCGTCTCACGGCCAGCCGCACGCGTGAATCAATTTAATTCAGAAATCTGAATATGGTGAACGCTTTGTCCAGGCAAATTGTTGCTCGGCCTCTCCTGCTTGGGATTCTCGTTCGCGTGGTAGCCTGGTCCCTGGTGTTGCGCCGTGCGTCCATCCCGGCAACCCGGCGTGCCACCTTTACACGCTTGCCTCACGTTCAGCCATCTTTAAGACCGTGACCGTCAGTTCGTCAAGATTTTCACAAGTATATGTATTAATACAATTCCTAATTTTAATGTACATGATAAATGTTCTAATTTACAAATTTATAATTCTTTGCATTCTCATTTTCTCATAATTTAATAGTCTTCTTGTCGTAATATGACATTGCTGAACAATTATTATAGACATCTTAAAAGATATATCATGTATGGCTGAAAGCTTATTATGTACATGATATTATATATTCGTTTATGTATCATACACATATATACACATATATATAGTCTTAATATTTAAAGGTTCCATCTCGTCGAATTCGCCTGGGTGTTGTGAAACATAGGACCGGCCCTATGCTGACCTCCCCAAGAATAGTGCATGGGCTTCAGTGTACATGGTGTGAGTGAGCTCGTGTACGTGGTGTGATCTTGTGAGTGAGCTGTGTGCATGGTAGCCTACGGCATGATGTATTCGCTGTACTCTGTGCACGCGGACGAGCGTGTACGGCTGTACGTCTACGACTATACTTTGTGTATGCAGGTTTATGTATGTAGCGGCCGATGTTGTATCGTCTGTATACAGTGTACGCGGCCGGTCGACGTTGTACCGCGTGTATATGGGTAACCTATGGCGTAGTGTACATGTGTGTGGTGCGTGTCCGAGCTGCTTGGTGCCGGGAGTTGTGTATGTCCGAGTTGATGACAGAGATAATACGAGAAAGAAAGAACATTACTAACAAATTATTTAAAAAATGCTATCCCAACCATGATACATGCTTCTAACCAAACAAAAGATGGGCTAACATCATCCTCCAACCAAACAGAAAAAATAGCTATCCCTAACTAGTTGAATGGGGATACCAATAACCATCCTAGCATCTCCCCCTAACCGAACACATCCTATATTTGTCATGTCTTCGTCCTCCTCATCTTCTTGTTCCTACCATGGCATATACCTAACGCATGTGAAGACAATCGTCGCTAGAAGAACAATCATTCACTTTTCGCGGGAAAAAAACAGCCATTCACGATGCCATGAAGAACTTTCCATTATCATGTTGGTGACGATGCTTAAGAGACAATATTTTTTGTTAGATCAATCTACCATGCTTTATTACCCAAATGGTATGTGTAAAGGGATAATAGTGGGGTCATGCGGATGTCCCAACCATAAATGACGACCCTGATCTAAAGATAAAGAATGCCTAGCCAGGTGATGAGACTCATAATTAGAGCTCCTTTATCATGAGCAAAACACACGAAATAAGAGAATCCTTCCAAATTTTAATCTCCTTGATGGCACCTCCATAGATCCGTCTCGCACCATGATGAAGATCAGTGGCGATTTTTAAATTGGGTTTACATGGCTTAAAATTTTGGTGTGATACTAATCATTTTTAAGATTAACTATGAGTTTTGAGCTCTTCTTCCAAAAGTAACGCGTGTGCAATATGGACACCCATTTCCTTAAGCACACCTGCCCATGATGAACATCCTTAATCACCGTCTTACAGTTCAAAACAACAAGAAAATGTTGGATGACCAGATCGTCCTCTAGGGAAAACACATCGTGATATGCAATAGGCTAAAGTGATGGCAGTTAAGATAAGTCATGCATCACCCAGTGCCGACGGCCCCAAGTTCGTGTCATTGTCATATCGACAGACCACCGTTGTTGCACAAAGATTTCCTCCACGCGATACATCTGCATCAACATTGAATTTCTCACTTCCCTCGCGGGAGATTCATGAACCTGGGTGGGTGCTCGATGCAAGAAAAAGGGCTAGTCGATTCATATGTACACTTCAATAAAATTGACCCATCCAGGTTTGTGTTTCTCCCTGTAGTTCTCTAAATTTTCTTGCAATTCTTTTTGAGGTTTGTATGTTCTTGCATATGTGCATTTTTTAGTTTACCTGACTGCACAAGCCTTGCATATGACCATTGGGTCATGTCTTTTGTGAATCCCTATAGTTATTTTGTTCTTTTCATTTCATTGGGTTTAGTAGATTAGTAAAGAGTCTTTTGATTTCATTGAGTTTAGTAGATTAGTAAAGGGTCTTTTGATTTCGTTGGCCATATAGGATTTTACTACTGCTTCGTAGCCGTTAAGTATTACTCACTGAAATCCCAATTTCATCTTTTGGAACATCTCATATGTTCCGTGCCATTTAAAACGTCTTCGGTGCCTCAATTCTAAGCCGTTAAGTATTACTCACCGAATTATGCCTCAATTCTAAGCCGTTAAGTATTACTCACCGAATTATCACGTAGTCATAAAAACGTGTATGTCAGATGTTCGCAACATCCACAGACGACACTCGGGGTTCAGCACACTGAGCGGTGCATTAAGGACATAAGCCTACTGCACAACAATAAGGATAATCCTCACTTTACGGACCCAGTCTGCATAATTTCTACTAACATCTTTCAACTAAGTTTTCTCTAGGAACATATAAAAAATAGTAGAGCTACAACGCAAGCTACAACATAATTTGCAAAGACATTTTTGACTATGTTCATGATAATAAGTTCAATTAATCTTATTACTTAAGAACTCTCACTCAAATTGACATCCCTCTAATCATTCGAGTGACACATGATCCAAATTCACCAATTCAAGTCTGATCATCACGTGAGTTAAGTTGGATTCAATGGTGAACATCTTTATGTTGATCATATCCACTATATGACTCATGCTCGACCTTTCGATCTCTTGTGTTCCGAGGCCATGTGTATACATGCTAGGCTCGTCAAGTTTAACCCGAGTGTTCCGCGTGTGCAATTGTTTTGCACCCATTGTATGTGAACGTAGAGTCTATCACACCCGATCATCACGTGGTGTCTCGAGACGAAGAACTGTCGCAACGGTGCACACTCAGGGAGAACATAATTTTATCTTGGAATTTTAGTGAGGGATCACCTTATAATGCTACCGTCGTACTAAGCAAAACAAGGTGCATAAAAGGATTAGCATCACATGCAAATCATAAGTGACTTGATATGGCCATGAACTTGTGCTTCTTGATCCCCATCACCAAAGCACCGACATGATCTTCATCATCACCGACGCCACACCATGATCTCCATCATTGTGCTGCCAACGAGGTTGTCACGCTAACTATGTTGTTACTACTAAAGCTACTGACTAGCGATAAAGCAAAGCATCTCCAAACGCAAAATAATTAAAGACATCCCTATGGCTCCGGACGGTTGTTGTAGCACCGAGGTGCAAGTCGATATGTAACTATTAGAACATGATCATCTCATACATCCAATATATCATATCATGTCTTTGGCATATCACATCACATGCATACCCTGCAAAAACAAGTTAGACGTCCTCTAATTTGTTGTTGCTTGTTTTACGTGGTGGCTATGGGTATCTAGTATGATCGCATCTTACTTATGTAAAACCACAACGGTGATATGCAAGTTCTACTTAACCTTCTCCAAGGACCGCCTCGGTCAAATCCGATTCAACTAAAGTTGGAGAAACAGACACCCGTCAGTAATCTTTATGCAACAAGTTGCATGTTAGTCGATGAAACCTGTCTCTCGTAAGCGTACGAGTAATGTTGGTCCGGGCCGCTTCATCCAACTATACCGCCGAATCAAGAAAAGACTAAGGAGGGCAGCAATCTGAATATCAACGCCCACAAACTCCTTTGTGTTCTACTCGAGATGTCATCTACGCATAGACCTAGCTCATGATGCCACTGTTGGGGAACGTCTCATGAGAAACAAAAAATTTCCTACGCGCACACCAGATCTATCCATGGTGATGATCATCCACGAGAGGGAACAATGCATCTACATACCCTTGTAGATCGCTAAGAGGAAGCATATATAACGCGGTTGATGTAATCGTACATCTTCGCAACCCAATCACGATCCGTCCTGCGATCTGATCACGATCTGTCCCACGATCTCATCATGACCCTTCCCGATATAGTGCCAATAGGTAGATGAGGGGCGGAGAGCTAGATGAGTTTTTCCAATACGGCGGCGTGGTGGTGGTGGTGGTGGACAATCTAGCAGTGCTTCGCCAAGCGGTGCAGAACTAATCTAGAGAACAAGACAATCTAGAGAGAGGGCAGCACATGGCTAATTAGGGTTGGGTCTACCCTCAAAATGCTCTAGTATATATAGAAGGGAGGGAGGGTGTCGAACTCCTCCCGCGGCTTGACAAGGCCGAACCGGCTTCCGTCGGTATAGCGCTGGTCCCGGGGAGCCAGTGTGGATGTACCGCGGGCCTTGCTGCGCCTTGTCTTCATGAACTCCAATTCCTCTGCATAGGTTGATCCTCGTCAAAAGACATAGTCTTTAGGTTAGGATAACGACGCTTTGTAAGTGGAGTCAAATGTATCCATTCAAATGAATGAAAAGACTGTTTTCCTTTTTTTGATTCTATTCTTTGTATGGTTCGCCTTTGCATTATCTGGGAGCTTGCCGACAACTACCAGCAAGGCTCCTTGCCGCGTTCAGTGCAACCATAGGAATCGCCAAGCGCAGCTTGAGACGAAATATGGCGCTACGTAGCAGCTTGCTCTGTTGATCAGGTCCACAACAGTTTGAAGGTGCTCTGTGGCCGTTGAGGTCGTTTGAACGAGTTCGAAACAAAGACAAGGTGCACTGATCTTTGGAAAGGTCCCAGTATGCGCAGAGTCCACACACAATGATTGGAAATTTTTAAAGGGAAAACAGAGAATCTATCTACTCAAGATCTGAATCTTAAACTTAAAACTTATCTGCTCACGCCGTGGTTGCATGGAGCTTGAATCTTTTGCCGGGGCGTCGGAGCCCCCGGCAAGCAGAAAATCACCGCTCCCGGCAGATTTTTCTCCGTCAAAGACTTCTTGCCGACAGTCCGCGACCGTCGTTTGGAGAAAAATCTGGCCAGGGTGTAACCCCTTTACTTTTCTCTTGCTAGGCTGTGCGTGCGGAGCCCCCGAGCGCATCTTGGGCGACGATACGACGCTCTCAGGGGTGCAACACTTAAGCTGGAGTGCGTGCCGGGGCTTCGGGACCGTTTGGCGCATCCTCAACGACTATGCATCACTCCGCAGAGTTGCGTCTGTCGGAGTATGCACCGAGGCCTCTGTGAAGCTCTGAGGTACAAACTCGATAGCCGCGCGTTGGCCCCGAGCGACGCATCAGCCTGATGGCGCCGCCTTTGGAGCCCCCACCTCCCTGCCTTGCGCTCGCGCAACAACGCGCTCGTGCAGGCCTTGGGAAGCCGTAGCAAAACATAGCGTCCTTCGTGGTACCCCGTTTACGGGAGAACTGCGGTGCAACGCCCAAACTTCCAATAATCTAGTGCTGAGTTTGCTCAGATTCGCGCACAACTCCACACCCCCTACCTGGCGCGCCAAAGATGTCGGCGGATGCGAGGTCGACACCTATGTGAATCAACGTGAAACCCTTGTGATCGTAGGGCGGGGAGAGGTGACGTGAAGAGCAGAGCTAACAATCAGCACCCGACAAGCCTTTTTACCCAGGTTCGGGCCGCTTACGCGTAAAACCCTACATCCTGCTTGTCTGGTTGTGTTAAGCGTTTTGTTGTTGATTGTTAAAGTGACCATTGACGATTGTCTTACGGGTCGATGTCCAAAAACTCTAACCCCTTCGAAATGAGCTAAGAGCCTCCTTTTATAAGCAAAGGGGTCACCTACAGTGCTCGGTGGTAGGTTCACGAGGAGTTACAGTGAACCTAGGGCGGTGCTTATCCATCTACCGCTGTCAGGTGCATTAAATGCACGTCTTGTCCTTGTCAGCGATGTGCTAGTGAAGACACGTTTCCAGGTGTTTCGACACCTGGACGCTGCGCTGGCGCATGCGGAATGCGCTGGCACTTGGGGGGGCGGTGGCACTGTGGCAAGGGCGGTTGCCCACCAGTGGCCAGCCCCGTCATCCTGGCAAGGAGCTTGCCGGGGCCTTCAGTCCTCGTCCCGGCAAGGGAGCTTGCCAGGGGCTTCAGTCTTCATCCCGACAAGGGAGCTTGCCGGGGTCTTGTACTTGGTGAGTTCATCACACCCACCAAATGGGCGTGGCCTTGGTCATGTTCTCGGCAAGGCAGGCTTGCCGAGGCCTTGATAATCTTTGGGGTTGCATCTTGACTGGGTCCTGCCATGCCCTGTCGACAGGGGTTCTTCGCGCTCGTGCACAAGTATGGGGCACTAGGGACCCCAATATTTAGTGCACCGACAGGGGAGGAGGTAGCAAAAAACCCTCTAGGGGTTTCGCTGAACTAGGAGGAGGTGGAAGAGTCCACCTTCAATCCTACTCCAAGTAGGATTCCTCTCCTACTTGGAATCCTTCCTCTCCTTTGCGGTTTTTTCTTTCCCCACCTTCTATCCGAAATAGGCCCTCTTGGGCTGGCCGCACCAGCCCACTAAGGGCTGGTGCACCACCTTTAGGCCTATTAGGTTCTCTCCCGGGTGGGTGGCCCCTCCCGGTAAAACTCCGGAACCCATTCGTCACTCCCGGTACATTACCGGTAATGCCCGAAAACTTTCCGGAAGCCAAATGCATCTGTCCTATATATCAATCTTTACCTCCGGACCATTCCGGAGCTCCTCGTGACGTCCGGGATCTCATCCGGTACTCCGAACAACTTTCGGTCACCAACATACATAATTCAATAATACCGAAACGTCACAAAACCTTAAGTGTGCAGACCCATGCGGGTTCGAGAACTATGTAGACATGACTTGAGACACTCTCCGGTCAATAACCAATAGCAGGACCTGGATGCCCATATTGTCTCCTACATATTCTACAAAGATCTTTATCGGTTGAACCTCTGTGTCAAGGACGCAGTTAATCCCGTATGTTGTTCCCTTTGTCCTTCGGTATGTTACTTGCCCGAGATTCGATCGTCGGTATCTCTATACCTAGTTCAATATCATTACCGGCAAATATCTTTACTCGTTCCATAATACAAGATCCCGTGACTAACTCCTTAGTCACATTGTTTGCAAGGCTTATTGTGATGTTGTATTACCGAGTGGTCCCCGAGATACATCTCCATCACACAGAGTGACAAATCTCAGTGTTGATCCATGCCAACCCAACACACACCTTTAGAGATACTTGTAGAGCACCTTTATATCCATCCAGTTACGTTGCGACGTTTGATGCACACAAGGTATTCCTTCTGTGTCCGGGAGTTTCCTGATCTCATGGTCATAGGAACAGATACATTGACATGCAGAAAATAGTAGCAATAAACTGGCACGATCATATGCTATGTTCATAGTTTGGGTCTTGTCCATCACATCATTCTCCTAATCATGTGATATTGTTATCAAACGACATCTCATGTCTATTGCCAGGAAACCTTGACCATCTTTCATCAACGAGCTAGTCAACTAGAGGCTCACTAGGGACAATGTGTTGTCTATGAATCCACACATGCATTTGAGTTTCCAATCAATACAATTCTAGCATGGATAATAAACAATTATCTTGAAGAAGGAAATATAATAATAACCAATTTATTATTCCGTCTAGGGCATATTTCCAACACTTGCTCTGTTTGTTTGTGGCACGTGATTCTGATTAAATCAACCTAATTGATCGAAGAATTAGAGGCCTTGGGGAGGCAATGTGATATTTATCTTGCTTTTGCTGACCAAAAATGGGATTTTGATGGTGCGATGTTTTTTGGAATAGTTGATGAGTGGTTGCTTCTATTGCTGCGCAGAGCACCATTCTTGCTTGGAGGAGAAAGACCGATAAAAGCATACAACAAGATGTTTCTTTATTAAATGTATTGGTCAAAATAGATTTTGAAGTTTGACAGGAAGTGTTCATCCTCTATTGATGGATCTTCAGAAAGGTAATTCCTTTTATTATGTTCAAGTGTTTCTAACGGATGAGTGACCAAACGAGAATGGAAGCAGAGATTATTCTGGAGGGAGCAGTAAAAATTCCAAGTATATATCATTTACTGATATTTACCTCTTTTATATTTCTCTTCATTAAGCTTATTAGTAATATGGAACATATTCCAAAATAGGCTGCTATTTATTTCACTGTTCTTGCAGTTTTAACCTTATTTGAAGATCGATTATGATTCCAAAATAGTCTGCTATTTATTTAATGATACCTACTTTTTGTAAGATAAAGCGTGTGACGTTTATTGAGTTGTTGTTTGTGCTTACTGCACATATAGCTGGATCTTTCATTGCATGATGTTTTACCAAAGGAAATATTACGATAGTCAATATTTGAGTTCACCTCGGCTTGTTGCTATTTTAGATAGCCTTTGAATAGGTCTGCATCTACAATTTTTATTACACACAAGCTGGAAGACAAGGGCAATCTATATGATGTATGTCTTCCTCAAACTTCTATGGGATATAAGTATCTATTAAGTGATCTGATTACTTCCTTTTAGTCTATCATGATACCATGTAATCGGATATAAGTATCTATAAATTTGATTCTAAATAAATCACATATGTATGGTTTGAATACAAGGCTTGCTTTCGCTTTTTGCGCCATGGGCGGAACGGGTCATCTAGTTTATCTAAAAGTTGTTGTTGTCCCCCTTTGTATCCTTGTATAGGCTTCCTGAGCCATATCTCTGAGTCTATCCACATATTGACTTTCGCATCACACGTGAAATGGGGTGTTGAAGTATATATGTGCATTGCCTAGCCCTTTTCATCAGTTCATACTTTTGGTTGTGTTGGCTAACGTATGAAGTTTTATACCTTTCTCTTCTGATCTAGTGCTTCGAGCTATCGACTTAGCCGATTGTGGAGGTCTCGCATCCCTTATATGATCAAGATCGGCAATGTACGTTGTCATAGAAAGCTGGGATAGTACAACAATAATAGAAGAATACAAGTTTTTTATTTGGTTCTATGATCGCAATCATATGCTCCATTAGCTCTTGATCCACGAGCACCCACCTACAACGTACCATTGAACACTCAAGAAGAGAAGATCTTGAGGGTAAGTTCTAACTTTCACAATTTATCTAAAAATTGATGTTGCCTCCCTTTGTGTCCACATATAGGCTTCTTGAGCCATACCGCTGAGTATATTCACATGTTGACTTCCACGTCACATGTTAGAAAGGATGTTGAAGTGTATATATTGCCTAACCCTTTCCATTAGTTCGTACTTTTGATTGTGTTGGCTAGTGCATGAAGCTTAACACATTTTTCCTCTCATCTAGTGCATGGAGCCATCGACCTAGCCGGTTGTGGAGGTCACACATCCCTTATATGATCAAGATCATTAATGCACCCTGTCACAAAAAGCTTCTGGCTATAGTACATCAATTATCATGATCCGTCCTACGATCTCATAACGATCCTTCCCGATCTAGGGCCGAACTGACGGCACCTCCCCGTTCAGCACACGTACAACTAGATGACGATCCCCGTCTTCTTGATCCAGCAAGAGGGGCGGAGAGGTAGATGAGTTCTCCAGCACGGTGGCGTGGTGGTGGTGGTGGTGGACAATCTGGCAGGGCTTCGCCAAGCGCTGCAGAACTAATTTAGAGGATAAAATGATCTAGAGAGAGAGCGCATCACGTAGCTACTTAGGGTTGGGGCTGCCTTCAAAATCCTCTAGTATATATAGAAGGGAGGGAGGGGAGGAGGCAGCCAAAAAACCCTCTAGGGGTTCAGCCGAACTAGGAGGAGGTGGAAGAGTCCACCTCCAATCCTACTCCAAGTAGTATTCCTCTCCTACTTGGAATCCTTCCTCTCCTTTTGGGTTTTTCCTTTCCCCACCTCTTGGCCAAAATAGGCCATCTTGGGCTAGCCGCACCAGCCCACTAAGGGCTGGTGCACCACCTTTAGGCCTATTAGGTTCTCTACCAGGTGGGTGGACCCTCCCGCTAAAACCCTGGAACCCATTCATCACTCCTAGTACCTTAGCGGCAATGCCCAAATAATTTCCGGAAGCCAAATGCAACTTTCCTGTATTTCAATCTTTACCTCCGGACCATTCCGGAGACCCTCGTGACGTCCAGGATGTCATCCGGGACTCCGAAAAACTTTTAGTCACCAACATACATAACTCAATAGTACTGAAACGTCACCGAACCTTAAGTGTGCAGACCCTTCGGGTTCGAGAACTATCTAGACATGACCTGAGACACTCTTTGATCAATAACCAATAGTCGGACCTGGATGCCCATATTGGCTCCTACATATTCTATGAGGATCTTTATCGGTTGAACCTCTATATCAAGGATTCAGTTAATCCCGTATGATGTTCCCTTTGTCCTTCGGTATGTTACTTGCCCGAGATTCGATCGTCGGTATCTCGATACCTAGTTTAATATCGTTACCGGAAAGTCTCTGTACTCATTATGTAATACAAGATCCCGTCACTAACTCCTTAGTCACGTTGTTTGCAAGGCTTATTGTGATGTTGTATTACCGAGTGGGCCCCGAGATACCTCTCCGTCACATGGAGTGACAAATCCCAGTCTTGATCCATGCCAACACAACAGACACCTTCGTAGATACCTGTAGAGCGCCTTTATAGTCATGCAGTTAAGTTGCGACGTTTGATACACACAAGGTATTCCTCTCGTGTCCGGGATTTACATGATATCATGGTCATAGGAACAAATACATTGACATGCAGAAAACAGTAGCAATAAACTGACACGATCATATGCTATGTTCATAGTTTGGCTCTTGTCCATCACATCATTCTCCTAATGATGTGATCCCATTATCAAACGACATCTCATGTCTATGGCTAGGAAACCTTGACCATCTTTCATCAACGAGCTAGTCAACTAGAGGCTTACTAGGGACAGTGTGTTGTATATGTATCCACACATGTATTTGAGTTCGAATCAATACAATTATGGCATTGATAATAACCGATTATCATGAACAAGGAAATATAATAATAACCAATTTATTATCCCCTCTAGGGCATATTTCCAACACTTGCTTTGTTTGTTTATGGCACGTGATTCTGATTAAATCATCCTAATTGATCGAAGAATTAGAGGTCTTGGGGAGGCAATGTGATATCTATCTTACTTTTGTTGACAAAAAATGGTATTTTGATGGTGCGATGTTTTTTGGAATAGTTGATGAGTGCTTACTTCTATTGCTGCGTAGAGCACTATTCTTGCTTGGAGGAGAAAGACTAATAAAAGCATACAACAAGATGTTTATTTATTAGATGAATTGGTCCAAATAGATTTTGAAGTTTGATAGGAAGTGGTCATGCTCTACTGATGGATCTTTAGAAAGGTAATTCCTTTTATTATGTTCAAGTGTTTATAACGGATGAGTGACCAGTCGAGAATGGAAGCAGAGGTTATTCTGGAGGAAGTAGTAGAAATTCCAAGTATATATCATTTCTTGATATTTACCTCTTTTATGTTTATCTTCATTAAGCTCATTAGTAATATGGAACATATTCCAAAACAGTTTGCTATTTATTTCACTGTACTTGCAGTTTTAACCTTATTCGAAGATCGATTATGATTCCGAAAGAGTCTGCTATATATTTAATGGTACCTACTTTTTATAAGATAAAGCATGTGATGTTTATTGAGTTGTTCTTTGTGCCTACTTCACATATAGCTGGATCTTTTATTGCATGATGTTTCGCCAAATGAAATATTATGACAGTTAATCTTTGAGTTCTCCTTGACTTGTTGCTATTTTAGATAGCCTTTGAATAAGTCTGCATCTACATATTTTGTTACAGACAAGCTGGAAAACAAGAGCAATCAATATGATGTATGTCTTCCTCAAACTTCTGTGGGATATAACTATCTATTAAGTGATCTCATTACTTCCTTTTAGTCTATCATGATACCATGTAATCGGATATAAGTATCTATAAAGTTGATTCTAAATAAATCACATCTGTATGGTTTGAATGCAAGGCTTGCTTTCACTTTTTGTGCCATGGGTGGAATGGGTCATCTAGTTTATCTAAAAGTTGTTGTTGTCCCCCTTTGTATCCTTGTATAGGCTTCTTGAGCCATATCTCTGAGTCTATCCATATGTTGACTTTCGCATCACACGTGAAAGGGGATGTTGAAGTATATATGTGCATTGCCTAGCCCTTTTTATCAGTTCATACTTTTGGTTGTGTTGGCTAACGCATGAAATTTTATACATTTCTCCTCTAATCTAGTGCTTGGAGCATCGACCTAGCCGGTTGTGGAGGTCTCGCATCCCTTATATGATCAAGATCGGCAATGTACGTTGTCATAGAAAGCTGGGATAGTAGAAAAATAGTAGAAGAATACCATTTTTTTATTTGGTATGCTTCATCATTGAACACTCAAGAAGAGAAGATCTTGAGGGTAAGTTCTTGATCAGCTCTTGATCCACGAGCACCCACACACAACGGACCATTGAACACTCAAGAAGAGAAGATCTTGAGGGTAAGTTCTACCTTTCGCAATTTATCTAAAAATTGATGTTGCCTCCCTTTTTGTCCACGTATAGGCCTCTTGAGCCGTACCGCTGAGTATATTCACATGTTGACTTCCACATCACATGTTATAAAGGATGTTGACTTCCCTTTCTTTGTCGTCTACCCGACGAAAAGTTGACGACAAAGACGCCCCCTCATGGCAAATTAGTTGTTTCCCGTAGTCGTGGATGTCCTAGCCCTTTCCATTAGTTTGTACTTTTGGTTGTGTTGGCTAGTGCATGAAGCTTAACACATTTTTCCTCTGATCTAGTGCATGGAGCCACCGACCTAGCCGGCTGTGGAGGTTGCACATCCCTTATATGATCAAGATCATTAATGTACCCTGCCACAAAAAGCTTCTCGCAATAGTACATCAATTATAGAAAAAAAACCTATTTTTAGCACTTGGTTCTATTGTCGCAATCGTATGATCCATCACCCCTTGATCCACTAATGCCCGCACACATCATGCTATTGAGTACTCAAGAAGAGAATGTCTCCATGAATCTTCTGTATCAGAGATTGCACAAATAAAAGTTGTCAACATTTTCATCTGCATTTGAGCATCTTCTGTCTGCAAGGATTGCTGTGCTAACCCCTCGAAGAAATACCTTCAATTTCCATGGACCAAGACCTTCCAAGGCTCAACCCAAGATTTTTTCTTCGGCTTCATTGTTTGAGAATCCTGCTCTGTCACCTCAACCCAATCCCCCTTGTGCTTCTTAGTGGCCACAATCATACTATATGATGGCCATACATTAGAATCTCCATTCTTTCCAAAAAAATCATGTCCAAAAATTACTGATGTTTCTTGTACATGTCGACATTTGATGGATCGTTGATGCATCTATGGGCAGAAAAAATGTTCAATCAACTCTTATTCCACCTAGCATTGGACGAGTTAATCAACTCAAAAACTAAGAGAGGTGGATTTTATACTAATGATATAGTGGGCCTCGTCATTTCATTCAGTGGGATCCAATTATCATTTCACATCTCTGTTGTATTTCCATTACCAATGTGCCTCACAAGGCCCTACTTCGTGACATTCCTTCCTTCAATGATTACATGCCACATTGGGGAAGGATGATTTACCACCTGACCCTCTAAGTAGAGGATTTCCGGAAGTATATTGCTTTTAATGTTGTTTGATTTGATTATGTGATGTTGGGTTCTCTAGGTTTGGAGTGCAAAATTGAAATGATCAAAACCTTTCAATCCAAGACCACCCACGTAACATGTCCTGGTCATTGCGTCCCATACCACCCAACACAAGTTTCTTTGACCTTGCTTGCTGTCCCACTAGAATGCTCGAATACATGATGTCAAATGTTCACATAGGCCTCTTGGCAACTTGAAGCAAGACATAGAGTATACAAGGACTGCTAGAGCCACTATTTAATTAGAACATCCTTACCTCTAGAAGACATAGTTATATCAAACCAATCTTGGACTTTCCTCCACTTGCGGTCTTTCAGATATTTAAAAGCCCATTCTTTGAGTTGCCAACATCACAGGGCATTCCAAGATACTTCTCATCGTGTTGTTAATTTGGAATTTGCAAAACATTTTTATCAACCATCCTCACATCATTTGAACATAGCTTACTAAAACATATTGGTGGCATGTCCTTATTAGTACGTTGCTCGAATGCTCACACACAAGATTCCAACGAAACAGACACTTCATCAACCCCCCTCTATACTTGGTTTTAAAAATCAACATGTTTTCATCTGCAAACAATAAGTGGTTCACCGGCATGGGTGAAGCCACTTTAATACCCTTGAGATTAGATGATTGTACTCTAGATTTAAAATGCATGAAAGGGCCTCTCCTTCCAGCAAGAAAAATATAGGGCAGAATCGGATCTCCCTAATGAATTCTTCGTGAAGATCTAAATATCTCAAGCTTATGTCCATTAAATAATGTCGTAAAAGAAACTGACCTGACCATCCCCATGATAATATCTACCCAACTCTCGAAGAATCCCAATTTTAACATAGTTGCTCTCAAATAACTACATTCTACCTTGTCATAAGTCGACATCATATCCAATTTCAAAGCATGGTGCTTGTGTTTATGAGTTTTGCTTCTCTTTATAAAATGCAAACATTCATATGCAACTATAATATTTATCAGTCATTAGACGTGCAGGAAAAAAAGTTTGGTCTTTCGAGATGATTTTAGGAGGTACTACCTTCAAGAGGTTGGCAATAACCTTAGAAGCCAATTTATAAAAACAATGCACAAACTAATTGGGTGAAACTGCGAGAGCAATGTGATAATTTTTTACCTTAGGCATAAAGACCATAATCATATTGTTTATATCTTCCACACTTTCGAATCCTCCTGCAATTTAGATCACAACATTAGGTACCTCTTAACTACATGTGTCTCAATGCCTTTAAAAAACTATGTGCAGGAAAGCCATCTGGCTTGGAGATTTTGTAGCGGCCATTTAAAACAACACATGTTTGACTTCCTCAATGGTGTAAGGGACAAATAAAGCTTCATTCATTTGATCATTAATTTTCCACAAAATAGTAACCAACACATCATGCATAGAAGAAACCCCACCTAAGATTGTTATAGAGAACATTAGTCATATCTTCCATTATCTCAATATCATATTTTTGATTTCCATCCTCCCTCACCAATGACTTTATCAAATTCTTGTTTCAGTGCATACTCGCCATCTAGTGGAAATATCTTGTATTTTTGTCACCCACGCTTAACCATTCGACACCTAGACCATTGCTTCCATATTACTTCTACGGTTCTAATTGTGATATAATTCCTTATTTATTTTAATCTCCATGTGCGAAGGTTCAACATGTTTAGATCTTCCTGCCAAATGTGGTCATGCTGTAATTAGTGAGAGATCTCGCGAGAGCAGAGACTTTGGATGAGACGATTAATCACAAAGTTATAATCTCTCCATTCCTTTATGCTCCCTCCGTCACGGTTTAGAAGGCGTGCTTGGAAATTCTCTGAAGCCTAGGTGATTATTGATTGACTGTAAGACGGGATGACAAATAGCATTCACACTATGCATGCATATGGAAGGAGTATAACAAAGTACTAATTAGCTGCTAGGAGTAAATGCAATGCACTCTAAACCTTGTCTATTGTGAAAATGCACGTAAATTTAACAGTGCCTTCTAAACTGTGATGGAGGAAGTATAAGATGTATCTTTTTGGACACGATGACTGTCGTGGTTTTGTCACAGCCGATGTCCTTGTGAAAGGACTTAGAGATGGAGCCATCGCACCTTGGTGGCGACTCAAAGGGGTTAAGCAGAAGCGAGACTCGGGTTTACCCAGGTTCGGCCCCTCCGATGGAGGTAAAATCCTACGTCGTGCTTTGTGTATATTCATGGTGGAATCGATTACAAGGGTGCGTAACTCGATTGACCTAGCTCTCGATGGATTGTAACTTAAATCTATCAATCCTAGAGACTAGCCTTTATATACAGGTCGAGGTCCTAGGTTTACAAGAGTACAAAGTGTATCACAAGTCGTGATCCGATGTTTCTCTAAGTCGCCGTGTCTCTCAAGCAAGGAATCACCATGGAAGGTCTTTCTCTTCTTGGGCTCTGAGTCGCCATCTGGGCTCTTGGGCCCGGCCGACTCTTCGCTTGGAGATCACTCAACGCCTTCTGTATTCCGGGTCTAAACCCATCTTTGGGTCATAAGAGTTGAGTCGCCATGAACCTGACCCGACCCAATAGGGTGGTTCATGCAGCGGATAATATCCCCAACAGTAGGCCCCATATTGACTAGAATTTATTCATGCCAAAAAACCTTTATTTTGGACCATGGCGACTCACATGTAACCTCTGACCTTTCTTTTCAAAGTGTGACAAGCCGCCAATCTTCATGCTCCGTCTAAATCGCCAAGTCACTTATGGATGACGTCATCTTCCCCATTATTCCTGGTATCTCGGTGACGTCATCTTCAACAGATCTTCCACTTATCCTATCATCCCAAAAATCCAGGTGCTATCATTTCTGATTTTTAATGCGCCCCCTTGACTCCCGCGCTTGTTGTTTCAGTTTTCGGCCTCGGGTCCTTAAATAGTCGCAAGGGGGGTCCTTCACCTTCATCCACATCGCTGCTCTACTTCTTCTTCTTCCTCGAGCCCACACTATGAACACTCCGCCATTGCAGAGCTCCTTGCTTCGGATCCACCGCCTCCTGGATCAATCGAGCATGGCTTCGACTCGAATCTCTGCGGCTGCCTCCACCACCGTAGGCATTCTCAGGTGAGTCCCCTTTCTCCGCAGATCTAGTTCGTGAATCTCCCCTGTTTATTAGGGCAGCGCCGGAGTTCTTCAGACTTCCATTCATCATGCTATTGATCCCATAAGTATTGCTTGAATCCCGCACTTCAGTAAGGGACCGCGGTAGATTAGCGAGTAGTTCGTAGCAGATCTGTTGCTCACTTTACCTTCTTCGCAAGATCACTTCATAGATCATACAGTGTTCCTGCGTCTTCAGTGTTCCTAAAATCATGAATTATTTTCCCTTTTAGAACCACCCGTAGATCTGTAATTTCTGGCATCATGTTGGAAATGTGTTTGTCTCCAATCCAAAAAACTTTCTAAGGGATTTCCTTTAAAATGTAATCCGCCCTTAGGTTGTGGCGAGTCACAACGTTTGTTTAGGTGTCCCCCCAGCCACTTGTTGGCGAGTTAATACTATGTAGATCCTTACGACCCGCCAATCGCCTTTATGCAGATTTTTGTCCCTGTCTCTTGAGTTTGCGTCCATCAAAGTACTTCATGTGGTCAGAGAAGAATATTGAGCCGGCTCAATGAGATGCGGCGGGTAATCACGAGTCTTGAAAACTCTAACTGTACCCCAAAGATACTTTGTAGTCATAAAGTTTTCTGGCTCAATGAGTCGCGGCAGGGTAGGACGAGCTTGCAAGGCTCTAGTGCTACCCTAGAGAGGCTTTTGCAACAACCTTAGTCAACTCAGGCGCGAGTCAAGCTTCAGTGAAGCAGGTTCAGTGAACCCATGGTTTGTCTATTTACCATATGCCGGCTCCCGCAAGCACCCTTCATGTTTTAACCAAGGCAAGTTCAGGGTCCAAAACTGGATTGACTCGCCAATTGTACATGGGACCATAGGGCGAGTCGCCCAACATACAGTCTAGTATAAACATTGTAATGCGTTAATTTTTCGCTAGCCAAGAGGGTATTCAGGCTGAACTCGGTGAGTAGAAGCCCCCAAGTGACCTATGATTAGGGAAAAGCCGGACATAGGATTGGAGGAGCGTTAACACTCTTACTGCAAAACGACTTGGGAACTAGTAGCCCCCAAGTAAGTCGTATTTATTCTAAAAATCATATAAGACGCCCATGTTTGAACTGTGCAATGTAGCAACTTTGTACCTCTTTGGCTTACCAGTATCCAATTTTGAAATAAGTGCAGCATGGTGACTTATGCTCTTTGATACTGATAGCATCCATGCTTGGACGGCTTATGAAACAATAAAGGCTCATGCTTTCAAGAAGCTGAAACGACAAAGACCCCAAATTTCGTGGGCGCCGGCTATATTGCTATATATATAAAAAAGAGTACAAGGACTAAACTATGTACATTGATAAGGAGCCAATGGCTCTAAATATAATAAGGCCGCAAGTGGGCAATGTTCCACGGCCGGGTTGTTTCTACCTCTGTCCTTGGCCTATCTGGACGAAGGTCCACCAGGTAGTAAGAACCATTATGAAGACTTTTGCTGATGACAAAAGGTCCTTCCCACGGGGGTGACAATTTGTGCATACCAGTATGATCTTGAATCAATCGAGGCACCAAATCGCCTTCCTGAAAGACCCGACTTCTAACTCTGCGGCTATGATACCGTCGCAGGTCTTGCTGGTAAATCACCGACCGTGCTGCGGCTAAGTCACGCTCCTCCTCCAAGGCATCCAATGAATCTTGACGCGCCATCTTGTTGTCCTCCTCAACATAGGCGGTGACTGATACGTCCAAAATGCATCACTATTTTGTATCATAATTTACCTCCATTCATTGATATATTTCACAATATGATGATGTACCTATAGTGTTTTGGCTTATTTTACACAGTTTACAACTTTTCGGTGCCGAAACAGCAGACGCAGGATTCAACGGAGAAAATATCATGAAGAGTTACCATATCAGAACATCTCCAACTGCGCTGAAATTTACGGGGAAGAAGTTTCCGAACAAATCATGAAGACAGGCCGAAGAAGGGCCGGAGGGAGGCCACCAGGCACCCAGGTGACCTGGTGGTGCTGGTCACCCCTAGGCCGTGCCCAGAGGCTGCCTAGGTGGTGGGTCCTGATACGTCTCCATCATATTATAATTTTTGATTGTTTCATGCCAATATTCTACAACTTTCATATACTTTTGGCAACTTTTTATACTATTTTTGGGACTAACATATTGATCCAGTGCCCAGTGCCAGTTCCTGTTTGTTGCATGTTTTTTGTTTCACAGATTATCCATACCAAACGAAGTCCAAACACAATAAAAAACCTACGGGGATTTTTTTTGGAATATTTATGATTTTTGGGAAGAAGAATCTACGCGAAACGATGCCCGAGGAGGTCACAAGCCCAGGAGGCGCCCCCCTAGGGCGCGGCAGGCAGGCTTGTGACCAATACCTAAGGCGGTTGGGGCCCTTCTTTCGCCGCAAGAAAGATAATATCCGGAAGAAAATCGTGTTAAAATTTCATCCCAATCGGAGTTACGGATCTCCAGGAATTTAAGAAACGGTGAAAGACAGAATCTGGGAGCGCATAAACAGAAGGACACAGAGAGAGAGAGAGCTCCAATCTCGGAGGGGCTCTCGCTCCTCCGCCGCCATGGATACCATGGACCATAGGGGAAACCCTTCTCCCATCTAGGGAGGAGGTCAAGGAAGAAGAAGAAGAAGGGGGGCTCTCTCCCCCTCTCCCCCAGCGGCGTCGGAACGCCGCCCGGGACATCATCGTGTGACGGCGATCTACACCAACACCTCTGTCATCTTCACCAACACCTCCATCACCTTCCCCCATCTATATTCAGAGGTCCACTCTCCCGCAACCTACTGTACCCTCTATTTGAACATGGTGCTTTATGCTTCATATTATTATCCAATGATGTGTTGCCATCCTATGATGTCTGAGTAGATTTTCGTTTACCTATCGGTGATTGATGAATTGCTATGATTGGTTTAATTTTCTTGTGGTTATGTTGTTGTACTTTGGTGCCCATCATATGAGCGCGCGCGTGGATCACACCATAGGGTTAGTAGTATGTTAATAGGACTATGTATTGGAGGGCAAGGGTGACAGAAGCTTCAACCTAGCATAGAAATTGATGCATATGGGATTGAAGGGGGACCAATATAGCTTATTGCTATGGTTGGGTTTTACCTTAATGAACGTTAGTAGTTGCGGATGCTTGCTAATAGTTCCAATCATAAGTGCATTGAATTCCAAGTAAGGGATGACATGCTAGCAACGGCCTCTCCCACATAGAAATTGCTATCGGTCTAGTAACATAGTCAATTACTTAGGGACAATTCCGCAACTCCTACCACCACTTTTCCACACTCCTTAAAATAACGTAATTGTTTCTCTATCTAACATCCCCTAGTTTTTATTTACGTGTTCTTTATTTTCTTGCAAACCTATCTTTCACGCCTACAAAGTACTTCTAGTTTCATACTTGTTCTAGGTAATGCGAACGTGAAGTGTGCGTAGAGTTGTATCAATGGTCGATAGAACTTGAGGGAATATTTGTCCTACCTTTAGCTCCTCGTTGGGTTCGACACTCTTACTTATCGAGAAAGGCTACAATTGACCCCCTATACTTGTGGGTTATCAAGACCTTTTTCTGGCGCCGTTGCCGGGGAGCAATAGCGTGGGGTGAATATTCTCGTGTGTGCTTGTTTGCTTTATCACTAAGTAGATTTATTTTCTGTTCTAAGTTGTTCTCTATATTTAGTTATGGATACGGAACACGAAATACCAAAAAAATTAGGCGTACTTGCTACTCATGGAGATGGGGAACCTCCTAAAACCCTCGATGCTCGTTATGTGGAAAATATTATCACTTTTTTAATAATCCTGAGAAAACCCCATTAAATTATATAATGGGATACACGTTGGATCAACGTGAATACTTTAGGGATTATCGCTTGACTCAAAAAGGGATACTATTATGGGATCAAATTCATATATTGAAATGTTATGCTTGGGAGCTATGCTCGAGATATGATATTACTTGTTGCTCTAGGATGAAGGCTCAACACCTTCCCTTTTATTGTAAATTTAATGCTAATGAAACATTGTCTTCTTATGCTAATGGTATATATGCTTACTATGATGTGGAACAAATAGAAGAATTTGTTGCTTTTATGGGTGCTTATAAAATTGAAGCTCTATTTAAAGGGTGTGATGATAATGATGATGCTGCTTACCGATCTGAAAATTTGGTTATGCTTCGTTATTGTTACACTAATTATGAATATAATGCCCATATTTATCGATTTATGGAGAAATTCTACGCTGCCCAAGAAGAGATTAACATTTTGCAGGAAACTACGGAAGAAGAAAATGCTGAAACTGTGAGCTCATTAGATGAAAAAGATGACGAGGAGAGCGAAGAACAAAAGGAGGAAGAGCGGACTAGCTACCCGTGCCCACCTTCTAATGAGAGTAACTCTTCAACTCATACATTGTTTAATTCCCCTTCATTCTTACCGAAGGATGAATGCTATGTTGATTGCTATGATCCCTTGGATTTGTTTGAAATATCCCTTTTTGATGAACTTGATGCTTGCTATGCTTGTGGCCATGATGCCAATATGAATGATGCTTATGGAGATGAACTTGCTATAGTTCCTTATGTTAAACATGAAATTGTTGCTATCGCACCGACTTATGATAGTCCTATTATCTTTTTGAACTCTCCCAACTACACTATATCGGAGAAGTTTGCTCTTATTAGGGATTACATAGATGGGTTGCCTTCTACTATTACACATGATGATTTTGATGAATATAATATGCATGTGCTTGCTGCTCCTACTTGCAATTATTATGAGAGAGGAACTACATCTCCACCTCTCTATGTTTCCAATACGATAAAATTGCAAGAAACTGCTTATGCTATGTATTGGCCTTTACTTGATGTGCATGAATTGTTCTTTTATGACATGCCAATGCATAGGAAGAGAGTTAGACTTCGTCATTGCATGATATATGTTACCTTGTTCTCACTACTAAATTACAAATCATTGTGAATTAAAATTGGCTTTGATATACCTTGGGATCCGGGTGGATCCATTACTTGAGCACTTTATGCCTAGCTTAATGGATTTAAAGAAAGCGCTGTCTGGGAGACAACCCGGAAGTTTTAGAGAGTCATTTATTTCTGTTGAGTGCTTTTATTTAGTTTAAAAACAAAAAAAAATAGAGGGGAGCTTAAAACTTTTTCAAAAATAGAAGCGATTGAAAGGTGATGCATTGCGGAAGTGAGGGTCGACCTTGAACACTTGTGTTCATGCTCATGGAAACAATGTAGAATTTTTCATGGAAGTTTCTCGCAAAAATAATTATCCCCTTGTACAATTCCATTGTATTATAAAAATAATGTGCCAAGTAAAGCCTTTATGATTAGTTTGGGTGATAGTTGTTTGATCATGCTGAAAAAGACAGAAACTTTGTGCTCACGAAATTATTTTTAATTCCTATCCAGAAAGAGATTTTGAGTTGATTATTTTTGCTGCTGATTGATATGCAAATTTCTCTAATTTTCATAATGTTTCAGAATTTTTGGAGTATCAGAAGTATCGTATAAGTTCAGATTACTATAGACTATTCTGTTTTTGACAGATTCTGTTTTCTATGCATTGTTCTCCTATTTTGATGAATCTATGGGTAATATCGGGGGGTATGGACCATGGTGAAGTTGGATTACAGTAGATATAATGCTAATATGAATTTGAAATGAGTTCACAACAGTACTTAAAGTGGTGATTTAATTTATTATACTAACGGATCTCACGAAGGTTTTGTTGAGCTTTGTGTGATTGAAGTTTTCAAGTTTTGGGTGAGACCACGATGGATGAAGGAATAAGGAGAGGCAAGAGCCTAAGATTGGGGATGCCCGAGGCACCCCAAGGTAATATTCAAGGAAGACTCAAGCGTCTAAGCTTGGGGATGCCCCAGAAGGCATGGAGAGGCAAATGCTTGGAGCGTCTTTTGTATTTATTTTTCCTTTTTCTTTTATGCACGATGCTGGTATGAGATAGTCCTTGGTTGATTTAGATTTATAGAATAATCTTTGCACTTCACTTATATCTTTTGAGTATGGCTTTATAGAATACTTCATGTGCTTCACTTATATCATTTGAAGTTTGGATTGCCTGTTTCCCTACACATAGAAAACCGCCATTTGTGGAATGCTCTTTTGATTCACTTATATTTGTTAGAGCGGGGCATATCTTTTGTAGAAATAATTAAACTCTCATACTTCACTTATACCTATTTATAGATTTAACAGGAGTTGGTCATTCACATGGCTAGTCATAAAATCCTACATAAAACTTGTAGATCACCGAATATGATATGTTTGATTCCTTGCAATAGTTTTGCGACATGAAGATGTGATATTAGAGTCATGCTAGTGAGTAATTGTGTATTCATAGAAATACTTGTGTTAAGGTTTGTGATTCCCGTAGCATGCACGTATGGTGAACCGTTATGTGACGAAGTCGGAGCATGATTTATTTATTGATTGTCATCCTTTGTGTGGAAGTCGGGATCGCGCGATGGTTCACTCCTACCAACCCTTCCCTTAGGAGCATGCGTGTAGTACCTTGTTTCGATGACTAATAGACTTTTGCAATAAGTATGTGAGTTCTTAATGACTAATGTTGAGTCCATGGATTATACGCACTCTCACCCTTCCACCATCGCTAGCCTCTCTAGTACCGCACAACTTTTGTCGGTGCATTACACCCACCATATACCCTTCCTAAAAACAGCCACCATACCTACCTGTTATGGCATTTCCATAGCCATTCCGAGATATATTGCCATGCAACTTCCATCGTTCCGTTTATTATGACACACACCATCATGGTCATATTGCTTTGCATGATCGTAAGATAGCTAGCATGATGTTTTCATGGCTTGTCCGCTTTTTATGTCATTGCTACGCTAGATCATTGCACATCCCGGTACACCACTGGAGGCATTCATATAGAGTCATATTTTGTTCTAATTATCGAGTTGTAAGTAAATAAAAGTGTGATGATCATCATTATTAGAGCATTGTCCCATGTGAGGAAGTAATAAAAGAGGCCAATGAAGCCCAAATAAAAAAAAGAGGCCAAAGAAGCCCACCAAGGAAATAGAGAAAAATATAATAAAAAAATAAAAAAATGAGAGAAAAGAGAGAAGGGACAATGCTACTATCCTTTACCACACTTGTGCTTCAAAGTAGCACCATGATCTTCATGATAGAGAGTCTCCTATGTTGTCACTTTCATATACTAGTGGGAAATTTTAATTATAGAACTTGGCTTGTATATTCCAATGATGGGCATCCTCAATTGCCCTAGGTTTTCATGAGCAAGCGAGTTGGATGCACACCCACTTAGTTTCTTTTTGAGCTTTCATAAACTTCTAGCTCTTGTGCATCTCTTGCATGGCAATACCTACTCACTCACATTGATATCTATTGATGGGCATCTCCATAGCCCGTTGATATGCCTAGTTGATGTGACCATCTCCTCCATTTTGCCTCACCACCACCACCATATTCTATTCGACCTATAGTGCTATGTCCATGGCTCACTCTCATGTATTGCATGAAAGTTGAAAATGTTTGAGAACACTAAAGTATGAAACAATTGCTTGGCTAAAACCGGGGTTGTGCATGATTTAGATACGTTGTGTGGGGAAGATGGAGCATAGCCAGACTATATGATTTTGTAGGGATAACTTTCTTTGGCCATGATATTTTGAGAAGACATGATTGCTTTGTTAGTATGCTTGAAATATTATTGTCTTTATGTCAAATGATAGACTATTGCTTCGAATCACTCGTGTTTTAGTATTCATGCCATGATTAGATCATATGAACAAGATTATTCTAGGTAGCATTCCACATCAAAATTATATTTTTTATCATTTACCTACTCGAGGACGAGGATGAATTAAGCTTGTGGATGCTGATACGTCTCCATCGTATCTATAATTTTTTATTGTTTCATGCCAATATTCTACAACTTTCATATACTTTTGGCAACTTTTTATACTATTTTTTAGACTAACATATTGACCGAGTGCCGAGTGCCAATTCCTGTTTGTTGCATGTTTTTTGTTTCGCAGATTATCCATACCAAACGAAGTCCAAACGCAATAAAAAAACCTAAGGGGGATTTTTGGAATATTTATGATTTTTGGGAAGAAGAATCTACGCGAAATGATGCCAGAGGAGGTCACAAGCCCAGGAGGCGCCCCCCTAGGGCGCGGCTGGCAGGCTTGTGACCAATAACTAAAGCGGTTGGGGCCCTTCTTTCACCGCAAGAAATATAATATCCGGAAGAAAATTGTGTTAAAATTTCAGCCCAATCGGAGTTACGGATCTCCGGGAATTTAAGAAACGGTGAAAGACAGAATCTGGGAGCGCAGAAACAGAAGGACACAGAGAGAGAGATCCAATCTCGGAGGGGCTCTCGCCCCTCTGCCGCCATGGAGACCATGGACCAGAGGGGAAACCCTTCTCCCATCTAGGGAGGAGGTCAATGAAGAAGAAGAAGAAGGGGGGGGGGATCTCTCCCCCTTTCTCCCGGCGGCACTTATGCTTCATACTATTATCCAATGATGTGTTGCCATCCTATGATGTCTGAGTAGATTTTCGTTGTCCTATCGGTGATTGATGAATTGCTATGATTGGTTTAATTTGCTTGTGGTTATGTTGCTGTCCTTTGGTGCCATCATATGAGCACGCGCGTGGATCACACCATAAGTTTAGTAGTATGTTAATAGGACTATGTATTGGAGGGCAAGGGTGACAGAAGCTTCAACCTAGCATAGAAATTGATGCATATGGGATTGAAGGGGGACCAATATATCTTATTGCTATGGTTGGGTTTTACCTTAATGAACGTTAGTAGTTACGGATGCTTGCTAATAGTTCCAATCATAAGTGCATTGAATTCCAAGTAAGGGATGACATGCTAGCAGCGGCCTCTCCCACATAAAACTTGCTATCGGTCTAGTAACGTAGTCAATTGCTTAGGGACAATTCTGCAACTCCTACCACCACTTTTCCACACTCGTTAAACTAACGTAATTGTTTCTCTATCTAACAGCCCCTAGTTTTTATTTACGTGTTCTTTATTTTCTTGCAAACCTATCCTTTCATGCCTACAAAGTACTTCTAGTTTCATACTTGTTCTAGGTAAAGCTAACGTGAAGTGTGCGTAGAGTTGTATCGGTGGTCGATAGAACTTGAGGGAATATTTGTCCTACCTTTAGCTCCTCATTGGGTTCGACACTCTTACTTATCGAGAAAGGCTACAATTGATCCCCTATAATTGTGGGTTATCAGGTCCCACCTCCGGTGCTCTCCTTTGTCCTATATGACCCTCGTGACCTAAAAGTTACGGAGACAGAAGTTTTTTCAGAGTTTCGCAGCTGCTCTGGGGCGGAAACCTATAGAGAAGAAAAGACCTTTCCGGCGGGCAGATTCCGCCGGGGAGAACTCCTCCCGGAAGGGGAGATCGTCCTCATCGTCATCACCATCATCACGGGCATCATCGAGATCATCATCACCATCATCATCATCACCAGCACCATCTCCATCTTAACCCCATCTCACCTTACCATTGCAATCGGAGTTGTACCTTGCACTATTCATCCCCTCTACTCTACCGGTGTTGATTACTCTTTTGTGGTGAATGCTATTGAGTTTTGTTGGAGAATTATTGTTATGACCAGATTGTTCATCATATTTTGATCACCTCTGATCATGATCTCTTTTATGTCTTGTGAGTAGTTACTTTAGTTCTTGAGGACATGGGAGAAGTCTAGTTGATAGTAGTCATATGATGTTGAAGTCATATGTGTTGATTGATATTTAAGTTATGGTGTTATTATTTTAGTGGTGTTATGTTAACATCGACTACATAACACTTCAGCTTTTTAAGGACCTAGGAGAATGCATCGTGTATAAAGAATGCTTATGGTGGGTTGCCGGAGTGACAGAAACCTGAACCCCAGTTCGCATGCTTTTGCACGAGGGAGTGTTGGATCCTAAAACTTATTTCTATGGTTAGGATTTGCCTTAATTTCTCTCTTATATTTGCGGATGCTTGCAAGGAGTTTAATCATAAGAATGTACTTGTCTTAGCCTAGACGGTGCACTAGTTAAGATCCACCCACGTAACACTTATCAATACAAAACATAGTACTAGACGAAATATGGTGAAATCACTTGACTATCTCTCCCGTATGTCCTGAGGAACGCCTTAGTCTTTATAAGTTTAGTCCCCCGGCTTATCTTTTGAGTTCAAAAGGATTGGTCCACTTGCTGCACCTTGACACCATTTACTTTCCCTGCATTTATTTCCTTGTTGCTTATACCAAAAACCCACAGAAAGTCACCTTTTAGTACTTGCAGTTATTCCTTGCTCAAGATCGCTTGTGAGTACCTTCCACTCCTCGTTGGGTTCGACACTGTTACTTATCGAAAAGGCTACGATAGATCCCCTACACTTGTGGGTCATCAAGACCATTTTTTGGCGCCGTTGTCGGGGAGTGTAGCGCTATTGGTAAGGAAACCTTTACACTCTACGTGCTGTTTTTATTTTGTTGTTTCTGTTTTTTTGTCCCTATGGACAACTCTCCTCTTGGTTTGTTGCTTGTTGGGAACCGCCCCAACGCTATTGTGGTGGAGAATCCTCCCCCACCTACTGAAATTGTGCCCTTTAAAATACCAACTGGTATTATTGATTGTGCCTTGGCTAATTGATATGCCGGAGATAGACATCCAGGTGAACACTTGCTATATCTTTCACAACTATGCTCCTTATTTAAGCTTGCAGGTATATTGATGGATTTTGTTATGAGAAATCTATTCTCTCTATCATTAAAAGATAAGGCTTTGGATTGGTATAGGCTTCTTGATAACTCTCATTTACCAAATTGGCAAGATCTTATGCCTCTCTTTTATGCAAAGTTTTATCCTCTTCATGAAATACATCAAGACAGGAACTACATTTATAAGTTTTGGTCTCGTGACGGAGAAAGCATCGCTCAAGCTTGGGGGAGATTGAAGTCCCTAATGCTCAAATGTCATAATCACGAGCTCCCCAAGGAAATTAGTCTTACAAATCTTTATGCAAGGCTTTCTCGTCAAGATAAACAGATGCTTGATGCCTCCTCTAGTGGGGCATTCTCCAACGAAAGCATTGAAGCTAGGTGGTATCTTATTGAAAGGATCCAGAAGAACACTAAAGATTGGGAGATTGATAAAGGAATTGAACCCGTTATAAATTATGAGCATGATTACATTGAGAGCTATGTGAAAACTGATTACTTCAATACCTTTTGTGCTAAGATTGGTCTTGATTCCCATTTTCTAATTGATTTTTGCAAATACTTTGCCTCTCATATTGATTCTTCTAAAAAGAGAGAGGATCAACACATAAACCTTTTAAGGAAGTACCTGTTGATATCAATGTTGCTGACCCTATCTTGCCTGCAGTTTTATATGAAAAGCCCCCTTTTCCCACAAGGATGAGGGAACATTCTTTTGTCACAAGCATACTGAATAAAAGCGAAAGAACGACTGATGAGCATGAGGACCTGATTAAGGTCAATCCTCAAGTTGCATTAGTCAAGGATCTTGTTAATGGATATTGAGGATTCCAATATAAATTTTTGTGTTGTTTCTACTAACCTCGTTACAGCCATGAATAAAGGCACAATTTCAGGTACTCCAGTTGTATATGTTAAAATAGGAGATCATAATTATTGCGGGCTATGTGATTTGGGATCCAGTGCTAGTGCTATTCCTTTTTCACTTTATCAAGAGATCATGAATGAGATTCTACCATGTGAAATTGAAGACGTTGATGTTACTATTCATCTTGCAAACAAAGAAACTATCTCTCCTATTGGAATTGTGTGAGATGTTGAAGTTCTATGTGGAAAGGTAAAATATCCTACTGACTTTCTAGTACTTGGTTCACTGCAAGATAGTTTTTGCCCTATTATCTTTGGTAGGCCTTTTCTCAAAACTTGTGGAGCTATTATAGATTGCCAGAAAGGAAAAGTATCTGTTGAATTTAATGGTGAGCCATATGAATTTAACTTTTCTAAATTTTTGAAGCAAACTCGTGGTACTGATTTGTCTAGTAATAATAAAATTATTGAAGCGATTGCTTCTATTGCTATTCCTCCTAACGATCCTTTGCAGCAATTTATGGAGGACCACGAGAATGATATGCATATGCAGGAAATGAATGAGCTAGATGACATATTCTTGAGACAGCCTGCTATCCTGAAGCACAACCTCCCGGTTGAGCCTTTGGGAATTCTATCAAAACCAAAAGAAGGCCCGGTGTTTGATCTTAAACCTCTTCCCAATACACTCAAGTATGCTTATTTAGATGAAAAGAAAGTATATCATGTTATTATCAATTCTAACCTTTCAGGATATGAAGAAGAGCGATTATTGGAAGTCCTTCATAAACACCGAGGCGCTATTGGCTATACCCTTTGAAAGGATCGATATGGTTGACTAGAGGGGGGGGGGGTGAATAGACAACGACCACTTTTTAATTGATCTTAGCAAGTTAAGGTAACACCATATAGGTTCACAAATATTACAACAATGAGGTGAACCCTAATGGAGCTAACAATGAGAGCTATTAAGACAAGTAAGTTATAGTCAACAATATAAGCAAACACAAAGTAAAGGTTAGAGATAACCACAAGTGGAACCGATGGAGACGAGGATGTGTTACCGAAGTTCCTTCCCTTTGACAGGAAGTACGTCTCCGCTGGAGCGGTGTGGAGGCACAATGCTCCCCAATAAGACACTAAGGCCACCGTGTTCTCCTCACGCCCTCGCATGATGCAAGGTACCGTGATTCCACTATAGGTGCCCTTGAAGGCGGCGACCGAACCTTTACAAACAAGGTTGGGGCAAACTCCACACAAAGCTTGGAGGCTCCCAACTAGACCACCAAGCTTCACCACAATGGAATATGGCTTCGAGGTGACCTCAACCGTCTAGGATGCTCAAATACCCAAGAGTAACAAGATCCGCAAGGGATTGGTGGGGGAATCAACTTTTCTCTTGGTGGAAGTGTGAATCTAGGCCTTCTCAACCAATCCCTAAAGAATCAACAAGTTTGATTAGCTAGGGAGAGAGATTGGGCACTTTTGAGCTTAGGGAGCAACAATGGAGCTTGGGGAGGTAAGAGATGAGGTTCCACAGCTAGAAGAACCCTTTATATAGTGGGGGAAAAATCCAACCGTTTTCCCACTCTCTGCCCGAGCTCCAGTGGTACTACCGCTGACCAGGGGCGGTACTACCGCTGACTAGCGGTACTACCGCTGGTTGCAGCAGTACTTCCGCTGGCACCAGCGGTACTACCGCTGGGCCCCGGGTAGTGCAAAAGCACTACCACCGCCAAGAAAGTCTTCGCAAAAAGGTCCGTCCACGAACAACCGCTAGGCAGGCGGTACTAAGTTCCTGGAGCGGTACTACCGCTGACCAGGGGCGGTACTACCGCTGGCTGCAGCGGTACTACCGCTAGCATTCCAGCGGTACTACCGCTGGGGCCAGCAGTACTACCGCTGGGGACCATTTTGCAAGGAGGAAAGAAACACAGTGGCAGGGGCCGCTCCAAAGATGAAGGTAAGGGAAAATATGTGAAGTGTCGCGTGCAAAGATAGATTCGACCCAAACCTTTCCACTACGGTTCCCCTCTTAATAGTACGGCTTTCCTATGACTCAAATAAAGAGAATCGTAGAGAGCGTCGTGCTTCCGTTCCATGAATGAGGAGGCGAGTCGTCTTGTGCCGTTGACGTGTGTTATCTGAAACCTTAACACACACGGTTAGTCCTTTACGGTACTGTCATCAATCACCAAAATTACTTAGGCATAAACTATGCCCCAACAATCTCCCCCTTTTTGGTGGATTGATGACAATACCGGATTTGCACAGAGAATAATATGAGAACAAAAAGATAGAGATATATGACAATACGGGGCATATGACTCACAACATATGATGGAAATAAATCTCACATAAGTTCATGTCTCACCAACGATAGCAAACTAGAAGCAAACCAAGTTCGAAGCAAACTACGAAAGAAAGCAAAGCAAAGCAAAGTTCAACTCTAAAAACAAGTAAATCCAGCTCCTAGACTCTCTCCCCCTTTGGCACAAGACACCAAAAAGGGGCACACCTAACGCCACAGGTAGTTACTCCTCATCCTCAGCATCGCCAGACTCGTCGGTACCCTCCTGATCGTCCTGCTCCTCCTCTTCCTCCTCAGCACCAGACCACTGGTAACCTTGAGCCTGCATCCAAGTAGCCTGTGGAGTGATGTCGTCCTCTGATCCGCTGGAGATGTCAACATCAAGAGTCCTTAGGACACGCTTATGTCTCTGGTGGTTCTCCTTCTGAGCCACGTGCGCCTGGTACTGGCCCTTGGCCTGCATACATAATAGGGTCTTCATCTTATCCTGCAGTTTGATGGCCCAAGATGGCATGGCAAAAGAGCAAGACTAAGAGGCGGTTCCTCTGTCAGCAGCAGTCTCTGTGTCAGTATCCATGTGCTGAGAGGAAGTTGATGGGTTGGCCCATTTATCCTTGACACGAAGCTTGACAGGGTCATGCACAATGTAGTCACACTGAATGTAGAGCTCCTCCTGTGGATAAGTATCTTGCCACTTCTGACGAATATAAGCGAACAGATAGGGCCCGTAGATGGGAACCTTACGCATTATGATGCAGTTCCAGAGCTCCGTGAACATCACAGCAGAAATATCAAGAGGGGCAGACTCCTTAGTCATAGCCTCCTCATAGAGCAGCAGCATCTCAGCCAAAGAGCCATGAACCTCGTCGAAGTTACGAATGCGAGGGAAGAGGGTGTTGCGGGAGATCCGATGCATGATGTCCAAATGCTTGGGAAGCACACCCTTCCTCACATAGAGTTGCTGCAGTCTGTCCTTGGCTGGGGGCCTATCAGTGGGGGCTGCAGCATGAGGACGCGACCCAAGTGGAGTGTCAGCTCCCTGGCACTCAACCTTGAGGAATGCCATGAATTCACGCCAGGTACCTGTCATCTTCTGAGTCCCAGTCATCCATACCATAGAGCGCTCTTCATCAGGAGAGAAGTGGACCGTGACATAGAACTGAGCAACACCAGTGGGGTCAAAATCTGTTTTGAAAGTGATGATGTCCTTGATGCCCAGTTTGTCAATCAGAGAGAGGGCATCACCAAAATAGTCCAGGTTCCGCTAAAGATGAGCAAGGTCAATCCACTGAATGGGGACATAGTTCTTCTTGAAATGCATAACAATATCACGGTAGATCCTGCAGTGACCCTTTGCCCAAACATGGTCAACATTCTTGATCACAGCCCTCTCGTTGAGATAATGGTTCTGAGTGCGGAACCGCAGAAAGTCCTTGGGGGGCATTGTGCGGACATTGATCCCCTTGTCCTTGGTCGCGGTCTTCTTGAAGGACTGCTTTTTGGGTTGTAGACCTGAAGTGGCAGAACCCTCTGGAGCCTCTGGGTTGCGATATTGCTTTGACTGCGTGTCCCGTGGGGGGTTCGAACGGCGAGAACTACCTGTGACACAAAACACACAACAAAAAGAGGCGACAAAAAGAGTCAAGGCAATGAACTAGAAAAGGCAGAAAAAAATAAACACTCATTGCCAAGAATATGAAAAGAATACACAGTGAATCCTCCTGGCGGTAGTACCGCTACCCCTGGCGGTAGTACCGCCGGGGTCCTAGCAGTAGTACCACTACCCCTGGCGGTAGTATCGCTGGGGTTTGACTTTCAGATCTGACAGATAAAATAGACATCATGGATCGGGCTACACGATTTTGATGAGGGGCATGGGCCGTATATGAACACTAAGAATTCCACCACAGCCCTACACACATGAGACTCACAAATACCATCGAAATAAGTGCATGCCTAGGCAAGTGAGAGCAAGTTTTAGATCTAATCCAAATAGTTCAAGTACTTGATCTAAAACATGTAAATCCTAGGGCATAGCAAAAATAAACCGCAAAGATTCATAGGACCTATACTCCCCTCAAATATCTCCTTCATGCCATCCAAGACATGAATCCAAACCCCCAATGCTCCTAACCCTAGAACAAGAACATCAACCAATAGAAGAAGGGGAGGAGCGTTACCGGGATTCATGGCCCTTGGAGGAGGAAGGAGACGTGGAGCAACCCTTCCAATCCAACGGAGAGAAGGAGCTCCACAAATAGAGATCGAAACAGGGGGATTTCGGGCTAGGGGAGGGAGGAGCCGCGAGGAAGAAGAAAGAGCCTGAAAAAACGGGCTCCCCCTCCTTTATATAGCCCAAGGGGTACGGGCCAGCGGTAGTACCGCTGTGGACCTGGCGGTAGTACCGCTGGATGCAGCGGTAGTACCGCTGGGGTCCTGGCGATAGTACCCCTACCCCTGGCGGTAGTACCGCTACCCCTTGAGACATCCCTAAAAATTTCCTAGCAGGTCGTGTTAGATGGGAATCCTGGCGGTAGTACCGCTATTCCTAGCGGTAGTACCGCTGGGGTCCTGGCGGTAGTACCGCTACCCCTGGCGGTAGTACCGCTGGGGTCCTGGCGGTAGTACCGCTGCAAATGACACAACGCGGCTTAGGATAAGAGAAGAACTTGGGAAAATGACAAGTAAGTAAAAGAAATAGCACCAAAAAATATGTACTGACTTGTCATTGTATATCCTTTTCTTCTATACGAAGGAAAGGTGGGGAGGGACGGTGGCCGAGGCCACCTATGTTTGAGACAATGGTATGACACCGCGAAGAATTATCCTTGGGTTCATGACCAATGCTCGTCTTTGAAGCACAAGTGCCATTTGACAATGGCTAAAGTGAAAGACTAGATTGATTTATGCATAATGGGGCGAGGGAGAGTTCATTGAGAGAACCACACTCCCCCTATGTCCATGCCTACATCTAGACCAAGATGGAATGCAAAGTGAGGTGCAACATGCCTAGTTTCAATCCACATTACTTGAATCAGTGATATTTAGCTCATGCCTTAACTCCCGGAACCTTGCTTCATCTAGAGGCTTAGTGAAAATATCTGCAAGTTGCTCTTCAGTGTGGATGAAGTGAACCTCAATATCACCTAGCTTGATATGTTCACGAATGAAATGATGGCGAATATCAATATGTTTGGTTTTGCTATGTTGCACTAGGTTGAGGGAAATCTTGATAGCACTTTGATTGTCACATAGAAGAGGCACTTCGTCACAAGTGACACCATAATCCTTTAAAGTTTGCCTCATCCATAGCAATTGTGCACAACAACTTGCAGTTGCCACATACTCAGCTTCGGTGGATAATAAGGAGACACAATTCTGCTTCTTTGACGACCAACTTACCAATGAGCGACCAAGGAATTGGCATCCTCCAGAGGTTGACTTCCTCTCCACACAATCTCCTGCCCAATCTGAGTCAGAATAGCCAACTAGATTGAAGTTTGCTCCTTTGGGATACCAAAGGCCAAAGTTTGGGGTATGAGCCAAATATCAAAAGATTCGCTTAACAGCCATGTAATGACTTTCTTTTGGTGCGGATTGAAACCGTGCACATATCCCTACACTCAACATAATATCCGGTCTGGATGCACAAAGGTAAAGGAGGGATCCAATCATGGAGCGATATACCTTTTGATCCACTGCTTTACCATTGGGATCACTGTCAAGCTTGCATCTTGTTGGCATGGGGAACTTGACTGGTTTGACATCTTCGAGCTCGAACCGTTTGAGCATGTCTTGAGTGTACTTGGCTTGTTTGATGAATGTCCCTTCTAGACCTTGTTTAATCTCGAACCCGAGGAAGAACTTCAACTCTCCCATCATGGACATCTCAAACTTCTTAGTCATTAGTGCAACAAATTCTTCATTGAAGGAAATTTTAGGAGAGCCAAAGATAATATCATCAACATATAGTTGGCATATGAACAAATCCCCTTTAACCCTCTTAGTAAAAAGAGTGGGATCTATCTTCCCAATTTCAGACCCACGATCTTGTAACAACTCAGTAAGATACTCATACCACGCGCGTGGGGCTTGTTTAAGGCCATAGAGTGCCTTATTAAGTTTGTACACATGATTGGGGAGCTTGGGATGTTCGAATCCCGGGGGTTGTTTGACATAGACCAACTCATTTAAGGGACCATTAAGAAAGGCACTTTTCACATCCATTTGTTGTAATTTGAAGTTATGATGAGAAGCAAATGCAAGCAACATGCGAATAGATTCTAGACGAGCAACAGGGGCAAAGGTTTCACCGTAGTCGATACCCTCGACTTGGGAGTAGCCTTGAGCCACCAATCTTGCCTTGTTTCGGATCACAATCCCATTGGCATCTTGCTTGTTCTTGAATATCCACTTGGTCCCGATGACATTATGTTCCTTCGTTGGTCTAGGCACTAAATCCCAGACTTGGTTGCGCTCGAAGTTGTTAAGTTCTTCGTGCATGGCCATAAGCCAATCCTCATCATCGAGCGCTTCCTGTACCTGTTGAGGTTCACAATACGAAACAAACGCGTGATGCTCACAATAATTCCAAATCTGTTGACGGGTGGATACTCCCCTTTTTAAACTACCCAGTACATTCTTCATAAGATGTGACTTGACTCTCAGCTTGTTCGCAATTTTGGCTGCTCGACGCTCCAAGAGTTCTTCATTAGATAACGGGGGAGCATCGACTTGTTTCCTTTGCTTGCCCTTGCGTGTTGAGCCGGCTATTGGTGCTCCAGAAGGGAATTGTGAGACAGTCTCCTGATTATCTTGTCCTTCGACTTGAGCAGGTTCACTAGTTTGTTCTTGTATTTGTGGTTGCTCTTGATCTTGATTTTGTGCTTCTACTTGGTCTGGATCTCGGGGTTGCACTTGATCTTGATCATGAGCCGATTCGGAGTCTTGGGGTAGTGCTTGAATATCCTGAGACACATCATCATTGTTGGGCAATTTATCTTGACCTTGAGCTTGTTTATTTTGTTGAGAGTCTTCTCTTTGTTCATCGGAAGCGTGTGGGGCTTGTGGAGGTGATGGCTCCACTTGAGTAGAGCATTGTCCTTCTCCTTCGGCCACAAGGGGTTCCTCAATGGGGAGTATTTGACCAATCCCCATTCTTCTTATGGCTTGGGGAGGAATTTCATCACGTACATCACAAAGACCACTTTGCTCCACTTGGGAGCCATTATTTTCATCAAACTCTACGTTACACGTCTCCTCAATTAGTCCGGTGGACTTGTTGAGGACACGGTAAGCATGAGAGTTTGTAGCATAACCAACAAAGATACCCTCATGTGCTCTAGAATCAAATTTAGCTAACCGTGCACCTTTCTTGAGAATGAAACACTTACAACCGAATACCCGGAAGTACTTGAGATTGGGTTTGTTTCCAGTTAGAATCTCATACGGAGTCTTGTTCAAGCCTTTGCGGATGTAGAGCCGATTGGATGCATGACATGCTGTGTTGATGGCCTCTGCCCAGAAGTTATATGGAGATTTGAATTCTGCCATCATTGTCCTTGCAACGTCTATCAAGGTACGGTTCTTCCTTTCTGCCACGCCGTTTTGTTGAGGGGTATATGGTGCAGAATATTGGTGTTTTATTCCCTCATCACCTAGAAACTCATCTAAGGTGTAGTTCTTGAACTCGGTGCCGTTGTCACTTCTAATCATCAAGATCTTTGCTTCATGTTGACGTTGCGCTTCATTAGCAAAGTTGATGACCGTTTGTTGAGTTTCACTCTTCTTTTTAAAGAAATATACCCAGGTATATCTTGAGTAGTCGTCAACAATCACTAAGCAATACTTTCTGCCTCCAAGACTATCAAATGATGGAGGACCAAACAGATCCATATGGAGAAGTTCCAATGGCCTCTTAGTGTAGATAAGAGTCGTTGAACGATGAGCAGTTTCATGAATCTTTCCTTCAATGCAGGCACTGCAAACACGATCTTTAGCAAAACTCACATTTGTTAGTCCACGAATATGGTCCCCTGTCAGAAGACTTTGCAAAGATCTCATATTGACATGAGCTAAACGGCGATGCCAAAGCCAGCCCACGTCAACTTTAGCCATTAAACATGTCGCAGTCTTAGTGGGTCGCTTTGAGAAGTTCACTACATAAAGACCATTTTCAACATATCCAACATAGGCTACTTTAAGAGTCTTGCTCCTTAGGAGGACCACAGTATCAAGATTAAAGAATGTCGAAAAACCCATAATTGCGAGTTGACGAACCGAAAGTAAATTGTAGGCAAGTGACTCAACAAGCATGACCTTCTCAATAGATAAATCTTGAGAGACGACCACCTTACCAAATCCCAATACCTTTGAAGAAGATGCATCGGCGAATTGGACATGGGTGGGCATAGATGGAGAAGGATGCACATCCACCACTAAGTCCTTGCTTCCGGTCATATGATTTGTTGCTCCACTATCGAGCAACCATGACACCCCACCGGAAGCAAACTCCTGATTGATACCTTTTGCCATGAGGCACTTGGTGATGTGGTTCTCGTTGGGGGTGTTGAAGAGAGACACCTTCTGGGGAGGTGTAGTGGCAATAGCAACAGTTGCCATTGCCATTGTATCATCATCATCATCATCATCGGAAGGGTACTCTTCAAGGGCCACCATCCCTTTTGGGTGAGGTTTCTTCACAAAGTTGTTCTTGATTGTAAATGATTTGGTTTTGTCTTTGCGAATGAGCTTGCCTCCGTTGTCTTCCCTTTTCTCATAGGGACATTCGGCCACGAAGTGACTCACGTTACCACAGTTATAACATGTCCTTACTCGTTGCTTGGGTTTGAATCCACTCGAGTTGTTCTTGGTGAAGGAGGGTCTTGAGTTCCTCTTGTTGCCCCAAAATTGCCTCGATGCAAGAGCCATGTGCTCATGATAGGCATACTTTGTTTCTTCAGGGCAGCTCTCCTCTTCCTCATCTTCTTCTTCTTCTTCAAACATTGCTTTTGCTTCCAACGCAAGGTTGGGTGAAGTTGTCTTTGATCGAACACGAGCAAGTGCATTGTCGGCTGTTTCGTTCATGATTGACATTGCAATGAATTCATCCAACACCTCACTGGAAGACAAGGAGTGGAAGTCTGGCCGCTGACGAATGACAGATGACATGGCTTTGTTGAAAGGCATGATTGGTTTAAGGAACTTGCGCTTGACCCATGTATCATCCACATCCTTGCTCCCATGATCCTTGAGTGCCACAGCAATAGCAATCACCCTCCGATAGAGATCACGAGGGTCCTCGTCTTCCTTCATCACAAACTCATCGGCCTTATCAAGTATCACTTCATAGTTGGATAGTTGAATGCTTGAGCTTCCCTTGTATAATACCATAATATTCTCCCAACAATCCTTGGCCAAAGTGAAGGGACGCAAGTGAGGAAGATCTTCAGGTGGCACAGTAGACTGGAGAATAAACAAAGCAGAGTGATTGTATTGATTGTCTGCATCTTCTCTTGGAGTGAGGTTGCTTGGATCATGGGGATAATATCCTTGCTCGATGATTCTCCACAAGTTTGTTGAGCTATGATTCAAATGAGACTTAATAGAAAATACCCAGTTAGTAAAGTCACCTTTCACAAGCTTAAGAGGAGGACCAACAGGATTAAGACGTGGTGCGGGAACGGATCCTCCATAGACCATGGGGGGTGGAACGGAGGCATATGTTCCAGTCCCATCCTTTTCGTGAGATGAGGGAGGTTGCATACCTTTAGCCGCTTCCTTAGAGGAGTTGGCCTCCGAATCGGAAACGGTGGGTTTAACCACTATAGCCGGTTCGGTGAACTTTTAAATCCCTCAATTAACTCTTTAAGCATGGTCTTGACCTTGTTCGTCAAGGACGTCTTGAGAGCGGCCATAGCCGTATTCAAGTCGTCCCTTGTGACCGAAGTCAAGTCCATGGCCTCGGGTTGCCCATGGTTAATTCCCTCTTCGCCTTCCATACTCTTCGGGTGGTTAAACCCTTAATAAAGAGACGTGGCTCTGATACCAATTGAAAGGATCGATATGGTTGACTAGAGGGGGGGGGGGTGAATAGACAACGACCACTTTTTAATTAATCTTAGCAAGTTAAGGTAAACACCATATAGGTTCACAAATATAACGACAATGAGGTGAACCCTAATCGAGCTAACAATGAGAGCTATTAAGACAAGTAAGATATAGTCAACAATATAAGCAAACACAAAGTAAAGGTTAGAGATAACCACAAGTGGAACCGATGGAGACGAGGATGTGTTACCGAAGTTCCTTCCCTTTGACAGGAAGTACGTCTCCGCTGGAGCGGTGTGGAGGCACAATGCTCCCCAATAAGCCACTAAGGCCACCGTATTCTCCTCACGCCCTCGCACGATGCAAGGTACTGTGATTCCACTATAGGTGCCCTTGAAGGCGGTGACCGAACCTTTACAAACAAGGTTGGGGCAAACTCCACACAAAGCTTGGAGGCTCCCAACTAGACCACGAAGCTTCACCACAATGGAATATGGCTTCGAGGTGACCTCAACCGTCTAGGATGCTCAAATACCCAAGAGTAACAAGATCCGCAAGGGATTGGTGGGGGAATCAACTTTTCTCTTGGTGGAAGTGTGAATCTAGGCCTTCTCAACCAATCCCTAAAGAATCAACAAGTTTGATTGGCTAGGGAGAGAGATCGGGCACTTTTTAGCTTAGGGAGTAACAATGGAGCTTGGGGAGGTAAGAGATGAGGTTCCACAGCTAGAAGAACCCTATATATAGTGGGGGAAAATCCAACCGTTTTCCCACTCTCTGCCCGAGCTCCAGCGGTACTACCGCTGGCACTCCAGCGGTACTACCGCTGACCAGGGGCGGTACTACCGCTGACTAGCGGTACTACCGCTGGCATTCCAGCGGTACTACCGCTGGGCCCCGGGTAGTGCAAAAGCACTACCACCGCCAAGAAAGTCTTCACAAAAAGGTCCGTCCACGAACAACCGCTAGGCAGGCGGTACTAAGTTCCTGGAGCGGTACTACCGCTGACCAGGGGCGGTACTACCGCCAGCCAGCGGTACTACCGCTGGTTGCAGCGGTACTACCGCTAGCATTCCAGCGGTACTACCGCTGGGGCCAGCGGTACTACCGCTGGGGACCATTTTGCAAGGAGGAAAGAAACACAGTGGCGGGGGCCGCTCCAAAGATGAAGGTAAGGGAAAATATGTGAAGTGTGCGCGTGCAAAGATAGATTCCACCCAAACCTTTCCACTACGGTTCCCCTCTTAATAGTACGGCTTTCCTATGACTCAAATAAAGAGAATCGTAGAGAGCATCGTGCTTCCGTTCCATGAATGAGGTGGCGAGTCGTCTTGTGCCGTTGACGTGTGTTATCTGAAACCTTAACACACACGGTTAGTCCTTTACAGTACCGTCATCAATCACCAAAATTACTTAGGCATAAACTATGCCCCAACACCCTTGATGATCTTAAGGGGATTAGTCCATCTATTTTTCAGCATACTATCAATCTTGAGCCTGATGCTAAACCGATTGTTGATCATCAACGACGGTTGAACCCGAAGATGAAGGATGTTGTGAGGACCGAAATCCTCAAGCTTCTACCCGCAGATATTACGTACCCTATAACTGATAGTAAGTGGGTAAGTCTGGTACATTGTGTTCCCAAGAAAGGAGGTATGACTGTGGTTCCTAATGAGAAGAATGAACTAATACCCCAAAGAATTATTATTGGATATAGAATGTGTATTGATTACAGGAAGCTGAACAAGGCAACCAGGAAGGACCACTATCCGCTGCCGTTCATCGACCAAATGGTTGAAAGGTTATCCAAAAACACTCACTTTTGCTATCTTGATGGGTATTCTGGCATCTCTCAAATTCATGTTAATACTGCCGATCAAGAGAAGACCACTTTTACTTTTCCCTTTGGTACTTATGCTTATAGATGTATGCCTCTTGGTTTATGCAATGCTCATGCTACTTTTCAAAGGTGTATGTCTGCTATCTTTCATGGTTTTTGCAAGGAAATTGTGGAGGTCTTCATGGATGATTTCTCCGTCTATGGAACCTCTTTTGACCATTGTCTCCACAACCATAAAAAAGTTTTGCAGAGATGTGAGGAGACGGACTTGGTATTCAACTGGGAGGAGTGACACTTCATGGTCAATGAGGGAATTGTTCTTGGCCACAAGATTTCTGAAAAGGGAATCGAGGTGGACAGGCCAAAGGTCGAAGCAATCGAGAGGATGCCTTATCCAAAGGACATCAGAGGTATTTGTAGTTTCCTCGATCATGTTGGTTTCTATAGAAGATTTATTAAAGACTTTCCTAAGATTTTGAAACCCCTCACTAATCTTCTCCAGAAGGATATTCCTTTTGTGTTTGATGAAGATTTTAAGGAAGCCTTCGAAGTTCTTAAGAAAGCCTTGATAACCGCCCTATAGTCCAACCACCTGATTGGAATTTGCCTTTTGAAATCATGTGTGATGCTAGTGGTTTTGTTGTTGGAGCTGTGTTAGGACAAAGGGTTGATAAGAAACTGAATGTTTTACATTATGCTAGAAAAACCCTTGATAGTGCTCAAAAGAATTACGCTACTGCTGAGAAAGAATTTTTAACGGTAGTGTTTGCTTGTGAAAAGTTTAGGCCTTACATTGTTGATTCTAAAGTCATCATTGATACTGATCATGCTGCTATTAAGTATCTTATTGAAAATAAGGATGCCACACCAAGGCTTATCAGATGGGTCCTTCTTCGAGAATTTTATTTGCATATTTCTGATAGGAAGGGAGCAGACAACCTTTCCAGGATGGAGGACATACCACATGATCCTATTTCGGTCAACGATAGTTTTCCGGATGAACAATTAGCTGTTTTGAAAGTAGAATCTAATTCTGATCCATGGTATGCACATTATGCTAACTTTATTGTTGCAAAGTTTTTTCCTCCAGGTTTAACATTCCAGCACAGGAAGAAGTTCTTCCACGACTTGAGGTATTACTTTTGGGATGTCCTACATCTTTTTAGAGAAGGTGTGGATGGGATCGTGAGGAGATGCATACCGGAGCATGAGCAGAAGGATATCTTGAGACAATGTCATAACAGTCCTTATGGAGGACATCATGCCGGTGAGAGGACCTCACACAAGGCTCTCCAGTTAGGTTTTTATTGTCCTACTCTCTTTAAAGACGCTAGAAATTATGTTTTATCTTGTGATAAGTGCCAGAGAGTTTGTAATATTAGTAGGAGAAATGAGATGCATATGAATTATTCTCTATCAGAGCCTTTTGATTGCTGGGGTTTTGATTTTATGGGTCCTTTTCCTCGTTCACACAAGTACACTCACATCTTAGTGGTTGTTGATGATGTGACCAAGTGGGTTGAAGCAATCCCCACTGAAAGTGTTGATCACAAGACATCTTTGAAAATGCTCAAGGATGTAATCTTCCCTAGGTTTGGTGTACCCAGGTACCTCATGACCGATGGAGGATCACATTTTACACATGGTGCTTTTAGAAAAGCTCTATCCAAATATGATGTTAATCATAGAATTGCTTCACCTTACCACCCTCAAACAAGTGGGCAAGTTGATCTCACAAATAGAGAGATCAAGTTGATCTTGCAAAAGACAGTGAATGGTTCTAGAAAGGACTGGTCCAAAAATTTAGGAGATGCCTTGTGGGCGTATAGAACTGTTTACAAAAATCCCATGGGGATGTCTTCGTATAAGATGTTCTATGGAAGGCATGCCATCTACCTTTAGATTTAGAGCACAAAGCTTTCTGGGCTGTTAGAGAGCTTAATGTTGACCCAAAGCTTGCTGGTGAAAAGCGTCACATGAACTTGACTTCTCTAGATGAGTGGAGAAGTGAAGCTTACGAGAGCGCAAAAATGTTCAAAGAAAAGGTAAATAAGTGGCATGACAAGAGAATTTTGAAACGTGATTTTAATGTTGGTGATAAAGTTTTGTTGTATAGATCTCATTTCAGGTTTTCTCCAGGTAAATTACTTTCCAAGTGGGAAGGACCGTACCATATCGAAGAAGTCTACTGCTCCAGTGCAATCAAGATTAATAATTTTGAAGGCAAAAACCACATGTTGTGAATGGGCAAAGACTCAAGCATTACATGGTTGGAGACCCCATGAATGTAGAGGTGGATGTGATACAGGTAGCCATTCATGAAGAACATATTGCAACACTGTGTTAGACACCGGCAGAAGCAGAATAAGAATAGGTATGAAATACGGTAAGAAAACTTCATGAACATCAATAAAAGTCCCGTATTATGTGTTTTTGCAAAATTAGGAAAATTCCAAGCCGAAGTGGAGCCGGAGAGGAGCTCCAGGTGCTCCAGGCGACCGGGTGGCGCGGGCTACCTCCTGGCCGAGCCAGGAGGCCGCCTGGACCACCCGGAGTCCGTCTCCGACCCCACTTTGGCTTGTTACCTTCCTTTTGATGCAGAAATTGTTGCTATATATTTTCCTGGATCGTCCCGACTTTGTATATTGCGATTCCGTGCGTTTTCTTTTCGATATGTTTGTGTGAGGGGAACTTTCAGCAAACCTAGGTGCAATGGCTTCCCCAAAATCCCCCAAGGACAAGTTCTTCATCAACGTCATCAACCCTTACCTCCCAGAGGTAAAGAGACACCCTCAAACACTTTGGGTGGAGGATGGTGTCCTCCACAAAGAAGGTCTGAAGGGACCTGTCAAGGAGGGGAGCACCGAGGAGAGGATGGAAGAGTGGAGCAAGAAGTCTTCAAGTACAAGTTGATGATCGAGCGTGGTGTCGAGGCCAACTTTGATATCATTACCGAGATGAATAAGCAACATGAGAAGGATATGAAGGAAGTGCGATCAATCATATCCGCACTAGAAACCAAAGTGTACGAGCTTCAAGGGCACATCTATGACCTTCAAAACCAGAACCGTGAGTATGAACTAAAGTTTTTGCGCATAGGCTTATCTGCCGAAAGCACGATCCTCGAGACTGAAGAATCCTGTGTGGAGGGAGGACCTTTGCCATGGAAGATTTTCACTAAAGATTACTTGAGGAACAAGAACAAGGATGAAGAGTGAAATCTTCATCGGTAATGGCATTCCCTTAGATTGTTCCAAGCTTGGGGGAGTGCCCGGTATTTTTATCTTTATCTTTTATCTTTTTTGGTCAAGTTTAGTGTCGTATCATTTCTAGGAAAGTTATCTTATGAAATAGGTGTTTGCATTGATGTCTATCACTCCTTTGTGGAGAGTCTTGTATCCGTGAGTGTGCAATTATCTATGATGGAATATTAATTAGAAGTCTATTGGTTTCTTTGTTGCACCTGGTATTCTCTTCATGCAATCGGCCTTATATGTTGATTCTTATGGTAGTATTACTCTTACATATCAGGTATGGCTTTGAAAAATTTGTTTCATCTTGGCAAACTTAGCATTGGTCATAACAACAAGCATGAGTTTTTCTAGTAGCATCATAGCCAACACCTTTATGTTCTTATGCTTGAAGTGTTATGCCGACAAGGAAGACAACTTGATGTTTCATGCCAATTCTTTATGTTAAACCTTATATTGTTTAGCATCCAAGTCAACATCATTTGTCTGCTCTCAAAAGCCTTTGCTAGCCAACCCTTGTACTAAGCGGGAATACTGCTTGTGCATCCATACCTTGAAACCTGAACCTTCCCAAGAGTCCACCATACCTTCCCTTTATGTGGTATTTCACCGCCACTTCTAAAGTATATTACTCATGTGCTATCTTTAAACCTTCAAATATTACTCCCTGTTTTGTGCCTCTGTTTTAGCTCATGAGGAAGTAGTAGATAATTCATGATCTTCTTATACTCGACAAGCTTTATCCTGGGTTTGCATGTTTAATCAGTGAACCCCTAATACAAGGAGGGACTGGCATGAGTGCGCCCAGCTCGTAGAATATAATAGCAACAAACGAAACCTCCTTCATGCTTTGTTAATGAGAAATCAGAAAACTTTGGTAGTGATAAACAAAGGATACTAAGGGGATGTGATCGTCCCCACTTTGGGAGCCGTTCCGAAAAGCTTGTCCAGCATGAGAAGTATTGGGCTATCTGCTAGCATTCGTTGACAAATTAGGCACCTCTCAAAAGCTTGTTTTACAATCTTGTTGATTTCAAAATCTCTAAAAGCTCTAGCGCATGAGTTTTCCCTACTTCCCTCCGCGAAGGGCTAATCTTTTACTTTTATGTTGAGTCAGTAAACCTAATTCTTTCTATCCTATAAAATAGTAGTCACCTTATGTTTACAAAACTGCATGCATTTATATTAGGGATTTTTATTTCTGTTCCCCTCGTTCATTAGTTCTACTCATTCATCCCCACGCTCTTAAATTTTGCTCACTTTTCGATACTCCCTTGCTCGAAACCCTTAGAATAGGTTACAACGGACGTTGCCGTCGGGTCAGTGCTTTGACCATTAACTCTGACGAGTGGGGCCGCGTAGGGTGCATGCAACTGACCGCGGTCGTGGGGTAGCACGTGTCGATGGGGGCAGTCGATGGGAAACGTCCCATCGTATAAAGAGGGGGAACCACCTCCGAGCGCATCGCCCCTACCATCTCCCCTTCCCCTCCCTACCGCATCGTCTTCCTCTCCCCAACCGACATCATCTCGCTCTCCTCCAACTGCCGTCTCGCTGTCTCCCACCGCATCCTCTTCCTCACCTTCATCGCCTCCATCTATCCGATGGCGGAAGCTCATGGCGACGCCGGCGCAGCGACCAGAGATGTAGTGGAGTTACAGGGCGCGGCGACCGCGTATGAAGTGAAGGATGTTGGTGGCGTCCATGGCGGTGCGGGGAAACTCGCAACCGCTGCGGATGTGGAGAAGGAGGTGGCGGTCTCCGCCTCAGTGCTGCCAGAGCAGAAGGTGACGGCGTTGAGCGGCGCAGTCCATCCCGATACCCGCGATGCGCTACCTGGCAAGGAGCTGGAGGTATTTGCACTTGCTTGTTAGTTGCAATATTTAGTATATTAGCTTGTAGAGTTAGTTGCATTGGTTAGATTTTGCTTCATACGATAGTACAGATGTTTAGAGTAGTTGGTTCGACGGATGGGTCGGGGTTTTCTATATGGGGGGATGGGGTTTTTTTCATTTCAAAAATGCTAGATAGATCCGTATGAGAGATAGGGATCTCTATGTTTCAATGCTACACATATGTATGCTTATTAGATTTGTTTTTAATGCTACACAAATTGGGTTTTTTAATGCTACACACATGTATGCTTATTAGGTTGGGTCCCTATTAGATTTGTTTTTGAATGCTACGCATATTGGGATTCTGAATGTCATATGCCCAAATGGAACCCATTGATTAAGAAGTTATTTGATTCATCAGTATATAAATTTGTCCATAATATGTAGTTATATTAGCTCTGTTGTTCAATGTGTGTGCATGACAATGGAAAATGCAAATAACCCTAGTATATTAGCCCTATGATCAATGTGTCATGTGTACATCTCTACATTTTCAATTGGCTTCTGTATTTACTAGTGATGGATGTAATTGTATATTCAGGAGGATCATGGATGGGGAAAAAAGAGGAAGCTAGCCTTTACTGGGTTCGACCCGTACGATACATGGTATAGTGATGACGAAGAATATGAGGTAAGCCTACTTGAAATTTAGATTGTTCATTTAGTTCCTTTGACATGGTGTATATGAATCTATAATGTATTAATGCAATTCATTCATGTGTGCAATATGATTCTGGAGAAGATGTGTACAAGGGCAACTTCAAGTCCTTCAAAGCGAAGGATGTGGAGAAGATCAAGGCCAAGGGAGTTGCTTCCTTCTTCAACCCCAAGATCAAGAAGTGGCGCTGCCCCTACTGCACCACCAAGCCAAGGCCAAAGGATGGCCACTTCGATCACCTTGTGTCTCATGCAGAGGATGTAGCGAATCGCGGGGAGGACTACATGATCAGGGGGTAGCATGCTGCCCTCGCGAAGGCACTGACTCCGGTGTGATGTGATGATGTGATGAACTGAATGTAGCAGCATATTTTATCTTTATCTTTTGCATTACTTTTGGTAAACTGAATGTGTCTTTTTATGATGTGATGAACTGAATCTATGGTAGTAATGTATTAGGGTACCCAATGTATTATGGGAACCCATGTATTATGCTATCTATATTTGTCTGTCCTTAAATTTGCCTGTGGTGTATGGTTACTTATGTTTAGATATTTTTTGAATTAATCTTCATATTTTTACATTTTATTTTAAAAAATATGCTTTAATATAAAAACTATCAAAAACATGTTTAAAATATGAAAATGTGAAACTAAGTTCAGATCCTTCTTATTCACTTTGAAATAAAGCTTTGGTGATTTTTTAATTTTTTTAAATTTTTTCAAAAATAGAAGGTAACTGTCACATACCTAACCCTTGAGCAAGATAGCCTTGTGCTCATGTCTTCTTTGCATTTGCATCTAAGAATTTTCAACAAGAACAAGAAAGTGGCAAAGGAAAAACTCAAAAACCCTAGCCACTACTTTAAATAAAGAAATTCTCAAACTAGCTAAAATCAATGAACCCAAAATGGCCTCAAGAAATGTTCAAACCTTCTGTTAAATCATGAAAGTAAATGAGCATTGGAGAAAACTATTTTCTTGACACTTTAAGCTTTTTAAACTAATGCAAAAAGCCACTGGTTTCAAACTTTAAATTTGAAATCAGAATCTATAAATTTTCAAAAATGTTGAAAACTTTGGAAATGGTTGGGAAGATTATAACAATATTTCAGGAGGTCTAAAATAGTTTTTACTTTTTGTTTTGGAGCTGAAATAAATAGCAAAACAATAGTTAGCAAAACAGAAAAACAAAAACAGAAAAAAATGGGAAACCCTTACCTGTCGCCTAGCCTGGCCCGGCCCATCTCCCTCGCTCGTCCCCTCCCTCGCGCCAGTAGGAGCAGGAGGTGGCCGCCGCCTCCTCCGGCGCGGCCAAGCACCTGTGCGCCTGCCTGGCCGCCTCCTCACGCTGGCAAGGCCGGGGATAAGCTCCCCAGGGTCTCCTCTATCCATTCCCCAGCACCGTTCTTCCTCTCCTCTCGGATCTTGCCCTCCCTCCTGCTGCCGCCATTGGAGCCGAGCTCGAGCTCGAGCCGTAGCACCTCTAGCCATGGAAACCCTCCTCCGAGTAGTTTTTTTAGCTCCGCCTCGTCGCCCTGGTCATGTCTGCAGAAGCCGAAGCTTTCCCAAGCTCTGCATCGCCCCAACGCCGTCGTCTTCCACCTCCGGCCGCTGGACCTCTCCCGTCGATTCGCTCCCTCCGGCGCATCCCCGAGCCCCTCAACAGCACCATCGGAACCGCCGTGAGCTCGTCGTCGTTTCCCCTCTCACCCCACGCTCTCCCGTGCATCGTATCCTAGTTCCCCACCAAGGCCGAGAGCTCCTCGCCGCCGGCCATGTCGTCGCCGTCGCTGTGGTGTCCGATCCACGCGCTCGAGCTAGGGTTTGAGCTCCTGGAGCCTCCAGGAGCGTGATGAGCCCCTCAGCTGCCCTCCCCGTGCCCTAGAACCATCGCTCATAGAAGGCCGAGCTTCGGCCGCCGCTCCGGCTTGTCGCCGGCGCCTCTCCCGGGGACCCTAGCCTCCCCTGATGCCCCTGCTAGATCGGCCACTTCGCCAGCGTGCCGTAGCTACAAACCGCGTTCGTTTTGGTGCTGTGCAGCGCCGTTTAGGTCGCCTCCGGCGAGCCCTCCGTCGCGGGCCTGGTCGCCGGCGACCACCCTCCGGTGGGGGTCGACGTGGCAAAGCTAACCCAGCAGCTCAGGGCTTAATCACTCGCTGACAAGTGGGCCCAAGGCCAAGTCAAACCTCAATTAGGACTGGCCAGCGCGGGATTAGTCCCAGAGAGGCTGACCAGTGGGGCCCCCCTGTCAGGTTTGACCTGAACAGGTCGGCTGACCTGCTGACGTCAGTGTGATGCAATAATTAGAATTTCCTGTATAAAACTAATTCCAGGAAATTGCTAAAACTTGTAAAAATCATAGAAATTAATCTGTAACTCCAATGAAAATAATTTATATATGAAAAAGTATCAGAAAAATTCAAGGATTCTGATTATGCTATTTTCAACTATGTTTGAATAAGTTACAGAACCCTAAAATGTGGAATAAGGAATAATTCAATTCTCATAATTACTTTTTAAATGGAATTTGGAAAAATATTCAAATTTCATTATGATTGCAATGATCACACACTGTCCTAGATACAAATCAGTACCATAACATGACATCTCATGCAAGCTAACATCAAGTTGATCTAAGCATCAGGTCGAATCAATTAAACCGGTATCCGAGAATACCCCGTTTGAATTGCTATTCGAATGTGATTCAAATCAACTCTAAACCTAATACATGTTGAAAATAATAACTTATCACTTTGCATTCTCATGCCATGCTCATGCATCATTTTGATTGCATATGATTGTTATTGAATGTTGCCATTCATTTCGGTAGGCTCCGCACCCCCGGATTCCACCGAATATCCGTCTGACGGATATCGTTCCTCCTCTGAGCAACAAGGCAAGCAACCCCTTTGATCATCCCGATAATTCCCATGTTCTTGCTCCTGCACTTATTTATTGCATTAGGATCAAATGCTACAACTGTTTTTGCCACGTTAGTTGAACCCACTTCCTTTGCATGACCTAACCTTGTCACAGTAAATAGCCGAACCTTGCAACCTAGCATACCTGGTAGTTGCTTGAGCTATGATGTGCCTTATCCTGCTATGCATGCTATGCTTAGAGTTGTGTATGGTCTGTCATCTGGGAGATGAACAGAAATGTGGAATGTGTTCGGTGAGCAAAGGTTGTGTGTTGAACTTGATTTGGTAAAGGTACCGGTGAAAGGTTGTGTACGGGTACATGGCGGGTTGTTTCATTGGAACCGTCCTTAGGAACTGAGTTCCGTGTATGTAATCCAAGACTAGATACTACCACATGCTGGGCCCTGAAATATGACCCCGCTCGGCCTATTAATCGTGTAGTACTCGGTCCAGGAGTTGCAAGTAGTTTCTGGTGTTTATAGTAATGCTGGAGGCCGTGCATGGTGCTGACCTGAGAGGTGGACCGTGATGCGGTAGGCAGTGGCACGGTGTACCAAGTGGCACCCGGATGGTGGGCTTGGGAACCCTGCGCACATCGTTTGAGGCCGTGGCGGAAACCTCGGCCGGACTTCCGTACGGGTTACTCTCAAATAGGCGATAAACCTGGACTAGGTACTAGTGTGGTTAACGGTCGTGGCCGACTCCCTCGCTGGGCTTCCGCTTGAAGGTTGCCGAGGTGCATGACGTGCACATGGCGATAAGTGGCGAGAGTGTATGTGACGAAGTACACCCCTGCAGGGTTATGATCTATTCGAATAGCCGCGTCCGCGGATATGGACTACTTGGAGACATATGTTGTTCATAGATAACTTCAATGGCTACTCATAAAATTGCCAAGATAAGCGTGAGTGTCGTGGACGGCATTTCCATATGGAGACGGAATGATTCCACGATAGTGTATTGTTGTGGTGTTAATGGACTCGTGTGCGAGAAATCAAGTTGTAAAAATTATTTAAAATGCAAGTTGTCTAGCCACGAGTCAAATGCTGGCTTTCCGCATGAAACCCCACAATACCTTTTGATACCTTGCATGAGTAGTTAGTTCTCCTAAAGTCTTGCTAAGTACCTTCGTACTCATGTTTGCTTAATAAATGTTGCAGAGGTTGCTAATGACCCTAATGGAGGGTTCTTTGTAGACATCGACGACGACGAGTAGCTGGTGTCCCAGCTACGATCTGGCCCTACGTTGGATCTGTAGTATAGTCAGGCCATGTGCCTTTAGTTACCCTGTCTGTACTCACACAGTTTAAAACTCTTTCTCTGGCTTGTAATTGTATGACTGCTATTATGGGTCGTGAGACCCTTAATGTGTAATATTATGTGTGTGGCTCTTCCGAGCCTCTTAAATAAAGGTTGTATGTTTATGGTTATGTTGTGATGCCATCGATGTATCTATACCTATCAGTATGCCATGCGTACGTGTGTCGTACTTGATATGTATGGGGTTCGATTACCTAGTCGTGAACTTTAGTAGAACTCCTTACAAGGAAATGCCCCTTTGTGATCCAATGAGCCTTGGTAGTTCGCTACTGCTCCGGACACATTGGTTGACCGGCATGTGTCCTTCTTAGCTGCTGTGTCTGTCCTCTTTGGGGAAATGTCACGCGATGTAATGGAGTCCTTGTAGCTTGCTACGACTCGTCTACATTCGCTGATGACCGACACCCGCTTTGTTGGGTCATGTATGCCTGTCCTTGTGCGGAACTGCCACTTTGGTTTATGACTAGACATGTCGATCCGGGTTCTTTGACATTAGAATGCTAGCGACACTATTGCATACGTGAGTCAAAAGACGCAAATGGTCCCGGCTAAGGTAAGGCTGCAGCCGAGGAGTTAACCGTGCGTGAGACCGCAAAGGGATGCGATGTGTTACAGGCTAGATTCCTATGGCTTAGGATCGGGGTCCCGACATCATTGGTATCAGAGCCTGACTGACTGTAGGATTACTAAGCCAAACTGGTCGGAGTTGAGTCTAGAATTGCTTTAGTTATATATAAGGGAATTGTTTGTGGAAGGGAACGTAAGACTCTTGTTCTCTTCTCAAGTTATTCTATTCTGGTCATCCTCGTCTCTCTGCAGGAATTAAGGAATAGGTTACTCATCTTCTTCTAGGCTCGTGTTTTGATCGGTAGATTATAGGACTACGGGTCGAGAGATATTGGGTTTCTTTTATTCCTAGGAAGCAGGAAGTAAGTTTGATGATCAGAGAGTGGAAATTGATAGTTGAGTGGTTACGCTATTCCATTTTGGGTTGTCTCAAAATTTGGTTTTGAGCATTTACAGCCGTTATGCTGCCCAATTTTGCATTCAGAGCTCTAATGCTTTTGCATTACTCTCTATTTACAGATGCCTGGCTGTCCTTCTCGTCAGGTGGTACGTCTGACCAGGTGCATTGATGTGCCGGGTCATACGGCCATGCTGGTCAGGGTGATGTCGGTGTGCGGTTATCGCTGGTACCCCGAGTACACGATAGAGGAACAGTACCGAGACTTCAACCAGAGCCAGTACATCTGCACTGTTAGGGTATTTCCAGATTACCCTGGAGCTGAGGAGCCAATCCATTGGTCCTATGGGTTGGGAGTCACTGTTGACATGGCATTACAAGATGCTGCCTATTCAATGCTGACCATTATGAGAGCGAGACATGCACTGCTGCAGAATTCAGACTTCTGCTATGTTCCGGCCTCTCAGCCTGGTGAAGAGGGATACCTCAGTGGAGTCTATTTTGATTCTTCTATGGAGGATCTACTTCTGGAGTCCACTGTTGAGATGCTAGAGAACAGAGATAGGGATGCTCGTGCTCTCCGTATGGAGCTTTATGCTACCCGTGCCCGTCTGTGGACAGCTTTGACGCAGCTGGCACCGGTAGTCCAGACAGGGTATGGAGAGATGGAGATGTTGAACCCTGTTAGGACCCATCTTCCGGCCCATGTTGACTGGCCAGCTATAGGAGGAGTCACACCTCTTCGGGGACCCCTCTTACCACCAGTCAGGGGACCAAGGACACATCCGTGTTCTTATGGATCCCAGGGATCTCAGGCTAGAGTGTTTCCTGATCCGCAGGTTGAGCTTCCAGGTCATGGAGGTAATCTCTATGGGATGTTCTATGCGGATGCCTGAGCTGTGAGCGGAAGGATAGTATGGTAGTAGCCGTACGTTCACAGTCCTGCGTGACTTGTGAAGTATGGTTGCAATGTGAAATGAATTCCGGAGGCCTAGATAAATAATGTATAGGCAGCTTGTAAGCCTCTGATGAGTAGTTTCACAATTTCAGTAGTTTGCTCTTCGGTTAGGGTTGTACTGAACTATGTAAGGGTGTGTATGAACCATGGTGTATATATAGCAGTTGCTTGTTACCATGCTGTTCGGATATTCATTTCCACATTCCGTGTGTTCAGTACATTCTTAATCCATAGCTAGTATTGATATGATATTGGTCTAAGCTATGAGTTTGTTTGTCAGGATGGTGTTCACCAGGTTGAACCGTGCCCCTGCTCATGAGCAAGGTGAGGGTAGTCAAGCGTCGCAGGAAGACCTGCCTCACCCACCTTCTCTGGTGGAAGTGATGCTTGAGGCAGAAAGAAACAAAAGGGAGACCAACCGACTGCTAGAGCGTATTGAGCAGAATACGGCTCGACAGCCTAGGAATGCTGCAGTGTCCCTCAATGACTTTGTGAAGCTGAATCCTCCAAAGTTTCATCATTCCGTCGATCCCCTCGACGCTGATGACTGGCTGTGCAGCATCTCACGCAAGATTCGCTCTGCGAATGTGTCTGAGGCCGACAAGGTGACCTTCGCGGCGTATTTCCTGGAAGGACCCGCCAATCTGTGGTGGGAGAATTTTGAAGCTATGAGTCCCGCTGAACCAGTGGCCACATGGGCGGACTTCAGCGCAGCTTTTCGTCTGCACCATATTCTAGAGGGCCTGATGGACAGAAAGAGAGAGGAGTTCTGTGCCTTCACTCAGGGCAAGTTGTCTGTGGATGCCTATAGCCGCGAGTTCGGTAACCTCGCCCGCTATGCAACAGAGGAGGTGTGTACTGACGCCAAGAAGCAAGCAAGATTCCGTAAGGGTCTGAGCCCTGAGCTCCGTCGTGATCTGTGCCTCCATGAGTGTGCAAGTTTTCAAGCCCTGGTCAACAAAGCGATCAGTGCCGAGACTGGTCATACTGACTTCGAAGCCACAAGGAAGCACTCCCGTGACTTTGGCTCGTCTTCTGGTTCCGCGTTTCCAAAACGCAGGCTGTGGGTTCCAAACAGTTCTCTGCCACCAAGATACCCTCCGAGGCCATCCTACGTGGCGCCTCAGACGAATCAGGCCAACCCTCCAGCAAAAGCTTATGGTGGTCCAGCTAGCAATGCTGCACCACGTGCCAACCAGGTGATATGCTACAAGTGTGGAGAACCAGGGCACTATTCCCGTGAGTGTCCACAGAATGTGGGTGCCAAGCAACCCGGAAAGTCCGTCGGGCAGGCCAAGTCGGGCAAAGCTTATTATGTGAAGCCAACTCCTGCACGTGGCCGTGTGAACTATGTGTCAGCAGAAGAAGCTGCAGAGGATCCCGACGTCATGCTGGGTACGCTTCTTGTTAATCATCACCCAGCGTCCGTTCTCTTTGACACTGGGTCTTCTCATTCCTTCATTTCAAAAAGTTATGCACAATTGCATAACATGTCTTTTTGTGATATGCCAATCCCATTGGTTGTCCAAACCCCTGGTAGTAAATGGAAAACCTCTAGGATAACCTATGACAATGAAATTCTAGTAGACAAGCTAGTTTTTCTAGCCTCATTGATAGCCTTGAAATCTTCGGATATTAATATCATCTTGGGCATGGACTGGATGTCAGCTCACTATGCCAAGATTGATACTCATTCTAGAAATGTCCAGCTTACCCATCCCTCGGGTGAGATAGTAAATGTCTCTACTCGAGTTGCCAAATGCGAACTCTATTCCCTAAATGCCAACCCTCTTCCGGAACTTGAAAACATTCCGGTAGTCCGTGACTTCCCGGATGTTTTTCCAAAGGAACTGCCAGGAATTCCACCTGACAGAGATGTAGAGTTTGTAATAGATCTTGTTCCAGGAACTGTCCCAATAGCCAGAAGACCTTATAAGATGGCACCCCTGGAGCTAGCCGAACTTAAGAAGCAATTAGATGAGGCCTTGAACAAGGGTTTCATTCGTCCTAGCTCTTCTCCTTGGGCTTGTCCCGTCCTCTTCGTCAAGAAGAAAGACAGAACGGATCGGATGGTTGTAGATTACCGACCAGTTAATCTGGTCACCATTAAGAACAAGTATCCGCTCCCCAGGATCAACGACTTGTACGATCAGCTCGCTGGATCCTCAGTCTTCTCCAAAATAGATTTGAGGTTGGGATACCATCAAATCAAGATTAAGAACGGGGACATTCCAAAAACGGCTTTTGTTACTCGTTATGGCCAATATGAGTACACCGTTATGTCCTTCGGTTTAACCAATGCCCCAGCCACCTTCTCTCGACTGATGAACTCAATCTTCATGGAGTATTTGGATAAATTCGTCGTGGTATACCTCGATGATATTCTCATCTACTCGAAGAATGAACAAGAACATGCCGAGCATCTAAGGCTGGTATTGATGAAACTTCGAGAGCATCGCCTTTATGCCAAATTTTTAAAATGTGAATTCTGGTTACCAGAAGTGACCTATCTAGGCCACGTAATCTCTGGTAAGGGTATTGCTGTCAATCCCGAGAGAGTTCAAGCTGTCCTTGATTGGACTCAACCTGAATCGATTAAGCAAGTTAGGAGTTTTCTTGGTCTAGCGAGCTATTGTCGCCGCTTTGTCGAGAATTTCTCCAAGGTTGCAAAGCCTCTAACTGAACTCCTCAAGAAGGATAAAAAGTTCGAGTGGACACCACAGTGTGAGCATAGTTTTCAGGAACTGAAAAGACGCCTGACTTCCGCACTGTGTTGCTACCACCAGATTTTTCTAAGGACTTTGTTATCTATTGCGACGCCTCGCGACAAGGATTAGGTTGCATTCTCATGCAAGATCGTCATGTGATCGCATACGCATCTCGACAGTTGCGTCCACATGAGGATAATTATCCCACACAAGACCTTGAGCTGGCAGCTGTGGTCCATGCATTAAAACCTGGCGACATTACCTTCTGGGTAATCGTTGCGAAATATTCACTGATCACCAAAGTCTGAAATATATCTTCACCCAGCCGGATTTGAATCTCAGGCAAAGACGGTGGGTTGAGTTGATCTCGGATTACGACTTAGGGATAACTTACACCCCGGGGAAGGCCAATGTTATGGCCGATGCGCTAAGTCGTAAATCTTATTGTAACAATTTGATGCTACAACAAGGTCAACCACATCTCCATGAGGACTTTCGGAAGTTGAATCTTCATATTGTTCCTCAAGGATTCCTTTCTACCCTGGTGGCGAAGCCTACACTTAAGGATCAAATTATAGCTGGCCAAAAGCGTGACAAGGGTATATCAAGGATCAAGGAGAATATTTTTAGCGGAAACGCTAAAGAATTTTCCATGAACGATCAAGGTGTTGAGTTCTTCTAGAATCGTTTAGTGGTTCCTAAGAACCCACATCTAAGGCAGTTAATCCTTAAGGAGGCTCATGATTCTCCTCTCACCATTCACCCCGGTAGTACTAAGATGTATCAGGACCTACGCGAGAGGTTCTGGTGGACTAGGATGAAGAGAGAAATTACTGAGTTCGTTGCTAACTGCGACGTTTGTCGTCGAGTTAAGGCAGAACATCAAAGGCCTGCTGGCACCCTTCAACCTCTAGATATTCCTGAATGGAAATGGGATAAAGTTAGCATGGATTTCATTACCGGATTTCCCAAGACCAAGAAAGGAAATAATGCTATCTTTGTGGTCATTGACCGTCTTTCCAAAGTGGCTCATTTTCTCCCTGTTCGTGAGAGTATAACAGCTAGCTAGCTAGCAGAGTTATATATCTCTCGAATAGTGTCTCTTCATGGTGTTCCCCTGGAGATTAACTCGGACCGTGGAAGTATCTTTACTTCTCGCTTCTGGGAAAGTTTTCAGAATGCCATGGGGACTCACCTATCTTTTAGCACTGCTTTCCATCCCCAATCAAGTGGTCAAGTAGAAAGAGTGAATCAAATTCTAGAAGATATGCTCCGAGCTTGTGTTATCTCGTTCGGTATGAATTGGGAGAAGTGTCTTCCATTCGCCGAATTCGCTTATAACAATAGTTACCAATCAAGTTTGGGAAAGCCCCTTTTGAAGTTCTCTATGGACGAAGATGTCGAACACCTCTTAATTGGTCAGAAACCGGAGAGAGGCAACTCTTTGGTCCGGATATGATCCAGGATGCAGAAGAGCAGGTTCGCATTATTCGTGAAAAGTTGAAAACAGCCCAGTCTCGTCAAAAGAGCCAATATGATCATCATCATAAGGCTGTGACCTTTGAAGTTGACGAGAAGGCTTACCTTCGGGTTACACCTTTGAAGGGTACCCATCGTTTCGGTATCAAGGGCAAGTTGGCTCCTCGTTACATTGGTCCTTTTCGCATTCTTGCCAAATGAGGAGAAGTTGCCTACCAGTTGGAACTTCCTCCGCATCTTTCCAAGGTTCATGATGTTTTCCACGTCTCGCAACTCAGGCGTTGCTTTTCAGATCCTATCCGTGAAGTGGACCACGGAACGCTTGATCTCCAAGATAACCTTTCATACCGAGAATACCCCGTGCGTATTCTTGATCAAGCTGAGCGTACCACTCGACGTCGAAACCTCAAGTTTCTTAAAGTTCAATGGTCAAATCATTCTGAAAAGGAGGCAACTTGGGAAAGAGAGGATCGTCTCCGACTTGAATATCCTGCGTTATTCCCGACGACTTCTAAATCTCGGGACGAGATTCTTTTGAGTGGGGGTGAGTTGTCACATCCGTAACCCTTAAGCAAGATAGCCTTGTGCTCATGTCTTCTTTGCATTTGCATCTAAGAATTTTCAACAAGAACAAGAAAGTGGCAAAGGAAAAACTCAAAAACCCTAGCCACTACTTTAAATAAAGAAATTCTCAAACTAGCTAAAATCAATGAACCCAAAATGGCCTCAAGAAATGTTCAAACCTTCTGTTAAATCATGAAAGTAAATGAGCATTGGAGAAAACTATTTTCTTGACACTTTAAGCTTTTTAAACTAATGCAAAAAGCCACTGGTTTCAAACTTTAAATTTGAAATCAGAATCTATAAATTTTCAAAAATGTTGAAAACTTTGGAAATGGTTGGGAAGATTATAACAATATTTCAGGAGGTCTAAAATAGTTTTTACTTTTTGTTTTGGAGCTGAAATAAATAGCAAAACAATAGTTAGCAAAACAGAAAAACAAAAACAGAAAAAAATGGGAAACCCTTACCTGTCGCCTAGTCTGGCCCGGCCCATCTCCCTCGCTCGTCCCCTCCCTCGCGCTAGTAGGAGCAGGAGGTGGCCGCCGCCTCCTCCGGCGCGGCCAAGCACCTGTGCGCCTGCCTGGCCGCCTCCTCGCGCTGGCAAGGCCGGGGATAAGCTCCCCAGGGTCTCCTCTATCCATTCCCCAACACCGTTCTTCCTCTCCTCTCGGATCTTGCCCTCCCTCCTGCTGCCGCCATTGGAGCCGAGCTCGAGCTCGAGCCGTAGCACCTCTAGCCATGGAAACCCTCCTCCGAGTAGTCTGTTAGCTCCGCCTCGTCGCCCTGGTCATGTCTGTAGAAGCCGAAGCTTTCCCAAGCTCTGCATCGCCCCAACGCCGTCGTCTTCCACCTCCGGCCGCTGGACCTCTCCCGTCGATTCGCTCCCTCCGGCGCATCCCCGAGCCCCTCAACAGCACCATCGGAACCGCCGTGAGCTCGTCGTCGTTTCCCCTCTCGCCCCACGCTCTCCCGTGCATCGTATCCTAGTTCCCCACCAAGGCCGAGAGCTCCTCGCCGCCGGCCATGTCGTCGCCGTCGCTGTGGTGTCCGATCCACGCGCTCGAGCTAGGGTTCGAGCTCCTGGAGCCTCCAGGAGCGTGATGAGCCCCTCAGCTGCCCTCCCCGTGCCCTAGAACCATCGCTCATAGAAGGCCGAGCTTCGGCCGCCGCTCTGGCTTGTCGCCGGCGCCTCTCCCGGCGACCCTAGCCTCCCCTGATGCCCCTGCTAGATCGGCCACTTCGCCAGCGTGCCGTAGCTGCAAACCGCGTTCGTTTTGGTGCTGTGCAGCGCCGTTTAGGTCGCCTCCGGCGAGCCCTCCGCCGCGGGCCTGGTCGCCGGCGACCACCCTCCGGTGGGGGTCGACGTGGCAAAGCTAACCCAGCAGCTCAGGGCTTAATCACTCGCTGACAAGTGGGCCCAAGGCCAAGTCAAACCTCAATTAGGACTGGTCAGCGCGGGATTAGTCCCAGAGAGGCTGACCAGTGGGGCCCCCCTGTCAGGTTTGACCTGAACAGGTCGGCTGACCTGCTGACGTCAGTCTGATGCAATAATTAGAATTTCCTGTATAAAACTAATTCCAGGAAATTGCTAAAACTTGTAAAAATCATAGAAATTAATCTGTAACTCCAATGAAAATAATTTATATATGAAAAAGTATCAGAAAAATTCAAGGATTCTGATTATGCTATTTTCAACTATGTTTGAAAAAGTTACAGAACCCTAAAATGTGGAATAAGGAATAATTCAATTCTCATAATTACTTTTTAAATGGAATTTGGAAAAATATTCAAATTTCATTATGATTGCAATGATCACACACTGTCCTAGATACAAATCAGTACCATAACATGACATCTCATGCAAGCTAACATCAAGTTGATCTGAGCATCAGGTCGAATCAATTAAACCGGTATCCGAGAATACCCCGTTTGAATTGCTATTCGAATGTGATTCAAATCAACTCTAAACCTAATACATGTTGAAAATAATAACTTATCACTTTGCATTCTCATGCCATGCTCATGCATCATTTTGATTGCATATGATTGTTATTGAATGTTGCCATTCATTTCGGTAGGCTCCGCACCCCCGGATTCCACCGAATATCCGTCTGACGGATATCGTTCCTCCTCTGAGCAACAAGGCAAGCAACCCCTTTGATCATCCCGATAATTCCCATGTTCTTGCTCCTGCACTTATTTATTGCATTAGGATCAAATGCTACAACTGTTTTTGCCACGTTAGTTGAACCCACTTCCTTTGCATGACCTAACCTTGTCACAGTAAATAGCCGAACCTTGCAACCTAGCATACCTGGTAGTTGCTTGAGCTATGATGTGCCTTATCCTGCTATGCATGCTATGCTTAGAGTTGTGTATGGTCTGTCATCTGGGAGATGAACAGAAATGTGGAATGTGTTCGGTGAGCAAAGGTTGTGTGTTGAACTTGATTTGGTAAAGGTACCGGTGAAAGGCTGTGTACGGGTACATGGCGGGTTGTTTCATTGGAACCGTCCTTAGGAACTGAGTTCCGTGTATGTAATCCAAGACTAGATACTACCACATGCTGGGCCCTGAAATATGACCCCGCTCGGCCTATTAATCGTGTAGTACTCGGTCCAGGAGTTGCAAGTAGTTTCTGGTGTTTATAGTAATGCTGGAGGCCGTGCATGGTGTTGACCTGAGAGGTGGACCGTGATGCGGTAGGCAGTGGCACGGTGTACCAAGTGGCACCCAGATGGTGGGCTTGGGAACCCTGCGCACATCGTTTGAGGCCGTGGCGGAAACCTCGCCGGACTTCCGTACGGGTTACTCTCAGATAGGCGATAAACCTAGACTAGGTACTAGTGTGGTTAACGGTCGTGGCCGACTCCCTCGCCGGGCTTCCGCTTGAAGGTTGCCGAGGTGCATGACGTGCACATGGCGATAAGTGGCGAGAGCGTATGTGACGAAGTACACCCCTGCAGGGTTATGATCTATTCGAATAGCCGCGTCCGCGGATATGGACTACTTGGAGACATATGTTGTTCATAGATAACTTCAATGGCTACTCATAAAATTGCCAAGATAAGCGTGAGTGTCGTGGACGGCATTTCCGTATTGAGACGGAATGATTCCACGATAGTGTATTGTTGTGGTGTTAATGGACTCGTGTGCGAGAAATCAAGTTGTCAAAATTATTTAAAATGCAAGTTGTCTAGCCACGAGTCAAATGCTGGCTTTCTGCATGAAACCCCACAATACCTTTTGATACCTTGCATGAGTAGTTAGTTCTCCTAAAGTCTTGCTGAGTACCTTCGTACTCATGTTTTCTTAATAAATGTTGCAGAGGTTGCTAATGACCCTAATGGAGGGTTCTTTGTAGACATCGACGACGACGAGTAGCTGGTGTCCCAGCTACGATCTGGCCCTACGTTGGATCTGTAGTATAGTCAGGCCATGTGCCTTTAGTTGCCCTGTCTGTACTCAGACAGTTTAAAACTCTTCCGCTGGCTTGTAATTGTACGACTGCTATTATGGGTCGTGAGACCCTTAATGTGTAATATTATGTGCGTGGCTCTTCCGAGCCTCTTAAATAAAGGTTGTATGTTTGTGGTTATGTTGTGATGCCATCGATGTATCTATACATATCGGTATGCCATGCGTACGTGTGTCGTACTTGATATGTATGGGGTTCGATTACCTAGTCGTGAACTTTACTAGCACTCCTTACAAGGAAATGCCCCTTTGTGATCCAATGAGCCTTGGTAGTTCGCTACTGCTCCGGACACATTGGTTGACCGGCATGTGTCCTTCTTAGCTGCTGTGTCTGTCCTCTTTGGGGAAATGTCACGCGATGTAATGGAGTCCTTGTAGCTTGCTACGACTCGTCTACATTCGCTGATGACCGACACCTGCTTTGTTGGGTCATGTATGCCTGTCCTTGTGCGGAACTGCCACTTTGGTTTATGACTAGACATGTCGATCCGGGTTCTTTGACATTGGAATGCTAGCGACACTATTGCATACGTGAGTAAAAAGACGCAAACGGTCCCCGCTAAGGTAAGGCTGGAGCCGAGGAGTTAACCGTGCGTGAGACCGCAAAGGGATGCGATGTGTTACAGGCTAGATTCCTATGGCTTAGGATCGGGGTCCCGACAGCGTTGGTATCAGAGCCTGACTGACTGTAGGATTACTAAGCCAAACTGGTCGGAGTTGAGTCTAGAATTGCTTTAGTTATATATAAGGGAATTGTTTGTGGAAGGGAACGTAAGACTCTTGTTCTCTTCTCAAGTTATTCTATTCTGGTCATCCTCGTCTCTCTGCGGGAATTAAGGACTAGGTTACTCATCTTCTTCTAGGCTCGTGTTCTGATCGGTAGATTATAGGACTACGGGTCGAGAGATATTGGGTTTCTTTTATTCCTAGGAAGCAGGAAGTAAGTTTGATAATCAGAGAGTGGAACTTGATAGTTGAGTGGTTACGCTATTCCATTTTGGGTTGTCTCAAAATTTGTTTTTGAGCATTTACAGCCGTTATGCTGCCCAATTTTGCATTCAGAGCTCTAATGCTTTTGCATTACTCTCTATTTACAGATGCCTGGCCGTCCTTCTCGTCAGGTGGTACGTCTGACCAGGTGCATTGATGTGGCGGGTCATACGGCCATGCTGGTCAGGGTGATGTCGGTGTGCGGTTACCGCTGGTACCCCGAGTACACGGTAGAGGAACAGTACCGAGACTTCAACCAGAGCCAGTACATCTGCACTGTTAGGGTATTTCCAGATTACCCTGGAGCTGAGGAGCCAATCCATTGGTCCTATGGGTTGGGAGTCACTGTTGACATGGCAGTACAAGATGCTGCCTATTCAATGCTGACCATTATGAGAGCGATACATGCACTGCTGCAGAATTCAGACTTCTGCTATGTTCCGGCCTCTCAGCCTAGTGAAGAGGGATACCTCAGTGGAGTCTATTTTGATTCTTCTATGGAGGATCTACTTCTGCAGTCCACTGTTGAGATGCTAGAGAACAGAGATAGGGATCCTCGTGCTCTCCGTATGGAGCATTATGCTACTCGTGCCCGTCTGTGGACAGCTTTGACGCAGCTGGCACCGTTAGTCCAGACAGGGTATGGAGAGATGGAGATGCTGAACCCTGTTAGGACCCATCTTCCGGCCCACGTTGACTGGCCAGCTATAGGAGGAGTCACACCTCTTCGGGGACCCCTCTTACCACCAGTCAGGGGACCAAGGCCACATCCGTGTCCTTATGGATCCCAGGGATCTCAGGCTAGAGTGTTTCCTGATCCGCAGGTTGAGCTTCCAGGTCATGGAGGTAATCTCTATGAGATGTTCTATGCAGATGCCTGAGCTGTGAGCGGAAGGATAGTATGGTAGTAGCCGTACGTTCACAGTCCTGCGTGACTTGTGAAGTATGGTTGCAATGTGAAATGAATTCCGGAGGCCTAGATAAATAATGTATAGGCAGCTTGTAAGCCTCTGATGAGTAGTTTCACAATTTCAGTAGTTTGCTCTTCGGTTAGGGTTGTACTGAACTATGTAAGGGTGTGTATGAACCATGGTGTATATATAGCAGTTGCTTGTTACCATGCTGTTCGGATATTCATTTCTGCATTCCGTGTGTTCAGTACATTCTTAATCCATAGCTAGTATTGATATGATATTGGTCTAAGCTATGAGTTTGTTTGTCAGGATGGTGTTCACCAGGTTGAACCGTGCCCCTGCTCATGAGCAAGGTGAGGGTAGTCAAGCGTCGCAGGAAGACCTGCCTCACCCACCTTCTCTGGTGGAAGTGATGCTTGAGGCAGAAAGAAACAAAAGGGAGACCAACCGACTGCTAGAGCGTATTGAGCAGAATACGGCTCGACAGCCTAGGAATGATGCAGTGTCCCTCAATGACTTTGTGAAGCTGAATCCTCCAAAGTTTCATCATTCCGTCGATCCCCTCGACGCTGATGACTGGCTGTGCAGCATCTCACGCAAGATTCGCTCTGCGAATGTGTCTGAGGCCGACAAGGTGACCTTCGCGGCGTATTTCCTGGAAGGACCCGCCAATCTGTGGTGGGAGAATTTTGAAGCTATGCGTCCCGCTGAACCAGTGGCCACATGGGCGGACTTCAGCGCAGCTTTTCGTCTGCACCATATTCTAGAGGGCCTGATGGACAGAAAGAGAGAGGAGTTCTGTGCCTTCACTCAGGGCAAGTTGTCTGTGGATGCCTATAGCCGCGAGTTCGGTAACCTCGCCCGCTATGCAACAGAGGAGGTGTCTACTGACGCCAAGAAGCAAGCAAGATTCCGTAAGGGTCTGAGCCCTGAGCTCCGTCGTGATCTTCGCCTCCATGAGTGTGCAAGTTTTCAAGCCCTGGTCAACAAAGCGATCAGTGCCGAGACTGGTCATACTGACTTCGAAGCCACAAGGAAGCACTCCCGTGACTTTGGCTCGTCTTCTGGTTTCGCGTTTCCAAAACGTAGGCTTTGGGTTCCAAACAGTTCTCTGCCACCAAGATACCCTCCGAGGCCATCCTACGTGGCGCCTCAGACGAATCAGGCCAACCCTCCAACAAAAGCTTATGGTGGTCCAGCTAGCAATGCTGCACCACGTGCCAACCAGGTGATATGCTACAAGTGTGGAGAACCAGGGCACTATTCCCGTGAGTGTCCTCAGAATGTGGGTGCCAAGCAACCCGGAAAGTCCGTCGGGCAGGCCAAGTCGGGCAAAGCTTATTATGTGAAGCCAACTCCTGCACGTGGCCGTGTGAACTATGTGTCAGCAGAAGAAGCTGTAGAGGATCCCGACGTTATGCTGGGTACGCTTCTTGTTAATCATCACCCAACGTCCGTTCTCTTTGACACTGGGTCTTCTCATTCCTTCATTTCAAAAAGTTATGCACAATTGCATAACATGTCTTTTTGTGATATGCCAATCCCATTGGTTGTCCAAACCCCTGGTAGTAAATGGCAAACCTCTAGGATAACCTATGACAATGAAATTCTAGTAGACAGGCAAGTTTTTCTAGCCTCATTGATAGCCTTGAAATCTTCGGATATTAATATCATCTTGGGCATGGACTGGATGTCAGCTCACTATGCCAAGATTGATACTCATTCTAGAAATGTCCAGCTTACCCATCCCTCGGGTGAGATAGTAAATGTCTCTACTCGAGTTGCCAAATGCCAACTCTATTCCCTAAATGCCAACCCTCTTCCGGAACTTGAAAAAATTCCGGTAGTCCGTGACTTCCCGGATGTTTTTCCAGAGGAACTGCCAGGAATTCCACCTGACAGAGATGTAGAGTTTGTAATAGATCTTGTTCTGGGAACTGTCCCAATAGCCAGAAGACCTTATAAGATGGCACCCCTGGAGCTAGCCGAACTTAAGAAGCAATTAGATGAGGCCTTGAACAAGGGTTTCATTCGTCCTAGCTCTTCTCCTTGGGCTTGTCCCGTCCTCTTCGTCAAGAAGAAAGACGGAACGGATCGGATGGTTGTAGATTACCGACCAGTTAATCTGGTCACCATTAAGAACAAGTATCCGCTCCCCAGGATCAACGACTTGTAGGATTAGCTCGCTGGATCCTCAGTCTTCTCCAAAATGGATTTGAGGTTGGGATACCATCAAATCAAGATTAAGAACGGGGACATTCCAAAAACGGCTTTTGTTACTCGTTATGGCCAATATGAGTACACCGTTATGTCCTTCGGTTTAACCAATGCCCCAGCCACCTTCTCTCGACTGATGAACTCAATCTTCATGGAGTATTTGGATAAATTCGTCGTGGTATACCTCGATGATATTCTCATCTACTCGAAGAATGAACAAGAACATGCCGAGCATCTAAGGCTGGTATTGATGAAACTTCGAGAGCATCGCCTTTATGCCAAATTTTCAAAATGTGAATTCTGGTTACCAGAAGTGACCTATCTAGGCCACGTAATCTCTGGTAAGGGTATTGCTGTCAATCCCGAGAGAGTTCAAGCTGTCCTTGATTGGACTCAACCTGAATCGGTTAAGCAAGTTAGGAGTTTTCTTGGTCTAGCGAGCTATTGTCGCCGCTTTGTCGAGAATTTCTCCAAGGTTGCAAAGCCTCTAACTGAACTCCTCAAGAAGGATGAAAAGTTCGAGTGGACACCACAGTGTGAGCATAGTTTTCAGGAACTGAAAAGACGCCTGACTTCCGCACTGTGTTGCTACCACCAGATTTTTCTAAGGACTTTGTTATCTATTGCGACGCCTCGCGACAAGGATTAGGTTGCATTCTCATGCAAGATCGTCATGTGATCGCATACGCATCTCGACAGTTGCGTCCACATGAGGATAATTATCCCACACAAGACCTTGAGCTGGCAGCTGTGGTCCATGCATTAAAACCTGGCGACATTACCTTCTGGGTAATCGTTGCGAAATATTCACTGATCACCAAAGTCTGAAATATATCTTCACCCAGCCGGATTTGAATCTCAGGCAAAGACGGTGGGTTGAGTTGATCTCGGATTACGACTTAGGGATAACTTACACCCCGGGGAAGGCCAATGTTATGGCCGATGCGCTAAGTCGTAAATCTTATTGTAACAATTTGATGCTACAACAAGGTCAACCACATCTCCATGAGGACTTTCGGAACTTGAATCTTCATATTGTTCCTCAAGGATTCCTTTCTACCCTGGTGGCGAAGCCTACTCTTAAGGATCAAATTATAGCTGGCCAAAAGCGTGACAAGGGTATATCAAGGATCAAGGAGAATATTTTTAGCGGAAACGCTAAAGAATTTTCCATGAACGATCAAGGTGTTGAGTTCTTCTAGAATCGTTTAGTGGTTCCTAAGAACCCACATCTAAGGCAGTTAATCCTTAAGGAGGCTCATGATTCTCCTCTCACCATTCACCCCGGTAGTACTAAGATGTATCAGGACCTACGCGAGAGGTTCTGGTGGACTAGGATGAAGAGAGAAATTACTGAGTTCGTTGCTAACTGCGACGTTTGTCGTCGAGTTAAGGCAGAACATCAAAGGCCTGCTGGCACCCTTCAACCTCTAGATATTCCTGAATGGAAATGGGATAAAGTTAGCATGGATTTCATTACCGGATTTCCCAAGACCAAGAAAGGAAATAATGCTATCTTTGTGGTCATTGACCGTCTTTCCAAAGTGGCTCATTTTCTCCCTGTTCGTGAGAGTATAACAGCTAGCTAGCTAGCAGAGTTATATATCTCTCGAATAGTGTCTCTTCATGGTGTTCCCCTGGAGATTAACTCGGACCGTGGAAGTATCTTTACTTCTCGCTTCTGGGAAAGTTTTCAGAATGCCATGGGGACTCACCTATCTTTTAGCACTGCTTTCCATCCCCAATCAAGTGGTCAAGTAGAAAGAGTGAATCAAATTCTAGAAGATATGCTCCGAGCTTGTGTTATCTCGTTCGGTATGAATTGGGAGAAGTGTCTTCCATTCGCCGAATTCGCTTATAACAATAGTTACCAATCAAGTTTGGGAAAGCCCCTTTTGAAGTTCTCTATGGACGAAGATGTCGAACACCTCTTAATTGGTCAGAAACCGGAGAGAGGAAACTCTTTGGTCCGGATATGATCCAGGATGCAGAAGAGCAGGTTCGCATTATTCGTGAAAAGTTGAAAACAGCCCAGTCTCGTCAAAAGAGCCAATATGATCATCATCATAAGGCTGTGACCTTTGAAGTTGACGAGAAGGCTTACCTTCGGGTTACACCTTTGAAGGGTACCCATCGTTTCGGTATCAAGGGCAAGTTGGCTCCTCGTTACATTGGTCCTTTTCGCATTCTTGCCAAACGAGGAGAAGTTGCCTACCAGTTGGAACTTCCTCCGCATCTTTCCAAGGTTCATGATGTTTTCCACGTCTCGCAACTCAGGCGTTGCTTTTCAGATCCTATCCGTGAAGTGGACCACGGAACGCTTGATCTCCAAGATAACCTTTCTTACCGAGAATACCCCGTGTGTATTATTGATCAAGCTGAGCGTACCACTCGACGTCGAAACCTCAAGTTTCTTAAAGTTCAATGGTCAAATCATTCTGAAAAGGAGGCAACTTGGGAAAGAGAGGATCGTCTCCGACTTGAATATCCTGCGTTATTCCCGACGACTTCTAAATCTCGGGACGAGATTCTTTTGAGTGGGGGTGAGTTGTCACATCCGTAACCCTTAAGCAAGATAGCCTTGTGCTCATGTCTTCTTTGCATTTGCATCTAAGAATTTTCAACAAGAACAAGAAAGTGGCAAAGGAAAAACTCAAAAACCCTAGCCACTACTTTAAATAAAGAAATTCTCAAACTAGCTAAAATCAATGAACCCAAAATGGCCTCAAGAAATGTTCAAACCTTCTGTTAAATCATGAAAGTAAATGAGCATTGGAGAAAACTATTTTCTTGACACTTTAAGCTTTTTAAACTAATGCAAAAAGCCACTGGTTTCAAACTTTAAATTTGAAATCAGAATCTATAAATTTTCAAAAATGTTGAAAACTTTGGAAATGGTTGGGAAGATTATAACAATATTTCAGGAGGTCTAAAATAGTTTTTACTTTTTGTTTTGGAGCTGAAATAAATAGCAAAACAATAGTTAGCAAAACAGAAAAACAAAAACAGAAAAAAATGGGAAACCCTTACCTGTCGCCTAGCCTGGCCCGACCCATCTCCCTCGCTCGTCCCCTCCCCCGCGCCAGTTGGAGCAGGAGGTGGCCGTCGCCTCCTCCGGCGCGGCCACGCACCTGTGCGCCTGCCTGGCCGCCACCTCGCACTGGCAAGGCCGGGGATAAGCTCCCCAGGGTCTCCTCTATCCATTCCCCAGCACCGTTCTTCCTCTCCTCTCGGATCTTGCCCTCCCTCCTGCTGCCGCCATTGGAGCCGAGCTCGAGCTCGAGCCGCAGCACCTCTAGCCATGGAAACCCTCCTCCGAGTAGTCTGTTAGCTCCGCCTCGTCACCCTGGTCATCTCTGCAGAAGCCGAAGCTTTCCCAAGCTTTGCATCGCCCCCAACGCCGTCGTCTTCCACCTCCGGCCGCCGGACCTCTCTCGTCGATTCGCTCCCTCCGGCGCATCCCCGAGCCCCTCAACAGCACCATCGGAACCGCCGTGAGCTCATCGTCGTTTCCCCTCTCGCCCCACGCTCTCCCGTGCGTCGTATCCTAGTTCCCCACCAAGGCCGAGAGCTCCTCACCGCCGGCCATGTCGTCGCCGTCGCTGTGGTGTCCGATCCAGGCGCTCGAGCTAGGGTTCGAGCTCCTGGAGCCTCCAGGAGCGTGATGAGCCCCTCAGCTGCCCTCCCCGCGCCCTAGAACCATCGCTCGTAGAAGGCCGAGCTTCGGCCGCCGCTCCGGCTCGTCGCCGGCGCCTCTCCCGGCGACCCTAGCCTCCCCTGATGCCCCTGCCAGATCGGCCACTTCGCCAGCGTGCCGTAGCTGCAAACCGCGTTCGTTTTGGTGCTGTGCAGCGCCGTTTAGGTCGCCTCCGGCGAGCCCTCCGCCGCGGGCCTGGTCGCCGGCGACCACCCTCCGGTGGGGGTCGACGTGGCAAAGCTAACCCAGCAGCTCAGGGCTTAATCACTCGCTGACAAGTGGGCCCAAGGCCAAGTCAAACCTCAATTAGGACTGGTCAGCGCGGGATTAGTCCCAGAGAGGCTGACCAGTGGGGCCCCCCTGTCAGGTTTGACCTGAACAGGTCGGCTGACCTGCTGACGTCAGTCTGATGCAATAATTAGAATTTTCAGTATAAAACTAATTCCACGAAATTGCTAAAACTTGTAAAAATCATAGAAATTAATCTGTAACTCCAATGAAAATAATTTATATATGAAAAAGTATCAGAAAAATTCAAGGATTCTGATTATGCTATTTTCAACTATGTTTGAAAACGTTACAGAACCCTAAAATGTGGAATAAGGAATAATTCAATTCTCATAATTACTTTTTAAATGGAATTTGGAAAAATATTCAAATTTCATTATGATTGCAATGATCACACACTGTCCTAGATACAAATCAGTACCATAACATGACATCTGATGCAAGCTAACATCAAGTTGATCTGAGCATCAGGTCGAATCAATTAAACCGGTATCCGAGAATACCCCGTTTGAATTGCTATTCGAATGTGATTCAAATCAACTCTAAACCTAATACATGTTGAAAATAATAACTTATCACTTTGCATTCTCATGCCATGCTCATGCATCATTTTGATTGCATATGATTGTTATTGAATGTTGCCATTCATTTCGGTAGGCTCCGCACCCCCGGATTCCACCGAATATCCGTCTGACGGATATCGTTCCTCCTCTGAGCAACAAGGCAAGCAACCCCTTTGATCATCCCGATAATTCCCATGTTCTTGCTCCTGCACTTATTTATTGCATTAGGATCAAATGCTACAACTGTTTTTGCCACGTTAGTTGAATCCACTTCCTTTGCATGACCTAACCTTGTCACAGTAAATAGCCGAACCTTGCAACCTAGCATACCTGGTAGTTGCTTGAGCTATGATGTGCCTTATCCTGCTATGCATGCTATGCTTAGAGTTGTGTATGGTCTGTCATCTGGGAGATGAACAGAAATGTGGAATGTGTTCGGTGAGCAAAGGTTGTGTGTTGAACTTGATTTGGTAAAGGTACCGGTGAAAGGCTGTGTACGGGTACATGGCGGGTTGTTTCATTGGAACCGTCCTTAGGAACTGAGTTCCGTGTATGTAATCCAAGACTAGATACTACCACATGCTGGGCCCTGAAATATGACCCCGCTCGGCCTATTAATCGTGTAGTACTCGGTCCAGGAGTTGCAAGTAGTTTCTGGTGTTTATAGTAATGCTGGAGGCCGTGCATGGTGTTGACCTGAGAGGTGGACCGTGATGCGGTAGGCAGTGGCACGGTGTACCAAGTGGCACCCGGATGGTGGGCTTGGGAACCCTGCGCACATCGTTTGAGGCCGTGGCGGAAACCTCGCCGGACTTCCGTACGGGTTACTCTCAGATAGGCGATAAACCTAGACTAGGTACTAGTGTGGTTAACGGTCGTGGCCGACTCCCTCGCCGGGCTTCCGCTTGAAGGTTGCCGAGGTGCATGACGTGCACATGGCGATAAGTGGCGAGAGCGTATGTGACGAAGTACACCCCTGCAGGGTTATGATCTATTCGAATAGCCGCGTCCGCGGATATGGACTACTTGGAGACATATGTTGTTCATAGATAACTTCAATGGCTACTCATAAAATTGCCAAGATAAGCGTGAGTGTCATGGACGGCATTTCCGTATGGAGACGGAATGATTCCACGATAGTGTATTGTTGTGGTGTTAATGGACTCGTGTGCGAGAAATCAAGTTGTCAAAATTATTTAAAATGCAAGTTGTCTAGCCACGAGTCAAATGCTAGCTTTCCGCATGAAACCCCACAATACCTTTTGATACCTTGCATGAGTAGTTAGTTCTCCTAAAGTCTTGCTGAGTACCTTCGTACTCATGTTTGCTTAATAAATGTTGCAGAGGTTGCTAATGACCCTAGTGGAGGGTTCTTCGTAGACATCGACGACGATGAGTAGCTGGTGTCCCAGCTACGATCTGGCCCTACGTTGGATCTGTAGTATAGTCAGGCCATGTGCCTTTAGTTGCCCTGTCTGTACTCAAACAATTTAAAACTCTTCCGCTGGCTTGTAATTGTATGACTGCTATTATGGGTCGTGAGACCCTTAATGTGTAATATTATCTGTGTGGCTCTTCCGAGCCTCTTAAATAAAGGTTGTATGTTTATGGTTATGTTGTGATGCCATCGATGTATCTATACATATCGGTATGCCATGCGTACGTGTGTCGTACTTGATATGTATGGGGTTCGATTACCTAGTCGTGAACTTTAGTAGGACTCCTTACAAGGAAATGCCCCTTTGTGATCCAATGAGCCTTGGTAGTTCGCTACTGCTCCGGACACATTGGTTGACCGGCATGTGTCCTTCTTAGCTGCTGTGTCTGTCCTCTTTGGGGAAATGTCACGCGATGTAATGGAGTCCTTGTAGCTTGCTACGACTCGTCTACATTCGCTGATGACCGACACCTGCTTTGCTGGGTCATGTATGCCTGTCCTTGTGCGGAACTGCCACTTTGGTTTATGACTAGACATGTCGATCCGGGTTCTTTGACATTGGAATGCTAGCGACACTATTGCATACGTGAGTCAAAAGACGCAAACGGTCCCGGCTAAGGTAAGGCTGCAGCCGAGGAGTTAACCGTGCGTGAGACCGCAAAGGGATGCGATGTGTTACAGGCTAGATTCCTATGGCTTAGGATCGGGGTCCCGACAGTAACTCTAGATGTTGTGCCCTTAAATTTGTGTGAAGGTTTTCTCATGAAAATGATCATAGATGTTGTGTCCTTAAATTTGCTTATGGTGTATGGTTACTTCTGTTTAGATGTTGTGAGCTATGAGTTTAGGTGTTGCAATGATCACACATGTTGTTTCAGTGTTGCTTCACTGATTAGACATGCTGCAAAAAAAACCTTGGCAAACTATCTAGGGTAACTATCTATGTTTGTATAGGAGATCATGTGTGCAAAATTTGAGGTGATTTAGAGGATGTCAAAGAAAGTTCAATTTGAGAAATGTGCTCCAAATGAGCTCCCACGCTAGGGTAAACAACCCCATTTGTAATCAAGTTTTTCTGGACCTACTCTAAATGAGCCAAATGTTTTTATTAACACCTATTCAATCTATATAGTGTAGATTCGAAGTCTCACTATTTTTTGAATTAATCTTCATATTGTTACATTTTCTTTTGAAAAATATGCTTTAATATAAAAACTATTAAAAACACGTTTAAAATATGAAAATGTAAAACTAAGTTCAAATCGTTCTTATTCACTTTGAAATAAAGCTTTGGTGATTTTTTTTGATTTTTTTAATTTTTTCAAAAACAGAAGGTAACCCTACCTCATCTCCTTGAACTCTATGAAATCTTGTAGGTGATAGTTCATATGTGTGAAGGTTTTCTAGTGAAAATGACCATAGACCAAGTTTATGATTTCTGGTTGCTAACATGTCACATCAGACAACATTGTGCGCATGTTTCATATTTTTTGATTTTTTTTAAATTAATGGTGCTCATTTGACCTCGATCGTGCCAGCTAGGGTTTTTCGTGAAAATGACCATAGACCAAGTTTAGTATTTTTCCTCGTTAGTGTGTCTTATAAAACAACGAACGGCGAAGGTTTCATATTTTTCGAATTTTTTAAACTAGTTATGCTCAATCAAAGCTTTCATAACCCCGTTGACCAGCTCAAAACCCTTCTAAACCCCGCAGGGTTTCGCCTAACCTAGCTCTCAACGTCACCCGTCCGATCACACCCTGGCGCCAAGCGACAGCCCTCGGATGGGGTCTTCTAGAAGAATTTCGGTGGACAAGCTGCGTGCAGGCTTCGGGCCGTTGGATCACAAGGACGGCTCCGCATCATTGGATCGTGGGGCGATCCGCGAGAGGCGATTCTGTTGGTCACTGACTCCGCATCGTTTTTTTGCATCGTTTTTTGCATCATTTTTTTGCACCGTTTTTTGCGTCGTTTTTTTGCATCGTTTTTTGCACCGTTTTTTGCACCGTTTTATGCGTCTTTTTTGCATCTTTTTTTGCAACGTTTTTTGCATCGTTTTTTTGCATCGTTTTTTGCATCGTGTGTGAACGTGCTGGCTCTTTCACATTTCACCACAGTTTCCCACGCGTGTACATTTGATCACAGTCCACTCATCAAACCAACCATAGTTTCCCACGCGTGTACACTCCTGATGCCGCGGTGGGTGTGAAAACGGGGTGGTTTAGGGTTTAGGTTACAATGGCTATTTAAGCCGAACGGACACTGCCCTCCCACAACTGTAGCTCTTCGCGTGCTCTATTTTTCCGCCGGCCCGAGCACACCCCTCTCCCAGCACATCAGCCATGCCACCGTGCCGCCAGTACTACACGATCGAAGAACGTCTCTACCTCCTTCGGCGGGCCCAATTGTGGAGGGAAGCGGGGCTACCTCTAGAGGATTTTGGGGTGCTGGAGGATGAGGTGCCGGAGGAGGCGTCGGAGGAGGATCCGGACGTGGAGGCTCTGCCGCAGGAGCCGGAAGTGGAGGCGCCGCCGGTCTACTATGTGTGGCCCGACCAAGTGGTGTTCCTCAACTCCATTCGCTCGGAAGCACCTACGCAGGCCCGATGTCTTCGTCAGCGGCAGATGCAGGCAGCGCGGGCGGCGCAAGAGGAGGCACAGGTGGTGGCCCGGGAGGACTAGGCTCCGGCCATCTCCGACGATGAAGACGCATAGTGCACTAGGGAGTACGTAGGATATATATCGTAGGCTTCCCTATATTTTATGCTTTCGTTATTATGCTCTCTGAGCTATGTTTGTTGAAGCATCAACATGTATGCTTTCTTTATTATGCTCTCTGAGCTATGTTTGTTGATGCTTCAAAATGTTGATACTTCAAAAAATATATTACATGTTTTTGTTGATGCTTCAAAGCCCGAAACCCCCAAATACCTAAAACCTAGCTCGATCAGTGGCAGTGAATGTCGCTGTGTCCGTGATGGCACGCATGCAGGCAGTCTAGCTCGATCACATGGCATGCACAGCAGGCTTCGCCGCTTCGGTATCATGGCGGCGCACATCGATCGGTATGTCCCGTGGCGGCTCACAGGAAGGCTGCATCCATGGCGGGGCGCATCGACGCATGCTGGCAGGCAGGCAGGCAGACGGTCCATGTCGTGCATGCATAGCTTAACTTTTATTGCCACGTTTAATAGATGCGAGTGGATCGGGGAGACAAGCGTGTGACATGAGACGAACCAGCAGCAGCGACCGTCCCTGCGTCCTTGGCAGCTAGCATGCAGAAAGAGGCCGGTCGGCATACGTGGCAGCGGGCATCAGCGCATGGAGGCAGGCTAGCTACGTGCATGCATAGCAGGCTCATGTCGTTACGGCGCGCGTAGGGCCCAGCAGTGACCGATGGAGGCAGGTGCATGCAAAGCAGGCTCATGTCGTTACGGCGCATGCAGGGCCCAACAATCTAACCACGGCCCAACGGGCTAACCACGGCACCATCCGTCGCGACCCCACTAATCAGTTCCAACGGGGGACATAGTCAGCGCGGCCCCACTCGTGAGAGTTAACGGTCAAAGCACTGACCCGGCGTCATCCACCGTTTGTGACCAGTTCTGAGGGTTTCGGCCAAGGGAGTGGGGAAAAGTGAGCAAAATTTAATAGCGTGGGGATGAATGAGTAGAGCTAACGAACGAGGGGCACAAAAATAAAAATCCATTTATATTTTCTCATTGAGAATTGCCATATCACATCTTTGTTGACAATATCATTAAGATGAGTAAGTTGTTTGTTAAGCCTAGCTAAAGCAAACATCTTCCTTTGTGTTAGCATTTTCACTTCTTGACTAATAACATGTTCTTTCAAAAAGCTTCATTTGATCTCGTCAAAATATAAGAGGAAGAGCAGAAGTTAAAAGTTATTAGTTGTTCTTTGACCAAGGAAATGTTTGCCATGGTTTGATGAGTTTCCTTAGCCCTACTTTTAATTGTGATTGATATTACTCTTTCATATGGGCCTTATGAGTTGAGATTGATGTTGAGGATGGTTGAGTTTAGTAGAGAAATTATGATGCTTCTTGTCCGTATTCGTATTTATCGACACTTCACTCTCTAAACTTGTGGATAGGTTTACCGAGCTCAGTATTCGCTTGGGGACAAGCAAGGTCTAAGCTTGGGGGAGTTGATACGTCCAAAATGCATCACTATTTTGTATCATAATTTTCCACTATTCATTGATATATTTCATAATATGATGATGTACTTATAGTGTTTTGGCTTATTTTACACATTTTACAAATTTCTGGAGCCGAATCAGCAAACGCAGGATTCAGCGGAGAAAATAGCATGAAGAGTTACGATATCAGAACATCTCCAACTGCGCTGAAATTTACGGGGAAGAAGTTTTCGAACGAATCATGAAGACAGGCCGAAGAAGGGCCAGAGGGGGCCATCAGGCACCCAGGCGACCTGGTGGCACGGGTCACCCCTAGGCCGCGCCCAGAGGCCGCCTGGGTGGTGGGTCCCGCCTCCTATGCTCTCCTTTGGCCTATATCACCCTCTTGACCTAAAAGTTACGGGAACAAAAGTTTTTTCGGAGTTCCGCAGCCGCTACGGGGCGGAAACCTACATAGAAGAAAAGACCTTTTCGGCGGGCAGATTCCACCGGGGAGAACTCCTCCCGGAAGGGGAGATCGTCCTCATCGTCATCACCATCGTCACGGGCATCATCGAGATCATCATCACCATCATCATCATCACCAGCACCATCTCCATATTAACACCATCTCACCTTACCATTGCAATCGGAGTTGTACCTCGCACTATTCATCCCCTCTACTCTACCGGTGTTGATTACTCTTTTGTGGTGATAGCTATTGAGTTTTGTTGGAGAATTATTGTTATGACCATATTGTTCATCATATTTTCATCACCTCTGATCATGATCTCTTTTATGTCTTGTGAGTAGTTACTTTAGTTCTTGAGGACATGGGAGAAGTCTAGTTGATAGTAGTCATATGATGTTGAAGTAATATGTGTTGATTGATATTTAAGTTATGGTGTTATTCTTCTAGTGGTGTTATGTGAACGTCGACTACATAACACTTCACCTTTTTAAGGGCCTAGGAGAATGCATCGTGTATAAAGAATGCTTAGGGTGGGTTGCCGGAGTGACAGAAACCTGAACCCAGTTCGCATGCTTTTGCACGAGGGAGTGTTGGATCCTAAAGCTTATTGCTATGGTTAGGCTTTGCCTTAATTTATCTCTTGTATTTGCGGATTCTTGCAAGTAGTTTAATCATAAGCGTGTACTTGTCTTAGACTAGACGGTGCACTATTTAAGATCCACCCACATAACACTTATTAATACAAAACATAGTACTAGACGGAATATGGCAAAATCACTTGACTATCTCTCCCGTATGTCCTCAGGAACGCCTTAGTCTTTATAAGTTTAGTCCCTCGGCTTACCATTGTGATCAAAAGGATTGGGCCACTTGCTGCACCTCGGCACCATTTACTTTCCTTGCATTTATTTCCTTGTTGCTTATACCAGAAAACCCATAAAAAGTTACCTTTTAGTACTTGCAGTTATTCCTTGCTCAAGATCGCTTGTCAGTACCTTCTGCTCCTCGTTGGGTTCAAAACTCTTACTTGTCGAAAAGGCTCCGATAGATCCCCTGCACTTGTGGGTCAGCAGCGACTCGTGGCGAGTCATGGCTTATGTCACTTGGTAAGACCGCCTCAGCTCCGTAGACCAAGAAAAAAGGTGTATAACCAGTGGACATGTTGGGGGTTGTCCTTATGCTCCAAAGTGCTGAAGGAAGCTCCTCAACCCAGCAACTCGGAGTGCGCTCTAGGGGAACCATGAGTCGAGGTTTGATCCCACGCAGGGTTTCTTGATTTGCTCTTTCCGTCTGTCCATTGGATTGGGGATGTGCAACCGCAGAGACATCAAGCCGGATGTGCTCCTTTTCACAAAATTCTTGCATGGAGCCTTTGGATAAATACGTACCATTATCAGTAATGATACTATGAGGATACCTGAAGTGAAAGATCAACTTCTTGAGGAACTTGACGGCCGTTTCTGCATCGCAACTGCTAACCGGCTCAGCTTCAACCCACTTGGTAAACTTGTCAACTGCCACCAGTAGATGAGTCTTTTTGTTGGAAGACATCTTGAAAGGACCAACCATGTCGAGCCCCCAGACTGCAAAAGGCCATGTAATTGGGATCATCCACAATTCTTGAGCCGGCACATGCATCTGACGGCCGAATTTCTGACAACCATCGCACCTGCGCACTATGTCTTCAGTATCGGCGTGAGCCGTCAACCAATAGAATCCATGTCTAAAGGCTTTCGATACGAACGATCATGACCCGGCGTGATGACCACAGTCGCCAGCGTGAATCTCATTAAGGATAGCACGACCCTCTTCGGGCGAGACGCATCTTTGAAAAATTACACAAGTGCTTCATTTGTGCAACTCGCTCTTATCTATGACCATGGATTTGCATCACCGGATAATTTGGCGAGCCAACAACTCATCAACCGGTAACTTGCCCCATGCCAAATAAGCCATGTAAGGGACCGCCCAATCCGGAGTGGCACGAAGAGCCGCCACCAGTTGAGATTCCGGGTCAGGGACCATTATATCCTCCTCACAAGGCAACTTCACCGACGGGTTATGCAGGATATCCAAAAATACATTGGGAGGAACCAGCTTACGCTGTGTCCCGAGTCGTGAAAGAGCGCCAGCTATCTCATTGAGCCGACGGTCAATATGATCAACTTGATAACCATGAAAGTGACCCGCCACATCTGATATAGCATGCCTGTAAGCCGCCATCAATGGATCCCTGGAATCTCACATTCCGGGAACTTGTTGCACCACCAGATCTGAGTCGCCCAGGCATCTAACCCGGCTAAGGTTCATCACTCTGGCAATCCGAAGCCCATGGAGCAAAGCCTCGTACTCCGCTGCATTGTTAGTGCATGGAAACATGAGCCGTAGAATATAGCAAAAGTGATCACCCTGCGGGGAAGTCAGTACCACGCCAGCCCCCGAGCCTTCCAGCTACCTAGACCCATCAAAGTGGATAGTCCAATATGTGTGATCAGGTCTGTCTTCTAGAATTTGCAACTCGGTCCAGTCATTGATGAAATCTACTAAGGCCTGAGACTTGATGGCCGTGCGGTGCATATACTTCACGTGGTGAGGACCAAGCTCAATGGCCCACTTAGCAATCCGCCCAGTCGCTTCACGGTTTTGTATGATATTGCCAAGTGGCGCGGAACTGACCATCGTGATCGGATGCTCCTGGAAGTAGTGCTTCAGCTTCCGACTCACCATGAAGATCCCGAAAACCAGCTTCTGCTAGTGTGGATAACGTTGTTTGGAGAGGGTCAAGACTTCGCTGACAAAGTACACATGCCTTTGGACCGGGTACTCCTTTCCTTCTTCCTTGCGTTCGACAACCACTGCCACACTTACTGCTTTAGAGTTAGCAGCAATGTACAAGAGCATAGGCTCTTTGTTGGTGGGGCGGCTAAAACGGGCGACTAAGCCAATTGCTTCTTCAGGGCCTCAAAGGCTTCGTTGGCCGCGTCTGTCCACACAAAACGGTATGTTTTCTTGAGCATGTGATAAAGAAGGATGGCCTTCTCACCAAGGCAGCTTATGAAGCGACTCGGAGCTGCGATACAACCCGCCATATGCTCGACCTGGTTAATATTAGCCGGCTTGCCAAGGGAAGTAATAGTCTTAATCTTGTTTGGGTTGGCCTCAATACCTCGACATGACACCAAGAAACAGAATAACTTCCCTGCAGGGACATCAAAAACACACTTGGTTGGGTTAAGCTTCATTTGATACACACGCAAACTGTCAAACGTCTCCTTGAGATCCTCTAGAAGTGACTCCTTCTTCTTGGATTTCACCACTATGTCATCAACATAGGCGTGAACGTTGCGCTCAATCTGATTGTGCAGAAAATTCTGGATACAACGCTGATAAGTCGCCCCTGCACTCTTAAGCCCAAATGGCATGGAGACATAGCAGGAAGCACGAAAAGGAGTTATGAAGGCCGTCTTCTCTTGATCCTCCGGAGCCATCTTAATCTGGTGATAACCTGAGTACGCATCCAAAAAACACAGCCGCTCGCAACCCGTCGTAGAGTCAATGATTTGATCCATGCAAGGGACAGCGAAAGGGTCCTTCAGGCAGGCCTTGTTAAGGTTGGTGTAGCCAATGCACATGCGGAAATTCCCATTCTTCTTGAGGACCAAGACTGGATTGGCCAGCCACTTTGGATGAAAAACTTCTATAATGAACCCAACAGCCAAGAGCTGGGCTACCTCTTCCCCGATTGCCTTACGCCTCTCCTCGTTGAAACGACGGAGGTACTGCCGAACTGGCTTCATCTTGGGATCTATATTAAGGTGGTGCTCAGCGAACTCTCTCGGTACACCTGGCATGTCAGAAGGTTTCCATGCAAAAATGTTCCGATTCTCATGGATGAATTTGATGAGCGCGCTTTCCTATTTGGGATCCAGACCCGTCCCAATAGTGAATTGCTTGGAAGAGTCGCGAGACGTGAAATCAACCTGCTTGGTGTCATCTGTAGGTTTAAACTTGAGGGGCGGCTCTGAATCGATTGTGAGCTTCTTGAGTGGAGTCATATCTGCCGGGTCAACATTGGCCTAATGAAACTTGAGTTCCTCAGCAACGCAAGCCAACTCAGCATAAGCAACATCTCCTTCTTCTCACTCCTGAGCTATCTTCCAATCTCCACTTATCGTTATGGTTCCTCTAGGGCCTGGTATCTTGAGCTTAAAGTAGACATAACACGGTTGGGCCATGAAACGGGCGTAAGCCGGCCGACCAAAAAGCGCATGATAAGGGCTCTTGATCTTGACCACCTCGAACGTGAGAGACTCGCTCATGTAGTTAGATTCGTTGCCAAAAGCCACATTGAGTTTAATCCTCCCAAAAGGATATGCCAACTTACCCAAGACGATGCCGTGGAAGACTGTGGAGCAAGGCATCAAATCGCCTTCAGAGAAATTCATTCTCCAAAAAGTGTCATAGTATAAGATATTGATACTACTGCCACCGTCAATGAGGACTTTGGAGAGGGTATAGACCCGAACCTGTGGTGCCACGACCAATGCCAAGTCGTCATGGTTATCAACCCGAGGCGGGTGGTCCTCCCTACTCCAGGTAACAGGCTGCTCAGACCAGTTGAGATACCTGGGAAGCGTCGGCTCAGCTATGCTGAGGGCTCTCTGCTTAACCTTCTTATCCCTCTTGCAAGCATTAGTGGTAAACACGTGATATTGCCTGCTATTCAACTACTTGGGGTTATTTTGGAAGCTGTTGTTGTCGTTCTGCTGCTGAGAGCCGCCCGGGTTAAGTTGCCGTTGAATGCTTCCCTAAGCATTACATTGCTGGTTACCCTGGACCGGGTACTGCCCAGCGTTGGAGTGTGACCCGCCATGTGGACCAGGGTTGGGAAAACCACCAAATGGATTCCCGTGTGAGCTGTCCGAACCAAATTGATCCGGGTGTCCACCATTACTCCCTCCTTGGTTGTTCTTGAGTGCCTCGGCACAAAACTCCTGCATCACAAAACAGTTTTCCCAAGAATGAGTGGTTGGACGTTCCGCTGTGCTATGATGTGGACAGGGGCCCTTGGGCATCTCCTGATAGTTACGTGGTCTTTTGCCACTGCAGCCACGATGCCCGCTTTTCTTCTGACGCTGATTCCCGGTCCCGGTGTTAGTATTGGCAACGAAATCGGTGACACCTTCCTGCTGCCTTTTCTTCCCTTGGCTCCCAGGGTTATTGTTGTTACGTCCATGGGTCTGAGAATGGCCTCTGGATGACTCTCCCTTCCTAGCGTCGCTGACTTTGTCATCGTCCTCTCCGAGATCTTTGGTGCCATCTGACTCGGCATATCTAGTTAGGGTGTCCATCAACTCGCCCATATCCTGCACTTTCCGCTTGAGTCGCCCAAGTTTCAACACCAAGGGCTAGAAGTGACAGTTTTTCTCCAAAATCAGCACAACCTGAGCCACCGTGATGACATCCGATGATTGGATTATCTTTGCAACCAGCCGTGTCCAATGATGGGCCGACTCATCTGAGCGCTGGGCACAGTGTTGTAAGTCAACAATAGTCATTGGACGCTTGCAAGTTCCTCTAAAGTTCTTGACAAAATGTTCCTTCAACTCGGCCTAGGTATTGATGGAGTTGGGCGGCAAATTCTTCCTCCAAGTGTGTTCCGTCCCTTCGAGCATCATCGTAAAGTACTTGGCACACACCGCATCGCTAACATCGAGCATGTCCATCGCAAGCTCGTAACTCTCAACCCACGCTCCTGGCTCAAGGTCAGGCGTGTAGTTGGGAACCTTGTGCGGACCCTTAAAGTCCTTGGGCATACGCTCATTGTGGAGGGCAGGTGATAAACAGGGAATCCCTATGTTCCTGCCTCCTGACTCGCCGTGCGCCGGGGAAGGCGGCACATAAGCCTGATAGCCTTGACCCGCCATTGTTGCCGCCTCCGCCAGACGGGCGGCTCGTGCTACGTCCACAAGGTCTTGGGCATGTGTGCTTGGCAATCCAGGCGGGTTGGTCTGCGGATGTCGACGCTGCTCACCGCTGGACACCACGGGTGAGTCGTTACAGCGACTCCTGGTATGACTTGCGTGAGGCGTAGAGTGCAGCCGATCATGACTATACGAGTACTGCGCCTGTTGGACTACCGCCGTTTTCAACATCTCGATGACGTTCCTTGCTTCCACCTCAGCAATAGAGTTTCCGTGGATGGGAAGAGAATCCAAGTTGCGGGTCATGACCAACACATTGTCGACGGGGTTAGAGAAGTGACCCTGCGGCGTCTGGAAGCGCGGTGGTCGTGCCGGTGTCGGCCGAGGCGACTATGGATTAGGCGGCGGCTCAGCTAGCTGAACCTGCTGAGTAACTCACCATGACGGGTTAGGTTCCATCCCGGGAGTATGTGGGCTGTCAAAGAGTCGGGTAGGATTTACATCGTCCGGTAGACGATTACGATGCCTCCTCTAGTGAACCACATCCAAAGTGTGCTGTTGGCATTCAGGCCGCCATCCCTGAACCCTTAGCCATTCTATCTCCACAGCGACCTGGGCTGTAACGACTAAGATGCAGTCCTTTCCGATTTGGGGATCGAGGCCCCGAATTGGAAAGAAGCGCATCTAAGCGTTTTGCAAACATGGTAACATAGCACATACATAAATAATAGAGGAATGACAATAAGGGATTCAACTGTCATCTTATAATATCTCAGAGTTACATCACGCATCCAAACAAGGTAGTTCCGCTACGGACTACAAAACAAGGGAAATGACTATGCTACCCTGCATGCTTGCCCATGATCACGACCACGCCTCAGTCTTCTGGATAGTTCACATAGAGACGGTCGTTCTCCTCGTCGTACTGCGACGCCAGCTGCGTGCCGTCGGGATCACCTATCTTGGGGGTACCTGAATCTGTTGGTGTTGTGAAGGAATCTGTGAGCCATGGGGACTCAGCAATCTATGACCTCGGTGCCAGAACTAGTCAAGTTATTAGGTTGGAAAGGTGGAGTGTTTAGGTTGCAGCACCCTCAGCTTTATATGGTGGCTAACTTACGTAGAACATGTAATGAAGGTGGTCTATACTAGCGGTCAATGATAGATGATCACTAAGTGATCCTGAAAACCTACCTACGTCCCCACCGTGTTCCCGATCGAAGAGAGATCTTCGAAGGGGACAGTCATGGTTACGCACGCCGTTGGCAATTTTATTAGCTTATGTTTAAGTTATCTATTACCGGATGTTAACGAATATTCCAAGTTGCCACATAACCGCGGGCACGGCTTTCCGAAAGATTAAACCCTGCAGGGGTGCTTCAACTAGTCCATCACAAACGTACACAAGCCGCAAAGTAATCCTCTATCACGAATCTCGTGATCTCGTTGGATTCCTTAGAGGAAAACCTCAACTCTGGGGAGAACCAAAGCGTCACGAGGATTCATATACGCAAGATATATCGCTAAGGTAAGACAAGACTAGCAGGACCTCCCGTCGTGTCGACGACCCTGATAAGAGCCGCGTATCTCAGTCTCAGGACACGACGGATGAGCTACGCGCACGATGTCCTGATAGAAATCACTCAAGTTGCCCTGAGTTGGCCCCGAGCAGTGCTCAGTTTGGACCAACACTCATAAGGAGTACTGGCCCGAGTTATAGATTAAATCCTCGGGGTAGCTATTCCCTATGCAGATTATTATGAAGTGATTAGCAAACTAACACCAATGTTGGGTCATGCCGTACAAGTCTTAACACTACGTGACTTATCGAGGGGGTCCCCATAACAACCCCGGACGTGTTAGGAGCGATCATTATGGAATCAAACACCGGTAGCCGGTAACTATGGCGGCAATAACAGAACAAACACCCGGCAAAAGGCTAGGCCTCCCATTATTTACCAAGTATATAGGTGCATTAATTAAATAATAGATTTAACATAATGATATCAAGTCATGTTATCACATGAGACAAGCACCTGCAACTAGCAACGCTAACATTAGTAGCTGAGCAAGCCTACCTAGCCATTCAAGATTTGCTAGGGAGGTAAAAGTGTATGGGGTTCATGGCAATTCAGGAGGCAATTATTTCAGTGGTAGGCAGCGAGCATATGATGGAAGAAACGTAATCTAGCATGACAAGTCTAGAGATGGAATCAAGGTCATATCATCTTGCCTGTGATATCCTCAGCTTGGAACTGCTCTTGTTCGACCTGCACGTACTCTCCCGAATCCACGTACTCGTCCTTCGATCCCGGTGCTACCCAACATAAAAATAACATCCAATGAACGACATCACCTCAAGATGCCACAAGCACATGATGCATGAGATGAATATGAGCATGCATCACTATTCTACTCCCTAGCACAAGCATGAGAAGTAAATACATGTTCCTGGACAGAACTGCATCCTAAGCTAACTTGACATGCATGAGAATGAGATGATCAGACGCGTCACGTGAACATGATGCAAAACCATATAAAGAACATTACAAACGGAGCTACGGATCAACAGGAAACAACGAAACAAGATATGAAGTGCTACGTGTCAAATTCATCACAACACACTCCAATGGCTCAACTCTGGTATTTCCAGGTGGCCAAGACATAAAACAATCCAACATGGATGGGGTGGAGCAAAGAAGAACACCACACCATCATCTATGCACTCACAAACATCAAAACACCAAAACTACACAATCTGCCATAAACAGTATCATAGCACTTTCTGAGATACATGCAAAGCACCTACAACCACCTAAACATGCCAAATAAGATATGTGGCAGTAGCTATCCAAGAGTACTACAAGCACAAGAAAAAATATCACATAAAGGAGTTAAAAACATAAAGTTACACAGCTGCAAACTTGCCCAAAAATATCAGATTTCAGGGACTTAGTGAAAATTCCAGATTCTCACTATCTGTGTATGCTCTGAAGCATTTTGACAGCAGCCAAAACAATAGCTACAGGACTCCAAATGTAATGAAAATTTACAGGGAGCTAGACAAACACATAAGCTTCAACTTTCTAGTTGAAGCTAAGGCTGAATCACAACACATTGACCTGCACAAGTTCATCAACAGGAGAAGAAAATATAAACAGATTCTCAGACTTAGTGAAAATCTCAGATTTTCACTAATCTGGAATTTCAGCGACATGCCTACTTTGATTGGGACAACTTGCACATATTCATTACTAAGCATGAAACAAAAGCAATATGTGGTAGAGGGGGTCACCCTCTACTACCACAACCAAGAAACAAACCCTTGGGCTCAGCACATCACATGGAACAAGCTCTAAACATGGAACAAATCTGAAATATGTCATCTCCAAAAAATGTTCCAAAGGCAAAAATGACTTCACCAATGGATTCCTGGGATGATTCAACCCCAAAAACATATATAAAACATATGCACTTGCTTGGAACAAAAGGGCTCAAAGTAGAAAAGAAAAACTACATAGAATCATATCTAGTGAATAGTGCATCATCACATGTGTTATTCACTAGAACAAAACCTACATAAGCATATACACATGTCCACAACATCAATGGGGTACATGAGGGGTAGACCTCATGCCTATGTGCCTTGGCACACAACCACACCATCACAAGCAACAATCACAACATAATAACATCACCTACACATAGGATCTAACAACCCTATATAACATGCACCCAATCCTTTAGATTCACTCCTACCATGATAGTTCTACAATACACTCCTAGTGCAAACACCACACACTCACACACACACATCAACAACTACCTACACCACATATAAACAAGGTGTGTGGGGAGGGGGAAACCCATCCACACCCACTCACTCTCACTTGTGCACCAAAGGCACAAGCACAACTACACCACATCAACTACACAGGCATACACTTGCATGAAAGGGCTAGGGCACACCCTCAAGCGAGATCACTAGCACCCTTAGCACCTAGAACACAACGCACAAGCACATCCTCTACACATGCAAATAAAACTACAAGCACAAGCACAACTACTCATGCTGTTAAGGGCAAGAATAAATGCCACAAAAATTATCCTAGTAGCTACACCTTATATACTCACATGCTTATGCAAACAAGAAGTAAAACAAAAGAAATAACAAACAAACAAAAGATATGGGTGAGGGTTCGAACCCTGCACCTCTGGATTCAACAAACTGCAACACACCACTCTGCTAGGCACCCAGTGTTTGACAGAGGAGGGACTCCAAACAGGACAAGTCGTACTTTGCGCTACACTACTGCCAGAAATAAAATGCAAAAAAGGGGGGGGTGCATCCCCTAGGACTCGAACCCACGAGCTCATGAGTACACACACATGCTTATACCACTGCGCTACGATTGTTACGTCTGTCAGAGAAAGGGGCTGATACAAGGAATACTACCACGATCTTATTCCCTGCCCTGCACTTGCGAGCCGGCGACAGAGAGATCGCCAGAGCTGGTCTCCTTGCTACTGCTACACTGCATGGCCAACTACCACAACCATCAACGAGGAAAGCCCTTACGCATCTACAACTACCCAAGCGCCTGCATCTAGCACGAGCACAACACAGAACACACACATGCACGCAAGACCTACTGCAGCTCGGGACAGGGACGCTGTGCAAGTCCTCTCGCTGGATCTATTCGAGGGAGAGGGGAGGAGAAGGCCGGCTCACCTTGGGGAAGGAAGAGGTGGCGCCGATCTGAAGGGGAAGAAGCTGGAGGGGAAGAAGACGCGCTGGAGGAGGCCCTGCTGCATGCCGACGTAGAACCGAGGAAGAAGAAGGAGAACTCCGGGACCGAGGCGTTGACGACGAGCTGGCCGTCGGTGAGGTCGCTCCCCGGCCTCATCGAGGACGGGAATGGGGCGCGGGCACCTCACCCGTGCTCCTGGACATGACGGCGGCGCCGGACGCCGACGGGAGTGGGGTAGATGCCGGCGATGACCTTTTCTCCTCTCTTTGTTTCGATCGGCAGAGACTTACCGGAGGGGAAGGAAGGGAGGAGGGAGATGGAGAGAGGTGGCGGTGCAGATGGGGAGAGAGGGGAACCCTAGGGAAGATGGGAACGGACGCCCACGCTTTATGAGGTAGCCTCGACGTCTGTGCCTCACGGCGGCACGCACACTCTCTCTGCTGGCCTGACGGAAAGGAGGCACAGGTGGAAATGACATCTGAAGGAGAAGGAGGGACGTGGAGCTGGGTTAGCGCACGGGGGAGAAAGAATTGGGCCGCCAGGAGGGAGAGAGCCCACCTGAGGTGCCACATAAGAGAAAATTAAATCCCTTGGCCTTTTCTATTTATAGGAAAAGCCAGAGAAGAAATAAAGCAAGGCAAAAATCTACTGGGGATAAAAACAAAACAAAAATACCCCTGGACATGGAAAAATATGACCTATTTGAATAAAGTGGAGAAGAAATGTTTCGGGCAATTAAATATTTACAAAACAGGAATTGTTTGCACTGTTTTGTGAATATTTGCACCACTTGCACACCCATTCAAAACAGCAATTATACATCACAAATTCACCACAAACAAGAGCTAAATCAGGGACATTTTTAAAACAGAGAAGAGGCAAAAACATTTGGGCTTGAGATAAATAGGAGGGAGAGAGTTTTGAAGCTATGCAACCACATCTATTCCTACTATCACATGGAATCTACTAGAGTTGCACCACACCACACATTTCACAAACCACATATCACACAAGATCACAAGCATCACATCACCTCATAAGAACACAATGCAACATCAGAAGGTCATGGTCATGGAATGATATGGCATGCATGCATGCAAGGAATAATAACAAGAGACATCACATGAAATCATAGCATAGATAGCTCTCATGTCCATGACAAGTTGGACCCACATGCAGAAGGTTCCAAAAAGGGAAGGTTACACACTTCGGGCATTACAAACTCTCCCACACTACAAAAAAGATCTCGCCCCGAGATCTACGCTTGAAAGAACACCGGAAATTCAGAACGGAGGTGATCCTCGCGTTCCCGAGTAGCCTCTTTATCGGAATGGTGTGACCACTGCACTTTGAGAAACTTGACAGTCTTGTTGCGGGTCTTGTGCTCAGTCGCCTCGAGAACCGCAACTGGATGCTCGCGATAAGATAGGTCAGGCTGAAGGTCGATGTCTTGAAGATGAACGGTGCGCTCGGGGGTCTTGAAGCACCCCCGGAGCTGAGAAACATGGAACACATCATGCACATTTGCGAAGTTTGCCGGGAGCTCAAGCTGGTACGCAAGGTCGCCTCTCTTGCCAACAACTCTGAACGGACCAATGAAACGAGGCGCAAGCTTGCCTTTGATGCCAAAGCGCTGCATACCCTTCATAGGCGACACCTTGAGATAGACGAAGTCATCAAGCTCATAAGACATGTCACGGTGCTTGCTATCATAATAGCTCTTCTGACGGGACTGAGCTGCTCTGTGGTTGTCGCGAATGACCTGACACATTTCCTCAGCTTCTTCTATCAAATCATTCCCAAGGATCTGACGCTCGTCGGTCTCGGACCAATTGAGCGGGGTACGGCACTTCCTGCCATAGAGAATTTCAAATGGAGCCTTGCCAGAACTAGCTTGATAACTGTTCTTATACGAGAACTCCACAAAATGCAGACAATCCTCCTACTTCATGCCAAAAGAGATAACACAGGCTCTCAGCATATCCTCAAGAACTTGATTGACTCACTCCAGTTGCCCACTAGTCTGAGGATGAAAAGCTGTGCTGAAGCGGATCTTCGTGCCCATAACAGACTAAAAAGAGTCCCAGAACTTGGAAGTGAAGATACTTCCGCGATCCGAAGAAATCATCATAGGAACACCGTGCAAGGACACAATCCTGGAGGTGTACAACTCTGCAAGCTGAGTTGCGGAAATGGATTCCTTGACTCGAAGAAAATGAGCCACTTTACTCAACTTGTCGATGACGACAAAGATGCATCATTACCCTTCTTGGACTTGAGAAACCCGGTGACGAAATCCATCTCAATGTGATCGAACTTCCACTCGGGAATGGGCAAAGGATGCAAAAGACCTGCTGGACATTGATGCTCTGCTTTCACCCTTCGACATACATCACATTCATTTATGAACTGAGCAATCTCATGCTTTATTCGAGTCCACCAGAAGGTCTGTTTCAAGTCCTGATACATCTTGGAGCTTCCAGGATGAATAGAGAGCAGAGAGTTATGCGCTTCTTCCATGTTTACCTTTCTGAGATCACCTTTCAGAATGACAAGACGATCCTCAAAGAACAATGTGTCCCTGGCATCAACACTGAAGCACTTATACTTGGGAAGACTCTTTGCCACGCCAATCTTGACTTTCTTCACCATTGCGTCAAGAAGTTGTGCTGCTCGGACCTGATCTTCCAAGGTAGGAGAGATCTGAAGGTTTGCAAGAAATCCCTGAGGTACTAACTGAAGGTTGAGCTTCCTGAAAGACTCACAAAGACCAGGCTGGAGAGGTTGCAGAATAAGACTGTTGCAGTACGCCTTCCTGCTCAATTCATCTGCCACGACATTACCTTTGCCTGGTGTGTACTCAACACTCGGATTAAAATCCTGGAGCATTTCCACCCAACGTGTTTGCCTAAGATTCAAGTTAGGCTGAGTGAAGACGTACTTGAGACTCTTGTGATCGGTGAAAACTTCAACCTTTCGTTCCAACCAGAGGTGTCTCCAAGTCATCAGAGCGTGTATCACAGCTGCTAGCTCAAGATCATGCACAGGATAGTTCTTCTCCGCTGACTTCAACTGCCTGGAGGTATAAGCAACCACCTTCTTCTCTTGCATCAGAACTACACCAAGACCCTGGAGAGAAGCGTCGCACAACACCTGGTAAGACTTGGAATCATCCGGAGGAACCAAGACTGGAGTGGAGGTGAGCTTCTCTTTGAGTGTGTCGAAGGCCAACTGACACTCTGGAGACCAAGCATACTTCACACCTTTCTGAAGAAGACTTGAGAGTGGCTTCGCAATCTCGGAGAAGTTCTCAACGAACCTTCTGCAATAGCCTGCAAGCCCGAGAAAGCTTCGAAGTTGCTTCACATTCTGCGGAGGCTCCCATTCAACAATGGCCTGAACCTTGGACGGATCAACTTTGATGCCCTCGGCAGAGATAATGTGCCCAAGATAGACAACTTCTTTCAGCCAGAACTCACACTTGGAAAACTTGGCATAGAGCTTGTACTCTCTCAGCTTATCAAGCACCAATCTGAGATGTTCTTCATGTTCTTCCTCAGTTTCAGAAAATACCAGAATGTCGTCGAGGTAGAGCAAGACAAAGTCATTCTTGAACGGACAGAGTATGTAGTTCATCAATCGAAAGAATGTCGGAGGAGCATTTGCCAGACCAAAAGACATGACCGTATACTCATACGAGCCAAAACTAGTCCTGAAGGCAGTCTTCGGAATATCTTCTTTGCGAATGTGAATTTGGTGATAGCCCATTCTGAGATCGAGCTTGGAGAAGACCTTAGCACCTTTCAACTGTTCGAACAACTCAATTATGTTCGGAAGTGGATATTTGTTCCTGATTGTCTTCTTGTTCAATGGACGGTAATCGACACACAACCGGTCTGTGCCATCCTTCTTCTTGACAAACAGAACTCCACAGCCGCACGGAGATGAGTTCGGTCTGATCAGACCCAAATGCTCCTGCTCATCGAGTAGCCTCTTAAGTTCCTTCAATTCTTCTGGACCCAATTTGTACGGCCGTTTGCACACCAGCTCGGTATCTGGCTCAAGCTCAATCAAAAATTCAACTTCTCGGTGCAGAGCATGCCTGGCAACTCTTCTGGAAACACATCTTCATATTCGCAGACCACTGGGACTTGCGAAATAGGATTAATCTCACCCTTTTCATTCAAAGAGAACAGACGGATTGTATCATTGCGCGCCGTGAATATAATCACGTCCTCCGAAGAGTGGGTAAGCTTCACTTCTTTAGCTTCACAATCAATCGATGCCTTGTTCATGGCCAACCAGTCCATACCAAGGATCAAGTCAATGTCGGAATTGCCCAAGACAATAGGAGACGCCAGAAAAGCATAAGCACCCATCTTGACAGAAACATCCGGAATGACCACATTAGAGCTCATCAACGCGCCCGGGGAATCCACACGAAAAGGTTTGTCCAAAGTCTTAGAAATGAAATCATGATTCCATGCAAATGGTCTAGACATGAACGAATGAGAAGCACCTGAATCAAATAACACTCTAGAAGGAATATCATTAACGAGGAGGTTACCCATGATCACATCTGATGAGTTTTCTGCCTCAGCCGCATTCACCATGTTGACTCGAGCTGATCTGGGGTTGAACTTGACAAGAACATTGCTTGGAGGTTTTCCTGGAGGAGGATGCGGCAGACGTAGCTGAGAAGTGCACTTGTTGGCATAATGACCCTTCTGCTCACACTTGTGACAAGTAACATCTGTTGGCTGCCGGTACTGAGTCTGAGGAGGCCCTTGCTTCTGATGCTGGAATCTCTATGGAAAGACTGGGTTGGGTGGGTGGGAAGAACCACGTCCACCAGAATGCTTGAGCTGCTGCGAGTGCCGAGGAGGAGACACCCAAAACTTCTGTTGCTTTTGAACCACCTGAGTAGAGGAAGAGCTGGAATCTCTAAAGCGCTTCTTAGAATTCTCCACCCTGAGCAAGGCTGCCTCTGCTCCGAGAGCTAAGTTGTAGAATGCTACTGCAACAAAAGAGCTTCCAACGGCGCCAGAAACAAGCGTGCTGACGGGAGACTATTCTTGTCTTGATACTCCTCAGCAACGGCACCAGGAATCCTTCTGCTACGGCTACGCCTTTAGGGACTTCCTAGGCAAATATGCAAAGGATTTCCCCCGTGGCCTTGGAGCCTTGCGTTGGTGTTCCCTCGAAGCGGAAAGGGTGATGTAGCACAGCGGCGGTAAGTATTTCCCTCAGTTTTGAGACCCAAGGTATCGATCCAGTGAAGAAATATCAAAAGTACCTGCACAAACACAGAGAGCTTGCTCCCAACGCTGTGAAGGTGTTGTCAATCCCTTATAGATTGTTTGCCAAGTGAGAACTGAAAGCAACAAAGAAACAAAGCAAAGTAAAAGCGAAAGTGGAAACGATAGGTGTGAATAGACCCAGGGGGCATAGTGTTCACTAGTGGCTTCTCTCATGAAAGCAAGTAGACGGTGGGTGGACGAATTATTGTCAAGCAATTGATAGAACGGCGCAAAGTCGTGATGTTATCTATGGCAATGATTATATCTATAGGCATCACATCCAAAACAAGTAGACCGATAGTTTCTGCACCTACTACTATTACTCCACACGTCGACCGCTATCGAGCATGCATCTAGTGTATTAAGTTCATGAGAACAGAGTAACGCCTTAAGCAAGATGACATGATGTAGATGGACAATCTCATATCTACGATAAAAATCCCATCTTGTTACCGTTGATGGGAACAACCCGATGTGTGCCTTGCTGCCCCTTCTGTCACTGGGAAAGGTCACCACACGGTATGAACCCAAAACCAAGCACTTCTCCCATTGCAAGAATCATAGATCTTGTTGGCCAAACAAAACCCAAGACTCGGAGAGACTTACAAGGATATCAAATCATGCATATAAGAAATCAGCAAAGACTCAAATATATATCATAGATAATCTGATCACAAATCCACAATTCATCGGATCTCGACAAACACACCGCCAAAGAGGATTACATCAGATAGATCTCCATGAAGATCATGGAGAACTTTGTATTGAAGATCCAAGAGAGATAAGAAGCCATCTAGCTACTAACTACGGACCCGTAGGTCTGAAGTGAACTACTCACGAGTCATTGGAGGGGCGATGATGTTGATGAAGAAGCCCTCCAACTCCAAAGTCCCCTCCGGCAGGGCATCGGGAAGGGTCTCCAGATGAGATCTCGCGGAAACGGAAGCTTGTGGCGGAGAAAAAGTGTTTTCGTGGATGCCCTGATTTTTTCTGGATTTTTAGGGAATTTATAGGCCAAAGAACTAGGGCAAGGGAGCGTCAGGGGGGCCACAAGCTTGGTTGCCGCGGCCTCCCCCCTAGCCGCGGCAACAGGGCTTGTGGGCCCCCTGTGGGCCCACTTGCTTGGCTCTCAAGCCTCCTGATCTTCTTCCGTTCTAGAAAAATTCATTTCAGAGATTTTATTCCGTTTGGACTCCGTTCCAAAATCAGATCTGAATAGAGTCAAAAACACAGAAAAAACAGGAACTCGCACTTGGCACTGAGTTAATAAGTTAGTCCCAAAAAAGATATAAAAGGTAAACAAAACATCCAAAGTTGACAAGATAACAACGTGAAACCATCAAAAATTATAGATACGTTTGAGACGTATCAAGCATCCCCAAGCTTAACTCCTGCTCGTCCTCGAGTAGGGAAGTGATAAAGAATGAATTTTTGATGCTTTCATGCTGTCTAACATAGATGTCCTTTGTAACTCCTCTTATGTGACGTGAATGTTCAGATCCATTAGATTCAAAACAATAGTTTGCTATTGACGTGGAGACAATAATAATTCAAGCAAACTAGCAAGGTAATCATGAACTTTCAAAATAACAAGGCGAAAAGAAAGTTATCCCTACAAAATCATATAGTCCGGCTATGCTCTATCATCATTGCACAACGAATTTAAATCATGCAAAACCCCGGTATTGGCCAAGTAATTGTTTTCACACCTTTACTTTCTCAAACTTTTTCAACTCTCACGCAATACATGAGCGTGAGCCATGGTTTTAGCACTATAAGTGGTGTGGAGTGTGGTGGAGGTTGCAAGAAAAACAAGGAGAAGATGGTCACATTAACTAGGCATATCAATGAGCTGTGGAGATGCATTCAACGCATACTCCTAGGGAAAGGGTTGGTAGGTATAAACCATCGCGCGATCCCGATCGCCAAACAAAGGATGACAATCAATAGACTAATCATGCTCAGACTTCATCACATAGGGGTTCACCATACGTACATGCTACGAGAATCACTAAATTCAACACAAGTATTTCTAGATCCACCACACCTTACTAATATAACTTCAATATTACCATAACCACAACTCAAAACTAGTTGAGATGAATCAAACTTCTCTAACTATTCAATGCACATGAAGGTGGAAGTTTTCGTATCCCTTTGGATAACTACCCCTTTTGAGACTACTTTCATAGCATAGATAAACTACCAAGCCACGCACCGCCATGCTCTAAAATATATAAGTGAAGCACATAGAGCAAAATCAACTAGCTCAAAAGATATAAGTGAAGCACATGTGAGCTGAATTGTCTACCAAAGGATATAAGAGAAGCTCGACAAAATCACGGTGACTGCATGTCTCTCTCTCTAGGTGTGCAGCATTGATGATTGTGACACAACAAAAATAAAGTACTCCTACAATACAAGACGCTCCAAGCAAAACACATAACATGTGGTGAATAAAAATATAGCCCCAAGTAACGTTACCGATGGATTGAAGACGAAAGAGGGGATGCCTTCTCGGGGCATCCCCAAGCTTAGGCTTTTATGACATCCTTGAATCATCTTGGGGTGCCTTGGGCATCCCCAAGCTTTAGCTCTTGCCACTCTTTATCTTTTTGTCCATAAGAACTTCACCCAAAACTTGAAAACTTCACAACACGAAACTTAAACAGAAACTCGTGATAACATTAGTATAAGAAAGCAAACCACCACTTCCTTAGGTACTGTAGCAAACTTAAAATCTACTCATGTTGATGTTGGTTTACTGTATTTTCAATCTTCCATGGCTAACACCCCCCGATACTATCCATAGTTTCATCAAAATAAGCACCCAACACAACAAAAACAGAATTTGTTAACAGCAGACCACTCTGTAGCCATATGTATACTTCGTATCCTTCTGGTACTTCAAAAATTCTGAAACATTACGAAAGTCTGAAGAATTTGCGTAGCAATCAGCGGCAAAAAGAATCAACTCAAAATCTCTTACAGAAAAAAAAATGAAAATTCTTTTCGTGAGCAGAAAGTTTCTGTCTTTTCTAGCATGACCAAACGATCATCCCCAAGACTAATCATAACGGTTTTGCTTGGCACAAACGCAAAAATAAACACAAAAAAACACAATCATAACAGAATTATGAAAGTGTGGAAAACACAAAACAGAAATAAAAAGGATAGATTCGTTGGGTTGCCTCCCAACAAGCGCTATTGTTTAACGCCCTTAGCTAGGCATAAGGATTTCAATGATGCTCACACAAAAGACAAGAGTTGAAGCATAACGAGAGCATCATAAAGCATGTGAAAATAACATCTAAGTCTAACATACTTCCTATGCATAGGCATTTTATAGGAAAACAGATTGTCAAGACAACCAATAGTTGCCATATGCAAGGAAGAAGAAAGAGACAATAGCAATCTAAACATAACGAGAGGTGATTTGGTAACATGAAAGTTTCGACCATCATATTTTCCTCTCTCATAATAATTACATGTGGGATCATATTCGAATTCAACAATGTAATTATCGCATAGGATATTCTTTTCATGATCCACATGCATGCAAAGTTGACGCTCTTCAAAAATAGTGAGATTATCATCAATTAAAGTCATGAATTCTCCAAACCCACTTTCAATAAAATTGCAAATATCATATTCATCATGAGGCTTGAACAAATTTTCAAGATCGTAAGAAAAAACATCACCCCAATCATGATTATTGCAACAAGTGGTGGACATAGCAAAACTAGCATTCCCAAGCTTAGGGTTTTGCATATTTTTGGCATGATTGTCACTAATAGAATTTATAGTGAAACCATTGCAATCATGCTTTTAATCCAAGGAGCCCTCGTGAATCAATTCATGAATTTCTTCATCACGATTTTCAGATTCACGCATCTCAAGCAAAACTCCATAAAGATAGTCAAGTGCCCTCAACTCACTAGCAATTGGATCAACATAACTGGATCTCTTAAAGAGATTAGCTAGTGGATGAGGATCCATATCAATAGATTTTCAGCAAGCGAAGATGCAAGCATATTGAAGGCACATGGCACACAAGCGAACAGAAAGCAAGCGAGAGAAAAGGGCGAAAAAAAGGCAAATGAAAATGGCAAAGGACAAAGGCAAAAGAAAACGGCAAAGGAGAAAGGCAAATGAAAACGGCAAAGCAGAAGTGGGGGGAGGAAAACGAGAGGCAACCGGCAAAAAAAATGCAAGAGATGAGTTTGTGATACCTACTTGGATAGGTCTTGATCTCTCCTTCCCCGGCAATGGCGCCAGAAATACTTATGCTACTGCAACAAAAGACCTTCCAATGCCGCCAGAAACAAGCGTGCTGACGGGATACTATTCTTGTCTTGATACTCCTGAGCAACGGCACCAGGAATCCTTCTGCTATGGCTACGCCTTTAGGGACTTCCTACGCAAACATGCAAAGGATTTCCCCCGTGCCCTTGGAGCCTTGCGTTGGTGTTCCCTCGAAGCGGAAAGGGTGATGTAGCACAGCGGCGGTAAGTATTTCCCTCAGTTTTGAGAACCAAGGTATCGATCCAGTGAAGGAATATCACAAGTACGTGCACAAACACAAAGAGCTTGCTCCCAACGCTATGAAGGGGTTGTCAATCCCTTGTAGATTGTTTGCCAAGTGAGAACTGAAAGCAACAAAGAAACAAAGCAAAGTAAAAGCGAAAGTGGAAACAATATGTGTGAATAGACCCCGGGGCTGTAGTGTTCACTATTGGCTTCTCTCATGAAAGCAAGTAGACGGTGGGTGAACGAATTACTGTCGAGCAATTGATAGAACCACGCAAAGTCGTGACGTTATCTATGGCAATGATTATATCTATAGGCATCACGTCCAAAACAAGTAGACCGATACTTTCTGCATCTAGTACTATTACTCCACACGTCGACCGCTATCCAGCATGCATCTAGTGTATTAAGTTCATGAGAACAGAGTAACGCCTTAAGCAAGATGACATGATGTAGATGGACAATCTCATATCTACGATAAAAACCCATCTTGTTACACTTGATGGCAACAACACGATACGTGCCTTGCTTCCCCTTCTGTCACTAGGAAAGGTCACCATGCGGTATGAACCCAAAACCAAGCACTTATCCCATTGCAACAATCATAGATCTAGTTGGCCAAACAAAACCCAAGACTCGGAGAGACTTACAAGGATATCAAATCATGCATATAAGAAATCAGCAAAAACTCAAATATATATCATAGATAATCTGATAACAAATCCACCATTCATCAGATCTCGACAAGCACACCGCCAAAGAGGATTACATCGAATAGATCTCCATGAAGATCATGGAGAACTTTGTATTGAAGATCCAAGAGAGAGAAGAAGCCATCTAGCTACTAACTACGGACCCGTAGGTCTGAAGTGAACTACTCACGAGTCATTGGAGGGGCGATAATGTTGATGAAGAAGCCCTCCAACTCCAAAGTCCCCTCCGGCAGGGCACCGGGAAGGGTCTTGTCGTGGTTTTGTCACGGCAGATGTCCTCGTGAAAGGACTTAGTACGGGAACCATCGCACTTTGGTGGCGACTCAAAGGGGTTGAACAGGAGGAGCGCGGCGGGTTACCCAGGTTCGGCCCCTCGCGTGGAGGTAATAGCCTACGTCTTGCTTGGCGTGTATTGATGTGGATTCGATTACAAGAAAGGCGTAACTCGCCTTACCTAATACTCGATGATTTCTAATCTGCCTATCCCCCTTCAAACTCGCCTTTATATAGAGGTCGAGGCTCTAGGGTTTACAAGAGTCCCTTCCTCTTTACAAATCGTGACCACCGCGGCCTCTGAGTCGCCGTCTTGCAAAACCGAGAGACCTTCCATAAATCACAACCATCTTACGGCCTTAAACCGCCCAGGCTGAGGCCCAAATGAGTCAAAGGATGAACCGCCTTACTAGTAACCCGGCCCATATTGGGCGGGTCACTTAATAAGAAATATCCCCAACATTAGGCCCCAAATTGACTTGAACCTTCATGCCAATGCTTCTGTTCTAGTTGAAGGCGATTCACTCCTTTGTGTTCCTCCATACGCTAGAAATTTTAACTCGCCAACCGATACCGGAAAAAGTCTTTGAGCCGCCAATGCATTTCCCATCAGTACTTTCCTTAGCCCTCGACTTTCGGGAATTTTAACACAATCCCAACGGATCTTTAGTGCATCATTATCCCAAAATTTTCGGACGTCATCATGGCGAATCTTTTGTTCCCAAGCGGTTCCCGCTCACGGCGCCTCGATTCCAGCGCCTGTCCTGATAAATAGGCGGAAGGGACAGGGCTGACGCTGGCCACCTACCAGTCTCGTCAGTCCCCCCCCCATTATCGCAACAAAGAACCGCACCGCTTCCCGAGGGTTTTGCCGCCGGCCGCAAACTCCGCCCCCGTTCGAAGAACTCCAGTGCTGCCCGCAAGCCGTTGTCGTTCGAAGAGCTCCGGCGCCGCCCGCAAGCCGTCGCCGTTCGAGGAGCTCCGGCGCCGCCCGCAAGCCGTTGCCGTTCGAAGAGCTCCGGCGCCGCCCGCAAGCCGTTGCCGTTCGAGGAGCTCCGGCGCCGCCCGCAAGCCGTCGCCGTCGCCAGGCTCCGCCCCCGCCGAGGGTCCCTTCATTCTCCAACAGCCTCCATCACCGCCGATCTTCTTCGACCAAGATCTTCAGGTTAGGCCACTGTTTCCCCTTCTTTAAGGGTAGATTTATTTCTTGTTCATGCTGCCGCCATTGCTATAGTTCCGAAGCCCTCTGCTCGCAACCACCTATTACCCTCGAACTGATTAGTCCTAGCGCCATTAGGGCACCCAGTGCCTCGAATAATCTTATCCATCTGTGCTCTTGCGAATTTTCTAAATACACTAGTTTCTTCAAACATGAGGCACCACCCTGATCACACATCGTTCATGTTTTAGCCATGTCCGCAAGCTTTTATAGCTGTTCAACAGATCCATTCCTCATTCACTATTTGTAAAAAGCTGTTCGGAAACTTCGTCCTTCCCTTAGTGTTTCGGAGAGAATAAATTTCACCGCCCACAGTAGCATCGCTTCTGAGAATAGCCCTGCTCCGATAAGTCGCCACATCAGCCCAACCCGGCCTCCCAGTCCGGCGGGTCAAGCAAGAACTGATCCCGATTCACATAATAAATGTTCGAGACATGTAATACCATATTCTTATCTATTTGTAGCATGGGTGCCGTTTTCAAGAGCGACTGGCTTCCTACCAAAGTCGATAATGCTGTTTTGGCGAATTACGTGAAAACGGGCTGCTTGGATCCTCAAGACGTCATTGGATGGCGCACCGGGTTAGGAGAAGACCTCCCCAACCCCAAGGAAGGGGAGATAGTAGTTTTTGTGGAACACTTGGAACGGGGTTTTAAGCCGCCCGGATCTAAATTCCTTAGGGACGCTCTGACCTTCATGAATGTCCGACTCCAGGATTTGGGCCCCAATTCCATAAGCAACCTAAGTCAATTCCAAGTCCTTTGCGAAGCTTATCTGCGGATCGAGCCTTCCGTCCCTCTGTTTTGGTACTTTTTCCACTTGAATCGCCAGACGGAATTCCACAATGGCCCCAGTTTGGAACTTGGCGAGGTCAACGTCCAGCGTCGCAGGGACAGTCCGTTTCCTTCACTCACAATGCCTAGCCACCCCAAAGGCTGGGGTGAATCTTGGTTTTACTGCAAAGAAACATCCCCTGCCGGCGAGAACAAACTTCTGGGCTATAGGCCAACCCGCCTTCGAGTCAATTTTAAGCTCCCTAACAAGCTCACCGAGGAAGAAGAGTCGTACTTCATCCCAATTCTGTCCGAACTGAGATCCTTGACGAACAACGGTCTCACCGGGGTTGACCTGATCCGCTGCTGGGTCGAATGGCGGATCCTTCCTCTGAGCCGCCGAGATGGTCTGATGTGCGAATTTGACGGCACTCTGGATCATCCCCAATGCTACTTCCACACAGCATTAACGGAAAAAGAAATCGTCGCCATCATCAGGAAGCTGACCGGCGAACCTGCAGCAAAATGCGGCCAAATCGGCCTTAAGCCCTTCTGCAAGATTAACCCGGCACCCAAGGTAACCAAAGCTAACTCGCCCTCAACTTTTTATTCCATCTGTTTTACTGCCATCATGACTTCATGCCATATTCCTTTCCAGAAAGGCGACAAGTTCTGGTCTAGGATACCTAAGAAACAAGCCATGAAGAGTGCTAAGCCGCCTTCCAAGAAAAACAAGGGCAAAGGTAAATCTACTGCGGCCGAGCCATCTGAAGGCGACGAATCTCAAGCTGGTGACGCACTCTCAGAGGTACCAATGCGTCCTCTTTTTCACTCGCCACCTATCACCTTTTAACTTTTATTTATATCTCTCACTCCTCTTGTAACAGAATGAAGATAACGGAAGCCAAGAGGACTCCATCGAGGTAATTTCTGTCTCCTCCGATTCATCTCCTTCCTTGCCTAAGCCGGCCCGGCGAATATGTGGGAAAGTCCCCTTCTCACATCCGGATGCCCATTTGGACCCAAATTTCTTATTGAAGAGAACACAACACGCCTCGAACCGGAAAACGCGAAGTCACTCCGGCGATCTAATACCTGGCTTGCCAACAAAGAACAAAAGAAAACCAAGCGAGGTACCTCCCTTTTTTTATTTGAGCAACCATTGTTCGTGCTGCTTTTGCGTCACAGTCATAACCCGCCTGTATTATCGATGTATAAATTCTGCAGGATTCTTCCCCTACTTCTGGCGACTCAGTGATGTCGACCCTTCCACCAATGATCCGAGTCCCGGGGTAAGTTTCTCGCCCTGATCCTTGAGAATAGCGCTCTTTTTAATTTTTTAACACACCTATCTCTTTCGTTGGGGCACAAGCCAAAAAGAGGAAGACCAGTGGATCAATCCCTGACGCCACTTCTGAGCTTCCAAGGAAAGCTACTCCGACTCAAGAAGATCCGAGTCAAGATGAGCCGACAATTCAAGCGGACCTTCCTGAGTCGCCCAAAGGATCAATGGATGTCCCTAGATCACCGATCGTAATGGCGACAGCTGATGACCCAGATGTTGTAGTCATTACTGGTTCTGGTTTCTCCAAGCCGGCAACAACAATCCTCTCCAAACATATAGCATCCCCTTCTCCATCAATTCCCGAGTCTGGGCCTTCCAAGGCGAAACTTTCTGACTATGCAGGTCTGGAGTTTAAAGAACTCTGTTCTGGCTTCGCAAGTCGCCTGGAAGCGAGTTACGAGATGGAAAAGAATCTGCTAAAGATGTTAAATAACAAGCATGAGGTAAACTTTTATACTCTATACTATCTCCATTAACCCCCAATGGGCCGGCTCATCAGTAAAAGGATGAGCCGGGTCTTGATTTCTGTATAATTTTTCTTGAGAATTATACATTAGCCCCCAAGTGTCAGGGGTATTGCCTTGCAATATTGATGAGACTTGTCCTTGTTTTAAATTTTGAACAGGAAAGCCTTGCCCAGACCGAACTGGCCCTGGGCGACTTAAGGAGAAACTTGTCTGATCAACAAGATGCCCGAACTCAGTCGGAAGACAAATATAAGTTGGCTCTGGTTGAACTGGAAAAGCTCAAAGCCAAGTTAGAAAGAACTCAGGCTGATCAAAGCGCGGCTTTGAAGAGAGTCGAAAAAGCAGAAGCAAAGCTGGCGACTGTCCAACAGGAGCTATCCGGCTAAAAGCGCCATATCTCCAACATGACACAAGCCATCTTTGGTAAGCTTTACCTAACTCTCTAACCTTATCCTCTTCCTTGGGCAAATTCCTTAATGTTAACTTACCGGTTATCAATTCCCAGGCTCGAGAGTCGCCAATCTGCAAGACAACTGCGTGTTGATGCTGAAGGCGATCTATACGCTGACGGAACAGCTATACACAGGCAGTGTGCTGACCGTTAAAGCCGTAATAGGTGCAAAAGAGCCCATCACTTCCATCAAGAAGGTGCTTGGATATCTATCCACACTTCCTCCCCAGATCGGCGAGTTAACCCGGTCAGCCGCCCGGAAGGGTGTCCTGACGGCTCTGAGTCGCTGCTTGGCGTACGCTCCGGAAATTAATTTGGAAGAAGTAGCTGCCGGCTTCCCTCAGCTTAAAGATGACGGCTCGGAGTTCGTGGAAGAAGACTACCAGAAGGTTGTCAAAGATTCTCGGCTAGCCGCAAATCAACTCGCCGCCAGCCTTGACTTAACAAAATATCAGGCGGCTTACGATGGTAAGAATAAGAAAATCAGCCCGCCAACCTTCGTGGTGACCAGCCTAATCCCCCGGCGACCCAAGAACCCCTTCGACTGGGAAGCAGACCTAGCATCCATCTTGACCGATGAAGATGATTTTGCTTCTTTGTCCAAGTGCAATTGGGTCTTGGGCGATTTACAAATTGAAGCCGGTCAAAGCTCGCGCCAGGATTTAGGGAAGTAGACCTTTCTCGAATTTGGTCCATGAACCATGTAATAGTTAATACTATCTTTTGATGACCCCTTCTGCCAAAAAAGACAACCTCATATCGCTTTTGAAGCGGTTTGAAATATTAGATCCGCCTTTATAAAAATCTTCTGCAATGCTTAATCCGCCAAGGACAGACCTCTGAACATATCATCTGGGAACATAAAAGACACTGCAAGTAGTTTCAAAAAAACATGCAGAGGATAGAAAAAACCTCCAAGTTCAAACCTTAACACCAGTAATGCAGGTTTCGTCGGCTCATACGGTCGCGACAGGGGGAGACGAGTCAGAAAGCTCGTGCACCCACCCCTAATGCAGGTTTCGTCGGCTCATACGGTCGCGACAGGAGGAGGCGAGTCAGAAAGCTCGTGCACCCACCCTTAATGCAGGTTTCGTCGGCTCATACGGTCGCGACAGGGGAGGCGAGTCAGAAAGCTCGTGCACCCACCCTTAATGCAGGTTTCGCCGGCTCATACGGTCGCGACAGGGGGAGGCGAGTCAGAAAGCTCGTGCACCCACCCTTAATGCAGGTTTCGTCGGCTCATACGGTTGCGACAGGGGGAGGCGAGTCAGAAAGCTCGTGCACCCACCCTTAATGCAGGTTTCGTCGGCTCATATGGTCGCGACAGGGGGAGGCGAGTCAGAAAGCTCGTGCACCCACCCTTAATGCAGGTTTCGTCGGCTCATACGGTCGCGACAGGAGGAGGCGAGTCAGAAAGCTCGTGCACCCACCCTTAATGCAGGTTTCGTCGGCTCATACAGTCGCGACAGGGGGAGGCGAGTCAGAAAGCTCGTGCACCCACCCTTAATGCAGGTTTCGTCGGCTCATACGGTCGCGACAGGGGGAGGCGAGTCAGAAAGCTCGTGCACCCACCCTTAATGCAGGTTTCGTCGGCTCATACGGTCGCGACAGGGGGAGGCGAGTCAGAAAGCTCGTGCACCCACCCTTAATGCAGGTTTCGTCGGCTCATACGGTCGCGACAGAGGGAGGCGAGTCAAAAAGCTCGTGCACCCACCCTTAATGCAGGTTTCGTCGGCTCATACGGTCGCGGCAGAGGGAGGCGAGTCAAAAAGCTCGTGCACCCACCCTTAATGCAGGTTTCGTCGGCTCATACGGTCGCGACAGGGGGAGGCGAGTCAAAAAGCTCGTGCACCCACCCTTAATGCAGGTTTCGTTGGCTCATACGGTCGCGACAGGGGGAGGCGAGTCAGAAAGCTCGTGCACCCACCCTTAATGCATGTTCTGTCGGCTCATAAGGTCGCAACAGGATGACACAAATTGCTCTTTTTTAAGGAAGAAGCCCCCAAGTCGGGGAACATTTTATTACTTCATAACGATACTGAAAAAAACATACAAAGCATGGAGTTTTTAAGAACTCAAGTGTAGTAAGGCCGCAAATGAGCAATATTCCAAGGGCGAGTTGACTCAGCCTCCGTAGTCGGTCGATCAGGCCGAAGATCCATCAAGTAGTAAGAGCCGTTGCGGAGGTTCTTGCTGACGACGAAAGGCCCTTCCCAAGGGGGCGAGAGCTTGTGCATGCCTGCCCAATCTTGTATCAGACGAAGTACCAAGTCGCCCTCCTGGAAAGCCCGACTCTTAACCCGGCGACTATGATAACGCCGCAGATCTTGCTGATAGATAGTTGAACGAGCCGCCGCTAAGTCACGCGCCTCTTCCAAGGCATCCAAGGAATCCTGGCGCGCCAACTCATTATCTTGCTCCACATATGCGGCGACTCTAAGAGAATCATGTCTTATGTCGGTAGGAAGGACAGCTTCTGCTCCATAGACCAAAAAGAAAGGCGTGAACCCCGTGGATCGATTCGGAGTGGTCCGGATGCTCCATAATACCGAAGGTAGTTCCTCAACCCAACACCCTGGAGTTCTTTCCAGGGGAACCATGAGGCGAGGTTTAATCCCTCGTAGGGCTTCCTGATTCGCCCGCTCCGCTTGCCCGTTTGACTGCAGGTGAGCAACTGCAGAAATATCAAGCCGGATATGTTCACGGCGACAAAAATCCAGCATCGCACCTTGGGACAAGTTAGTACCATTGTCCGTGATAATACTGTGTGGATATCCAAAACGGAAAATCAGCTTTTTCAGAAATTTGACCGCAGTCTCCGCATCGCAAGCCCCAACAGGTTCCGCCTCAATCCATTTAGTGAACTTATCAACCTCCACCAATAAGTGAGTTTTCTTGTTGGACGACATCTTAAAGGGACCGACCATGTCCAGCCCCCAGACCGCGAAAGGCCAAGTAATGGGAATCATCCTCAATTCTTGAGCCAGCACATGAGCCTGCCTCCCATACCGTTGGCACCCCTCACACCGCCGTACTATATCTTCTGCATCTGCGTGAGCCATCAACCAGAAGAAACCATGTCGAAAGGCTTTTGATACCAAAGAACGTGACCCGGCGTGATGCCCGCAATCTCCAGAATGGATGTCATTTAGGATTATGCATCCTTCCTCGGAAGAGACGCACCGCTGAAAGACCCCTGAAGCACTTCGTTTATATAGCTCGCCATCAATGATGACCATGGACTTGCTACGCCGAACAATCTGGCGAGCCAAAACTTCATCAGTGGGTAACTCGCCTCGAGCGAGATAAGCCAGATAAGGAAGAGCCCAATCCGGAGTGACATGGAGAGCCGCCACAAGCTGAGACTCGGGATCTGGTATCGCCAATTCCTCCTCTGTGGGTGCAGTCACAGACGGTTTATGCAAGACATCCAAGAAAACATTAGGGGGGACCGGTTTTCTCTGTGAGCCGAGTCGCGAGAGGGCATTAGATGCTTCGTTGAGTCGCCGATCAACATGATCAACCTGGTACCCATGAAAATAGCCCGCCACGTCAGACACAGCTCGCCTGTAAGCCGCCATCATAGGATCTCGAGAGTCCCAGGTGCCCGAAACCTGTTGCGCCACCAAATCTGAATCCCCAAAGCATCTGACTCGGGTTAGGTTCATCTCTTTTGCCAGTCGCAAACTGTGAAGCACAGCTTCATATTCTGCCGCATTATTTGTGCAAGGGAACATGAGCCGGAGAACGTAGCAGAACTTATCTCCTTGAGGGGATATCAATACCACACCCGCCCCCGAGCCCTCCAACTGCCTGGATCCATCAAAATAAATAGTCCAATAGGTAAGGTCAGGCCGATCTTCCGGAGCCTAAAGCTCCGTCCAATCGTTGACGAAATCAACTAGTGCCTGGGACTTGATGGCCGTGCGGGGGGTATATTGTATGTGATGCGACCCAAGTTCTATTGCCCATTTGGCGATTCGTCCTGTTGCCTCGCGGTTTTGGATGACGTCACCGAGGGGCGCGGAACTGACCACGGTGATCGGGTGTTCCTGGAAATAATGTTTAAGTTTTCGACTCGCCATGAACACCCCATAGACCAGTTTCTGCCAATGTGGGTATCGCTGTTTGGAAAGAGTTAACACCTCACTGATAAAGTACACCGGGCGTTGCACCGGGTATTCCTTTCCTTCCTCCTTTCTTTCGACGACCACAGCCACGCTGACCGCTTTGGAATTCGCGGCGATATACAGGAGCATAGGCTCCTTTTCAGTCGGGGCCGCCAGGACCGGCGGGTTAACCAATTGATGTTTCAAGGCCTGAAATGCCTCGTCAGCCTCCTCTGTCCATACGAATCGGTCGGACTTTCTCAACAATTGATAAAGAGGAATCTCCTTTTCTCCGAGGCGGCTCACGAAACGACTGAGAGCCGCAATACGACCCGCCAATCGCTGAACTTGATTAACATTCATCGGCTTGCCGAGGGAAGTAACCGCCTCAATTTTGTCCGGGTTAGCCTCGATGCCGCGCTCCGATACCAAGAAACCTAGTAGTTTTCCCGCAGGTACGCCGAAAACGCACTTGGTAGGATTTAGCTTCATCTGATATACCCGTAAATTATCAAAGGTTTCCTTAAGGTCTTCCAGAAGTGTCTCCTCCCGGCGGGTCTTGATCACAATGTCGTCAACATAGGCATGAACGTTGCGGCCAATTTGGTTATGAAGACAATTCTGGATGCAGCGTTGGTAAGTCGCCCCTGCGCTCTTGAGCCCGAACGGCATGGACACATAGCAAAAGGCCCCGAAGGGGGTTATGAAGGCGGTCTTCTCCTGGTCTTCCACAACCATTTTGATCTGATGATAACCTGAATAGGCATCCGAAAAGCACAATCGTTCGCATCCCGCCACCTAGTCAATGATTTGGTCGATGCGGGGAAGAGCGAAAGGATCCTTGGGACAAGCTCTGTTGAGGTCCGTATAGTCAATACACATACGGAACGTGCCATTCTTCTTGAGTACTAACACCGGGTTAGCTAGCCATTTGGGGTGAAAGACTTCCACGATGAACCCGGCGGCTAAAAGACGGGCGACTTCCTCTCCAATCGCCTTCCGTCGCTCCTCGTTAAACCTGCGAAGGTATTGTTGGACAGGTTTGCATTTTGGGTCAATATTAAGATGGTGCTCAGCGAATTCTCTTGGTACACCCGGCATGTCAGAGGGCTTCCATGCGAAGATGTCCCGATTCTCACGGATGAATTCGATGAGCGCGCTTTCCTATTTGGGGTCCAGACCCGTTCTAATGGTAAACTGCTTGGATGAATCGCGAGGGACGAAGTCGACTGTCTTCGTGTCATCCGTTGGTTTGAACTTGAGGGGCGACTCGGAATCTGAAGTCGGCTTCTTGAGCGGTGACATGTCTGCCGGGTCAACATTGGCCCGATGGTTTTTGAGCTCTTCCACCGCGCAGGCGACTTCCGCATAGGCCGCGTCTCCTTCCTCACACTCCTTTGCAATTCTTCTATCTCCGTCAATCGTGATAGGCCCTTTAGGACCAGGCATTTTGAGCTTGAGGTAGATGTAGCACGGGCGGGCCATGAAGCGAGCATAAGCCGGTCGCTCGAACAGCGCATGGTACGGGCTTTTTAGTTTGACCACCTCGAAGACCAGAGACTCCGACCTGTAATTCTGCGCAGTTCCAAACGCTATTGAGAGCCTGACCCGGCCTATGGGATAAGCCGATTTGCCCGGGACGATGCCGTGGAAGACCGTGGTTGAAGGCATCAAGTCTTTCTCTAACAGATTCATCCTCCGGAAGGTGTCGAAGTATAGGATATTAATGCTGCTGCCGCCATCCATTAGTACTTTTGATAGATTGTAGCCCCCCACTTGGGGAGCCACGACCAATGCCAGGTCGCCCGGGTTATCTATTCTCGGCGGGTGATCCTCTCTGCTCCATGTTATGGTCTGTTCGGAACAGTGGAGATATCTGGGAACTGCCGGCTCAATTACGCTGTACGCCCGGTGATTTACCTTTTTATCATGCCTGCAAGCATTAGTGGTGAAAACATGGTACTGCCCATTACTTAGCTGTTTAGGATTGTTGCGGAAGCCCCCATGGTCATCCTGGCCCTGCGGAGCCCCCTGTGGGGGCGGCTGCTGGAAAACTCCCGGCGGGTTGTACCGCCGTTGGTGGTGCACCGGGTACTGGCCGCCGCCTGGCTGCGGGCCCCCCTGTGCCTCTTGTTCGGGAAAACCGCCGAAGGGGTTGTGCCTTTGATTGGGCGCGGCGAGTTGGTCCTGGCAACGGTTCGGATCTTCGCTTTGGCTCCTCTTGATTGCCTCGGCCCGAAATTCTCGCATCACGAAACAGTTCTCCCAAGAGTGGCCCGCCGGGACGTCGGCCGTGGCGTGGTGCGGGCAAGGGCCTTTGAGTAGCTCTTCGTAATTACGCGGCCTTTTCCCACTGAAGCCTCGATTCTTCTTTTTGCCGTCATTGGTGTTGGTGTTGGCAACCAGATCCGAGGGCTCCTCCTGTGGCCTACGCTTGTCGTTGGTCCCCTGGTTGTGACGATTGCGGCCTTGGAGGCGGGTGTGGTTTTTGGTTGAATCGCCCTTCTTGGGCGAGTTACCCTTACCATCCTCGCCGGGATCCTTGGTATCATCGGCCTCGGCGTACCTAGTGAGGGTATCCATCAGCTCGCCCATATCCTGGACTTTCCGTTTGAGTCGCCCCAATTTCTGGACCAGCGGTTCATAGTGGCAGTTGTGCTCGAGGATAAGTACAGCTTGCGCTGCAGTGATGCCATCCGATGAATGGATAATTTCCGCGACTCGCCGTGACCAATGGTGTGCCGACTCATCCGGGCGTTGTACGCAGTGTTGCAGGTCGACGATCGTCATCGGCCGTTTACAGGTTCCCCGGAAGTTTTTGATGAAACGCTCCTTCAGCTCGGCCCAAGACTGGATAGAATTGGGGGGTAAGTTTTTCAACCAAGTGCGCGCCGATCCCTCGAGCATCATGGTGAAATATCTGGCGCAACCGCCTCGTTTACGTCGAGCATGTCCATGGCGATCTCATAGCCCTCGATCCAAGATGTTGGTTCGAGATCTGGTGTGTAATTAGGCACCTTTCTTGGTCCTTTGAAATCCTTGGGCATTCTTTCGTTTCGAAGGGCCAGGGACAAGCAGGGAACCCCAACTCGCTCTCCGGTCCCCGCGGGAGGAGTATGAGCCTCTTGAATGTTGGGTGGACCTCTGCCCGGCGGGTTCCGCTCGGGCGGGTTGTCCTGCGGGAAGTGTCGCGGGGCATTGTTTACGGCTGGCTGATCCTCCGGCCTACTCCTGGTATAGCTCGCCTGGGGGTGGAGTGCAATCGCTCGGGGCTGTGTGAGAACTGCGCGTTTTGGACCACCGCCGTTTTCAACATCTCGATGGCGTTCCTTGCTTCGATCTCAGCTGGGGTGTTGCCGTGGATCGGAAGAGACTCCAGATGGCGAGTTGCGGCAAGCACGTTATCCACCGGGTTAGAGAAGTGGCCTCGAGGGGTGCGGAAACGAGGGATTTGACCCTCAGTCGGCTGAATCGGCAGGTTAGGAGGGCGGCCCAGCCCTCCTGCTGGGGCGGCTCCCATCCCGGGTGTTTGAGGAGTGTCGAACAGGCGAGTAGGATTGAGATCATGGGGCAGGCGACCTTGGTGCCTCCGCTGATGGACGGCGTCGGACGCGCGTTGCTGTCTTTCAAGCCGCCAGTTGTCGGTGTTCAATCGCATCCTTTCGGCCGCAATCTGGGCTTGTCGAGTTTCCTTCCTGGCGGACTCCGTCTCAGCATCCTGATGGGCCTTTGCCACCGCCTCCCTCAGCTTTGCTAACTCCGCGTTTATCTCTTCTTGGTTCTCTGGCGTGAGGGGGGTTGACATTAGTCTTGTGATTTCCGCCGCTAAATCCACCAGGACTGCTGACGCACTTCTGGATGTCCCGCCGGTCCCATCGCCTCCAGCGGGGTTCTGTGCGGGTTGAGTCGCCCCGGCCATGTAGATGGCGATCTGGCGGCGGGTTCGATCGAGGATTTCCGGATCCATGGCCAATGACAAGCCTCCGAGACCGTCTCCGTGGAGGGACTGGATGGAATCTGAATTGCCCATGGATGATTCGTCGTCAGAGTTGATGGGGGTAGCCTCCTGAGCCACCGCGTGCTCTGGCTCCTCCGACCCCTGCGTGAAACCCACAAAGACCGGGTGGGTCAGATTCCGTGTTATGACTGGATGAACGTACCTGGCCGGCTCGACGATGTCGGAGGAGATGTCCGGCTCAGGAACAGATGACCCGATCATGCCGATGAAGACGTTGATCTTGCCGAAGGGGACCCTGTAGCCTGATTCGAGAGAATTCGCCTCAGGTCCCCATCGCTGGTTGTCGATGTAGGCTATGCCGCGTCGGCTCCAAGTCATGAGCGCCGTCGCATAACTCCCAAACCCTGGTAGGGCTCCCTTTGAGAACTCAACTCCACCGTGCGCAGGCCCCACGGAAACGGAAGCTTGTGGCGGCAGAAACGTGTTTTCGTGGATGCCCTAATTTTTGCTGGATTTTTAGGGAATTTATAGGCCAAAGACCTAGGGCAGGGGAGCGCCAAGGGGGGCCACAAGCTTGGTTGCCGCGGCCTCCCCCCTGGCCACGGCAACAGGGCTTGTGGGCCCACTTGCTTGGTCCTCAAGCCTCCCGATCTTCTTCCGTTCTGGAAAAATTCATTTCGGGGATTTTATTCCGTTTGGACTCCGTTCCAAAATCAGATCTGAAAAGAGTCAAAAACACAGAAAAACAGGAACTGGCACTTGGCACTGAGTTCATAAGTTAGTCCCAAAAAAGATATAAAAGGTAAACAAAACATCCAAAGTTGACAAGATAACAGCGTGAAACCATCAAAAAATTTAGATACGTTTCAGACGTATCATAGAACTTGTCGAACTCCTCGGGATCGTGCAAAGCAAGAGCTAACTGCAAATCTTCTTTCAAGCCACCTCTGAACTGATAAATCTTGCTCTTCTGATCAGGGATATCCTGCAATGTGTATCGGGCTAGCTCGTGGAACTCAACGTTGTAGTTGTACACGGAATTACCACCCTGCTTCAAGCGCTTGAACTTCTCACGCATCTCCTCCACGAAGCTGGAAGGAATGTAGTGGGATCTGAAGTCACGGCAGAACTCATCCCAAGTGATCACTCTAGCGCCTCTGGAATCCTTCAACTATTGCCACTAGATAGAAGCTTGCCCCTTCAACTGGAATGTTGCAAATTTGAAAAAAAATCCTCAGGACGAACATTGCTACACTCGAAATGCTTATTCATACACGGATCCAATCCTCGGCATCAAATGGTTGGTCACAGGAAGTGAAAGTCTTTGGCTGATTCGACAGGAACTGACTCAGATTAGCAAACTGATTGCCACCATGCTGGAAATTGCCTTGCTGCTGATTAGCCCTTTCTTGCAACAACTATAGCAGCATCTAGGTGTTTGCATTAGTAGCAGCATCTGGGTGTTTGCATTAGTAGCAGCCATCACCGCTTGCGAGGCCTCTATAGGAGGAGGCGGCGGCGGCGGAGGATTCTCCGAAGGAGGAGGTGGTGGCGGCACATCCTCACGCCCTGGGTTCTGACGAGTTGGTGGAGCCATCCTGAATACGGACAACACATTAGCCCACAGAATAAATGAAGATATAGCTGAATCAAAATGACAGGAATATAGCAATTGCACTCGAACAAAATAGTAAGAATGCTTCCTCAAAGTGACGGTCGACAAAATTCTGATTAAGACCACTGCAAACAAATATGAGCTAGAACTACTCGGAACAAACATATGATCGAGATTCCATCCGATATCTTCGTGGATAAGATCGCACGGGCTCGAATTTACAGTAGCCATCTTGTGCAAGGTAGTGCACACGACTTACGAAGTATCCCCGAGTCGTAGCGAGCTACAAGGACTCTTTAACACACAACGAGAACCGTTGTAAGACGACTGTGAACAAACATACCCACTGAACATCGAATGCCAACCTCAATCATGCATCTGTAAGAAGATAGTCCTATAAGATACTACTTGATATCCCACCTATGAATTCCCTACATAACTGGTCATGCAATCTCATACACGGATACAAGGAGTAATATCACACAACTCCTATACTAACCCGTCACCTGTATCACATCCGTCAACACACAACTAGCATCTCGGACCTTCATCTACAACAGACCCTCATGATCACAGCGATACAAAGTGTTGAAGTACTCCCGAACAATCTGCACCAGTACTGGGGACATCGGGGTTATCTCGCGACTACTAGTATTGAAGCAATAACGAACATCCTTCGTTCTTAGATACTCAGAAATCTGAATGATGGCTATGTGCGCAAGAATCCCCTGGAGCTCAACTCCCCGGAAGAAATCAAGGCAGACAGGAGGCACCAAGACAAAACTCCGTCACATCGAAATCATATAGATTTCACAAATACCCGCGTGATCCTAAAAAAAATTTTGAGCGAGAAGAGGAGTAGAATAAAGATTTCCTAAGTCGGGAACCTCACGAGAGCATGGAAGAGGAGAAAAAATAATCCTACTCTCCGATATAACTAAGACTCAAAACATTTTACTAGACTCGACTCGGCAAGTACGATCACACAAAGGCTCCTATGGTCGTAAGGCTCTGATTACCAGCTTGTAACGACTAAGATGCAGTCCTTTCCGATTTGGGGATCGAGGCCCCGAATTGGAAAGAAGCGCATTTAAGCGTTTGGAAAACATGGTAACATAGCACATACATAAATAATTGAGGAATGACAATAAGGGATTCAACTATCATCTTATAATATCTCAGAGTTACATCACGCATCCAAAAAAGGTAGTTCCGCTACGGACTACAAAACAAGGGAAATGACTATGCTACCCTGCATGCTTGCCCATGATCACGACCACGCCTCAGTCTTCTGGATAGTTCACGTACAGGCGGTCGTTCTCCTCGTCGTACTGCCACGCCAGCTGCGTGCCGTCGGGATCACCTGTCTTTGGGGTACCTGAATCTGTTGGTGTTGTGAAGGAATTTGTGAGCCACGGGGACTCAGCAATCTATGACCTCGGTGCCAGAACTAGTCAAGTTATTAGGTTGGAAAGCTGGAGTGTTTAGGTTGCAGCACCCTAAGATTTATATGGTGATTAACTTACGTAGAACATGTAATGAAGGTGGTCTATACTAGCGTTCGATGATAGATGATCACTAAGTGATCCTAAACACCTACCTACGTCAATCATAACCCCGCCGTGTTCCCGATCGAAGAGAGATCTTCGAAGGGGACAGTCACGGTTATGCACACCGTTGGCAATTTTATTAGCTTATGTTTAAGTTATCTATTACCGGATGTTAACAAATATTCCAAGTTGCCACATAACCGCGGGCATGGCTTTCCGAAAGATTAAACCCTACAGGGGTGCTCCAACTAGTCCATCACAAACGTACACAGGCCGCAAAGTAATCCTCTATCACGAATCTCGTGATCTCGTCGGATTCCTTAGAGGAAAACCTCAACTCTGGGAGAACCAAAGCTTCACCGGGATTCCTAGACGCAAGATATATCGCTAAGGTAAGACAAGACTAGTAGGACCTCCCGTCGTGTCGACGACCCTGATAAGAGCTGCGTATCTCAGTCTCAGGACACGACGGATGAGCTACGCGCACGATGGCCTGATAGAAATCACTCAAGTTGCCCTGAGTTTGCCCCGAGCAGTGCTCAGTTTGGACCAACACTCATGAGGAGTACTGGCCCAGGTTGTAGATTAAATCCTCGGGGTAGCTATTCCCTATTCATATTATTATTAAGTGATTAGCAAATTAACACCAATGTTGGGCCCTGTCGGACAAGTCTTAACACTACGCGATTTATCGAGGGGGTCCCCATAACAACCCCGAACGTGTTAGGAGCGATCATTATGGAATCAAACACCGGTAGCCGGTAACTATGGCGGCAATAACGGAACAAACACCCGGCAAAAGGCTAGGCCTCCCATTATTTACCAAGTATATAGGTGCATTAATTAAATAACAGATTTAACATAATGATATCAACTCATGTTATCACATGAGACAAGCACCTACAACTAGCAACGCTAACATTAGTAGCTGAGCAAGCCTACCTAGCCATTCAAGATTTGCTAGGAAGGTATAAGTGTATGGGGTTCATGGCAATTCAGGAGGCAATTATTTCAGTGGTAGGCAGCGAGCATATGATGGAAGAAACGTAATCTAGCATAACAAGTCTAGAGATGGAATCAAGGTCATATCATCTTGCGTGTGATATCCTCAGCTTGGAACTGCTCTTGTTCGACCTGCACGTACTCTCCCGAATCCACGTACTTGTCCTCCGATCCCAGTGCTACCCAACATAAAAATAACATGCAATGAACGACAGCACCTCAAGATGCCACAAGCACATGATGCATGAGATGAATATGAGCATGCATCACTATTCTACTCCCTAGCACAAGCATGAGAAGTAAATACATGTTCCTGGACAGAACTTCATCCTAAGCTAACTTGACATGCATGAGAATGACATGATCAGATGCGTCACGTGAACATGATGCAAAACCATATAAAGAACATTAAAAACGGAGCTATGGATCAACGGGAAACAAGGAAACAATATATGAAGTGCTACGTGTCAAATTCATCACAACACACTCCAATGGCTCAACTCTGGTATTTCCAGGTAGCCAAGACATAAAACAATCCAACATGGATGGGGTGGAGCAAATAAGAACACCACACCATCATCTATGCACTCACAAACATCAAAACACCAAAACTACACAATCTGCCATAAACATCATCATAGCACTTTGTGAGCTACATGCAAAGCACCTACAGCCACCTAAACATGCCAAATAAGATATGTGGCAGTAGCTATCCAAGAGTACTACAAGCACAACCAAAAATATCACACAAAGGAGTTAAACACAGAAAGTTACACAGCTGCAAACTTGCCCAAAAATATCAGATTTCAGGGACTTAGTGAAAATTCCAGATTCTCACTATCTGTGTATGCTTTGAAGCATTTTGACAGCAGCAAAAACAATATCTACATGACTCCAAATGGAATGAAAATTTACAGGGAGCTAGACAAACACATAAGCTTCAACTTTCCAGTTGAAGCTAAGGCTGAATCGCAACACATTGACCTGCACAAGCTCATCAACAGGAGAAGAAAATATAAACAGATTCTCAATTTCTGCCACATGCCTACTTTGATTTGGCACAACTTGCACATATTGATTCCTAAGCATGAAACAAAACCAATATGTGGTAGAGGGGGTCACCCTCTACTACCACAACCAAGAAACAAACCCTTGGGCTCACCACATCACATGGAACCAAGCTCTAAACATGGAACAAATCTGAAATATGTCATCTCCAGAAAATGTTCCAAAGGCAAAAATGACTTCACCAATGGATTCCTGGGATGATTCTACCCCAAAAACATATATAAAACATATGCACTTGCATGTAACAAAAGGGTACAAACTAGAACAAAACCTACATAAGCATATACACATGTGCTATTCACTAGAACAAAACCTACATAAGCATATACACTCCTAGAACAAAACCTACATAAGCATATACACTCCTAGAACAAAACATACATAATCATATCTAGTGAATAGTGCATCATCACATGTGCTATTCACTAGAACAAAACCTACATAAGCATATACACATGTCCACAACATCAATGGGGTACATGAGGGGTAGACCTCATGCCTATGTGCCTTGGCACACCACCACACCATCACAAGCAACAAGAACAACATAATAACATCACCTACACATAGGATCTAGCAACCCAATATAAACATGCACCCAATCCTTTAGATGCACTCCTACCATGATAATTCTACAATACACTCCTAGTGAAAACACCACACACTCACACACACACATCAACAACTACCTACACCACATATAAACAAGGTGTGTGGGGAGGGGGAAACCCATCCACACACACTCACTCTCACTTGTGCACCAAAGGTGTAAGTGCATCTAGTGCCCCTTAGTGATTTTTGTGGTTTGAAGACTTATAGGTTAAGTATCTAATGTGTTTATGAGTGTACACAGGATCTATAAGTCACTGAGGAGTTTGAGATATTTGATGAATATCGACCCCTAAAAATGTATATCTTCGGTTGAAGAAATTGGTCTGAAGCTGAAGAATTGAATCACGAAGAATCTGCGATGAAATTGATATTCCTCATGAAGATATTGAAATTGAGGAATTCGGTGTGTCTGAAGAAAATCATTATGAAAACTTTGAAGCATGAAGATTTGCTCTTTCTATTTTATTTTCTTCACACTTGAGTAATAGGAACACCGTACTGTTAAAGGGGGTCGAAGTTACACTTTGGAATGAATTTCCTCATGATGCTCAACCCAAGCCTAATCCTACCAAAAGCCTCAAGTGAGGAATACGAGTGACATGAGGACTCTCACAGTTGAGGGTTCCGACCGTTTTGATAGCCACCCCAAGTCATTGGTCTTATCCACACCAACGGTCATATTATTTAAGGGCATTAGTGTCAAATCATGTCGGGATGCTCCCAGGCTATAAATAGCCGCCCCCCACAACCATTAGCTGGTTGGCTGCTTCGTTAGGAACTGACACTTGTCATAAGAGCAACCCAATTCCTCAGAGTCTTCGAGAGTAATTCATCAGTGAAGAAATACCCCATACACCGAAACCACAAACCTAGAACCAAGTGATTGACCATCACTGAAGGAGTTGTTCCTGTGTGGGACTGAAGCCTTTTACCTTTGAGGACTGTGCATCCTCCAGACGGTTAGGCGTCATGGTCTAGAGCAATCCAGCAGTCAATTGTGGATCGCCGAGTGACCAAGTTTGTGAGGGTTTGGAAGTGTGCCCTGAAGACTTACCACTAGTGTTGGGCGAGGACTGTGTGTTCTTAGCCCAAGGAGAACACGGTAGGGACTGTGTGTCCCGGGACTGTGTGTCCTTTGGTTTCAATACCAAGCCGCTCCAAACCAGATGTACGACTGTCACAGCAGTTGGAACTGGGTCATCAACTACTGTCTTCGCCGTGAAACGGGTTCTAATTCCTCAACTCCTTACTTTCCTCAGATTATGTGTTGATGGCTTTCACTGCCACCGTTCGAAGAATTTGCTGAAGACTTTCTCTGAAATTCCTCAACCCCAAATTCTTCACGCTAGTTAATCCTCATCTGTTTTCTGCGTGCCTACTCACTATGCAATCTGTTTTCACATTCCTCACTCTAAAAAACTGTTGTTGTGAAACTTTGCACTTCTGATCCTTTATTGTTTCCGTTGTAAGTTAGTCATCAGTGAGGATTTTCCTCAAAAGGAATTTCCTCAGTGATGAAATTCTAAAAAATCCCCTATTCACCCCCCCTCTAGTCGATATAACGCACTTTCAATTGGTATCAGAGCGAGGTACTCCCTTGTTCTGTGTGATTTTGGTTTAACCACCTGGAGTTTTAGTTATGTCGACTGCAGGCATGTTTAAGGTGACTGCAGCATGTCCTACATTCGAAGGAAAGAACTTTCCCTTCTGGAAGAACAAGATGCAAATGCATCTACAAGCTATTGATAATGACCTCTGGTATATTGTGGAACATGGCGTCCCCATCATCTCTGCTAGTGTCTCTGCTGCTGATGTGAAGAAATTCAAGCAACTTGATTCTCAAGCGAAGAATATCATCTGTGGCCATCTGAGCCGAGGCCCGTTTGGAAGAGTGAGTGCTTTGGGCTCCGCAACACTGATCTGGGAGAGATTGTGCAAAGTAAATGAAGGAGTATCAACCCAGCGTGACTCTCGTGTTGATATTCTTCGCAATCTCTTCAATCGCTTCAAGAGGAATGACAATGAAAGATGCCAAGACACCTTTGATCGCCTCACTGACATATCAAATGAGCTGCAAGCACTCGGAGCTCGAGACATTACTGATCACGAAGTTGTGAAGAAACTGATGAGATCTTTGGATTCTTCATTTGATACTTTAGTTCTGATGATTCAAGAAAGACCAGACTACAAGATGCTTGACCCAGCTGATATACTCGAAAGACTCAATACTCATGAATTCCAGCTAGAAGAAAAGAAAGATCTATATGGACCAAGCTATTCCAGACCTCGTGCACTGAAGGTTAGAGCAATTTCCTCATCTGAAGAAGAAGATTCGGATGATAGCATTGGTGACCCTGAAGAATTTGGACAGGAGCTTGCAATGCTCGTGAGGAAATTCCAGAGGTTTACACGATGTGGCCAGTTCGGTAAATCTTCAAGAAGAGACATGAGGAAATCAGAATCTTCATCTAAGGACTACAAGAAAAGAACCTGCCACAAATGCAACAAATCAGGTCATTACATTGCTGATTGTCCCCGTTGGGGAAAGGAATCAAAGAAGAAGAAATACAAGGATGACAGTTCTGATGAATCGAAGAAGAAGAAGAAGAAGAAGAAGAAGTCTTCAAAATCCTCATCTTTAAAGCCCTCATCGCACAAGAATACTAGTTTCAGAAAGGCTCGGGCACTTATTGGCAAGGAAATGGATTCCGAGGCAGAAACAGAGGAATGTGATGAAGAAGAGGGTTTTGATGAAGACTCAGAACCGGACAGGCTAGTCTTGCACTGGCAACCACTTTTGTCAGCATGTCAATCTTCAACCTTGAAGAAGATGATAACACCATCCACACTGATGACTATGCTGATGACTTCGCTCCAACCTATTGCTTCATGGCAAAAGGTTCAAAAGTACCGAATGATGCTTCCTCCTCTGATTCAAGTGACTGTGAACCTGATGATTATAAAAAATACAGTTACAGTAAACTTGCTATCATTGCCACTAAACAACAAAGTGCCCTGGAAAAGCTTCAGAAACTGCTAGATAGAAGTGATGATCTATTGAATGATGAAATGAATCTTATCCAAATCCTCACTGAAGATGTGAAAAGTCTTCAGTCTAGATTTGATAATCTTCAAGAACGTCATGATACACTCCTCGCTGATCATGAGAAACTTTCCTATGAATTTCTTCAAAGGAAGCTTGATCTAGAGAAGCTGAGGATTTCTCATGATGATCTTCGTATGGAAAATGATTCATTACTAGCTCAACAGATCAGCGCTGCTCAAGCTGAATTCATTCCTCCATGTCTTAAATGCATTGAACGCGAAACTGCTAATTCTTTACTAGAACCATCAAATGCTTCTATTGCTACAAATTCTTCAACTGCACCTGTAGTGTCTATTTCCACACTTGAGGAAAACACAAATGTTACTGATGAAACTGCAGGATTGAAGGAATTGTATGTGACAGGCATATACAAAAGTCTCAAAGGACATCAAACCCTTTGTGATGTGCTCAAAAAGCAGATCTTGAACAGGAACCCGAGGAAAGAAGGAATTACCTTTGAGAGGAAATTAAATACTCATGGATCTTATTGGAAACCTGAGCATTATCCCAAAACCTCATGGGTTGCTGCTACTCGGCCCCCTTTTGATCCATCCAATCTAACAGGCTTTTCATGTGAATTATCCTATTCCTCAGATGAGTCATTTGACTCCAACTATAAACTGTTCAAAAATCAGTCTGGTGAAGTATTTGCTCGATATGTTGGAACTAACTGCAGGAATGGTCCTCCCTTGAGGAAAATCTGGGTTCCCAAAAGCTGTCTTGAAAATCTTCTGGTGAATGTCCTCATGACACCACCGATGAAGAATCTGAACCCCAGATCAAATTCCTCAGGAGGACCAAAGTCTTCAAGAGGGTCAAAATCCTCAACTGGTCAAAATTATGCTCGTACCCGTGCTAATGCGTCTAACATGCAGGGAAACTACAAGGAATATGAATATGAGCGTTACTCTTCAAATCATTATGTTCATAAATCCTCAAACCAGTTTTCTGCATATTCATATGCGTACTTTAACCCCCCTACTGTTAAGAGAAGTGCATTAGCTTCAATGTCACCTTTCTCATATGGTGCTCGCAGGATGATGAATGCTTTACCACCCCTTCAGATGTGGGTGGTGAAGAAATCGAACTAATCACTACTGCAGGTCAGGTCTCCAGATGAAAATCGTCATCTGAAGAATTTGCTGGAGACCTGAGGAAATGCTTGATAGGACGCAAGCTAATATTGATGAAATACAAATATTTCACACGTCCTTATAATTCTTTTGTGATGAAATTCTTATCTGATGAAATTGATATCATATTCTTCAAATCTGAAGCATATGAGATGGTAAGCCGTACTAATTCATCTGCAGGATGATAAACCCAAGAATACTGAGTGGGTTCTTGATAGTGGCTCCACACATCACATGACTGGTGATAAAAGCTAGCTGATGAATATGCCACTAACTCCATCACCTCTGAAGCAAATCACATATGCTGACAAAGGTAAAAGCAAGGTATTGGGACTTGGCAAAGTGGCTATTTCCAAGGATAGGCATATGGACAAAGTGATGCTTGTTGAATCCCCTGGTTTTAACCTCATGTCAGTCTCGATGCTTTGTGATCTTGATATGATTGTTATCTTTGGTAGATATAGATGTGTAGTCATCATGGAATCTGACAGATCCAAAGTATTCGAAGGTGTAAGAAGAGGGGATTTGCACATTGTTGATTTCTCTACAGGTCCTCAACCAGCCACTTGCTTACTAGCGAAAACCTCAGAAGGATGGTTGTGGCATCGAATACTAGGTCATGCAGGCATGAGGAATTTGCACATGCTCGCAAAGAAGAAGCATGTCATCGGCATCGAATCAGTCAAATTCCTCAAGGATCATCTTTGCGGTGCATGTGAATCTGGGAAAATGACCAGATCCAAGCATCCCTCGAAGACTATCATGACCACTACATGTCCATTCGAATTGCTTCATATGGATCTATTTGGACCTACTCACTATGCCACACTAACCAATGCAGCATCTTTATATGGCTTCGTCATAGTTGATGATTATTCCAGATATACATGGGTGCATATCATAGTATATAAAACTGAAGTGCAGGAAATCTTCAAACGATTTTCTTCAAGGGCCTCGACGAACTTTGGCATCAAGATCAAACATATCAGGAGTGATAATGGAACAGAGTTCAAAAACACTGGTCTTGATGATTATCTTGATGAACTTGGTATTACTCACGAATTATCTGCTCCTTATACTCCTCAGCAGAATGGTGTCGTCGAAAGGAAGAACATGACTCTGGTTGAAATGGCAAGAACTATGCTTGAAGAATATCAGACTCCTCATCGCTTTTGGCTTGAAGCAATCAACATTGCATGCCATATCATCAATAGGGTATATCTTCACAAATTCCTCAAGAAAACCTCATATGAACTCCTCACTGATAAGAAACCCAATGTAAGTTATTTCAAAGTCTTCGGTGCAAAATGTTGGATTAGAGATCCTCACCATAGCTCAAAATTTGCACCTAAGGCACATGAGGGTTTTATGCTCGGTTATGAAAAGGACTCACACACCTACAGAGTCTTCAACAACTATCACAACAAAGTTGTTGAGACTGTAGATGTGCGGTTCGATGAAACTAATGGCTCGCAAAGAGAGCAATTGCCTTCTGATCCAGATAAGCTGTCTCCTGAGGAAGCAATAAAGCTCAAACCTACTGAAGACATTGTTCCCATTGAGGAAATTGATGAAGAAACGATCCCCATCACTGATAAAAATTAAGAAGATGCTCCTGAGGAAATTGCACCAGAACCACTTCCTCAGCCCAGACGAAATCCTCAACCTGCTCATCCGAGGATTGCAAATGAAGTAGAACTTGACAAAATCCTCAACGACTTCAACGCGCCAGGTCCTCTCACTCGCTCAAAAGCTTCACACTTAGTTAACTTTTGTGGGCACTTTTCTTTTGTATCTATCACAGAACCCTCAAAATTTGCCGAGGCTTTCCTGGAACCGGAGTAGATCCAAGCTATGCAAGACGAACTTCTTCAATTCAAGCTGAATGACGTATGGGAGCTCGTCAAACGACTAGATCCTCGCAAGCACAACATCATCGGTACCAAGTGGATTTTCCGAAACAAGCAAGATGAGGACGGTCAAGTGGTGAGGATCAAAGCACGACTTGTAGCCCAAGGCTACACCCAGGTTGAAGGAATAGATTTCGATGAAACTTTTGCACCTGTGGCTAGACTTGAAGCTATTCGAATACTACTTGCTTATGCTAATCATCATAACATCATCTTATATCAAATGGATGTGAAAAGTGCATTCCTCAATGGTAAGCTTGAGGAAGAAGTATATGTTGCTCAGCCCCCAGGTTTTGAGGATCCAAAGAACCCAGACAAAGTCTTCAGACTCAAAAAGGCGCTCTATGGTCTCAAGCAAGCCCCTCGGGCATGGTATGATACATTGAAGGAATTCCTCATGAAGAAAGGCTTCAAACCTAGTTCACTCGATCCTACTCATTTCACTAAATCCTATGATAATGAGATATTTGTGTGCCAAATATATGTCGATGATATCATATTTGGCTGTACTGACAAACGATACAGTGATGAATTTGCTTACATGATGAGTGAAGAATATCATATGACTATGATGGGGGAGCTGAAATTCTTCTTAGGTCTTCAAATTCGTCAACAACGCAATGGAATCTTCATATCACAGGAGAAATACCTCAAGGATGTTCTGAGGAAATTCGACATGCATGAATGCAAAGGTGCCAAGACTCCAATGCCTACCAACGGCCATCTCGACACTGATGAAAATGGTAAAGAATTTGATCAGCAGGTATATCGCTCTATGATTGGCTCTTTATTGTATCTATGTGCATCTAGGCCAGATATAATGCTTAGTGTTTGCATGTGTGCACGTTTTCAAGAAAAACTGAAGGAATCACACCATAAGGCTGTGAAGCATATTCTTCGATACTTAGCTCACACACCAACACTAGGATTATGGTATCCCAAGGGCTCCAATCTTCATCTGGTAGGATATTCTAATTCTGATTATGCTGGTGATCGTGTGGATCGCAAGTCAACTTCTGGTACATGTCATTTCCTCAGAAGGTCACTAGTTTGCTGGTCCTCAAAGAAGCAGAACTGCGTATCACTCTCCACTGCCGAAGCTGAGTACATTGCTGTTGGTTCATGTTGTGCTCAATTAGTATGGATGAAGCAAACCCTCAAGGACTACGGCATCAACATGAAGAATGTGCCCCTCTACGGCGACAATGAGAGTGCGATCAAGATTGCATACAACCCAGTACAGCACTCGAAGATTAAGCACATCCAGATTCGTCATCATTTTCTTCGAGACCATGTCCTCAAGGGCAATATCCTCATCGACCATGTGAAGACTCGTGATCAACTGCCAGATATCTTCACTAAGCCCTTGGATGAGAAAAGGTTTTGCAAGTTGCGGTGTGAGCTAAATATCTTAGAATCTTCAAATGTTTTGTAAAAACATGCACACATCCTAACACTTATGCAAAATTGATGACTTAGATGTGCAACACATGATGAATCGATTTTCTTCAACTGATGAAGAATGTCACTCTGAATGTGAAGAAATCAATGAAGAAATTGATTCTCAGGGCCCTATGACAATTGTACGCGGCGTTTGTAATCAACATTCTTATATGGTGGGTCACGCCACCGCCCAATGTGAAATTCCTCAAGTTGATTTTCTTCAATGTTCCATTTCCTCAAAATGTGTTTTTCTTCAAAACAGTTGTTCTTCATTGTGACGATTTATCACAAAATCCTCAAGTTACTCAATCATCAAAAACACTTGATGACTTTCGTTTGACTAGATAGACTGTGATTTAAAGTCCTCAACAGCATTCACTTATAGGTATTTCTTCAAGTTGATATTTCATCTAAGTGAATGTGATCGGACCCTACTTTCCCTCTATGCTATTCGCATCCAGTCTATTCGATTCTTCATATGCGTTCTACTTGAAACTTTGTTCAAAATCCTCACTGCGTCCTTGTCAGCTGATGATTATGTAACAAAATCCTCAACTCTTCAAAAATGTTTCTTTAATGCACAGTAACTGAACCCCACTTCCCACGTTCGGATAACCACAATCTCCACTATCTCCACCGCCTTGTTCGGGAGCTACACGTGTCCTGCGGAGACGTAGAGGCAGGGGCTGTTTGGTCCGAATTCTTTGCGCCAACGGTAACTGTCTGGCTATAAATATGTCCTTATCCCCCTCGGCAAACACTTCTTCGCCCCATCGCTCTCGTGCTACAGCAAAAAGCACCGAACCCTAGCGCCACCGCTGGAAGTCTCGTCGCCGGTGAAGAAGAGCTTCACTACCTCGACTTCTCCGTCGTCGGAACCACGCCGGAGTCGGACTATCTTCGTCCACCGCCGCCATAGACATCCTCTGCCGCCGGGTTAGGGCGCATTGGACACGCAACCGAAGAGTTTCTCTCCACAACTTTTCTATGTTCTTTGTGCGCGCCTTCAAGGGTAAATAAAAACCCCATTTTTATAGCAAGATAGGTCTACTATTTTACATCTCCGATGTGAAATCTGTTTTTCCTCTAGAATCGATATGCACTTGATTCCTCAAACACTACATATCACCACACCATTGATGAACTTCACTAAGCATCTAAGATTTTCATGAGATTCCTCAATTGTGCGAATTTTCGGATCTGTACAACTCTGGAACCCAAGAACAGTATGCTTAGGCAAATTCCTCAACCACTGGTTAAATGCCTCAACTGCAGCTACTTCCTCTGCCGCTCAGACCTCTGGTTCAACAATTCCTCAACCACGGTCTCTGAAGTCAAAACCAAGGGCTCCAAAGCCTCAAGAGAAATCTGCTCAGGCATCAGTTACAAAACCCTCAGCGCCAAAACCCTCAGCTCCATAATCCTCAGCACCACCACCAAAGCCTCAAGAGATACCAGTACAGAAGCCGGTCATGAAGCCACTGACCGCTACCTCCAGCTCCTCACTCCCGCCTGCAACCAGCTCGGAGACAAAGTCTTCACCACCTCCTGTGAAGACTCAGGTGTCTGCTGAAAGAGAAACACTACCAAGCCCCAGCAAAATCATCACAGTCCCATCTGCATCAGAGGGTAGTGATGAATATGATGATCAAACCCTGCAAGCTATAATTAGAAACAAGCAGGAAAGGGTAGCTCAAGCATCTGGTAGCGCCATTCCTCTAGCCATGGACCCCCAAGGTCCTCCTAGACTACATAAACATCTGGTATGAGGACCCAAACACTCCGCTTGATGATTTGAAACTTCCCTCTGGCATCAGCCACATGGTGGCCACATTCATCAATGAAGCCAAGTGGAAAGAATAGCAAGCCAAGCAGGCCAAGGTTGCGAAGCTTAAAAAGGAGAAATTCCTCAAGCAGAATCTCCTCAACTTGACGCCTGATGCACTGGTGTCAACACAGGCTGAGTTGAAGACTTTGACAGAGAAGTACTCAAAGCTATCTGATCGTCAGAGTCTCAAAAGAAGTTTCATCAAATTTGCCACCAAAGTTGTTGATGACTACAACAAGACGGCTGCCCCTCCAGTATCAACTCCTCAGCCTCTGATTGAAGAGCCAGCCGATGAATCTCCTCAAGCTGATGCAACTCCTCAAGCTGAGGAAATACCCCAAGAAAGCCGTGTGGATGTACCGGCTATTGAAGAAATCACCATGGAAAATCCAGCTGATGAACCTGCTGCAGCTGGTGAGACTGCCCCTGACCCAGCTGCTTCATCAAAGCAAGCTGATGACTCTGCTCCAGTTGGTTCCTCAAAGCCAGCTGATGAATCTGTCGAGAGAACCCCTTCACCAAAAGCTTCAAAGGTGAAGAAGATGACTCCGTCTGCATCAGACGTGAAGAAAACCACGGCTGCTGAGAAGGAAGCCAAAAAGAGAAAGGCCTCCTCAGCAGAAGAAGAAACAGAGGCCAAGCGCCTCAAAGCGCTTGAAGATAATGCTCCACTGGACCCTATGCCCCTCAACGTCGCTCCGTCTTATGAAATGGTCATCCTTGCAGACCAAGAGAAAGGGACAAATGAGGAAATGAAGGATGCCGCATCTGAGGAACACACTGACGAAGAAATTCATATTGACGACAGTACTCAGCCCTCCATTCCTCAGAAAGACACTGCACAAGGATCAGCTGCACCAGCTGATGAAACTGCCTCTGTCACCAAGCCAGCTCAGGAAGAGCAGAGTGAAATTCCTCAAGCTGATGAAATTCAAAGTCCTGAGCAAAATCCTCAAGATGAGGAACAGGCTGACCCAACTCCTCCACCTGAGCAAGATGAACCTATTCCTCAGCCTGATGCCCAGCCAGATCCCATTCTTCAACATGATGCACAACATGAGCAAGCTCCTCAGCCTGAAGCCCCAGCTGATGAAATTCCTCACCTTGAGGACAATGCTGAAGAAAATGCACCTGATCAAGACAATGCCTTCGTCATGCTCAACCCCGAGACTGCAATTGTTGTCTCCCCTCCTGTTCCTCAGCTAAATCTTCAGCCAATGCAACGTCAGCCATTCTCCAAGCGACCGAAGTTTCAAAAGGAGAACTTCTTTGAAGAATGCATGTACTTCATTGGAGAGAATCCCTATGATAAGCCTCAAATGAGACATCTGAAATTTTGGACGAGGACACAGCTGAATTACTATGCCTCTGTACTGTGTGGAAGAAACAAGATATTCCAGCACAGGCATATTCTTCACGTTGAACTTGAAGCAATACTGTGCCTAGCTCCAGTCCTCAATGTCCTCCATGAAGCTGGCCTGCTACCAATGTGCTCAAACATCTCTGATTGGAACAGTGAGCTCATTCTTCAGTTTTATGCCACTCTTCACATATCTAGCGACCCTGAAGACATTAACACCTGGGTGTTTGACTGGATGTCACAAAACACTCACTACAAGGCTCCTGCTACTGAGCTCCTCCGTGAACTGCCCGTATCAATTCCCTCAAAGGAGACTGTGAAGCTTTACGGTGGGCGTGAGCTGCCCAACGGGATGATGGAAGTCCTCATGAAGCCTTTGGCTGAAGGGCAATCACCGAGAAAAACCTTCCTCGTCCACGAGCTCAAATATACACCAAGGTCTGTCTACAGAATCCTCTGCAGTGTGCTCGCGCCGATCAAAGGCCATGATGATGATGAAGATGTTGTAGGCATTATGAAGAATATCCTCTTCAACATCATCCATGGTATTCCTACCAATATACATCATTTCTTCTTGAGGACTTTGGCCGACAATGCTATGTGTCCATTTGACCACAAGATATATGACCCATGGATCATGAGATTCATCAGGACAAGGACAGACATCAACTTCCACGCTGATTTCCAAAACCATGTTGGTTATATGCCTCCTATCCGGGTCAACAAGAAGACTTTCGAGCCAGTTGAAGGAAAAGGCAAGTCAGTGATTGATGAAGGCCGTAGGCCCCTTGATGGTCAGTTCAGAGAGCAAGAAGCTTATTCTTCATGGGATGATACTGAGACTCGCCCCGCAAGCCCCGTTCCTCCTCGCATAATGAATACAAGAGAGCTTCTCCTCAATCTTCACCAGAAGGTGGGTCGCAATCACAAGTGGGTCAAACGCCAGTTTGGCGCCATTGTGAAAACCCTCACTGAAACACATAACTCTGTGAAGCTTAACCATCACTATCTGCATGAGGTTTTTGATCGCACCTGGGCTACACTTGCTCATCTGAAGACTTAGACAGAGCTTGAAGAAATGGACTTTGAGCGAGACTTTGACTGGTCGTGGCCTCCCAAGAAGAAGTTCAGGCCCATTCCAGTTCCAGACCTTGAAGACAGTTCCTTTTCTTCATTCCGCACTGCTGAATCTGATGAAGAACAGCTCGACACTGCCACTGGTCCAAGGAAGAAGACTACTCCCAAGAAGCACCACGCCTCTTCATCAACCGCCAAGAAGTGAAGTCTTCACGGGCGTTAGTCCTCAGTTTGTCCCTTTTTGTCACTTGATGACAAAGGGGGAGAAACTTGAGAGTTAATCAACAAGCGGGATATTTTGGGGCTTATGAACTATATTTAAGTTACAAACTCTTGGCTCTTCTGAAGTTTTTATGTAATGAGTTGTAACTTAAGCCCGATGGTACTCTGACGCTTTCGAACGTTTTTCTTTGCATGCTTATTCCTCAAGTTTTAATGCACGCATGCTGGAATTCGTCAGATACCATTTGTCATCATGCATTTTCATTTTCTTCATACTATATGTAACATGTATGCATGATTTACAAGACTCAGGGGGAGATCTCCATGATATAAATCATCAATGTGCATTTGCTGTGAAAAGCAAAATCCTCAAGATATGCACATCTTCAGGGGGAGTCTCTCTGAATCTTGATTTCAAATTCCTCAAATGAGTATTTACACTTCATATTTTTATCCTTGTTGAAGACTTAACCTAATTGTCATCAACCACCAAAAAGGGGGAGATTGTAAGTGCATCTAGTGCCCCTTAGTGATTTCGGTGGTTTGAAGACTTATAAGTTAAGTATCTAATGTGTTTATGAGTGTACACATGATCTATAGGTCACTGAGGAGTTTGAGATATTTCATGAATATCGACCCCTAAAAATGTATATCTTCGGTTGAAGAAATTGGTCTGAAGCTGAAGAATTGAATCGCGAAGAATCTGCGATGAAATTGATATTCCTCATGAAGATATTGAAATTGAGGAATTCGGTGTGTCCTGAAGAAAATCATTATGAAGACTTTGAAGCATGAAGATTTACTCTTTCTGTTTTATTTTCTTCACACTTGAGTAATAGGAACACCGTACTGTTAAAGGGGGTCGAAGTTACACTTTGGAATGAATTTCCTCATGATGCTCAACCCAAGCCTAATCCTACCAAAAGCCTCAAGTGAGGAATACGAGTGACATGAGGACTCTCACAGTTGAGGGTTCTGACCGTTTCGATAGCCACGCCAAGTCATTGGTCTTATCCACACCAACGGTCATATTATTTAAGGGCATTAGTGTCAAATCATGTCGGGATGCTCCCAGGCTATAAATAGCCGCCCCCCACAACCATTAGCTGGTTGGCTGCTGTGTTAGGAACTGACACTTGTCATAAGAGCAACCCAATTCCTCAGAGTCTTCGAGAGTAATTCATCAGTGAGGAAATACCCCATACACCGAAACCACAAACCTAGAACCAAGTGATTGAGCATCAGTGAAGGAGTTGTTCCTGTGTGGGACTGAAGCCTTTTACCTTTGAGGACTATGCATCCTCCAGACGGTTAGGCGTCATGGTCTAGAGCAATCCAGCAGTTAATTGTGGATCGCCGGGTGACCAAGTTTGTGAGGGTTTGGAAGTCTGCCCTGAAGACTTACCACGAGTGTTGGGCGAGGACTGTGTATTCTTAGCCCAAGGAGAACACGGTAGGGACTGTGTGTCCCGGGATTGTGTGTCCTTTGGTTTCAATACCAAGCCGCTCCAAACCAGATGTATGACTGTCACAGCAGTTGGAACTAGGTCATCAACTACTGTCTTCGCCGTGAAACGGGTTCTAATTCCTCAACTCCTTACTTTCCTCATATTATGTGCTGATGGCTTTCACTGCTACTGTTTGAAGAATTTGCTGAAGACTTTCTCTGAAATTCCTCAACCCCAAATTCTTCACGCTAGTTAATCCTCATCTGTTTTCTGCGTGCCTGCTCACTGTGCAATCTGTTTTCACATTCATCACTCTGAAAAACTGCTGTTGTGAAACTTTGCACTTCTGATCCTTTATTGTTTCCGTTGTAAGTTAGTCATCAGTGAGGATTTTCCTCAAAAGGAATTTCCTCAGTGATGAAATTCTAAAAAATCTCCTATTCACCCCCCTCTAGTCGATATAACGCACTTTCAAAAGGCACAAGCACAACTACACCACATCAACTACACATGCATACATTTGCATGAAAGGGCTAGGGCACACCCTCAAGCTAGATCACTAGCACCCTTAGCACCTAGAACACAATGCACAAGCACATCCTCTACATATGCAAATAAAACTACAAGCACAAGCACAACTACTCATGTTGTTAAGGGAAAGAATAAATGCCACAAAAATTATCCTAGTAGCTACACCTAATATACTCACATGCTTATGCAAACAAGAAGTAAAACAAAAGAAAGAACAAACAAAAAAATAAAAGATATGGGTGAGGGTTTGAACCCTGCACCTCTAGATTCAACAAACTACAACACACCACTCTGCTAGGCACCCAGTGTTTGACAGAGGAGGGACTCCAAACAGGACAAGTTGTACTCTGCGCTACACTACTGCCAGAAATAACATGCAAAAAAGGGGGGTGCATCCCCTGGGACTCGAACCCACGAGCTCACGAGTACACACACATGCTTATACCACTGCGCTACGATTCAGGGAAATCGCCGGAGCTGATACAAAGAATACTACCACGATCTTATTCCCTACACTGCACCTGCGAGCCGGCGACAGGGAGATCGCCGGAGCTGGTCTCCTTGCTACTGCTACACCGCGTGGCCAACTACCACAACCATCAACGAGGAAATCCCCTACACATCTACAACTACCCAAGCGCCTGCATCTAGCACGAGCACAACCCAGAACACACACATGCACGCAAGACCTACTGCAGCTCGGGACAGGGACGCTCTGCAAGTCCTCTCGCCAGATCTATTCGAGGGAGGGGGGAAGAGAAGGCCGGCTCACCTTGGGGAAGGAAGAGGAGGCGCCGATCTGGAGGGGAAGAAGCTGGAGGGGAAGAAGATGCGCTGGAGGAGGCCCTGCTGCAGGCCGATGTAGAACCGAGGAAGAAGAAGGAGAACTCCGGGGCCGAGGCGTTGACGACGAGCTGGCCATCGGTGAGGTCGCTCCCCGGCCTCACCGAGGACGGGAATGGGGCGCGGGCACCTCACCGTGCTCCTGGACATGACGGCGGCGCTGGATGCCGATGGGAGCGGGGTAGATGTCGGCGATGACCTTCTCTCCTCTCTCTGTTTCGATCGGCAGAGACTTACCGGAGGGGAAGGAAGGGAGGAGGGAGATGGAGAGAGGTGGCGGCACAGATTGGGAGAGAGGGGAACCCTAGGGAAGATGGGCACGGACGCCCACGCTTTATGGGGTGGCCTCGACGTATGTGCCTCACGGCGGCACGCACGCTCTCTCTTCTGGCCTGACGGAAAGGAGGCACAGGTGGAAACGGCGTCTGAAGGAGAAGGAGGGACGTGGAGCTGGGCTTAGCGCGGGGGGGGTAAGAATTGGGCCGCCAGGAGGGAGAGAGCCCACCTGAGGCGCCACATAAGAGAAAATTAAATCCATGGGGCCTTTTCTATTTATAGGAAAAGCCAGAGAAGAAATAAAGCAAGGCAAAAATCTACCGGGGATAAAAACAAAACAAAAATACCCCTGGATATGGAAAAATATGACCTATTTGAATAAAGTGGAAAAGAAATATTTGGGGCAATTAAATATTTACAAAACAGGAATTGTTTGCACTGTTTTGTGAATAGTTGCACCACTTGCACACCCATTTAAAACAGCAATTACACATCACAAATTCACCACAAACAAGAGCTAAATCAGGGACATTTTTTAAAACAGAGAAGAGGCAAAAATATTTGGGCTTGAGATAAATAGGAGGGAGAGAGTTTTGAAGCTATGCAACCACATCTATTCCTACTATCACATGCAATCTACTAGAGTTGCACCACACCACACATTTCACAAACCACATATCACACAAGATCACAAGCATCACATCACCTCATAAGAACACAATGCAACATCACAAGGTCATGGTCATGGAATGATATGGCATGCATGCATGCAAGGAAGAATAACAAGAGACATCACATGAAATCATAGCATAGATAGCTCTCATGTCCATGACAAGTTGGACCCACATGCAGAAGGTTCCAAAAAGGGAAGGCTACACACTTGGGGCATTACATGGGTCTCTTGGCTTGCCATCCGGGTGGCCCCGACTTCGATCTCGCGCTGGATCTTGGTCATCTCCTCCCTCAGCTTTGCCAACTCGGCGTTAACCTCTTCTTGATTCTCCGCGGTCACGGCGACCGCCGTGAGTTTAGACATCTCTGCCACTAGATCCACCAAGGCTTGAGACGGAGTCTTCCCTGACCCGCTGGCTTCGTTGTTATCCGCTGCGGTCGGCTGAGCCGCCGTAGCTCCTGCCATGTAGATGGCGACCTGACGATGAGGTTCTTGGAAATCCTAGGAAATTGCCGCCTCGGGTAAACCCCTAAGCCGCCCTTCATGGAGGGGGTAGATTGAATCTGTATCGCCCATGGATGACTCGCCATCCGAGTTGACAGGCGTCTTCTCCTCAATCACCGGCTCATCCGGTAGGTTGACCCCCTGCGTGAAACCAACAAAAATGTGGCGCACCTTACCTGACGTTTGGCGGGTTGGGCGAAGCGAGCCGTCTTGACGATGTCGGTGCGGATGTCTGACTTAGGTATGGGAACCCCAAACTTGCCAATGAAGATATGGATCTTGCCGAAGGGGACCCGGTAACCAGATTCGACTGAATCGGCGCCAGGCCCCCACTGAGAGTTGTCGGTGTAGTACTTCCCATGGCGGCTCTTAGTCATGAGGCCGACCGCGTAGCTCCCAAACCCCGGAAGGGCTCCCTTTGAGAACTCAACTCCACCGTGCGGTAGCCCCACGGTGGACGCCAACTGTCGTGGTTTTGTCATGAAAGATATCCTCGTGAAAGGACTTAGAGATGGAGCCATCACACATTGGTGGCGCCTCAAAGGGGTTAAGCGGAAGCGAGACTCGGGTTTACCCAGGTTCGGCCCCTCCGATGGAGGTAAAAGCATACGTCCTGCTTTGTGTATATTAATGGTGGAATCGATTACAAGGGTGCGTAACTCGCCTGACCTAGCTCTTGATGGATTGTAACTTAAATATATCAACCCTAGAGACTCGCCTTTATATACAGGTCGAAGTCCTAGGTTTACAAGAGTACAAACTGTATCACAAGTCGTGACCCAGTGTATCTCTAAGTCACCGTGTCTCTCAAGCAAGGAATCATCACGACAGGTGAGTCGCCATCTGGGCTTTTCGCTTGAAGATCACTCAACGCCTTCTGTATTCCCGATCTAAACCCATCTTTGGGTCACAAGAGTTGAGTCGCCATGAACCTGACCCGGTCCAATAGGGCGGGTCATGCAGCGGATAATATCCCCAACAATGACCAAGACACATAATTAAAGAGAATTTTGGACGAAAATGCCCTCAACCAATTAGCTGGTTAGCAGCTTAATTACCTGTAGTTAAATAATCAGCGATTTAATAACATGCAACTACATCCTCAGCACCGGACTGAAATCAATCACTCGGATGGAGGGAGAGAAATTGAGTGCATGCAATGAGGGGATATGTTCTTTTTTTACTACCTTTCATTTGAGGATCACATGCTACTTTTTATGGAAGACACATATTGAATGGTGAAGGGGCATAAACGAAAAACAGAAGGGAAAAGAGAAATAAATGCCTCTCTTATATACGATGAAAAGAAGAGAGTAAGAGAATCTACAACCGAACTTCTCAAACTGGCCGACGGATGTAAGACCACTAATCGGACATAATAAGGAAATAAAAAAGTTGACCCAACCGAACCACTCAGAGCGTCATTAAATGCTCGGGCTGTCCAATACTATTCATATTCATTTGTACATAATAATAAAGCACGCGATGCTTTTGCTCGTTCACCGTCATCCAAATTATTTTCAAAGTTGACGAGAATTATCCATCAATGTCACTTGTAAGTGGCCAAAACAATTCCCTTTTTTCACTTTACAAATCAGCCGTCCCCACTGGTTCAATACGAAGCTATCCTCTTATGTATCTCAAGTACAAGTTCATCTCACACTCGCTCTTTGACCTGGGAGACGCAGGTTTGATCCCATGCCCCCCCGGCTTTCCTCTTTTTATTCTCTTGTTGACAACTAACCGATCATCCAATATTTATGTTTTTTTGGAAAAAGTTAAGCATGCACTAAAGAATGTTAAATGTGTATAAAAAATGTTTTTAATGTATAGAAAGAAATATACAATGTGTATAGAACAAAGTAGACATAAAAATGATAAGTTTTCAAAAACAGTAATCGTGTATTTGGACAATGTTAAACATGTATATAAAAAGTGATCATGATGTATACAAGAAATGTAGAATGCTTCTCGAAAAAAGTATACATTAAAAGCTATAAGTTTTAAAAAATGTTGACCATGAATTTGGAAATGTTAAACGTCTATGTCTATATGTTTCTATGTATACAAAAATGTACAATGTTTACGGAGAATGTAGACATAAAAAGATATTTTAGCAAATGTTAATTATGTATTTTCAAAATATCAGTCATCTATTTTCTAATTGTTAAGCATGTATATATAAATATGCTTCTAGCGTATACAAAAAATGTACATTGTATATGAGCAAAGTAGGCATAAAAAATATTGTCAAAAATGTGAATTGTATATTTAGAAAATGTTAAATGTGTATATAAAAATTATTCTTGGTGTTTAACAAAAATGTAGAAAGAAAACGAACAAAAAGTATAAAATTGAAAAAGAAGCACAAAAAACAAAGAAAGCAAAAAAAAACGTCAAACCCGAAAAAATATACCAAAAATAAAGAATTAAAAAACAAGAACGATAAAAGACATGCTATCATCAATTACTAAAGTATACTTTGTTATTTTCATCATACTACAAATATTTATTGGGCATGACCGAGTAGGAACGACAATAAATGTGTAATGAGATATGTCCAACTCGGTAGATATTTTTCTTGTCTAAAAAATTTAAAACATCTTGAGTAAACTTCGAAAATCATCCCATCTTTATGTTTTTTGCACAACACCACTTATCATGTTATTTTTCATGTGATAATATATATCTTTTTTGCAGTTTTACATAAACCCCTTGATATCTACATTAATCATTCCACCGTCTACTAAAATAAATATATTATGTAAAATAATCATAGATTTTAAACCATAACTTCAATTTTAGCATATTGTATATAAAATTTGATTAGAAAAAGTGCAGAATTTGAATATGATGTTATTTTATATATTTAATATTTTAAAATGCTATGTAGGATGCAATGTTAATCAATGACACATGATTCGTCTTTACTTCGTACGGATGCATATTGCAACATGTAAAATTAAACATTAATATTTAGGAAAGATTATAATCCTTAATCATGTTGTACTTGCACTAGGTTCTCTTTTTGTACATGTTTTATGATCTAAGACCTTATGTATGTATCTTCACTTATCGAAATCCAAATGTCTGAGTGTGGTCTTAGGTGCATGTAATGAATATGACGAGTTACAATTAAAATTGAACCGAAATGATAACGGCTCAGATTTTTTTACTCTTTTGTTACAACGCACGGGCATTGATGAAGAATGCTCGGACATGTCCGATCAGTAGCCATCCGTCCATCACATAGGATTAAGCCCACCACATAACATCCTTTTTGTTTATTTTCTTTCTCTCTCTCTACTTCATCATCAATCACGTGCATGTGACTAGATATATAAGAAAAAAAGTAAGGAACATGGCTACGTAAAAGGACAAATAGAAAGTCAAACGAATGTGATCGAAACATTTATCGGACGCGGACGTTTGAGGGGTTAAATTTGTCACTTCAGATGTATATACTCTAAGACTTTGCCCAAAAAGGGCCGGCACTGGAACACCGGCCCAGTGCCGCTCCCTCTCGGGTGGGCCGGCAGTTCCGTAACATTAACCTCCAAAGCGAAACCAAACGAGCGAGCGCGCGCGGCGTGTGCGGATTCTTCCTACGGGATCCGACAAAGATCTTTCTTTCCGGCGTGGAAATGCTCTTTTCCGTCTACAAAACAAGAAGACAAGGCGTACTTTTCAGTGCTTGTGCCGACCTGAAGCAGTCAGGATCCACAAATGTTACATCACGGGATAAGCGCTAGCTTAGCCAGCAGTGCTGTTTCTCGCTACGTCCCCGCGCCTGATATTTTCTCTTTCACGAAGACAATATCTCCTCTCCTTTTTTTTTCTTTGAGTTGGACGAACGAAAAATATCGTCTGTGCGCTTTTATCCGGAGCTCCTGACACATAGGCAGGATTTCTATTTCCATTCTCGAAGCGCGGCAAGATCTTCGCCAGCCAGCCTATTGTGCGTGCCTCTGCCTGCCCAGAAAGAACATATATTCGCACACCAACCACGCCGTGCTAGCATTCCTTAGCTCTCTCCCACCATACGGGAAACCAGAGTCAGGAGCTAGTATACGTAGACCACCAGGCTCAGGCTCAGGCTGGCTGCTGCTTGCTCCCGGCCGAGGGCGAGGGCGAGGGCTGAGGAGGGAGGAGGCGGTCGATGGGAAGGGAGCGGGAGGCGGCCATGGCGGCCGTGCTGGAGGCGTGGCGCAGCACCAGCGCGGCCATCACGTCGTGGTGCGTGTCGGCGCTGTGGAGCGGGCTCAGGCGAAGGCACCGGCGGACGGCGTACGCCCTCGGAGCCGGAGCCGGTGGGCTCAAGCTCAACTACGACGCGCTCAGCTACGCCCAGAACTTCGACGACGGGAGCCGCCCCGGCGAGTGCGAGCCCGACTTCACGGCCAGGTTCGCGCCTGCAGCTGGACCGCGGAGGCCGTCGTCGGTAGCTTCTTGTTGTTCTTATTAGGAGAGCTAGCTTGTCGCTGTTTATAGTTCTGGCCCGGCGCGTGCGTATGTGGTGGTATTGTTCTTGTTACCTTCCAATTATATCCCTCTTGTAGTTACTCTTGGTAGTGCTAGCTATGTCGTCTATATATCGTGGATGGATATGGGCGTACAAATAAAAAATAATAATTGAAAGTGGGTGTACAAGTATTTAGAGTGGAGGAATGAAGTATTGTTTGCTGGATGGCAGCACATGCATGAGACTACTTTGGGAATAATGGTGCTAGCTAGGAACGAAGAAAGCGTGAGAGTATTGATGCTTGATGATGCAGTTCCAAATCCAAGCATGGATGAAGAATATTTTGCTATCGGTGATAGCTTTCTCTAAACGATTTAACTTGATCAGCTAGCCAATCATTTGAAGCCGCCAAGAGATATCTCATCGTCTATTTCCTTTTCCCGAAAATGACTCAGATCTATTAAAAAGTTCACCTAGATTACCAAGCATCCAAACTAAGTAAAAAATATGAAATCCCCCAGAAATGCAATTCGGCTCCTGTGCTCCCGCCTATGGAAAATCATTTTTAAAATGTGATAAAAGTTCCAGCAAAAACTCCATGTGTTCTTTGTCATATTCAAATACTACCTGAAATTTTTAAGACAATAAGGTTAAACATTTTGGCCGATGCAAAAAGAAAAAATTGAACATTAATTGTTACCTCAAAATGTCACTTCCAAATTTAGTTTTTTCACCGACGAAACACCATTGCTTCGTTTCACGTGAAAATTAGCAAGCATGCTTACGACACTAACAATATGGGAGTTGGTGGATATGGTGTTTTGCTAAACGCTGCACATCAAAACCATGAATTCGAGCTCCTATGTACACTGTTTGTGTTTCCCATAAAGTTTTCATTTAAAATAACTGGGAGTTGCACAGATGAAATATTAACGCCCACGTAAGAACGCAAAACCAGGATACACTCATATTCACACGTCCTCCCGCAAGGAAATTTACATCTCAAGTTTGCTCATGATACAAAACTCCTTTTGACTACATGTTGTGTTCTACTAGAAGAAGGTTAAATACCAAGTGTGGTTGTCTAATGGCTACGATCCAAAAATGATGTTGATGTACACTAATTTGTTACAAGACCTTCGAAGGATGGTTTGTAACCACAAAACTACAACAATTCTTTACTGGGGCCATCCCAGATGTTAGCTCATGGGATCGACCGAGAAATCCCACTGGGGCTGCCAAGTCCTCCCCTTCTATGATCAAACGCTGCTTGCATGAAGCTCTTGTTCAGGAAACATAATTGTTTTGAGAAACTCGTAGGATGTGAAAAATAGCGCCCCTTGAGATACATACATAAGCAGCCTTGGACTTAAACCCCTGGACACAAAATGTTGAATAATAATTTGCATGCTTGCAGTAAGAATGACACGGACGAGTGCGAATTTACGTCCAATAACATGGTAAGTCTGTAGTATCGTGTATAAATGGCTGTACCTGTAAAGACCTCGTAACCCTTCTTGCTCAAAAATGTGTGTAAGGGCATGAAGAACCCCTTCATACTTTCTAACAGGGCTGAGTGCCTAATGAACATGAATCAATTCAGAATTAGTCCTGCAGCAACTATCAGTTCACTTTTGATTTGAAGAATTGAAGGTAAACAAGCCATCAGAAGTGATAGGAAAACAAAAGATCTAAGCCCGATTTTCCATCTCAACAAGTTCTATTATAATGAAATAGAAAAAAAGGTCCAGTTTCTGTTTTTTGACCTTGGACTCTGGGAAAGGCTTATTTTTCAATCTTGAACTCTAAAATTGTTGGGATACAACCTCAAACTAATGAAACAGTCTGCTTTTCACCCTCTGCCCTCTGGTGGTTTGGCAAATGGTATTTGGTGTCGTGGATGCCATGTGGCCACAACCTCACTGTCATGTATCAACTCCGGTTTTTTATCCACTTGGGACAAATTTCATCCATTTATAACAGAATTGCTGTAAATTTGTTATCCAAATGATTATTTTTGTTCTTGTTTCTTTGTTTGTCATAGTGTGTGGTTGTTCATGGAGTGACATGGAAAACAATTGGAAGAAGCACCAAATAGACTTTATTTCAGAACGAGGAATCTTCCTACAAACACAATTGTGCTAAATAAAGGCTATACTATATCTGCCTAGAAAAACTGGAGTCGGCCTACGAAAATGTGGTTCGGATCCCACTGGTGATGCCAGAAGTCGTTTCGGTATACGATTTTATCAGGTTCTTATTTTATTTATTGTTCAGAAGTCACATTTTCTTTTCCTTGGGCAGTACTACCTCCTAACAAGATTGGTCTGTTTGGAACATGGCTATGGGTCCTAGCTAGCCAGAACCCTCTTCCGTACTCCAAAATCCAAACAGAGACAAAATTTGACCAAACCTAATTTGATTCTCAGATCTAGACACTCCCTTCCCATTCAAGAAATGACTTGGCCCTCAAGGCATTTAGTGAGCCATGAACTCTAGGTAATGCTTCACTATCTCATAGTAAGTGCCAACTCACCTGCTCCTGCAGAATTATCTGCTCATAATGGAATTTCATGTGTCATATATATACTATATACTAAAGCTGCAGCCATCCACTTTTCCTTGTTTTTTTGACTTTTTTTCGCCATTCACTGTTCATTTTTATTGCTTAGTAAATTGTCTACAGGTTTACTTTAATACAATTATACCATGCTATATTTAGACTTATATATAGATAATTCCTAAAGTGCAACAGACAAATCTAATGGAATACTTAAATACGCAGAGGGAAAAAATAAACCAAATAAATACCAATTCAGTAACTTAGTTTGATCTAATCTATATACATATTATCTAACAATTAATTTTTCCTAATGGCGTTGCTCTTTGATAATAAAGTGATCGTCCTACGACAAAAGAACAACTACGACGGATTTAAACGTGTTACAAATAACTGTATTACACCAGTGAATCGTGCCAAAACGAAACTACACCTCCTTTCCGTCCTATAAAACCCCTCAAAAAATCCAACCAGCTAAACATGAAAAAGATTACATGCATGCAATAAGAATAAAATTGAAGTACTTATTCGAAATATAAATGAGACTTTCGACGAGCGCGGCGTGCGCCGCGCATCTTCACTGCTAGTAATCAAAAGAATGGCATTCACGTCATCATGGAATCATCTGAGACTAAAAAGTGGACTGTTTCGACTGTTTGAGATTGCAATTAGATGGTTTGGAGTTTCGGGGTTGAAAAGTGCACTTACACACTTTTTTTCATTAAATAATGTTGTTGTGACGTGAGCTTTTCCATTAAATAACCAATCAAAATAGATAAAACTTTAACTGTAAGTTACTTGTGCTGATATATACAAACTGGGGTGTGGCATGAGCATGTTTTTTGTTGAGTAAAAGGGTTCACCAAATTTGTGGTATAAGCATGTGTTGCACCTGTAACTGTACTCTTGTCTTCACAACATCGAATGGATTTGTAAACAGAGCAGCAGTTGATCCTGCAAAACCTCCACAAATGAGCTGCAACGCAAAGAAAAAGGGAGTTTACCACACTAAAATTCGGAATGTGTAGTTGAAATGTTGAATTATGCTCGATCTGAAGTATTAACATTTATATCTAAGGTAAGTGGCATCATTGGAAAACTGAATTTAGTGATGGGAACATGCCAAACAGTACAGGTTCAGTATTGAATAATGAAACACATAAATAAGATGGTTTAAAAAGTTGAGGTTCAGGAACTAACCGTCTGGCCAGAATTGAGTTTAGCATTAGCAGGTGATGCATTCAACAGAAACTGCTTCAGACTCTCGTAGGCATAAAACTGGAAATTCCAAAAGAAGTGAAGACCAAAATGAAACAGCACAGCAGATGTAGAATTAAAATTTGGGACTAGGGAGTAAATTGTAATTGTTCGTAAAGATACCTTTACTATAGAATGTGGAATATTTCTGCAAAGAACAGCCCCCCATCCAGCATATAACGAAGCAATGCCACCCCTTTGAAGACATCCAACTAAAGCCTTCCTGATGGCATGAAATTCTTATTAGAGCGTGAAGAAGAGTATATATGGTGAACTGCAGGCAATGGTGCCAAATAATTTCAACAAGCAACGTGGACGCAGGTTACTGTCATTTTTTAATATAAATAGCAGGTCATTGTCAGGATGCAGAACTAGGACTGGTAAATTAACATGTTTTTGTCATTTCTTCTTATTTATCAGCAAAAAAAAAGCTTCTAAATAAAGAAAGATAAGTAACGAATAACCCAAGTAGAGGCATGGAAATTAAATACCAGCAATTCTGATACTGCGAACCGACTTGCATCTGTTGTTTTATGCATTCGCTTGGTGTAAAAATAAAGGATGTTGCAATACTAGAACAACCACCCGCAGCACAATGAGCAATGGAATGGTAGTCCTGAAGAAATGCCAATGTAATAACATAGTATAAGATTAAAGTGTATGAATGTTACATCATTGGATATCAATTGCAAAATAAAACTGAAATCACCTTCGGCAAAGTAGGAAGAAGTGATCCCTTTACTATTTCGTAAGTTAAGGTATAAATAGCTGAAATTGGTGCAGAACAAGCAATTTTGCTAGCAAGCCCTCCATAAAGTCCTAAGACACCTGTAGAAAAATATTTGCCAAGCATGAAAAATTCTAGTACTGTTAACGAGGGTGCGCCTTAGTATGTGGTAGAATGTTTGACAATAGGGAGACGGACATGGAAATATGATAAACTTATTGATAGCATCTCAGTGTGTGTAAATACACGCAAAATATTACCTCTCTCAACAAGGGTGTGTCTTATTATGTGGTAGAATGAGCTTTGTCCAGAACTGTTAGCCTGAATAATGGTTTTCACCGTATCAACTGGATGCAGAGAGATACTGACAACTGTCCCAGCTATTGCTCCTGCAGCAGCATGCTTGTTCGCATCAACAGCACCATGAAATCGATGCCCCAAGGATGATTCAAACTCTGACAAACGCTTGTCTACAAAATGCTGCTGAGACATATCTTCCCCATAGGTATGTTGGTTTACATTTGGTGGGTTAACAATAGCATCACCAACCACACAAGATGTGCATGTCAAGCCTTCAGGCCGAATATGTTCGCATGTGCTGGAAATCTGATTTTCCAGCATTATCCTTGCCTCTTTGCAAACCTGCTCTGATGAGCAAGCCGGCATATTGGAATATTCTCTAGAAATCTTTGCATTTAATTTATCATCATGCAGAGAATTTTCACAGGCATACGTGATATTATCCTCCTCACTTGAGCTCGTGCTTTGCTCAGCTGGCATGTCTCCTGTTTGACTGCAACAGTGATCACCCCTTCTGAAGGGGCCGTCCTCCTTGATGTCCATACTGCTGGAAGTAGCACAAGCTCCTAGCTTTTCGGTTTGCATCGAGCATATATTTTGATAATGCATGTTCCCAAGTTTACTGGTAAGACGCATATGTCTCCATGTGGCAGAGGCACCGATCATGTTGCTACGTGATGTGAGCATTAAAATCTTCTTCAGCAATCTAAGATCTTCGTGGATTGATTTTGGTGTTGATAAACAGGTTTGAGAGTTGAGGCCAGTTGAGCTTTCGGTGCAAGATGTCAATGCGTGTCCTTTTCGGTCCCTAGCAACGCACACAGGGTCTTCCTTGTGCAAAATCTCCTCACTCACAGATCTTTGATCTGTTGTGCCAGAAGATTCTGGGTGGGCAACAAGATCCCAGATCCCTGTCAATGCGGATACAAACTGAGGAGTAGTGAATAGTCTATCAGTATGTCTGCTGCCTGATTGAGTACTTCGTGATTGATTGGCACCGCGATCCTTTGAAAGAAATGCATCTGGATCAAGTAATTGGTGCTTATCTAATGGAAGCCGATGGTAATTAATTGTTGATTTTCGAGCTTTTGAAGCTGTACGATTTGAGCTCATCTTTGACAAGCATGCATGCAGCAAGGTAGCCGTTCGTTCATGAAGAAGTCAGCTAATCATCTGACTGAGACCTGCAAGAGGCAGGAAGCAGAAAAGGCAAAATTAGCATCTCAAAACAGGTCTCATATGGTACTAAGCAAAGAGTATGTTTCATGGGAGATCATCTCTCTAGACCTTTGAGCTAGGTACTAACAATAGCGCCCAAGCCCAAAGAGCACCACATTGCATTGCAGTACTCACTTCAGGAGCGAGGATCAGCAATCATACTGCGCTATAAGTGTCGCTAATTCTGACCGACGCCCTATGCCTTGTACCCGCTGCAAATTTGAGGCAACACCATGAGCGGTAACTGCCAAGCTTCAACCCCAGAGTACCCCATTCCGCGAGACATGTCATAGAACAGACTCCTAACAGACGTTTCGTCGAACAGCTTGCGTGCGCGGGGACCCGCACCTGATTCGATCGGAGCGGACGAGAGGAATGCCCTCCGAAGGTAGTAGGTAGTGTTCTGCGCGAGTCCGGGGGGTCAAAAGCTTTGTCTTACCTTGCGGTGGCTGGACTGGAGCTCAGCTCCCGATGCCCGATGGCGGCTTCGCAACAGTTGGCGCTTCACGGGAGGGGGAGGAGGAGGAGGGGGAGAGGCACGACGACCTAGTCTCCGCCTCTTCTCCGCCCCCCTCTGGCTCCACGAGCTTCCGAGGCGGACAGGCTACCGGCGCCGCGTCATGGGAGCTCGGGCTTCCAGGTCCATCTCCGTGTTCTGGCTGTTTCGAGGCTGCCGCTGTGCCGCTCACCGATGTGCGGCCGCAGCCAGCAGCGTCAATCGGGCAACCGGACAAAACTTGGCAGGGTGCGGCTTTTTCTTTGGGTCCCCGAATGTGTTTGCGCCGTTCGATGCAAAGTGCACGGTCAAACTTATAAGAACGAACAGAACTTGTAAATCCGGTCCAGAACACTCACGGAAGGGACATGTCACGTCTTAAACAATCCATTCTATAAAAACATCTAGAGCTAGACCTTGCAAATTCGACCCCTTAAACGCTGTGGATATTGACTGATCACGCCTTAAATAATGCATTCTACATCCGGATACCTCAAATTACAAACCTCAAATTCATACTATTACATGCAACGTAAACCTAATACTAAGTGGAGCTCGTCCGGCTCCGCTGTGTCCATGTCCGACGGCTGGTTGTGTCTCTCACAGTGTCGGTCCGGTCACCGGCAAGGTAGTGTAGGATATGGACACTAGCAGGCTCACGGGAGTCAAGCTTTCGCCGTCTTCCATGCCCTACTCTTCCTCGTCGGAACCCGTAACCCGAACGGTGCCAGTCGACGTGAGGTTGATGACAGATCCTTTCTGTAAGGAGCTGACGTCCACCATGACGCGGTTGCATCGCCCACACTAATGCACCCTATGGGGCGCAGGAGAGTGTGACTCCGCCTCTCCAACATCCTCGTCGCGAGGGCCTCCACCGCATCATGTGCCTGCTGCCTCGCCCGGCGGGCACGCCATTGTAGGATCGAAAGAAGGTGTATCTAGAGGAGGGGGGATGAATAGACTGCTTGTCAAGATTAAAATACCAACCTTTCGCAATTTTATGGAAGGCTGAATTTTAGCAATTCTAACAAGTCTAGTACACCCTACACATGCTAGTCAACAAATATGGCAGCAGAAAAGTAAAGACTTTGCACATGTAAAGGAGTAGAGTTTAGGAGATCAAACGCAAAGTGGTTGACACGACAATTTTTGGCATTGGTTCCGATAGGTGGCGCTATCGTACTGTGACAGCCCGAGACTGACGTTCCAGAAGATTCCCCCTTTATTCTGTTTTCGTCGTGTGCTTATTTTATTTGTCGCATCATCATTGCATCATGCGCATCATACGCATTGCATCGGCATCCCATTGCCGCCAATTTTCAAACTTGCATCCGTTATTAGTTGCCGGTTCTCGTCGTTGCCCGTTCTGAGCCCGACCACACTCGCACGCGCCCACGGCATCGTTTAAATCTTGTTTTTATAAGTGTGTGTAAAACTTCCTCCGGTTGGGTTGAAACTTGACGTGCGGTCTTATTTAGATATAGGTAGGCCGCATGCCAATTTTCGTCGCAATCGGAGTCCGTCTGGTACCCGAACGGTCGACCGTATTCGGTCTATCGTCGGACGTTTTATCGGTGTTTTAAAATACGTTGCTGGGTGCCCCGTTTCCCTCTCTTCTTCGGATAACCTACTCTACATGGTCACTTAGCCCGTCCCGCGTTCGAGGTCGTTCGATTCTGATCGCACGGTTGAAACCGGGGCAAAAAACTGCTAAACCTAGCCCCCCATCGTTATAAATAGGACCCCCATGCCATTTTTAGCGGCCCCTCTCTCTCCTCCTCGATTTCCGTGCAAACCCTAGTCTCCCACAGCCACCTCCCTCCTCTCTCCTCAGCCCCAGCCGCCGCGGGCCCGCGATCCCAGATCTGGCCCGCCGGGCCCGGATAACCCGAGCCACCGCCGGCTCCTCGCAGAGCTCGTGCAGCCTCCGAGCCGCAGCCCCGAGGTGCCCCGTCGTGCCTCCCCGCCATCAGCCACCTTGCCCCGCCGCCTCTCCGGTCCCGAGCCCCATCCCGGCGGCCCCGTCCCCGCCACCGGATCTCTTCCTCGCGTCGCGTCTTGCCGCGTCCCTCCGGCGCGGCGCCCCGCCGCCGTACCGCGCCATGGCCTCCCTCGATCGGGATCCAGATCGGGGAGAGCCCCGTTGACCGCGCCATCCTGGGCCGCCTCGCCCGTGGCCCAGGTGCCAAATCCAGCCACCACGTGGGCCGGCCAGCTGCCTCTCCGGTTGGTCCGCGCTAGCTGTAGCGCCCCGCGGCCGAGGTCCCCTCGGCCTCCTCCCCGTCTGCCTCGCCCCAGGCCTCCTCCTCTAGGTCGGCCCGATGGCCCAAGGTGAGGCCTTCCCTCGTCTATCTCGAGCGAGGTTTAGTTAAATTGCGCATGCCTCTGTTTGCGCCCTGTTGCGGATTCGGTTTGTTTAGGTATTTTTTAGATTTTCGTGAATTTAGTTATTCCAGAAATGCTAGATATTAATATGGCCGTAGTTATTAAACCGTATGTCGGATCGAGGCGAGTCATATATGTAACTTGTGTAGTTTTCCGCGTAGATTAATAATTTGTAACTTGCATGCAGTTTTGATGTGGTTTGACCCGCGGTTTGCCTAGAAATGCGTGGTGTCCTAATAGGAGTTGTCCCATATTTATTTTTCGTGCGTGTCCGGATTGTCCAAACCCCGTAGATAAAATGCTCATGTTTTTAGGAATCTCTTTCCATGTATTTTAGAGTAGTTGTTTGTATTTTTGCATGTAGGATTCCGTAGCTAGGGTGCTATATCGTGTTTAGGACATTATCTCGCATATACGTGTGGCGATATTATTGTTGTGCACCCCCCTCATGTTATATATGTTTTTGGGGTATAAAAATCCATAGAATTTAACTATGCATTTAGTTTTAGCTTTTGAGAAAGTTAGTGCGCGTGATATTTTGCCATGTTGCCCTTTTGTTTATATTGTGGGATTTAATCCGTGCATGATTTAAAAGAGTTGTCAACTAGAGATATGCCCTTGGATGTGTAGACTAGCCCCTGGTAATTTTGGTTGCAATAGAAATCCATGTTTAAGTGTGGTTTGCTTGCTCTCAACTTGCTAGGAAAAAGTGCTGATTTGGAGATGCTGAAATATTTCTAAGTCTGAAATCTGTTATATTTTGTTGTTGTCTATGCATGAGTTTATCTGTTGATCTGTAGCTCTTTTGAGGTTGGTGCAATGGAGTTAGTTGTAGACTTTAGGATTCTATAGCATGCCGTCAATTTTCATGCCATTTGGAGTCCTGTAGCTTATGGTTTTGCTGCTGTTAGTATGCCTTCAAATCGAAAACTGCACTTTCATAAACTGTGTTTTTCACTAAGTCTGAAAGTGTGTGTGAGATGCTATTTTGTGAGCTCTTTTCCTAGTGATCCATGCTTCCATGCTAGGTGTTATTAGTTGTATGTTGTAGTGCATCTTGCCCTCTATCGTCTCATTCCTTGTTTGAGCCTTTTGGATTTATGTAGCTCGTAGTTGTGGGGCGTAGAAAATGCTATGTCGCTGATTTTGGCAGTTTGTAGTGATTTCTTGTTTAGCTCGTAGTTGTTGAACCGTTGCTCTGTTTTGATCGTGCCCTACATGAAACTTGCTTAGAATCTCATGTAGTTTCATATTATCTTGATGGTTGTGTGTTTTGAAATGCTTGTGACTGTCGTTGCACACATTTTGCATTCATGCCATCATATCTTGCGATGCTCGTATCTTTTGAACCGTAGCTCCATTGGAGATGTTCTCTATGTGTAACTTGATTGGAACGACGCGTAGAATCACGTGAACCTATGTTTTTTTGCTGTTTCACAACTATTAAAACATGTTAGTTCAGATCTGGACAAAATTATAAATTAACAAGTGAGGTCATCTCGGAGATGCTATATATCATTTCCGACCTCATTTAAAATGCCTAGATAGATAGCTTAGTTGCGCTTCACCTCTTGCCATACCACAATTAATATTTCTGTGTACCTAATCGAGAGTGAACTAAATAATCCGTATGTGGAGTTTCGTCAATATGCAACTCGTTGCATATTGAACTTCACTTAATGTGTAGTAGTTGATTGTTGTGAATTGACATGCCATGTCTTGCATATATTCAGCTGATCATGCATCATATGTGGATTGCATCTTGTCGTGCATATGCCATGGTGAGTATCGTGTGTTAATTCTTGTTTCCGGTTTGCTTCGTCTCGATAGAGTTTCGCAAGCGTGTCGGATTGTGAGGACCCATTCGACTACATTGGTGCGTCTGCTTCACAGAGTCGTTCTTCTTCCAAGCGGGATCTCAGGCAAGATGACCATTTCCCTAGATACCATTACTATCACTGTCATGCTAGTTTTATCGTTTCTTTCTCTATGCCTCGTTGCCTACCACCTGTTAAATATCAGCCTCTCAACATTGCCATGAACCCTTCACCCTGTTCACAACCTAGCAAACCACTAATTGGCTATGTTACCGCTTGCTTATCCATGTGTTAGCATTGCTAGTTGCAGGTGCAGTTGATTCCATGTGATAACATGGGTTCCTTGTTATATCACCATATTAATGCTATTTAATTTAATGCACCTATATACTTGGTAAAAGGTGGAAGGCTCGGCCTTTCTAGCATGGTGTTTTGTTCCACCTTTGCCCCCTTAGTTTTCGCTAACGGTGTTATGTTCCATATTTGAGCGCTCCTAACACGATCGGGGTTGTTATGGGGACCCCCATGATAATTCGTTTTAGATTAAGACTGGTCTGGCAAGGCCCAACTTTGGTACTACATTTGCCTAATAACTAATTAATGCATAGGGACCCGCCGACACCCGCGGATAATTAATCAACCCCCCGGGCCAGTGCTTCGCATGAGTGTTTGTCCAAACTGGCAGACTACAGGGCCACCGCAGGGCAACCCGAGGTTTGGTTTCTCCTAGTGTGACCCATCCGTCGTGTCCTGAGAACGAGATACGCGGCTCCTATCGGGTTCATCGACACGTCGGGCGGCCTTGCTGGATTAGTTTTACCTTTGACAAAATATCTTGTGCATCGGGATTCCAGTGATGCTTTGGGTAATCTCAGAGTTGAGGTTTTCCACTAAGGAGTCCGACGAGATTGCGAGCTTCGTGATCGAGGAGTTCTATGCGGCTTGTGGTAATTTGTGATGGACTAGTTGGAGCACCCCTGCAGGGTTGAATCTTTTCAGAAACTCGTGCCCGCGGTTATGTGGCAACGTGGAAACTTTGTTTAACACTCGTTCTACATAACTTGAAGTTAACTTAATTAAAATTTGCCAACTGAGTGCGTAACCGTGACTGTCTCTTTCGTGTGTTCCTTCTCCGATCGAGGACACGGTGGGGTTATGTTTGACGTAAGTAGGTGTTCAGGATCATTCATTTGATCATTATTAGTTCACGTCCGCTATGCGTAGATCACCCCCCTCTTGTTCTTGTACTCGTAAGTTAGCCACCTCATATATGCTTAGTCACTTGCTGCAGCCTCACCACTTAACCATACCTCACCTATTAAGCTTTGCTAGTCTTGATACCTTTGGAAATGAGATTGCTGAGCCCCCTGTGGCTCATAGATTACTACAACACCAGTTGTAGGTACATGTAAAGGTTATTTGATGCGAGCGTGTTGATTATTCATTTGGAGTTGCTTATTCTTCCTCTTCTTCATCGATCTAGGATGGGTTCCAGGACGGCAGCCTGGGATAGCAAGGATGGACGTCGTTCTTTTCTCGTTTGTTTTCGTCCGTAGTCGGACCCTGCTCTTCTTCATGATATTTATGTATTGTACTGATGTGACTCTGATGTATCTTGTGGCGAGTGTAAGCCAATTCCATATACTCTTCTCTTCAATAAATGTACTTGTAACGATATCCATCCTTACGAAACACGAGATGCGCTTCTGTCCCTAACGAGGCCCTCGTGCCAAATTAAGGATAGGGTCGCATCTTGGGCGTTACACGTATGTCCGAGTTAGTGGAGACTTCACCCCACAGAGGGCAATGACTGCGGGAGTCCATGGAGGGCTCCACCCACAAGGGGTCCATGAAGAAGTGGCATTGTCTATTCCGCCACGGCTTCCGCCCACAAAGAACTAGCCTCACTCACGGTAGATCTTCACGAAGTAGGCGATCTCCTTGCCCTTACAAACATCTTGGTTCAACTCCACAACATGAAGTAGGAGGCTCCCAAGTGACACCTAACCAATCTTGGAGGTACCACCCTCCAAAAGGTAATAGATGTGGTAGAACAATGAACTCCTTGCTCTTGTGCTTCTAAAGATAGTCTCCTCAACACAAAATCACTCTCTTACAGAATAGGCATGGGTAGGAGCGATTGATTTGTTGGAAAGAAAATTGGGAGGCTAGAGATCAAGTTTCAAATGATTCGATTGGAATATCTTGGTCTCAACACATGAGTAGGTGGCTCTCTCTTAGAAAAATGGATCTTGCAATGAAGTGTGTGTTCTGAGTGCTTCCTCTGCGAATGAGAGGTAGGTGGATGGGTATATATAGGCAGCACACAAAATCCAACCGTTACACCTAAAGCGGCCAACTTAGTGACACCGAAGTCATAAAAACTCGGTGGTACCGACTTGCACTAAAGGCATCAACTTTTGAATCTCAGTGGAACCGATATACACAAGTCGGTGGCACCGAAAAGGTGGCTAACGGTCAGATGAGACAACTCGGTGACACCGATACCCAAACTCGGAAATTCTGATTTTGTGTACCGAGGCAACAGAAAGTTGGTCACCTAAACTCGGTAGGACCGATATGGTTTCGGTTCCACTGATATGGTGAGAATGGCTAGGGTTCTGTCTGAGATCAAACTCGGTGGTACCGAAATGGGAAGGTTGGTGGCACCGATTTTGAGTATGTGGTATTGGACAGAATGGTTATGTGGGAAAAATGATTGAGTATTTTGGTGGCTAACTTTGAGCACTTGAGCAACCATTTCATTTTAATACCTCACCCCCTTTTAATAGTATTGGCTTTCCTATGGACTCAAAATTGATTTCTCACAAATATAAAATGAAGAGTATTCTAGCTTGAAGCTTGGGATAATCCTATTCCTTTCTTGCATCAAGGGGCATTTCCACATAATCCTTTAGCCAATGCTCTCTATGGACGTACTATTCCTGAAATATCTAGGTAAAAGTGTTAGTCCAAGAGACAATGTATGTTTTCATGAATTATAAAAACCACCAAGGGAGCATATGTGCTTTCAATCTCCTCCTTTTTGGTAATTGATGACAACATACAATCAAAGCTTCAAATAAGGATGGACATTATAATATGATAGCTTTGAAAGAAACATGACTAGTACAAGCTCCCCCTAAATGTGTGCAATCCCCTTTTAAAGGATAGTTGCTTTGGACTGCATGGGCACACACATGGTAGAAGGACAAGACAAGTCATATGAATCTTGCCTGTATGCATCAAACATAAGTGAATGAAGAGCTCCCATGTTCAAGACTCCCTCTTGCTAACAATATGTGCAAGAAACAAGAGATAATCATGAACAAGGATATGATGTGTATACTTACCTCGAGGATCTTGAGCATCTTAGCAGTAGGAGTACACTTGAGAAAACTAATGTTAAATAATACAAAAGTATTCTATTGTATAGATGCAACGAGCTTCAAAAGTACCAAGATATTGAAAATAAGATTTGATGATAGATACGTCTCCAAGAGAAATAAAAACGTTCTCCCCTAACGATGAATATGTAAGAATTTCCTCTCCCGTTGAAGCATAGCATGTAGATATTGGGAGTAGGTCGGTAAGACAAGTTCAATCCAATAACAATGATAACTGAAACAATTTTACCTCTCCCCCCTTAATATGTAAGGTTTGATACATCTCCCCTTAGGTAAGGTAAACCTTGGAACAAATATCTCCCATATAGATATTTCTCCCGCTTTATGTAAGCTTATTGGTGATATTTCTCTCCTATAAATAGGTTCATTGGAAGCTTTGATATTTCTCCTCCTTTTGCATTCATTGCCAGAAAAGGTATGAGGGTAAGGGTTCATTGAATGTTTCCCCCCTTTAATATGGATAAGAGTTCCTTGAACTATCTCCCCCTATGTTAGGAATCTTGGATGATTCCCCTCTTTTATTGTGGGATCATTAGGGTTTTCTCCCCCTAGAGAAGTTTTCTCCCCCCTAGAAAAATAATGCTAAATCGGATTTAGTTTCCTCCAAAAATTTCAATAAGATCTTATAAGGCAATGAAACATGCGATCATTGATAATCTTTCTCCCCCTAAGGCAAAAGTCCAGAATATATCAGAAAAACTAAGGCAATGATAATATCGGAGTCACCGAGGCAAAGTCGTTCGGTAGAATTGGGAATGATAATCAGGCCTCTGGGAGATATCGCTTGGACCGAGTTTCCCAGATCGTGTTGGAAATATGCCCTAGAGGCAATGATAAAATACTTACTATAATATTTCCTATTTCAAGATAATCGTTTATTATCCATGCTATAATTGTATTGAACGAAAAACATAAATGCATGTGTGGATATATAGACAAAACAATGTCCCTAGTAAGCCTCTAGTTGACTAGCCAGTTGATCAAGGATGGTTAAGGTTTTCTGGCCATATGCAAGTGTTGTCACTTGATGACTGGATCACATCATTAGGAGAATAACATGATGGACAAGACCCAAACTATAAACGTAGCATGTGATCGTGTCATTTTGTTGCTATTGTTTTCTACGTGTCAAGTATTCATTCCTATGACCATGAGATCATGTAACTCACTGACACCGGAGGAATACCTTGTGTGTATCAAACGTCGCAACGTTACTGGGTGACTATAAAGGTGCTTTACAGGTATCTCCGAAGGTGTCCGTTGAGTTAGCATGGATCAAGACTGGGATTTGTCACTCCGTGTGACGAAAAGGTATCTCGGGGCCCACTCAGTAATACGACATCACATATAAGCCTTGCAAGCAATGTGGCTAATGTGTTAGTCATGGGATCTTGTATTACGGAACGAGTAAAGAGACTTGCCGATAACAAGATTGAAATAGGTATAGGGATACCGACGATTAAATCTCGGGCAAGTAACATACCGAAGGACAAAGGGAATGGTATACGGGATTATATGAATCCTTGGCACAGAGGTTCTACCGATAAGATCTTCGTAGAATATGTAGGATCCAATATGGACATCCAGGTCCCACTGTTGGATATTGACCGGGGAGTGTCTCAGGTCATGTCTGCATAGTTCTCGAACCCGCAGGGTCTGCACACTTAAGGTTCGGTGACGTTTCTGTAAAGTTGAGTTATAGGTGTTGGTGACCGAAGGTTGTTTGGAGTCCCGGGTGAGATCACGGACACACGAGGGTTTCCGGAATGGTCCGGAAATGAAGATTGATATATAGGATTGTTTCATTTGGCCTCCGGAAAGATTTCGGGCATTACCGGCAGTGTACCAGGAGTGACGAATGGGTTCCGGGTCTTTATCGGGAGGGGCCCACCCACCCGCGAGAGAACCCAATAGCCCAAGGGTGGCGCACCAACTCTTAGTGGGCTGGTGAGGCGAGCCCAAGTGGGCTATGTCGGCTAGAAGGAAAAAATCAAAGGAAAAAAAAGAGGGAGGTGGGAAGGAAGGAGGGGTCTCCTCCTTCCCAAACCGAATTGGAGTTGGAGTCCTCCTCTTCCTCTCTCGGCCGGCGTCCTTGGGGCTCTCTTGAGCCTCAAGGCTAGCCCCTCCCCTCCTCCTATATATACTAGAGGTTTTAGGGTTTTTGAGACACAACTTTGCCACGTGCAACCCTAAACCTCTACTTCGTAGTTCTTCCTCTAGATTAGTTTTCTGCGGAGCTCGGGCGAAGCCCTGCAGGAATAGATCATCACCATCACGGGCTCGCTGTAACGCTGCCGGAGAACTCATCTACTTCTCCGTCTCTCTTGCTGGATCAAGAAGGCGGATATCGTCATCGAGCTGTATGTGTGCTGAACGCGGAGGTGCCGTTCGTTCGGTACTAGATTAGAACGGATTGTGGGACGACGGTGATTTGAATCACGAAGTTGTACCACTACATCAACCGCGTTCCATAACGCTTCCCTCTTAGCAGTCTACAAGGGTATGTGGATCCGATCTCCCTCTCGTAGATGAACATCACCATGATAGGTCTTCGTGTGCGTAGGAAATTTTTTGTTTCCCATGCAACGTTCCCCAACAGTGGCATCATGAGCTAGGTTCATGCGTAGATGTAATCTCGAGTAGAACACAAAAGTTTTTGTGGGCGTTAATGTTCGTTGCTACCCTGCTTAGTCTTTTCTCGATTCGGCGGTATTGTTGGATTGAAGCGGCCCGAACCAACATTACTCGTATGCTTACGAGAGACCGGTTTCATCGACTAACATGCAACTTCTTGCATAACAACTTCTTGCATAAACATGACTAGCGGGTGCCTGTTTCTTCAACTTTAGTTGAATTGGATTTGACCGAGGCGGTCCTTGGAGAGAGGTTAAATAGCAATTTGCACATCTCTGTTGTGGTTTTGCGTAAGTAAGATGCGATCATACTAGATACCCATAGCAGCCACGTAAAACATGCAGCAACAAATTAGAGGACGTCTAACTTGTTTTTGCAGGGTATGCATGTGATGTGATATGGCCAAAGACATGATGTGATATATTGGATGTATGAGATGATCAGTTGCACGTCGATGCTACGGCAACCGACAGGAGCCATAGGGTTGTTTTTAAACTAACGTTTGTGTTTGCAGATGCGTTTACTATATTGCTAGGTTGTAGCTTTAGTAGTAATAGCATAGATAACACGACAACCTCGATGGCGGCACAATGATGGAGATCATGGTGTGGCGCCGGTGATGATGAAGATCATGCCGTTGCTTTGGTGATGGAGATCAAGAAGCACAAGATCATGGCCATATCATGTCACTTATGAATTGCATGTGATGTTAATCCTTTTATGCACCTTATCTAGCTTAGAACGATGGTAGAATTATAAGGTGATCCCTCACTAAATTTCAAGATAAAATTGTGTTCTCCCCGACTATGCAACGTTGCGACAGTTCGTTGTTTCGAGACACCACATGATGACCAGTGTGATAGACTCATCACATACAACAGGTGCAAAACGGTTGCACATGCGGAGCACTCGGGTTAAACTTGACAAGCCTAGCATGTGCGGACTTGGACTCAGAACACAAGAGATCGAAAGGTTGAGCATGAATTTGTATAGTTGATATGATTAGTATAGAGATGTTTACCACTGAAACTTCACTCAACTCACGTGATGATCGGACTTGAGTTAGTGAATTTGGATCATGCCACACTCAAGTAACTAGAGGGATGTCTATTTGAGTGGGAGTTTATTAGTAATTTGATTAGTTAAACTCTAATTGTCTTGAACATAGTCTAAGTCCACTTTGCAATATTTTATGTTGTAGATCAATGGCTCACGCCGTAGCAACCCTGAATTTCAGTACGTTCCTAGAGAAAGCTAAGCTGAAAGATGATGGTAGAAACTTTGTAGACTGGGCTCGTAATCTTAGGCTCATCCTACAAGCTGGGAAAAAGAATTATGTCCTTGATGCTGCGCTAGGAGATGAACCACCCGCTACGTTTGATCAAGATGTTTTGAACGCTTGGCAAGCACGTTAGGAGGACTACTTAGTAGTTCAATGTGCAGTCTTTTATGGCTTAGAACCGAGACTTCAACGACGCTTTGAACGTCATGGAGCATATGAGATGTTCCAGGAGTTGAAGTTTATCTTTCAGAAGAATGCCCGGATCGAGAGGTATGAGACCTCCGATAAATTCTATGCTTGCAAAATGGAGGAGAATTCGTGTGTCAGTGAACATGTGCTCAAAATGTCTAGGTACTCAAACCGTCTAGCTGAGTTGGGAGTTGAAATTCCGCAAGAGGCTATCATTGACAGAATTCTTCAATCACTGCCAGCTAGCTACAAGAGCTTTGTGTTGAACTATAACATGCAAGGGATGAACAAGTCACACGGCGAGTTATTCACCATGCTGAAAGTCGGAGAGTTAGAACTCCGGAAACAACATCAAGTGTTGATGGTCAATAAGACCACTGGTTTCAAGAGAAACGACAAAGGCAAGAAGGGTGATTCCAAGAAGAGCGGCAAAACTGCTGCCAATCCGACGAAGAAACCCAAGGCTGGACCTAAGCCGGAAACAGAGTGCTATTATTGCAAGGGGATGGGTCATTGGAAGCGCAACTGCCCCAAGTATTTCACTGATAAGAAGACAACCAACACCAAACCAGGTAGATGTGATATACAAGTTATTGATTTGTACTTAACCAACTCTCGTAGTAGTGCATGATTATTTGATACCGGTTCTGTTGCTCATATTTGCAACTTGAAGCAGGAACTATGGAATAAACGAAGGCTGGCGAAGGATGAAGTGACGATGCGTGTGGGAAATGGTTCCAAGGTTGATGCAATCGTCGTCGGTACAGTCTCACTTCAGTTACCATCTGGATTAGTTATGAACTTAAGTAATTGTTATTTAGTGCCTGTGTTAAGCATGAACATTATATCTGGATCTTGTTTACTGCGAGACGGTTACTCACTGAAGTCAGAGAATAATGGTTGTTCTATTTTTATGAGTAATATCTTTTATGGTCATGCAGCCAATTTGAGGGGTTTGTTCATATTGAATCTTGATTGTGATGATACACATATACATAACATTGAGACCAAAAGATGTAGAGTTAACAATGATAGCGCCACCTTTTTGTGGCACTGCCGCTTAGGTCATATTGGTATAAAGCGCATGAAGAAACTCCATGTTGATGGGATTTTGGAGTCACTTGATTTCGAATCACTTGACAGGTGCGAACCATGCCTCATGGGCAAGATGACTAAGATTCCGTTCTCCGGAACAATGGAGCGTGCAAGTGACTTGTTGGAGATCATACATACCGATGTGTGCGGTCCAATGAGTGTGGAGGCGCGCGGCGGATATCGTTATTTTCTCACCTTTACTGATGATTTGAGTAGGTATGGATATATCTACTTGATGAAGCACATGTCTGAAACGTTTGAAAAGTTCAAGTAATTTCAGAGTGAAGTTGAAAATCATCGTAACAAGAAGATCAAGTTCCTACGATCTGATCGAGGGGGCGAATATCTGAGTTTCGAGTTTGGTGCTCACTTAAGACAATGGGGAATCGTTTCACAGTTGACACCGCGTGGAACACCATAGTGTAATGGTGTGTCCGAACGTCATAATCGTACTTTGTTAGATATGGTGCGATCTATGATGTCTCTTACTGATTAGCCATTATCGTTTTGGGGTTATGCATTAGAGGCAGCTGCATTCACTTTAAATAGGGCACCATCAAAATCCGTTGATACGACACCATATGAGCTATGGCATGGCAAGAGGCCAAAGTTGTCGTTTCTTAAAGTTTGGGGATGCGATGCTTATGTCAAAAAGCTTCAGCCTGAAAAGCTGGAACCCCAAGTGGAAATGTGCATCTTGATAGGTTACCCAAAGGAGACAGTTGGGTATGCCTTCTATCTCAGATCCAAGGGCAAAGTGTTTGTTGCTAAAAACAAAGCTTTTCTTGAGAAGGAGTTTCTCTCGAAAGAATTGAGTAGGAGGAAGATAGAACTTGATGAGGTTGTGGAACCTCTGCTCCAACAGGATTGTGACGCAGGGCAGAGAGAAATCTCTGTCTGGGCAACACCAGTTGAGGAGGAAGCTAATGATGATGATCATGAGGCTTCAGATGAAGTTGCTATCAGACCTCGCAGGTCGACAAGATCATGTACTGCTCCTGAGTGGTACGTGAATCCTGTCTTATCTATCATGTTTTTAGACAACAATGAGCCTATGAATTATGAAGAAGCAATGGTGGGCCCGGATTCCAACAAATGATTAGAGGCCATGAAGTCCGAGATATGATTTATGTATGAAAACAAAGTGTGGACTTTGGAAGTATCACCTGAAGGTCGCAAGGCTATTCAAAACAAATGAATCTTTAAGAAGAAGACGGACGCGGACGGTAATGTAACCGTTTATAAAGCTCAACTTGTGGCAAAGGGTTTTTCACAAATTCAAGGAGTTGACTACGATGAGACATTCTCACCGGTAGCGATGCTTAAGTCCGTCCGAATCATGTTAGCAATAGCTGCATTTTTCAATTATGAAATCTGGAAGATGGATGTCAAAACGGCATTCCTTAATGGTTTTCTTAAGGAAGAGTTGCATATGATGCAACCCAAAGGTTTTGTCGATCCAAAGAATGCTAACAAAGTATGCAAGCTCCAACGATCCATTTATGGACTGGTGCAAGCATCTCGGAGTTGGAATAAGCGCTTTGATGAGGTGATCAAGGCATTTGGGTTTATACAAGTTGTTGGAGAATCTTGAATTTACAAGAAAGTGAGTGGGAGCTCTGTAGCGTTTCTAATATTATATGTGGATGACATATTGCTGATTGGAAACAATGTGGAGTTTTTAGAGAGCATAAAGGATTACTTGAACAAATGTTTTTCAATGAAATACCTAGGAGAAGCTGCTTACATATTAGGAATTAAGATCTATAGGGATAGATCGAGGCGCCTAATAGGACTTTCACAAAGCACATACCTTGATACAGTTTTGAAGAAGTTCAAAATGGAGCAGTCCAAGAAGGGGTTCTAGCGAGTGTTGCAAGGTATAAAGTTGAGTAAGACTCAGTGTCCAGTGTACCTAGTAATCCTCTAGTTGACTAGCCAGATGATCAAGGATGGTTAAGGTTTTCTGACCATATGCAAGTGTTGTCACTTGATGACTGGATCACATCATTAGGAGAATGACGTGATGGACAAGACCCAAACTATAAACGTAGCATGTGATCATGTCATTTTGTTGCTATTGTTTTATGCGTGTCAAGTATTCATTCCTATGACCATGAGATCATGTAACTCACTGACACCGGAGGAATACCTTGTGTGTATCAAACGTCGCAACACTACTGGGTGACTATAAAGGTGCTCTACAGGTATCTCCGTAGGTGTCCGTTGAGTTAGCATGGATCAAGACTGGGATTTGTCACTCCGTGTGACGGAGAGGTATCTCGGGGCCCACTCGGTAATACAACATCACATATAAGCCTTGCAAGCAATGTGTCTAATGTGTTAGTCACATGATCTTGTATTACGGAATGAGTAAAGAGACTTTCCGGTAACGAGATTGAAATAGGTATAGGGATACCGACCATCAAATCTCGGGCAAGTAACATACCGAAGGACAAAGGGAATGGTATACGGGGTTGTATGAATCCTTGACACAGAGGTTCAACCGATAAGATCTTCGTAGAATATGTAGGATCCAATATGGACATCCAGGTCCCGCTTTTGGATATTGACCGGGGAGTGTCTCAGGCCATGTCTGCATAGTTCTCGAATTTGCAGGGTCTGCACACTTAAGGTTCGGTGACGTTTCGGTAAAGTTGAGTTATAGGTATTGGTTACTGAAGGTTGTTAGAAGTGCCGTATGAGATCACGGACGTTACGAGGGTTTCCGGAATGGTCCGGAAATGAAGATTGATATATAGGATTGTTTAATTTGGCCTCCGGAAAGATTTCGGGCATTACCGGGAGTGACGAATCGGTTTCGGGTCTTTACCGGGAGGGGGGCACCCACCCAGGAGAGAATCCAATAGCCCAAGGGTAGCGCACAAGCCCTTAGTGGGCTGGTGAGGCTAGTCCAAGTGGGCTATGTCGTCTAGAAGGAAAAATTCAACGGAAAAAAAAGAGGGAGGTGGGAAGGAAGGAGGGGACTCCTCCTTCCCAAACTGAATTGGAGTTGGAGTCCTCCTCCTCCTCTCTCGGTCGGCACCCTTGGGGCTCTCTTGAGCCTCAAGGCTAGCCCCTCCTCTCCTCCTATATATACTAGGGGTTTTAGGATTTTTGAGACACAACTTTGCCACATGCAATCCTAAACCTCTACTTCGTAGTTCTTCCTCTAGATCGGTTTTGTGCGGAGCTCGGGCGGAGCCCTGCAGGAATAGATCATCACCATCACTGGCGGGCCGTCACACTACCGGAGAACTCATCTACTTCCCCATCTCTCTTGCTTGATCAAGAAGGCGGAGATCGTCATCGAGCTGTACGTGTGATGAACACGGAGGTGTCGTCCGTTCGGTACTAGATCGGAACGGACCGTGGGACGACGGTGATTTGAATCACGAAGCTGTACCACTACATTAACCGCGTTTCATAATGTTTCCCTCTTAGTGATCTACAAGGGTATGTGGATCCGATCTCCCTCTCGTAGATGAATATCACCATGGTAGGTCTTTGTGTGCGTAGGAATTTTTTTGTTTCCCATGCAACGTTACCCAACAGATCGGTGAGGTCGAGTTGCAAAGAAAATCAACTCCTTAACTAAAATTAGGCAGATAATAATCTAAAGATTGTTATAAGATACCAATTGTGAAATAAAACATAAAAAAACACCAAATAATAAGTTTGTTTTTCAAATATACATACATATAGATGAGATTTGAATGGTTCCAAGAATGTATGAAATGACAAATGTGAACCATACAATAATCTCCATCTAGATGTGGGGCGGTGACTAGGTCACCTATATTAGAGTATTTGACTTGAGGAGTCAAGCAAGGATGCTTGATCATAGGTCATACTCATCGTTAAGCACAAAAATGGGGTTATCATTTTTCGATTAAGCATTTTAATATCTTCATATCACTTGAGTTGCTTTACCTCATGAATTGGTGTAAAGCTTTGTCAATGATATGAGTACATACATTCGAATGATGTTGATGACGTGGCATGTAGGTGAACTTGTTGTGGATGCTCAAAGTTGATGAAGATCATCGTGAGTTGGGAGCTATCCATGTCATTTTGGTTCACTTCTCATGTACAATGGTTAATCATGCAAGGAAGACCATAATATATCCAAATGACAAGAGTGAATAACTTCAACAAATGATAGTCAAGGATATGATTTTGTTGTCTTCTTTTTCCATCTCCAAAGAAGGGGTTGTTGATACTTGGCCATGTCAAGATTGCTTTTGTTGTGAGTTGATGGCAATCTTGTGAAGTGTATTTCTTCCAAGTACCTACAAAAGGTTAGATGCAATACAAGGGAGCATAGTTTCCAAGATACAAGGTAGTCATATCAATGGTATCATGGAATGGGAAATCAAGCTCATGCCCTTCCATGCATCCGAGTGAGTCTAGCTCAAGTTTGAAGCATCAATGATGTTCAACTAACTCCTCAAATGACAAAACACTTTCTCATCAAGTGGTTTGGTAAAGATATAAACTAATTGTTTGTCAGTACGAACATGCTTGAGATCTATATCTCCTTTACCAACATGATCACAAATGAAACGATGTCGCATTTGGATATGTTTTGTTCCAGAATGTTGCACATGATTATAGGCAATTTTAATAGCACTTTCACTGTCACATAACAATGGAACTTTTCTAACATGAATGCCATAATCCTTAAGAGTTTAAGTCATCCAAAGTAATTGTGCACAACACTATCCACCGGAAATGTATTCAACTTCGACAGTAGATAAGGATACCGAGTTTTGTTTCTTGGATGACCAAGACACAAGAGATCTCCCAAGAAACTGACATGTACCCGAGGTGGATTTTCTTTCAACCTTGTCTCCGGCATAGTCCGAGTCGGAATAGCCAACAAGATTAAAAGAAGATCCCTTGGGATACCATATGCCAAAGTTTGGTGTATGTATGAGGTACCTCACTATCCTTTTCACAGCCAATAGATGACATTCTTTTGGTGCCGCTTGATATCGGGCACACATGCAAACACTCAACATGATGTCAGGATGGGAGGCACATAAATATAGCAATGAACCAATCATTGATCGATAAACCTTTTGATCAACTAGTTTGTCCTCCTTAGTGATGTCTAGATGTCCACTAGTAGGCACGGGGGTTCTCATACCTTTGCACTCTTGCATGTTGAACTTCTCGATTAAGTCCTTCGTGTACTTGGATTGATAGATAAACGTACCTTCTCTCGATTGTTTGATTTGCAATGCAAGGAAGAATTTTAGTTCACACATCATGGACATCTCATACTTCTCTGACATCAACTTTCCGGACTTTTCACTAAAATGTGGGTTAGTAGAACCAAAGATAATATCATCCACATATATTTGGCATACAAATAGTTCTCCATTAACTATTTTAGTGAATAAGGTTGCATCAATTTTACCAATCTCAGAACCCTTTTAATGAGAAACTTCATTAGACATTTGTACCAAGCTCTAGGGGCTTGTTTAAGACCATATAAAGCTTTACGAAGTTTGTAAACTGTAGTGACCCGACTCAAGACGAGTCAAGCCTCTCGTGTTTCCGTACCATCCCAAGATCATGCTGGTACACACTCAGTACATAATGTATATATTCAAGAGTTCAATCACACAGCTTTATTAATCGAAATCTCATAAAGAGTACTTTATTACAATAAAGGTTTACAATAAAGTGGCTGAAGGCCATCTCATGAGATATCTAACGAAGACTAGCGGAAGCATCAGGTAGACGAGTCCATCCGACTCCAAGGGCATGTCGCTGAGCATAGATCGTAGCCTCACTCCTAGTCGGAAAAGTACTCTGCAACATGATACGTTGCAGCCGTGTAGGTCAGCATATTGAATATGCCGGCAAGTCATCAAAGAGAGGAGAAAAAACAATAATCAACTATCTCTACATGCATATTTGGCCTGTGGGGCTATGAGTTTTGCATAAAGCCAGTTTTATCCTACAACAAGAGGGATTGGTAAAGTTTTGCATAAAGCCAGTTTTGCATAAAGCCAGTTTTGCATAAATATTACTACATTGTTTGTTGTTAACGAGATAGTTCTGCCAACCAATTCTCGTACCCGAATAGTTGTTAACACCCACATCATTATTAAGTTGTGTCGAGAGTTCAGGGGAATTTCAATGCCTTCGGCTCAAGTTGTCCATGACCGTGGACACGGCTAATCGATTAGGTTGGGAACTCTGCAGAGTTTTGCACACGTTCCCCACAAGATTTGATCGCCTCCGTGTTTGTCCTCGCACTTCAGGGTGTTTGAAGACCGGATGATCAAAACATGGTCTTTCAACGGGTCCCTCTGAATCCCTGTCGGTGCCCATCCAATCCTACCGTTCTTCTACATCTGCTAGCACCGCTTGTCCAGAGTCGCCGCATTGTCCAACCAAGCCAGAGCCCATAATGATTTGTGGTTGTGCAGGTAAGCCTTGAGTCTTGAAGTCCCCGTCCGTCTCTTCGAGCCTGGGTGAAGCTTTCCGCGGGATGTCATGGCCGTCCCCAGCATCCCAGGCATCCACTGGGTTCTCCAGGGAGCCGATCAACCGTCCTTCACCCAGAGTTGCATTGCGTCCGAGGTCTTGAAAATCTTGTCTTAACCGGTCTTGATTATTTAATCAACCTCGCATCACTCGTGTTATGGACTCAACCGAAAACCCGTCTACTCAAGCATAGCATTAAGAAAATTGTCGTCCCGGGGCCAAGTATCGGGGTTGTTGTGTGCCTACCACATGATACTACAACTTATACTAAAGTTTCCAAGTACCTAGGCAGCATGCAATTTGGGCAAAGAAAGGTGAACTACCATGCATCGAAAACATAGGAAAATAACATGATCAAAATGACTTGCCTTGATGATAGTTGTCTTGATCGAGCGCTTCTAAGTAACACGCTTCGCACTCCAGATGATCTACCGATACAAACACAAAACACACCATAAGCACTACAATCAAGCCACAAGTGAAAATAACATCACAAGTAAGGATTTGCTAAAGCCTAAGTAAAAGAATTCAACACACGTCACTATGGCAGAAACTTGTTTCTGTTAAAAACACCAGCAAAATCACTTTAAATTTTTTGAAACTTCTACCACAGTAAGATATAATCACTAGGAAGCCGTAGCAAAAAGAATCAACTCAAAATCATTTTTTAAACTCCTGGAATAGGCAAAACAAGGTTTAAACTAAATCTGATCTAACTTATATTTGAAAATTTCAAACATAGACAAATTATATGTTTTTAAAAACTACAGAAAAATTGGAGTCTACTGGAACAAGAATCAATATCATTGGACTTCGGGATCAACAGTTATGGCCAAAACAAAACAGAAACTTTTCTGTTTTTGCAATTAGACAGAAAAAAAGAAGCTAACTAGCTAACTAACAGGGGGTATACGTGGCGCGCTGTGATAGGCTGCGGGGGTGTTTGTTGCAATCGTTAGGAGCAAATGGCCGACGACTAACAGAAACTACTGGCTAACCGTTTTAAGTGAAAAAAAAACCAGTGCGGTTTTCTGATATAAACCGAAGGGGTATCCTAATCTAATATACACCATAGAATATGGATCTAAGGGCTAACTAAGAAAAAAAAGAAAAACAACAGGAGGAGGGAGCCTCACCGTGGCAGTGGTTGGCAACTCCGGCAGGGGTGGTGGTCGCCGGCGAGGGGAGGGGCTCCGGGGTGGTGGCGACGGGACGGGGGCGGCGGCGGCGGCTTCCTCCAACGAGTGGCGGCGTCGGCGGAGTCGGGGGGTGGCTCGGGGTGCTGCTCCCAGGGGGGCCGAAGGTGGTGCTCGGGGCTGCTGCCGGCGCAGCTGCGGCAGGGGCTCGGGTGGGCGGTTTGGCGAGCGGGGCGTGGGAACGGAGTGCGGCGGCGGCTAGGAGTACTTATAGGCCGAGAGGGGGAGTGGGGAAGGAAGGGGGAGAGGGGGATCCGAGAGGATCTCTGCTCCAGGGAGCTCGGCTGGGGCTCGGGCAGAGTTTAGGAAGGAGGAGGTGGGGGGTGACCGTGGGGGAGGAGGGGTCGGCCAGGGGGCCCGTGTGGCAGTGGGAGGAGGCGGGCTGGGGTAGGAAAGGGCGGCCGACAATTAAGGGATTGGGATCCCGGGCTGTGAGGGTGGCGGCCCACAACTATTAAACGCTCGGGCGATTGCCTACTAAAAAAAGGCTTTCCTAATAAAATATTTTCCGAAACAGAAAAACAAAAGTGAAAAAAAAGAAATAAATCAAATATTTAATATAGAGTATTATATACCAAAAAATCAGAAAAATATCCTCTACCCGAATAACATTTTTCCAAAGCAAAAATAAAAACTTTAAAAAAATGTTTTTTTTTCAGAAATTCCTCAAAATGCTTTATTTCTTTTTTGCAAATGATCTTTGGATTTCTTGGCTCCAATATTTCAGAAATTGCCCGCACTTTGGAGGGTCATTTTCCTCCGCTCTCTCTCTTGAGTGCACGAGAGTATTTCCCCGGGCATTTCTCGTGCGAGGAAAAAGATGGAAATGCAAATCAAAAGACGAAAGAATTCAAGTGCCAAATTTATTTCAATCAATATGCATAGATGCTTAGCTACAATGTAAAACATTCCCAATTAGGAAGATTGGGATGTTACAAACCTACCCACCTTAAGATGAATCTCGCCCTCGAGATTCGGGTTGGCTAGAAAACGGGTGGTCTCGACGAAGATCCTCTTCTCATTCCCAGGTGGCTTCTTCCTCGGTGTGGTGGCTACACAACACCTTGCAGAACTTGATGATCTTGCTGCGGGTAACTCTGTTGGCGGTCTCGAGAATCCTGACGGGTTTCTCCTCATACGTCAGTTCACTGTCAAGCTGTATGGCCTCTAGGGGCACTGTATCTCTCAACGGAACATCGGCCATCTCAGCGTGGCATTTCTTCAACTGGGAAACATGGAAGACATCATGAACTTCGGACAATCCTTCCGGTAGTTCCAGTTTGTATGCAACTTCGCCTCTACGTTCAAGAATTTTGTAGGGGCCAATGAAACGAGGTGCTAATTTTCCTTTCACACCGAATCTCTTGATTCCTCGAAGTGGAGACACCCGAAGATATGCTCGGTCTCCCACTTTGTACGTTACCTCCTTGCGTTTGCTGTCAGCATAACTCTTCTGCCTGGACTGAGCTATCTTGAGTCGGTCACGAATTAGCTTGACCTTGTCTTCAGAATCTCGGATAAGATCGGGACCAAAAAGTTGTCGGTCTCCAACTCCATCCCACATCAACGGTGTTCTGCACCTCCTTCCGTATAGAGCTTCGAAAGGGGCCATCTTCAGACTGGTCTGTTAGCTGTTGTTGTATGAGAACTCGGCATAAGGCAAATTGTCATCCCAACTAGACCCATAGTCTAGTGCGCAAGCTCTCAACATGTCCTCCAGAATCTGATTAACTCTCTCGGTCTGTCCATCTGTCTGTGGGTGAAAAGTTGTACTGAACTCCAATCTCGTTCCGAAGGTTTCATGCAGTTGGTGCCAAAATTTGGATGTGAACTAAGTCCCTCTATCTGACACAATGCTCTTTGGTACTCCATGCAGACATACGATCCTCGTCATATATATCTTGGCCAGCTTGGCACTCGTGTAAGTAGTCTTTACCGGAATGAAGTGAGCTACCTTGGTCAAACGATCGACCACAACCCAAATAGAATCATAGCCAGAACGGGTCCTGGGTAATCCTGTGATGAAGTCCATACCAAGCTTTTCCCATTTCCACTCGGGTATCGGCAGAGGTTGGAGCAAACCTGCTGGCTTCTGATGCTCGGCTTTTACTCGCTGACAAACATCGCATACTGCTACGAACTCGACAATGTCTTTCTTCATTCCTGTCCACCAGAAACTTTCTTTCAGATCCAGATACATCTTGGTGTTACCGGGGTGTATCGAGTACGGGGAATCATGGGCCTCCTGAAGTATCAACTTCCTGAGTTCGGGATCATTTGGCACATAGATGCGATCCTCAAACCATAAAGTTCCGTGTTCATCCTCACGAAAACCTTTAGCCTTCCCGTCTTCCATTTTCTGTTTAATCTCAGCTATCTCCTTGTCTGATTTCTGTGCCTCGCGGATCTTTTCTGTCAGAGTAGACTGAATTTCCAGAGTGGCAACAAATCCTCTTGGAACTATTTCCAATTTGAGCTCTCGGAGGTCATCGACTAACTCCTGGGGTAATCCTCCAGCTGTGAGTGTGTTCACATAACTCTTGCGGTTCAACGCATCGGCTACAACATTTGCCTTGCCTGGGTGATAATGCAATCTCATGTCATAGTCCTTGATCAACTCTAGCCGTCGCCTCTGTCTGAGGTTCAAATCCTTCTGTGTGAAGATATATTTCAGGCTCTTGTGATCAGTGTAAACATCACAACTATTTCCAATCAGGAAATGTCTCCAGGTCTTGAGAGCGTGCACTACGGCTGCTAGTTCCAAGTCATGTGTGGCATAATTCAACTCATGAGGACTGAGCTGTCTGGATGCATAGGCTACAACTTTTCCTTCTTGCATGAGCACTCCTCCGAGTCCTTGACGAGAAGCGTCACAGTAAACCTGGAAATCCTTCCGAATGTTCGGCAATATCAGCACTGGGGCTGTAACAAGACGTCTCTTCAGCTCTTGAAAACTGGTTTCACATTCCTCAGTCCAAACATACTTGGATTCCTTCTTCAATATCTCTGTCATGGGCTTGGCGATCTTTGATAAATTCTCAATGAACCTCCGGTAATATCCGGCAAGTCCGAGGAAACTGCGGATCTCCTTGACTGTAGTGGATGCTACCCATTCGGTGACTGCTGCGACCTTGGCAGGGTCCACTGCTATTCCTTCTCCTGAGATGACGTGTCCGAGGAATCCGACTTCCTTCAACCAAAACTCACATTTGCTAAACTTTGCATATAGCTTATGCTCTCGAAGCTTCTCCAGAACTAGACGCAGATGTTCCTTGTGTTCCTCTTCGTTCTTGGAGAATATCAGTATGTCATCGATGAACACCACGACAAACTTGTCCAAGTATTCCATAAATACCTTGTTCATCAGATTCATAAAATATGCCGGAGCATTAGTCACTCCAAATGACATGACCGTGTACTCATACAAGCCGTACCGAGTGGTGAAGGCTGTCTTGGGTATATCCTGTTCACGAATCTTCAACTGATGATACCCGGATCGAAGATCGATCTTTGAGAATACGCGAGCTCCAACTAACTGATCAAACAGATCATTGATCATCGGCAAGGGGTACTTGTTCTTGATGGTCACATCGTTCAATGCACGATAATCGACAACCATTCTCAAGGACTTGTCCTTCTTTTCAACCAAGAGCACTGGGGCTCCCCAAGGTGAAGAACTTGGGCGAATATACCCTTTGTCCAACAACTCCTTAATTTCCTTCTTGATTTCTATCAAGTCATTTGCGGGCATTCGATAGGGTCTCTTGGATATCGGGGCTGTTCCGGGTAATAGCTCAATCAAGAACTCAATCTCTCTATCGGGTGGCATGCCCGGCAATTCCTCCGGAAATACATTTGGGTACTCCTGTACAATCGGTACTTCCTCCTGGACTACTCCCGTGAGAGAGTTTACTCGCTTACTCCGTGTCGGGCGCTGAGACACGTACTTAATCCGCTTCTGCTCGGGGTGGTGAGCAAAATAGACTTAAGGGCACAATCAATATTCCCTTCATACTTGGCCAACCAATCCATGCCTAGGATTACATCCAATCCCTGGGACTCTAATACGATGAGGTCGGTAGGAAAATTATGGTTCCCGATGTTGAGACTCAAAGCATGGCATCCTATCCCGGCTGTCATCATGCCTCCTGGGGAACTGACCTTAATAGGCTGGCTGAGGGTTCTAGTTGGCAAACTATACTTTTCCACAACTACCCTTGATATGAATGAATGTGTTGCACCAGAATCAGAAAGTACCAATACTGGACGTGAATTTAGCAAAAACTTACCAACCACAGTATCGGGGTGATCATAGACCTCTTCAACATCAGTGTGGTTCACCTGAGCTTGAGGAAAAGGATTGGGCTTCTTTGCTGCAGAGTTGCCGTTGCCGTTTCCATTTCCCTGCTTGTTCTGGGGACATTCAGTGGCATAGTGTCCCGTCTTCTGACACTTGAAGCAAGTGATGTGAGTCAGATCCTTCTGAGCTGGAGCTGAATGCTGCTGAGTGCCAGTACCGCCATTCTTGAAGTTGTTGTTGTTGCGGTGGTTTCCATTTCCTCCATGGTTGTGGCCTCCATGGTTGTGCACTCGGTGGTTATGCTGAACGTGTCCTCCAAACTTACCGGATCCAGTCCCGGTATTCCCTGAATAGGGGGTGTAGCGAGGCTTCTGCTGAGTGCCGGAGTTGAACTTTCCAATCCCATACTTTCGCTTGCGGTTCTCCATCTGCTGGTGTTTCCCCTCCAAGATGAGGGCCTTATCAACCAGCTCCTGGTAGTTGTTGAAGGTGGCTACAGTCAACTGAATGCTCAGCTCATCATTGAGTCCCTCCAAGAACTTTTCCTGCTTGGCCGCATCATCGGCCACATCTCCAGGTGCATAACGGGCGAGCATGCTGAATTCATCGACGTACTGGGCCACAGAGCGATTCCCCTGGCATAAGTTGCGAAACTCACGCTTCTTCAGACCCATTGCACTAGCTGAGACATGTGCGGTGCGGAAGGCTTGCTTGAATTGCTCCCAAGTGACTCCAGCAATGGGGTAAGTGGTGGTGTAGTTCTCCCACCAAGCAGCTGCAGGGCCTTCAAGTTGATGCGCGGCAAAGCGCACCTTCTCAGCTTCAGTACAACCAGCAGTGATAAGTTCATGCTCCATCTTGCGGAGCCAATCATCTGCCACAGTGGGTTCAATGCTGCTGGAGAAAGTTGGAGGGTTCAACCTCAGGAAACGGGTGAGATGTCGGCCTGGGGTGGGTGACGATTGTTGTTATTGTTCTGGTTCTGGATGATCAGCTGCATCAGGGTGTTTTGTTGCTGGATCAACTGGGTGAGTTCCGGCGGAAAGTTGGACTCAGGGGCGCGTCTCGGAGGCATCTGATGTTTGTGGAGGGGTGAGATTAGCATAGAACAATGGTCTAAGAGTAATTACACTACCCATATGAAATGCAACAAACAAGTATCACACCACACATTTTATTCAATACCATCACAAAGGTTCACACGAGGATACAAAATTCGATAATCCTAAACATCGGCCTAAGCGTATAACGATAAAGTAAATTTGGTGGTCTAGTCTAAGTGTCCTCCTCACAAAATCATGGTGATGGGTCCTTCGGTGGAGCTTTCTTCATAGTCCTCGTCGTTGCTGATCAAGGGGGCTACGTCTCCTTCGGGATGAAGGTTCTCGCCCATGTCCAGTTCCTCCTCCAGGTATGCAACTCGAGTCTTCAGCTTCTCGATCCGCTCCAGAAAGTCCTTCACCTCCAGTTCGTGCTCATAGTGGGCTTCCCGGGCTGCATCTTCGAGTTCGAGCTCGTGGAGTGACAGTTGCTTGATCTTCCTGGCGTCCTTGATCACACGATGCTCCAGAGTCCCGCTGTGCTTCTCCAACGTCTGGGCATAAGACAGGAGAGCGTCCTTGGTCTTGCTTGAGATAATTTCTCCGTCTTCGTTTCTCCGGGATACGGTGAATAGGTCTGGAGAAATAGGGCAGCCTTTGTACTCTTCCTTGATACGTCCGAGTGCACAATGGATCGCCATGTCCCTTCCGAGAATCCAGTTGGGTGCGATGAACTTGAAATCCACCGGCTCAGTCCGCGGCTGGAATGTCCTTCCGGGAACGTGCACCTCGATCCTGTAGCGTGAATCCTCCGGGTAAGACGAAGTTGGCTTCCCTGTGATAGTCGGCAGAGCAATCCTCAAGTCCTTGGTGATCTGCACCAGCTCCTTTCCGAAAGGCATAGTGGCGTCGGGCTGGCAAAACTCCGTGAACTTAACAGGGATGAAGGTGGCCATCTAAAACATTGGAAAATCGGAGAGAAGTCAGAAATGATCAGAAGAGAAAATAGAGGGCTTATAGACATAAGAGAAAATAGTTTTCTTCCTAAGGCTTTTCCATTCCTAGAGGTTACGTCCTAAGGTCAGCGTGTGCTCTGATACCATTTCTGTAGCGACCCCACTGAAGACGAGTCAAGCCTCTCGTGTTTCCGTACCATCCCAAGATCATGCTGGTACACACTCAGTACATAATGTATATATTCAAGAGTTCAATCACACAACTTTATTAATCGAAATCTCATAAAGAGTACTTTATTACAATAAAGGTTTACAATAAAGTGGCTGAAGGCCATCTCATGAGATATCTAACGAAGACTAGCGGAAGCATCAGGTAGACGAGTCCATCCGACTCCAAGGGCATGTCGCTGAGCGTAGATCGTAGCCTCACTCCTGGTCGGAAAAGTACTCTGCAACATGATACGTTGCAGCCGTGTAGGTCAGCATATTGAATATGCCGGCAAGTCATCAAAGAGAGGAGAAAAAACAATAATCAACTATCTCTACATGCATATTTGTCCTGTGGGGCTATGAGTTTTGCATAAAGCCAGTTTTATCCTACAACAAGAGGGGTTGGAAGCAAAATATTACTACATTGTTTGTTGTTAACGAGATGGTTCTGCCAACCAATTCTCGTACCCGAATAGTTGTTAACACCCACATCATTATTAAGTTGTGTCGAGAGTTCAGGGGAATTTCAATGCCTTCGGCTCAAGTTCTCCATGACCGTGGACACGGCTAATCGATTAGTTTGGGCACTCTGCAGAGTTTTGCACACGTTCCCCACAAGATTTGATCGCCTCCGTGTTTGTCCTCGCACTTCAGGGTGTTTGAAGACCGGATGATCAAAACATGGTCTTTCAACGGGTCCCTCTGAATCCCTGTCGGTGCCCATCCAATCCTACCGTTCTTCTACATCTGCTAGCACCGCCTGTCCAGAGTCGCCGCGTTGTCCAACCAAGCCAGAGCCCATAATGACTTGTGGCTGTGCAGGTAAGCCTTGAGTCTTGAAGTCTCCGTCCGTCTCTTCGAGCCTAGGTGAAGCTTTCCGCAGGATGTCATGGCCGTCCCCAGCATCCCGGGCATCCACTGGGTTCTGCAGGGAGCCGATCAACCGTCCTTCACCCAGAGTTGCATTGCGTCCGAGGTCTTGAAAATCTTGTCTTAACCGGTCTTGATTATTTAATCAACCTCGCATCACTCGTGTTATGGACTCAACCGTAAACCCGTCTACTCAAGCATAGCATTAAGAAAATTGTCGTCCCGGGGCCAAGTATCGGGGTTGTTGTGTGCCTACCACATGATACTACAACTTATACTAAAGTTTCCAAGTACCTAGGCAGCATGCAATTTGGGCAAAGAAAGGTGAACTACCATGCATCGAAAACATAGGAAAATAACATGATCAAAATGACTTGCCTTGATGATAGTTGTCTTGATCGAGCGCTTCTAAGTAACACGCTTCGCACTCCGAATGATCTACCGATACAAACACGAAACACACCATAAGCACTACAATCAAGCCACAAGTGAAAATAACATCACAAGTAAGGATTTGCTAAAGCCTAAGTAAAAGAATTCAACACGCGTCACTATGGCAGAAACTTGTTTCTGTTAAAAACACCAGTAAAAACACTTTAAAATTTTTGAAACTTCTACCACCGTAAGATATAATCACTAGGAAGCAGTAGAAAAAAGAATCAACTCAAAATCATTTTTTTTAACTCCTAGAATAGGCAAAACAAGGTTTAAACTAAATCTGATCTAACTTATATTTGAAAATTCCAAACATAGACAAATTATATGTTTTTAAACACTACAGAAAAATTGGAGTCTACTGGAACAAGAATCAATATCATTGGACTACGGGATCAAAAGTTATGGCCAAAACAAAACAGAAACTTTTCTGTTTTTGCAATTAGACAGAAAAAAAAGAAGCTAACTAGCTAACTAACAGGGGGTATACGTGGCGTGCTGTGATAGGCTGCGGGGGTGTTTGTTGCAATCATTAGGAGCAAACGGCCGAGGGCTAACAGAAACTACTGGCTAACCGTTTTAAGTGAAAAAACCAGTGCGGTTTTCTGATATAAACCGAAGGGGTATCCTAATCTAATCTACACCGTAGAATATGGATCTAAGGGCTAACTAAGAAAAAAAAGAAAAACAACAGGAGGAGGGAGCCTCACCGTGGCAGTGGCTGGCAACTCCGGCAGGGGTGGTGGTCGCCGGCGAGGGGAGGGGCTCCGGGGTGGTGGCGACGGGACGGGGGCGGCGACGGCGGCTTCCTCCGGCGAGTGGCAGCGTCGGCGGAGTCGGGGGGTGGCTCGGGGTGCTGCTCCCACGGGGGCCGAAGGTGGTGCTCGGGGCTGCTGCCGGCGCAGCTACGGCAGGGGCTCGGGTGGGCGGTTTGGCGAGGGGGGCGTGGGAACGGAGTGCAGCGGCGGCTAGGAGTACTTATAGGCCGAGAGGGGGAGTGGGGAAGGAAGGGGCAGAGGGGGATCCGAGAGGATCTCTGCTCCAGGGAGCTCGGTTGGGGCTCGGGCAGAGTTTAGGAAGGAGGAGGTGGGGGGTGACCGTGGGGGAGGAGGGGTCGGCCAGGGGGCCCGCGTGGCAGTGGGGGGAGGCGGGCTGGGGTAGGAAAGGGCGGCCGGCAATTAAGGGATTGGGATCCCGGGCTGTGAGGGTGGCGGCCCACAGCTATTAAGCGCTCGGGCGATTGCCTACTAAAAAAAGGCTTTCCTAATAAAATCTTTTCCGAAATAGAAAAACAAAAGTGAAAAAAAGGAAATAAATCAAATATTTAATATAGAGTATTATATACCAAAAAATCATAAAAATATCCTCTACCCGAATAACATTTTTCCAAAGCAAAAATAAGAACTTTTAAAAAATGTTTTTTTTCAGAAATTCCTCAAAATGCTTTATTTCTTTTTTGCGAATGATCTTTGGATTTCTTGGCTCCAATATTTCAGAAATTGCCCGCACTTTGGAGGGTCATTTTCCTCCGCTCTCTCTCTTGCGTGCACGAGAGTATTTCCCCGGGCATTTCTCGTGCGAGGAAAAAGATGGAAATGCAAATCAAAAGACGAAAGAATTCAAGTGCCAAATTTATTTCAATCAATATGCATAGATGCTTAGCTACAATGTAAAACATTCCCAATTAGGAAGATTGGGATGTTACATAAACATGATTAGGTTTCTTAGGGTTCACGAATCCGGGAGGTTGTTTAACATAAACTTCCTCCTCAATTTCTCCATTAAGAAACACACTTTTGATATCCATTTGGTAAAGAGTAATATCATGGTGATTGGCATAAGCGAGAAGAATGCGAATGGATTCAATTCTAGCGACAAGTGGATAAGTCTCACCGTAGTCCATACCTTCGAATTGTGTGTATCCTTTGGCTACAAGACGCGCCTTGTTGTGTACAACTTGTTCATCTTCATCTTGCTTATTCGGAAACACCCATCTTGTACCAATGATGTTTTGCTCACCTTCCGGCTTTTCAACAAGGGTCCATACTTGGTTCCTCTCAAAGTTGTGTAGCTCTTCGTGCATGGAATTCACCCAATCCGGGTCTTGAAGGGCTTCTTCAACCTTAAAATGTTCAATGCTAGAGATGAAAGAATAATGCTCACAAAATTTAGCTAAACGAGATTTAGAGCGAGTGATTCTCCCGGTTATTATGTCATCATAGATTTGATTCAATGGATAATTTGTGTCCACTCTTGCTCTAACTCTTGACAACTTCTTCTTGTTGGATGGTGGAGCTTCATCATCATCATCATCATCATCTTGCACGTTGTCGTTGATGTTATCATCTCCTTGAGGTGGTGGTGAGGAAGGTTGAGGTGGATCATCACGATGTACTTCTTCCTCTTCTTCATCATGTCGTGTACCGCTTGTGGATGCTTCTATGTTGTTTTGTGATTCCCCTTGATGCGAAGTAGTAGCTTCCACTTGACTTGCTGAAGTACTCTCCTTCACCTCCATGGGACGGATCTTGCCAATGGACAAGTCTTTGATGGCTTCTGAAGGTTCCTTATTCATACGTCTCAAACGTATCTATATTTTTTGATGGTTTTACGCTCTTATCTTGTCAACTTTGGATGTTTTGTTTACCTTTTATATCTTTTTTGGGACTAACTTATTAACTCAGTGCCAAGGGCCAGTTCCTGTTTTTTTCTGTGTTTTTGACTCTTTTCAGATCTGATTTTGGAACGGAGTCCAAACGGAATAAAATCCCCGAAATGATTTTTTCCAGAATGGAAGAAGATCAGGAGGCTTGAGGGCCAAGCAAGTGGTAACACAGGGAGCCCACAAGCCCTGTTGCCGCGGCCAGGGGGGAGGCTGCGACAACCAAGCTTGTGGCCTCCCTGGCGCTCCCCTGCCCTAGGTCTTTGGCCTATATATTCCCTAAAAATCCAGAAAAAATCAGGCGTCCACGAAAACACTTTTCTGTCGCCGCAAGCTTCCGTTTCCGTGAGATCTCAACTGGAGACCCTTCCCGGTGCCGTGCCGAAGGGGACTTTGGAGTTGGAGGGCTTCTTCATCAACATCATCGCCCCTCCAGTGACTCGTGAGTAGTTCACTTTAGACCTACGGGTCCGTAGTTAGTAGCTAGATGGCTTCTTCTCTCTCTTGGATCTTCAATACAAAGTTCTCCATGATCTTCATGGAGATCTATCCGATGTAATCCTCTTTGGCGGTGTGTTTGTTGAGATCCGATGAATTGTGGATTTGTGATCAGATTATCTATGATATATATTTGAGTCTTTGCTGATTTCTTATATGCATGATTTGATATCCTTGTAAGTCTCTCCGAGTCTTGGGTTTTGTTTGGCCGACTAGATCTATGATTCTTGCAATGGGAGAAGTGCTTGGTTTTGGGTTCTTACCGTGTGGTGACCTTTCCCAGTGATAGTAGGGGCAGCAAGGCGCACATCGTGTAGTTGCCATCAAGGGTAACAAGGTGGGATTTGTCGTAGATATGAGATTGTCCATCTACATCATGCCATCTTGCTTAAGGCGTTACTCTGTTCTTTTGGACTTAATACACTAGATGCATGCTGGATAGCGGTCGAAGTGTGGAGTAATAGTAGTAGATGCAGAAAGTATCGGTCTACTTGTTTTGGACGTGATGCCTATAGATATAATCATTGCCATAGATGACGTCACGACTTTGCGCGGTTCTATCAATTGCTCGACAGTAGTTAGTTCACCCACCGTCTACTTGCTTTCATGAGAGAAGCCACTAGTGAACACTACGGCCCCCGGGTCTATTCACACCCATCGTTTACACCTCCGCTTTTACTTTGCTTTGTTACTTTGTTGTTTTCAATTCTCACTTGGCAAACAATCTATAAGGGATTGACAACCCCTTAATAGCGTTGGGAGCAAGCTTTTTGTGTTTGTGCAGGTGAAAGTGCATGCTATGCCCCTAATTGACTTTTTGTGTTAATGACAACACATACATAGGAAACTAATCCTATTTGTTGAGTGTATCTCAGGATGGCAAGTACTTTAGTAGATTGAGAATTATGTGTCAAAGGTGGTCTGAGAAGATCGGGATTTATATTTCGGGAAGGCTCGGGATTAAGAAAAGATGATGTAGACTATTCTTTTGAGTTTACTGATATTGAGTATAGGGATCCCGCACTATTAAGAGGGGATCACAGGTTTTGCGATGAACTTGCTCATACCACATCTTCACTGTCATACCCAATACCACATATTCTCCACTCTGTTCCTATCTCAAAATAGGTCTATTGCCTCGGACTTCCGGCTCCCTCCGGACGTCCGAGGGCCGGACGACCGGCAGGCTTCGGAAATCCGGAGCCCTACACCATAAGTATTTGAGTCATATAGCTCGGATTTCCAGCTCCCTCCGGACATCCGACCAGCCTCGGAAATCCGAAGCCCTGCACCACAAGAACATGAGCTCTATAACTCGGATTTCCGGCTCCCTCCGGACGTCCGAGGGCCGGACGTCCGTCCCCCTTCGGAAATCCGGAACCTCCCACCAGAAGAAGTTGAGTCGAATAACTCGGATTTCCTGTCCTCTCCGGACGTCCGGTCGCTGTTCAATTCACAGTATTTTCAGCCATATCTACAGGCATCGGACGACCGACCCGTGTCGGACGTCCGACCCCTCGTGGACGCCCGGACTTCCGGAAACAGTCGGACGTCCGGACCCTGTGTGACTTAAAGTGTCCCCAACGGCTGTTTTTCACTCCCCACTATATATACTCTTCTCCCACCTCGTGAGAGGGTGTTCAACACAGCTAGAATACATCCAAGAACACCTTTCTTCTCACTCACTCTTGTCTACACCAAATCCTACATCCCAAGAGGATTTGTGAGTCCCTTTGAGTGTTGTTCCAATCAAAAGATAGATCGTCTCCCTCTCCTCCTTCCCACCAAAGTGATTTGTGATTTGAGCAAGTTTTGAGCAATCCCCGTGATCTTGTTACTCTTGGAGGTTGGAGACTCCTAGGCGGTAGGAGTCTTCGGAGAGGAATCAAACCGTTGTGATTTCCCCCGGAAAGTTTGTGAAGGTTTGGAAGCCACCTCAAGGCTTACCACTAGTGGTTGAGAAACGCCTTCGTGGAGTTATCTCAAAGGGAGAATAGGGTGAGCCTTCATGGCGTTGGTGTGCCTTCGTGGTAACATACGCCCCTCTAACGGTGACATAGCTTCCCTCCAAGGAAGTGAACATCGGGATACATCCTTGTCTCTCTTGAAGTTTCGGTTATTCCTAACCCTAACTCTCTACTTGTGTTAATCCTTATTACGCACTTGTACTTGATTATTGTTTACCGCTTGTCTTACTTCACTCTAAATAGCTTACTCCTTGTCATAGCAATTATTAGGCCTACACTCATATTCCGTACTTTTGCCTAAAATTGCTAAGTAATTATTAAAATTTGTTATTGTACCTATTCACCCCCCTCTAGGTCCATCTCGATCCTTTTCAATTGGTATCAGAGCCTCGTGCTCTATTCTTGTGGCTTAACCGCCCTAGAGCGAGATGGATGAGGTTCCATCTACGGTAGCTCCAGTGCAGAGGGACGAGACTTCCACGGAATTCAAGTCTTTCACCTTTGAGGACCTGGAACGGGCCCTTGCCAAGCAAAAAGAGGAGCATGATGCTTCTCTCGAGGCCATGGTCCAAATGAGACCGGCATCACTAACCACGGGGACAACCACGTCCCCGAGAGCCTCAGGGCCACATGTGCATGGTACTTCATTTGGCCAACAACCTCCGGAAAGGAACCAAACCTGTGTTCCATGGCTTTATGCTAGATCTCAAATTGAGAAACCTAAGTACAATCCTGGAGGAAAACCTCCCTTGCTTGATGACAATTTCGATTTTGCTTTGTGGAGAGTTCGTATGCAGGGTCATCTTAGGTACACCAATGATGAGATGTTGGACATCCTCGAGCATGGGTACAATCCTGCAGATCCAAGGTGCATCACTCCGAGAGAAACTTATGACAAGCATCTCAATGACACTGCGATCATGTGCATAAGAAAAGGAATGAATGACAAGCAACGGAGACCTTACATTCACATCACAAGTGCCAAGGAACTGTGGGATAGCATTATAAGGACCAAGACCGGTACCTCCACTCTTCGGCTTGCTCAATAGGAAATTGCCAAGGGGCAATTACAGAATTTCTGTATGGAAAAAGGTGAATCTCCCAAGCAACTACTAGAACGGCTCATGACTCTCGCCGCAGACATTGAGTCATGTGACTGTGACAAGACGCAAGATAGTTTCAATCTGACCAAGAGATTTCTTGTGGACAAGTTACTTCACGCTCTTGCTCCTTATCACCATCAAATGGCATGGGACATGAGGCAGCACCATGGGTGTAAAGAAATGACTCCAGATGACATCATATCCACTTTCCAATTATTTGAAGAGTCAAAGGCAAATGCAACAAAGCACCTTGCCATGCATGGCACTTCAACATCAAAGATCAATCTTGCTTTGAAAGCCAAGCATGAATGTGACGAAGAAGAAAGTGAAGAAGAAGAAGGTGATGATGACTGTGAAGATGGTGATGATGTTGACTCTGATGAAAGCCCATCTTATGAGGACATTGGTCTCTTTGTAAAGAAGTTCAGTGCAGGAAAGTTCAAGGGAAGATTCCCAAAGAAGAAGGTAAGGAAATGCTATAACTGTGAGGAAACCAACCACTTCTCCAATGACTGTCCTTATGAGAAGAGAGAAGACAAACCAAGGTTTCCAAAGACCTTTGTAAAGAAGAAGTTGCCAAACCCTATGAACTCCAAGCTCAAGAGGACAGATGGAAGAGAAATGGTTGCACAAGAAGAATCAGATCCAGAAGATGTTGGTGGAGTTGCCGGAGTAGCTCAGGATACACAAAACACCTTGAGGCTAGTCAACAAAAGTGGTGATGTTGTTCACTACAACTATATGAAGGACTACAAGGGCAACGCTCACAAGTGTTTGATGGCAAAGACTGCCATGGGAGATGAGGAATACCAAAGCTCCCATGATAAGGTTAAGGTAACTCCACGGTTAAACTCTTTCAGTCTAGCTTCTACTCCATCTGATGAGTATCTTGATGCGGAAGATCACTATGAGGAGAATGACTTAGATCATCCCATGTTTGCTAAAATAAACAAATTTATGTGCTCTCTTAAAGGAAAGAAGCTCACTATGTTTCGCATACTTATGGAAATGGTGAGTAAGCACACCAATACCATCAAGGAACTCGAAACCCTCGTCACTGAGGAGAAGGAAAGAAATGAAATCCTTGAGCAGAAAGTCCTGTATGAGGAAGCACAAAATGATGCATTATGCTCAAAAGTAGGTGAAAACCTTGATAAACATGCTAATGATCTTGCCTCCTTGAAAAAGGCTGAATCTGTGTGCAAAGAATTACTAAATGATAAAAACCGACTTGTGAACTCTCATGCTTCCCTTTCTAAGGAATGTGAGCATCTATCCTTGTCTCTCAAAGACAAGGAAGAGAAACTCACTGTTCTTACAAAGAGCTTTGAGGCACTTAAGGTTACTTATCTTGACACTTTAGCTAACGCCTACTCCTCACCTATCATTAATGTTGATACCTGCACTACTAACTCTAGTAGTGAACTGACATCTATCCTTGAGGAAAACTGTTCGCTAAAGGCACAGTTAGACAGAGGTCTCATGACATGTGCACAAGGACAAAAGACTCTCAATGAGATCTTAAGTCGACACAATGGAGGCTTCGCCAAGGAAGGGCTTGGGTTCAACCCAAGCACCGCCAAGAAAAGTGCATCTCCTCTCAAGTGTACCACTCCGCTTAAAGAAATATTTGTACGAGAGGGACACAAGGAGAAAGGTAAGGTTGTGAGTGGATCGGCCACTAGGGGTTCGCCTACTCACAACAAGACAACCGAATTCATGCCTCCATCCTATGTACTACGCAAATCAAAGGAAGGAGAGGTTTATGCTAAATTCGTTGGTCCCCGTAATGCATTCGGATTCTATGCTATTTGGGTCCCTAAGACTCTTTTAACTAATGTGAAAGGCCCCATGACAAAATGGGTACCTCAAACCAAGTCTTAATTCGTTACAGGCTGTTTTCTCCGGAGGAGCCAAATGGGTGATCGACAATGGATGCACCAATCATATGACCGGAGATAGTAACTTGCTCTATGACTTCATGCAAGCCATTCGACCATACATGAGCATTGTATTTGGTGGAGGGTCGAAAGGGCAGGTAATTGGGTTGGGCAAGGTGGCAATCACTAATGACATGTCTATTGCAAATGTCATGCTTGTCCAATCTCTTCAATATCATTTACTTTCAGTTCGCCAATTGGCTTCCGTCGGTTATGGCACATTATTTGGCCTAACGGATGTGAAAGTCTTTAAGAGAGACACTCTCGAAGTGGCCTTTATTGGAGAGTTGGATGGCAACCTTTACACGGTTGATTTCTCGAAAGAGAGCACCTTCCATACAACTTGTCTAATGTCCAAGGCCGACATGGGATGGATGTGGCATCGCCGGCTCGCCCATGTTGGCATGAAAAATCTTCAAAATCTCTTAAACGACAATCACATCATTGGACTAACAAATGTATCTTTTAAGAAAGATCGTGTGTGCAGTGCATGCATAGCTGGGAAACAACATCAATCAAAACATCCACCCAAGAACATTGTATCCACTTCGAGGCCGTTAGAGCTCCTTCATGTGGATCTGTTTGGGCCTCCTTCTTGGGCAAGTCTTGGAGGGAAAAAGTATGGCCTAGTCATTGTTGATGATTACTCAAGATATACATGGGTGTTCTTTCTCAAGTCCAAGGACGAGACGAAGATCACCTTCATTGATTTTGCCAAACAAGCCCAGCGGAAGTTTGACAAGGACATCAAGGCAGTAAGAAGTGATAATGGCTTTGAGTTCAAGAACTACACCCTAGAAGAATTTCTTAGTGATGAGGGAATTGAACATCAGTACTCCGCACCTTACATCCGTAAAATGTTGTGGCAGAGAGGAAGAACTGGACACTTATGGAAATGGCAAGGTCCATGTTAGACGAATACGAGTCACCACATAGTTTTTGGGCTGAGGCCGTCGACACAACATGTCATGCATCAAACCGACTCTTCCTTCGATCAATATTGGAGAAGACTCCATATGAGCTCCTAACTGGGAACAAGCCAAATGTTAAGTACTTTCGTGTGTTTGGATGCAAGTGTTTCATCCTCAACAAACGGGAACGGTTAGGAAAATTTCAATCCAAAACAACTGAAGGGATTTTTGTTGGCTATGGGTCAAACTCTCACGCCTACAGGGTCTACAAAAAATCCACTGGATGTGTTATAGAAACCTGTGACATGACGTTTGATGAATTTAACCGCTCCCATGGGGAGCAAGTTGATCTAAATGATGCAGGTGAAGAAGACTCCCCACAAGATATCTTAAACATGGGTGTATGTGCACTTCTTCCCATGGAACAAAGACCCCATGATGATGATGAAGATGATGAGAGTATTTCTCATCCTCAAGACAATTCACTGCCTGTACCTCCACAAGATACAAGCACACACATCATGCTAGTTGTTGAGGATCAAGTGGGAGAACATGTCTCTCACCCTGATCACACTCAAGAACAAGTTGATCTTCAAGAGGTAGACCAAAGTATGGGTATGTTTGATGATGAACCTCAACAGGTGCAACGCGAAGAGGAATATCTTCCTCCGCACATAAATGATCCATATGTTGAGGACGTTGATGATGGAAACGAAGTCGAACCTCGTGAAACCTTGACCTCCATCATGCCATGTGTGGCCGGTCGTGTTGATATTGATCAAATCCTCACCGGCGTGTCGGAAGGTAGAGTGACACGTAAACAATTAACAAACTTTTGTGATCACTTTTTGTTTGTCTCTAGTACTGTGCCACACAGGGTTCAGGATGCATTGTGTGACAATGACTGGCTCCTTGCTATGCAAGAGGAGCTAAACAGTTTTACACGCAACGAAGTATGGTCATTGGTAGAACGACCAACTGAGGAACATAATGTCATTGGAACTAAATGGATTTTCAAGAACAAGGAAGATGAGAATGGGACTGTCCTACGCAACAAGGCAAGGTTAGTAGCACAGGGGTACTCCCAAGTTGAAGGTTTGGACTTTGGTGAAACTTTCGCCCCTGTTGCTCGTCTTGAGTCCATTCACATTTTATTGGCCTATGCTGCTTTCAATGGTTTTACTTTGCATCAAATGGATGTGAAAAGTGCTTTTCTTAACGGTCCTCTACAAGAAGAGGTATATGTATCACAACCACCTGGGTTTGTTGACCCTCACCACAAAGACCATGTATATAAACTTCACAAGGCTCTGTATGGCCTCAAACAAGCACCCCGTGCTTGGTACGATCATCTTAAGAAGTTCCTACTCGATGATGGCTTTGTGGTGGGGGTGATCGATCCCACTCTTTTTACTAAGAGGGAAAATGGTGATTTGATCTTATGCCAAATCTATGTAGATGACATCATTTTTGGTTCTCCTAACATCCATTTATGCAAGAAGTTTGCAGCTTCCATGACCAAGACCTTTGAGATGTCACTCAACACGGACTTGAAGTTCTTTCTTGGGTTTCAAATACAACAATTTCAAGAAGGGATTTTCTTGTCTCAAACTAAGTACCTCAAGGACATTCTTGAAAAATTTGATATGACAAATGCTAAACCAATGAAGACACCCATGGCCACAGATGTAGTTCTAAATGAAGACACAAACGGTATTCCTTTTGACCCATCTACTTACCGCTCCATGATTGGTTTGCTACTTTATCTTTGCGCATCTAGACCGGACATCATGTTAAGTGTAGGCATATGTGCTAGATTTCAAGCTTCTCCTAGGGAAAGCCATCATACGGTGGTTAAGCATATTCTTTGATACCTTGTTCACACCCCAAAGTTAGGCTTATGGTACCCCAAGGATGCAAAGTTCGATCTTATTGGGTACTCCGATGCGGATTGGGCCGGTGACAAAGTGGGACGGAAATCCACTTCCGGTGCATGTCAGTTTCTTGGACGATCCTTGGTAAGTTGGTCCTCGAAAAAGCAGAACTGTGTTTCTCTCTCCACGGCCGAGGCCGAATATATTGCAGCCGCAAGCTGTGCAACCCAACTGCTATGGATGAGGCAAACACTAAAGGATTATGGTATCACGTATCGACACGTTCCTCTTCTCTGTGATAATGGAAGTGCCATAAAGATCTCCGAGAACCCCATTGATCACCCTCGCACAAAACATATTGATATTAGGTATCATTTCTTGAGAGACCATGTGCAAAAGGGTGACATTGATATTACCCATGTGGGTACCGACATGCAGCTAGCCGACATTTTCACCAAGCCACTTAGCGTAGCTAGGTTCTGTCAACTTAGGCGTGAACTTGGTATCTTGGAGCTTGACAACATATCTTGAAACCTTGCACACATACACACACTCACATTATGTTTGTGTCTTGATATGGGCATGCATTTAGGGGGAGTGTGTCTTATTTTTTCTGTTTTTTTTTGCTTACAAAGTACACATAAATTACTTTCTGTCCACAAGTAGTATATGTAATGCTTGCAGGCAACTATGTTCGTACTTTTTGTGAGATACCATGCAAATCATCATCTCATCATAAAAAAAATCCAGAATCAGCCCCTACCTCCTCCTCTTTCTCGGACGTCCGACATGTCTCGGACGTCCGGCGACAAATATCCTTCTGGTCGTCCGACCAGTGTCAGTCGTCCGACGCCACAATCCTCTCCGGACGTCCGACACCTGTCGGACGTCCGACGCATCGGGGCCTATAAGTAGCTAGGCGCGGGGCTGGGCTTTGCCCTAGCCCTCACGCACCCCATTTTTCCCCTGTAGCCGCCGCCGCCAGCTCCAGGAGCTCTCCCGAGCGCCGCCACACCCGAGATCGGCCCGATCTCCTCCGCGGATCCTTCTCCTCTTCCTCTTCTTCCTCCGTGGGATCCGTCTACAGGTACTCCTCCATTCCCCTCGCGAAGTTCCCTCTCAAAGGTCTCCCTCTCTCTCAAGTCCACATGTTCGTTCCTATGGGTTGACCATGTTCGTTCCTTATTTGGGATTTCCATCCGTGTAGGACATTGTGCACCATGCCCAAGACCAAGCTCCCTGCACGGAAGAACGTTGCTGGCTCATCCTCTCGCGCCCCTCCTAGCACGGGGTCGGACTCGGATGGGCCACGTCGTCCCTTCAAACGGACTGCCCGGCGTTCTCCGGCCCGGCGTTCTCCGTCTCCAGAGCTCCCCTCGTCGTCTGATGGTGATGACCCCGACTTCGAGGATGAGCTTGCCGCCGAGGATCTTCCTGACCAGCCCGTCGATCGGAGGTCCAAGCCAAAGCCCGGGACTCGTAGGGCGTCCTACATGCCACCACCTCCTCCTGCTCAGCCCGCAGGTGAAGCTCGTCGCATCTCACTAGAACCCTCTGCTACATTAGGTCGTGCAATCACGAACTTCACCACACTTGGCGCGGCTTCATATCTCACTTTCCGCCGCGGTATTGATCCATACGCTGTCGTACGTGACTCTACGGACTCACGTTTCCGCACAAACGTCCAGGCGGACATTTTTACCACAGTCATAGTTCCTAAGGGTTTATATGTTCATCTCTATATAGATCTTGAGCATATTCGCATGCACCCGACGAAATACCCGGGTGCCATTGAGCTTATTGAGGCATCGGGGCTTGCCGCCCCGTTTGCCTTTCATCGCGACTTTAATGCTGCTGCCATTCACCAGTTCTATGCCACATGCTACTTTGCTCCAAACCACACTATCAGCTGGATCACCTCTGACGTTCGCTTCACAGCTTCTTATGATACATTTGTGTTGGAATTATGCCCTAGAGGCAATAATAAATATAGTTATTATTATAATTCCTGTATCAAGATAATCGTTTATTATCCATGCTATAATTGTATTGAATGAAGACTCATTTACATGTGTGGATACATAGACAAAACACTGTCCCTAGCAAGCCTCTAGTTGGCTAGCCAGTTGATCAAAGATAGTCAGTGTCTTCTGATTATGAACAAGTTGTTGTTGCTTGATAACTGGATCACGTCATTACGAGAATCACGTGATGGACTAGACCCAAACTAATAGACGTAGCATGTTGATCGTGTCATTTTGTTGCTACTATTTTTCTGCGTGTCAAGTATTTGTTCCTATGACCATGAGATCATATAACTCACTAACACCGGAGGAATACTTTGTGTGTATCAAACGTCGCAACGTAACTGGGTGACTATAAAGATGCTCTACAGGTATCTCCGAAGGTGTTCGTTGAGTTAGTATGGATCAAGACTGGGATTTGTCACTCCGTGTGACGGAGAGGTATCTCGGGGCCCACTTGGTAATACAACATCACACACAAGCCTTGCAAGCAATGTAACTTAGTGTAAGTTGCGGGATCTTGTATTACGGAACGAGTAAAGAGACTTGCCGGTAAACGAGATTGAAATAGGTATGCGGATACTAGCGATCGAATCTCGGGCAAGTAACATACCGAAGGACAAAGGGAATGACATACGGGATTATATGAATCCTTGGCACTGAGGTTCAAACGATAAGATCTTCGTAGAATATGTAGGATCCAATATGGGCATCCAGGTCCCGCTATTGGATATTGACCGAGGAGTCTCTCGGGTCATGTCTACATAGTTCTCGAACCCGCAGGGTCTGCACACTTAAGGTTCGACGTTGTTTTATGCGTATTTGAGTTATATGTTGGTTACCGAATGTAGTTCGGAGTCCCGGATGAGATCACGGACGTCACGAGGGTTTCCAGAATGGTCCGGAAATGAAGATTGATATATAGGATGACCTCATTTGATTACCGGAAGGTTTTTGAAGTTACCGGGAATGACGAATGGGTTCGGGGAGTTCACCGGGGGGGGAGGGGGCAACCCACCCCGGGGAAGCCCATAGGCCTTGAGGGTGGCACACCAGCCCTTAGTGGGCTGGTGGGACAGCCCAGAAGGGCCCTATGCGCATTGGAAGAAAAATCAAAGAGAAAGAAAAAAAAAGGAGGAGGTGGGAAGGGAAGGAAGGACTCCCACCCACCAAACCAAGTCCAACTCGGTTTGGGGGGGGGGGGAGACCTTCCCCCCTTGGCTCGGCCGACCCCCTTGGGGCTCCTTGAGCCCCAAGGCAAGGCCCCCCCTCTCCCACCTATATATACGGAGGTTTTAGGGCTGATTTGAGACGACTTTTCCACGGCAGCCCGACCACATACCTTCACGGTTTTCCCTCTAGATGGCGTTTCTGCGGAGCTCGGGCGGAGCCCTGCTGAGACAAGGTCATCACCAACCTCCGGAGCGCCGTCATGATGCCGGAGAACTCTTCTACCTCTCCGTCTCTCTTGCTGGATCAAGAAGGCCGAGATCATCGTCGAGCTGTACGTGTGCTGAACGCGGAGGTGCCGTCCGTTCGGCACTAGATCGTGGGACTGATCGCGGGATAGTTCACTAACGCTTCTGCTGTACGGTCTACAAGGGTACGTAGATCACTCATCCCCTCTCGTAGATGGACATCACCATGCTAGGTCTTCGTGCGCGTAGGAAATTTTTTGTTTCCTATGCGACGTTCCCCAATAGTGGCATCATGAGCTAGGTTCATGCGTAGATGTCTTCTCGAGTAGAACACAAATATTTTTGTGGGCGGTGATGTGCGTTTTGCTGCCCTCCTTACTCTTTTCTTGATTCCGCGGTATTGTTGGATTGAAGCGGCTTGGTCCGACATTACTCGTACGCTTACGAGAGACTGGTTTCATCGCTACGAGTAACCCCGTTGCTCAAAGATGACTGGGAAGTGTCGGTTTCTCCAACTTTAGTTGAATCGGATTTGACCGAGGAGGTCCTTGGATGAGGTTAAATAGCAACTCATATATCTCCGTTGTGGTGTTTGCGTAAGTAAGATGCGATCCTACTAGATACCCATGGTCACCACGTAAAACATGCAACAACAAAATTAGAGGACGTCTAACTTGTTTTTGCAGGGTATGCTTGTGATGTGATATGGCCAACAATGTGATGTGATATATTGGATGTATGAGATGATCATGTTGTAATAGATAATATCGACTTGCACGTCGATGGTACGACAACTGGCAGGAGCCATAGGGTTGTCTTTATACTAATGTTTGTGCTTGCAGATGCGTTTACTATTTTGCTAGGATGTAGCTTTAGTAGTAATAGCATGAGTAGCACGACAACCCCGATGGCGACACGTTGATGGAGATCATGGTGTGGCGCCGGTGACAAGAAGATCGTGCCGGTGCTTTGGTGATGGAGATCAAGAAGCACGTGATGATGGCCATATCATGTCACTTATGAATTGCATGTGATGTTAATCCTTTTATGCACCTTATTTTATTTAGAACGACGGTAGAATTATGAGGTGATCTCTCACTAAAATTTCAAGACGAAATTGTGTTCTCCCCGACTGTGCACCGTTGCTATAGTTCGTCGTTTCGAGACACCACGTGATGATCGGGTGTGATAGACTCAACGTTCACATACCACGGGTGCAAAACAGTTGCGCACGTGGAATACTCGGGTTAAGCTTGACGAGCCTAGCATGTGCAGACTGTTGGAATTAGCCTCGGAACACATGAGACCGAAAGGTCGATCGTGAATCATATAGATGATATGATTAGCATAGGGATGCTTACCACTGAAACTATACTCAACTCACGTGATGATCGGACTTGAGCTAGTGTAAGTGGATCATGAACCACTCAAATGACTAGAGAGATGTACTTTTTGAGTGGGAGTTTAGCGAATAATTTTATTAAGTTAAACTCTAATTATCTTGAACATAGTCTAAGTCCATTTTTAATATATTTGTGTTGTAGATCATGGCTCATGCGACAGTCACCCTGAATTTTAATACGTTCCTAGAGAAAGCTAAGTTGAAAGATGATGGAAGCAACTTTGTAGACTGGGCTCGTAATCTTAAGCTAATCTTAAAAGCTGGGAAGAAGGATTATGTCCTTAATGCTGCGCTAGGAGATGAACCACCCGCTACGACTGATCAGGATGTTAAGAACGCTTGGTTAGCACGTAAGGAGGACTACTCAGTAGTTCAATATGCAGTCTTGTATGGCTTAGAACCGGGACTTCAACGTCGCTTTGAGCATCATCGAGCATTTAAGATGTTCCAGGAGTTGAAGTTTATCTTTCAGAAGAACGCCCGGATCGAGAGGTATGAGACCTCCGATAAATTCTATGCTTGCAAGATGGAGGAGAACTCGTATGTCAGTGAACATGTGCTCAAAATATCTGGGTACTCAAACCGTCTAGCTGAGCTGGGGATTGAACTCCCGCAAGAGGCTATCACTGACAGAATCCTTCAATCACTGCCGCCAAGCTATAAAGGCTTTGTGTTGAACTACAACATGCAAGGGATGAACAAGTCACCTGGCGAGTTGTTTGCGATGCTGAAAGTCGCAGAGTCTGAACTCCGTAAAGAGCATCAAGTGTTGATGGTGAATAAGACCACTAGTTTCAAGAGAAACGGCAAAGGCAAGAAGGGAAATTCAAAGAAGAGCGGCAAGCCTGTTGCCAATCCGACGAAGAAACCCAAAGCTGGACCTAAGCCTGAAACAGAGTGTTACTATTGCAAGGGTATGGGTCACTGGAAGCGCAATTGCCCCAAGTATCTGGCAGATAAGAAGGCGGCCAAAGAAAGATCAGGTATATTTGATATACATGTTATTGATGTGTACTTAACCGGCTCTCGTAGTAGTGTCTGGGTATTCGATACCGGTTCTGTTGCTCATATTTGCAACTCGAAACAGGAACTGCGGAATAGATGAAGGCTGGCGAAAGATGAAGTGACGATGCGCGTAGGAAATGGTTCCAAGGTTGATGCAATCGCCGTCGGCACAGTTTCACTTCAGTTACCATCAGGATTAGTTATGAACTTGAATCATTGTTATTTAGTGCCTGCGTTGAGCATGAACATTATATCTGAATCTTGTTTATTGTGAGACAGTTACTCTTTTAAGTCAGAGAATAATGGTTGTTCTATTTCTATGAGTAACATCTTTTATGGTCATGCACCCAATGTGAGAGGATTGTTCATATTGAATCTTGATAGAGATACACACATACATAGCATTGAGACCAAAAGAGTTAGAGTTAACAATGATAGCGCCATATTTTTGTGGCACTGCCGCTTAGGTCATATTGGTGTAAAGCGCATGAAGAAACTCCATGCCGATGGACTTTTGGAGTCACTTGACTTTGATTCACTTGACACGTCCGAACCATGCCTCATGGGCAAGATGACTAAAACTCCTTTCTCCGGAACAATGGAGCATGCAAGTGACTTGTTGGAAATCATACATACCGATGTGTGTGGTCCGATGAGCGTAGAGGCACGCGGCGAATATCGTTATTTTCTCACCTTCACTGACGATTTGAGTAGATATGGTTATGTCTACTTAATGAAGCACAAGTCTGAAACATTTGAAAAGTTCAAGCAATTTCAGTGTGAAGTTGAAAATCATCGTAACAAGAAGATCAAGTTCCTTCGGTCTGATCGTGGGGGTGAATATCTGAGTTTCGAGTTTGGTGCTCACTTAAGACAATGTGGAATTGTTTCACAGTTGACACCGCCTGGAACACCACAGCGTAATGGTGTGTCCAAACGTCATAATCGTACTTTATTAGAGATGGTGCGATCTATGATGTCTCTTACAGATTTGTCGTTATCGTTTTGGGGTTATGCATTAGAAACAGCTGCATTCACTTTAAATAGGGCACCATCAAAATCTGTTGAGACGACACCATACGAACTATGGTATGGCAAAAGGCCAAAGTTGTCGTTTCTTAAAGTTTGGGGATGTGATGCTTATGTCAAAAAGCTTCAGCCTGAAAAGCTGGAACCCAAAGCGGAAAAGTGCATCTTCATAGGTTACCCAAAAGAGACAGTTGGGTACACCTTCTATCTCAAATCCGAGGGCAAAGTGTTTGTTGCTAAAAACGGAGCTTTTCTCGAGAAGGAGTTTCTCTCGAGAGAATTGAGTGGGAGGAAGATAGAACTTGACGAGGTTGTCGAACCTCTCATCCCTCTGGATGGTGGCGCAGGGCAAGGGGAAACCGCTGTCGTTGCGACGCCGGTTGAGGAGGAAGTTAATGATGATGATCATGAAACTCCGGTTCAAGTTTCTGTCGAACCACGCAGGTCGACGAGACCACGTGCTGCTCCAGAGTGGTACGGTAATCCCGTCTTATCAATCATGTTGTTGGACAACAATGAACCTGCAAATTATGAAGAAGCACTGGTGGGCCCAGATGCCAACAAATGGCTAGAAGCCATGAAGTCCGAGATAGGATCCATGTATGAGAACAAAGTGTGGACTTTGGAGGTACTGCCTGAAGGCCGCAAGGCTATTCAGAACAAATGGATCTTTAAGAGGAAGACGGACGCTGACGACAATGTAACAGTTTATAAAGCTCGACTTGTGGCAAAGGGTTTTTCACAAGTTCAAGGAGTTGACTACGATGAGACATTCTCACCCGTAGCAATGCTCAAGTCCGTCAGAATCATGTTAGCAATAGCTGCACTTTTTGATTATGAAATCTGGCAGATGGATGTCAAAACGGCGTTGCTTAATGGTTTCCTTAAGGAAGAATTGTATATGATGCAACCCGAAGGTTTTGTCGATCCTAAGAATGCTAACAAGGTGTGCAAGCTCCAGCAATCCATTTATGGACTGGTGCAAGCATCTCGGAGTTGGAACAAATGCTTTGATGAGGTGATCAAAGCATTTGGGTTTATACAAGTGGTTGGAGAATCTTGTATTTAAAAGAAAGTGAGTGGGAGCTCTGTGGCGTTTCTAATATTATATGTGGATGACATATTGCTGATTGGAAACAACGTAGAGTTTTTGGAGAGCATAAAGGATTACTTGAATAAAAGTTTCTCTATGAAGGACCTAGGAGAAGCTGCTTACATTCTAGGCATTAAGATCTATAGGGATAGATCAAAACGCATGATAGGACTTTCACAAAGCACATACCTTGATAAAGTTTTGAAGAGGTTCAAAATGGAACAGTCCAAGAAAGGGTTCTTGCCAGTTTTACAAGGTACGAGATTGAGTAAGACTCTGTGCCCAGCAACCGATGAAGATAGAGAGCATATGTACTCCGTCCCCTATGCTTTAGCCATAGGTTCTATCATGTATGCAATGCTGTGCACTAGACCGGACGTTAGCCTGGCCATAAGTATGGCAGGTAGGTTCCAGAGTAATCCAGGAGTGGATCACTGGACAGCGGTCAAGAATATCCTGAAGTACCTGAAAAGGACTAAGGAGATGTTTCTTGTGTATGGAGGTGACGAAGAGCTCGCCGTAAAAGGTTACGTCGATGCAAGCTTTGACACAGATCCGGACGACTCTAAGTCGGAAACCGAATACGTATTTATTCTTAATGGGGGTGCAGTAAGCTGGTGCAATTCCAAGCAAAGCGTCGTAGCAGATTCTACATGTGAAGCAGAGTACATGGCTGCCTCGGAGGCGGCTAAGGAGGGTGTCTGGATGAAGCAGTTCATGACGGATCTTGGAGTGGTGCCAAGCGCACTGAATCCAATAACCTTGTTCAATGACAACACGGGTGCCATTGCCTTAGCAAAGGAACCACGGTTTCACAAGAAGTCCAGACACATCAAACGACGCTTCAACCTCATCCGCAACTACATTTAAGGACATGACGTAAATATATGCAAAGTGCACACGGATCTGAATGTAGCAGACCCGCTGACTAAACCTCTTCCACGGCCAAAGCATGATCAACACCAGAACTGTATGGGTGTTAGATTTATTACAATGTAATTCGCATGATGATGTGAGGGCTAGATTATTGACTCTAGTGCAAGAGTCAATAATAAATATAGTTATTATGCCCTAGAGGAAATAATAAATATAGTTATTATTATAATTCCTGTATCAAGATAACCGTTTATTATCCATGCTATAATTGTATTGAATGAAGACTCATTTACATGTGTGGATACATAGACAAAACACTGTCCCTAGCAAGCCTCTAGTTGGCTAGCCAGTTGATCAAAGATAGTCAGTGTTTTCTGATTATGAACAAGGTGTTGTTGCTTGATAACTGGATCACGTCATTAGGAGAATCACGTGATGGACTAGACCCAAACTAATAGACGTAGCATGTTGATCGTGTCATTTTGTTGCTACTGTTTTTCTGCGTGTCAAGTATTTGTTCCTATGACCATGAGATCATATAACTCACTAACACTGGAGGAATACTTTGTGTGTATCAAACGTCGCAATATAACTGGGTGACTGTAAAGATGCTCTACAGGTATCTCCGAAGGTGTTCGTTGAGTTAGTATGGATCAAGACTGGGATTTGTCACTCCGTGTGACGGAGAGGTATCTCGGGGCCCACTCGGTAATACAACATCACACACAAGCCTTGCAAGCAATGTAACTTAGTGTAAGTTGCGGGATCTTGTATTACGGAAGGAGTAAAGAGACTTGCCGGTAAACGAGATTGAAATAGGTATGCGGATACTGGCGATCGAATCTCGGGCAAGTAACATACTGAAGGACAAAGGGAATGACATACGGGATTATATGAATCCTTGGCACTGAGGTTCAAAAGATAAGATCTTCGTAGAATATGTAGGATCCAATATGAGCATCCAGGTCCCGCTATTGGATATTGACCGAGGAGTCTCTCGGGTCATGTCTACATAGTTCTCGAACCCGCAGGGTCTGCACACTTAAGGTTCGACGTTGTTTTATGCGTATTTGAGTTATATGGTTGGTTACCGAATGTTGTTCGGAGTCCTGGATGAGATCACGGACATCACGAGGGTTTCCGGAATGGTCCGGAAACGAAGATTGATATATAGGATGACCTCATTTGATTACCGGAAGGTTTTCGAAGTTACCGGGAATGACGAATGGATTCCGGGAGTTCACGGGGGGGGGGGGGCAACCCACCCCGGGGAAGCCCATAGGCCTTGAGGGTGGCGCACCAGCCCTTAGTGGGCTGGTGGGACAGCCCAAAAGGGCCCTATGCGCATTGGAAGAAAAATCAAAGAGAAAGAAAAAAAAAGGAGGAGGTGGGAAGGGAAGGAAGGGCTCCCACCCACCAAACCAAGTCCAACTCGGTTTGGGGGGGGGAGACCTTCCCCCCTTGGCTCGGCCGACCCCCTTGGGGCTCCTTCTGCCCCAAGGCAAGGCCCCCCTCTCCCACCTATATATACGGAGGTTTTAGGGCTGATTTGAGACGACTTTTCCACGGCAGCCCGACCACATACCTCCACGGTTTTCCCTCTAGATCGCGTTTCTGCGGAGCTCGGGAGGAGACCTGCTGAGACAAGGTCATCACCAACCTCCGGAGCACCGTCACGCTGCCGGAGAACTCTTCTACCTCTCCGTCTCTCTTGCTGGATCAAGAAGCCTGAGATCGTCGTCGAGCTGTACGTGTGCTGAACGCGGAGGTGCCGTCCGTTCGGCACTAGATCGTGGGACTGATCGCGGGATAGTTCGTGGGGGGGATCGAGGGACGTGAGGACGTTCCACTACATCAACCGCATTCACTAACGCTTCTCCTGTATGGTCTACAAGGGTACGTAGATCACTCATCCCCTCTCGTAGATGGACATCACCATGATAGGTCTTCGTGCGCGTAGGAAATTTTTTGTTTCCCATGCGACGTTCCCCAACAATTTGTTGCCGCACTTGGTTTCCCCAACTCCGGCTTCAAAATACATAGGGATGATCCTAACCATGCGCCTCAGTCCACTGATGCGTGTGGGTATCTTCTCAAACCACTAAGTGAGCTTGATGCGGATGAACGCATGAAGGATCTTAATCAGGTATCCATCTGGCGCTCACCTTACTTCATCATCTTTCAGTGTCTTATCTGCACCCTCTATCCCAAGATGGGTGATAAGGGCTCTTGCAGTGGCTACTGCATTGACATCATGTCTCACTTATACGAGCACCCCAGGAGCAAAATTAATGTGCCTCACTTTCTATGGCATGAGATTCGGCTCGCTAGCTTTCAATACAAGCGAGCCTTTCCTCATGCCCCCTTCATCCAGGCTCTTATTAATCATGTTGCTGATTTCTCTGTTGCTTTCACTCACACACATCGCAAGTGGGTCATTCCCGCTCACATGGCGGATACCTATGCTCCCAAGAAAGCCCCATCCTCCACATCCACTCGCCGCACTGCTGCCCGGTCAACCACCCCCTCATCTAGCTCCGCTCCTCTCGGTCGCATTGCCAAGTTCCTTGGCAAGGCACATTCTGCTATGATGAAGGCCGTCTCTTTCCAGTGTGGTCAAACCCATGATGTGGTTTCTCGCTTAGTCTCCTCCAAGAATGCCCCCAAGGCTCGTCTGAGAGCCTCGGGCACTCTTGATGTGAGTGATGATGAGGCTCCTCCTGCTGCTCCTCCTTCTGATTTTGGCTTCCCATCTGGTCCTGAGTGGGTTGATTTCCTTGACGAGGCTGGTGGCAGTGGCTTGCCTGACGATGAGGATGATGCTGATGGTGATGCTGATGAGCTCTGAGCATGGTTGATGCTGTTGGTGCCTCCCTTTTTGGTACTTGGTGCCAAAGGGGGAGTAATGTATCGTAGCTTTTAGTCTTTGGAGATTTAATGTAATGGATAAACTCATGTATGGCTATTTATGAATGATTGTGATTGCTATGGATTGCTATGATATCATCATAGACTATTATGTTTTTGCTCCATTACTTCTATGATGATCTATTGTCTTTCTATGATGATTTATTATCCTCACATGTTGATCCATTATATGTTCGATACACTACATTAAATGGGAGCTCCGATATTTTATCATGCACATACTAAGGGGGAGCTCCGTACTAAATATCTCCTAGGCTATAATGTATGATAAATATTTTTGAAACCTATGTATATGTTGTCATCAACTACCAAAAAGGGGGAGATTGAAAGTGCATGCTATGCCCCTAATCGACTTTTGGTGTTAATGACAACACATACATAGGAAACTAATCCTATTTGTTGAGTGTATCTCAGGATGGCAAGTACATTAGTAGATTGAGAATTATGTGTCAAAGGTGGTCTGAGAAGATCGGGATTTATATTTCGAGAAGGCTCGGGATTAAGAAAAGATGATGTAGACTATTCTTTTGAGTTTACTGATATTGAGTATAGGGATCCCGCACTATTAAGAGGGGATCACAGGTTTTGCGATGAACTTGCTCATACCACATCTTCACTGTCATACCCAATACCACATATTCTCCACACTGTTCCTATCTCAAAACAGGTCTATTGCCTCGGACTTCTGGCTCCCTCCGGACGTCCGAGGGCCGGACGACCGGCAGGCTTCGGAAATCCGGAGCCCTCCACCAGAAGTATTTGAGTCATATAACTCGGATTTCCGGCTCCCTTCGGACATCCGAGGGCCGGACGTCCGACCAGCCTCGGAAATCTGGAGCCCTGCACCAGAAGAACATGAGCTCTATAACTCGGATTTCCGGCTCCCTCCGGACGTCCGAGGGCCGGACGTCCGTCCCCCTTCGGAAATCCGGAACCTCCCACCAGAAGAAGTTGAGTCGAATAACTCGGATTTCCGGTCCTCTCCGGACATCTGGTCGCTGTTCAATTCACAATATTTTCAGTCATATCTACAGGCCTCAGACGACCGACCCCTGTCGGACGTCCGACCCCTCGCGGACGCCCGGACTTCCGGAAACCGTCGGACGTCCGGACCCTATGTGACTTAAAGTGTCCCCAATGGCTGTTTTTCACTCCCCACTATATATACTATTCTCCCACCTCGTTAGAGGGTGTTCAACACAGCTAGAATACATCCAAGAACACCTTTCTTCTCACTCACTCTTGTCTACACCAAATCCTAGATCCCAAGAGCATTTGTGAGTCCCTTTGAGTGTTGTTCCAATCAAAAGATAGATCGTCTCCCTCTCCTCCTTCCCACCAAAGTGATTTGTGATTTGAGCAAGTTTTGAGCAATCCCCGTGATCTTGTTACTCTTGGAGGTTGGAGACTCCTAGGTGGTAGGAGTCTTCGGAGAGGAATCAAACCGTTGTGATTTCCCCCGGAAAGTTTGTGAAGGTTTGGAAGCCACCTCAAGGCTTACCACTAGTGGTTGAGAAACGCCTTTGTGGAGTTATCTCAAAGGGAGAATAGGGTGAGCCTTCGTGGCGTTGGTGTGCCTTCGTGGTAACATCCGCCCCTCTAACGGTGACGTAGCTTCCCTCCAAGGAAGTGAACATCGGCATACATCCTTGTCTCTCTTGAAGTTTTGATTATTCCTAACCCTAACTCTCTACTTGTGTTAATCCTTATTACGCACTTGTACTTGATTATTGTTTACCGCTTGTCTTACTTCACTCTAAATAGCTTACTCCTTGTCATAGCAATTATTAGGCCTACACTCATATTCCACACTTTTGCCTAAAATTGCTAAGTAATTATTAAAATTTGTTATTGTACCTATTCACCCCCCCTCTAGGTCCATCTCGATCCTTTTCAGCAGGCACTTGTGATACTCCTTCACTGGATCGATACCTTGGTTCTCAAAACTGAGGGAAATACTTACCACCGCTGTGCTACATCACCCTTTCCGCTTCAAGGGAACACCAACGCAAGGCTCCAAGGCCACGGGGAAATCCTTTGCATATTTTCCTAGGAAGTCCCTAAAGGCGTAGCCGTAGCAGAAGGATTCCTGGTGCCCTTGCTGAGGAGAATCAAGACAGTCTTCCGTCAGCACGTGTTTCTCGCACGTTGGAAGGTCTTTTGTTGCATCAGCAGAAGTATTTCTGGCGCCGTTGCCGGGAAGGAGAGATCTATCCAAGTAGGTCTCACAAACTCATCTCCTGCATTTACTTTTTTGGCGTTTTCATTTGCCTTTCTCCTTTGCCTTTTTCTTTTGCCTTTTTGCCGTTTTCCTTTGCCAGTTTTCTTGCTTGCTTGTGTGCTTCTTTGTTTGTTGAAGTCATCATGGCTGAAAACACCAAACTTTGCGACTTCTCGAGCACTAATAATAATGATTTTATTAGTACTCCGATTGCTCCCGCCACTAGTGCGGAATCGTATGAAATCAACGCAGCTTTGCTGAATCTTGTTACGAAAGAGCAATTCTCTGGCTTTCCTAGTGAAGATGCCGCATCCCATCTCAATACCTTCATTGAGCTTTGCGATATGCAAAAGAAAAGAGATGTGGATAATGACGTGATTAAGTTGAAGCTTTTTCCTTTCTCGTTGCGACATCGTGCAAAAACTTGGTTTTCTTCTTTGCCAAAAAATAGTATCGATTCTTGGGATAAGTGCAAAGATGCTTACTTATCCAAGTATTTTCCGCCGGCTAAGATCATCTCCTTACGTAACGATATCATGAATTTCAAGCAACTTGATCATGAACACGTTGCACAATCTTGGGAGAGGATGAAGCTTGAAATTGTCCCGCTCATGGCTTGAGTTTGTGGATGATTATACAAATCTTTTATGTTGGTTTGAATTTCGCTTCTCGCAATATCTTGGACCCCGCCTCAGGTGGAACGTTCATGGAAATCACGTTAGGAGACGCTACAAAACTCCTATACAATATCATGACCAACTACTCTCAATGGCATACTGAAAGGTCACCTGCTAGCAAAAAGGTACACGCTATAGAAGAAATTAACTCGCTTAGTGCTAAGATGGACGAGTTGATGAATTTGGTTGCTAGTAGAAACACTCCTTTAGATCCTAATGACATGCCACTATCTTCCTTGACTGAGAGTAGCAACGCTAGTTTGGACGTTAATTTTGTTGGTAGGAACAATTTTGGCAACAACAATGCTTCTAGAGGAAACTATGTTCCTAGGCCTTTTCCTAGTAACTCCTCTAACAATTATGGCAATTCCTACAAGAACACTTATGGAAATCACAAAAAATTACCCTTTGATTTAGAGAGTAATATCAAAGAGTTCATCAACTTTCAAAAGATTTTCAATGCGTCCATAGAGGAAAAACTACTCAAAATAGACGATTTGGCTAAGAGCGTTGATAGGATGTCTTGTGATATTGATGCTTTGTAAGTTAGATGTGCTCCTCCCAAGGTCAACTTGGATGAAACTTTGAAAGCTATGCGTGTCTCCATGAATGAGAGCAAAGAAAGAACCGCCCAAATTCGCGCTAGGCATGAATGGTTTAAAAGGGTGTGTTCTAGTGATGCAAATCACGAAGATCTTAAAGTGCTTGGTGTGTCTCCTCCTGAATATTTGTTTTCGCGTGTCAAACCTATTGATGAAGGGGCTGGATATCAATCCACTTTGGTTGAAAAACGCCCCAATGATTCGGAGTCCACCTATCTTGATGATAAAGGTGTGGAGAGTGGAGTAGAAGAAATCAAAATTTTGGGTAGTAATGAAACTCCCACTTTGGATTTCAAGGAATTCACTTATGATAGTTGTTCCTTGTTTGAATGAATTTCTTTGATGCAATCCATTGCAAACTCTCCACATGCTTATAGCCAAAGCAAAGCCTTTACCGCGCATATCGTAGATGCTATGATGAAATCTCTTCAAGAGAAGCTCGAACTAGAAGTCTCTATACCTATAAAACTTCATGATGAGTGGGGACCTACTATCAAAATCAATATCAAAAACTATGAGTGCAATGCTTTGTGTGATTTGGGTGCTAGTGTTTCCGCGATTCCAAAATCTTTATGTGATATTCTTGGTTTTCATGAGATTGAAGAGTGTTCTGTTAATTTGCATCTTGCGGATTCTACTGTCAAGAAACCCATGGGAAGGATCGATGATGTTCTTATTGTTGCAAATAAGAACTATGTACCCGTGGATTTCATTGTACTTGACATAGATTGCAATCCTTCATGTCCCATTATTCTTGGTAGACCTTTCCTAAGGACTATTGGTGCTATCATCAATATGAAGGAAGGGAATATTAGATTTCAATTTCCCTTAAAGAAGGGCATGGAGCACTTTCCAAGAAAGAAAATAAGATTGCCTTATGAATCTATGATGAGGGCTACTTATGGTTTGAGCACCAAAGATGACTATACGTGATTCCTTCACCTTATGCCTAGCTAAGGGCGTTAAACAATAGCGCTTGTTGGGAGGCAACCCAATGAATCTATCATTTTTATTTATGTTTTGTGTTTTCCACACTTTCATAATTCTGTTATGATTGTGTTTTTTGTGTTTCTTTTTGCGGTTGTGCCAAGCAAAACCGTTATGATTAGTCTTGGGGATGATCGTTTGGTCATGCTGGAAAAGACAGAAACTTTCTGCTCACGAAAATAATTTTCATTTTTTTTTCTGTAAGAGATTTTGAGTTGATTCTTTTTGCTGCTGATTGATACACAAATTCTTCAGACCATCGTAAGTGTTCAGAATTTTTGTAGTACAAAAGTATACGAAGTATACAGATTGCTACAGATTGGTGTGCTGTTAATAGATTCTGTTTTTGTTGTGTTGGTTGCTTATTTTGATGAAACTATGGATAGTATCGGGGGGGGGGGGGTATTAGACATGGAAGATTGAAAATAAAGTAACCCAACATCAGCATAAGTAGAATTCAAGTTCGCTACAGTACCTAAGGAAGTGGTGGTTTGCTTTCTTATACTAATGTTATCACGAGTTTCTGTTTAAGTTTCGTGTTGTGAAGTTTTCAAGGTTTGGGTGAAGTTCTTATGGACAAAAAGATAAAGATTGGCAAGAGCTCAAGCTTGGGGATTCCCAAGGCACTCCAAGTGATTCAAGGATGCCGTAAAAGCCTAAGCTTGGGGGTGCCCCGGGAAGACATCCCCTCTTTCGTCTTCCATCCATCGGTAACGTTACTTGGGGCTATATTTTATTCACCACATGTTATGTGTTTTGCTTGGTGCGTCTTGTATCATAGGAGTCTTTTTTTTGTTTCACAATCATCCTTGCTGCACAACTAGAGAGAGAGAGACATGCACTCACCGTGATTTTGTCGAGCTTCACTTATATCCTTTGGTAGACAATTCAGCTCACATGTGCTTCACTTATATCTTTTGAGCTAGTTGATTTTGCTCTATGTGCTTCACATATCTTTTAGAGCACGGCGGTGCGCGGCTTGGTAGTTGATCCATGCTATGAAAGTAGTCTCAAAGGGGTAGTTATCCAAAGGGATACGAAAACTTCCACCTTCATGTGCATTGAATAGTTAGAAAAGTTTGATTCGTCTCAACTAGTTTTGAGTTGTGGTTATGGTAATATTGAACTTATATTAGTAAGGTTGTGTGAATCTAGAAATGCTTGTGTTGAAGTTAGTGATTCCCGTAGCATGCACGTATGGTGAACCGCTATGTGATGAAGTCTGAGCATGATTAGTCTATTGATTGTCATCCTTTGTGTGGGGGTCGGGATCGCCCGATGGTTTATACCTACCGACCCTTCCCCTAGGAGTATGCGTTGAATGCTTTGTTTCGATTACTAATAAAACTTTTGCAACAAGTATATGAGTTCTTCATGACTAATGTTGAGTCCATGGTTTAGATGCACTTTCACCTTCCACCATCACTATCTTCTTTAGTGCCGTGCAACTTTCGCCGGTGCACAAAACCCACCATTAGCCTCCCTCAAAACAGCCACCATACCTACTTTCCATGGCCTTTTCAAAGTGATTCCGAGATATATTGCCATGCAACTACCACCATGACATGTGCCACCACGTCTACATTGCCATTTCATGATCATAATTAGCTAGCATGATGTTTCCATTTATGTCTATGCCATGCTAGATCATTGTCACGGTACACTACCAAAGGCATTTCATATAGAGTCATCGTTGCTCTAAGTTTTGAGTTGTAAATATGATGATCATCATTGATGGAGCATTGTCCCATATGAGGAAATAAAAGAGGCCAAAGATGCCCATCCAAAAAAATAAAAATAAAAAAAGAGGCCAAAGAGCCCATCCAAAAAAAATGAGAGAAAAAGAGAGAAGGGACAATGCTACCATTTTTCCACACTTGTGCATATTAAGCACCTTGATCTTCATGATTGAGAGTCTCTCGTTTTGTCACCACCATATAGCTAGTGGGAAATTTTCATTATATAACTTGGCTTGTATATTCCAATGATAGGCTTCCTCAAAAGTGCCTTAGGTCTTCGTGAGCAAGCAAGTTGGATGCACACCCACTAGTTTTCTTTAAGAGCTTTCAAATACTCATAGCTCTAGTGTATCATTTGTATGGCAATCCCTACTCATTCACATTGATATCTATTGATGAGCATCTCCACAGCTCATTGATATGCCTAGTTAATGTGACCTTCTTCTCCTTGTTTGTCTTGCAACCTCCACCACACTCCACACCACTTATAGTGCTAAAACCATGGCTCACGCTCATGTATTGCGTGAGAGTTGAAAAAGTTTGAGAAAGTAAAGGTGTGAAAACAATTACTTGGCCAATACCGGGGTTGTGCATGATTTAAATTCGTTGTGCAATGATGATAGAGCATAGCGAGACTATATGATTTTGTAGGGATAACTTTCTTTTGGCCTTGTTATTTTGAAAATTCATGATTACTTTGCTAGTTTGCTTGAAGTACTATTGTTTCCACGTCAATACCAAACTATTGTTTTGAATCTAATGGATCTGAACATTCACGTCACATAATAGGAGTTACAAAGGACATCTATGCTAGGTAGCATGAAAGCATCAAAAATTCATTATTTATCACTTCCCTACTCGAGGACGAGCATGAGTTAAGCTTGTGGATGCTTGATACGTCTCAAACGTATCTATAATTTTTGATGGTTTCACACTGTTATCTTGTCAACTTTGGATGTTTTGTTTACCTTTTATATCTTTTTTGGGACTAACTTATTAACTCAGTGCCAGGCGTGAGTTCCTATTTTTTCTGTGTTTTTGACTCTTTTTAGATCTGATTTTGGAACGGAGTCCAAACGGAATAAAATCCCCGAAATGATTTTTTCGAGAACGGAAGAAGATCAGGAGGCTTGAGGGCCAAGAAAGTGGTCCCACAGGGAGCCCACAAGCCCTGTTTCCGCGACTTGGGGGAGGCCGCGGCAACCAAGCTTGTGGCCTCCCTGGCGCTCCCCTGCCCTAGGTCTTTGGCCTATATATTCCCTAAAAATCCAGAAAAAATCATGGCGTCCACGAAAATACTTTTCCGCCGCCGCAAGCTTCCGTTTCCGCGAGATCTCATCCCGAGACCCTTCCCGGTGCCCTGCCGGAGGGGACTTTGGAGTTGGAGGGCTTCTTCATCAACATCATCGCCCCTCCAATGACTCGTGAGTAGTTCACTTCAGACCTATGGGTCCGTAGTTAGTAGCTAGATGGCTTCTTCTCTCTCTTGGATCTTCAATACAAAGTTCTCCATGATCTTCATGGAGATCTATCCGATGTAATCCTCTTTGGCGGTGTGTTTGTCGAGATCCGATGAATTGTGGATTTGTGATCAGATTATCTATGATATATATTTGAGTCTTGCTGATTTCTTATATGCATGATTTGGTATCCTTGTAAGTCTCTCCGAGTCTTGGGTTTTCTTTGGCCGACTAGATCTATGATTCTTGCAATGGGAGAAGTGCTTGGTTTTGGGTTCTTACCGTGTGGTGACCTTTCCCAGTGGTAGTAGGGCAGCAAGGCACACATCGTGTAGTTGCCATCAAGGGTAACAAGGTGGGCTTTGTCGTAGATATGGGATTGCCCATCTACATCATGTCATCTTTCTTAAGGCGTTACTCTGTTCTTTTGGACTTAATACACTAGATGCATGCTGGATAGCGGTCGACGTGTGGAATAATAGTAGTAGATGCAAAAAGTATCGGTCTACTTGTTTTGGACGTGATGCCTATAGATATAATCATTGCCATAGATGACGTCACGACTTTGCGCAGTTCTATCAATTGCTCGACAGTAATTCGTTCACCCACCATCTACTTGCTTTCATTAGAGAAGCCACTAGTGAACACTACGTCCCCCGGGTCTATTCACACCCATCGTTTACACCTCCGCTTTTACTTTGCTTTGTTACTTTGTTGCTTTCAGTTCTCACTTGGCAAACAATCTATAAGGGATTGACAACCCCTTCATAGCGTTGGGAGCAAGCTTTTTGTGTTTGTGTAGGCACTTGTGATACTCCTTCACTAGATCAATACCTTGGTTCTCAAAACTGAGGGAAATACTTACCACCGCTGTGCTACATCACCCTTTCCGCTTCGAGGGAACACCAATGCAAGGCTCCAAGGCCACGGGAAAATCCTTTGCATATTTGCCTAGGAAGTCCCTAAAGGCGTAGCCGTAGCAGAAGGATTCCTGGTGCCGTTGCTGAGGAGAATCAAGACAGTCTGCCGTCAACACGTGTTTTTGGCCCCGTTGGAAGGTCTTTTGTTGCATCAACACTTATCTCCTACATCATTTGGCAATTGTTCGACTTGCGAACCATTAGTCTCATCAAACTTCACATCTACCGTCTCTTCAACTTTTCAAGTGAAGTTGTTGTAGACACGGTAAGTGTGAGAGTTCGATCCGTAACCGAATAGGAAACCTTCATATGATTTAGGAGCAAATTTAGAGCGACAATGCTTATCAAGAATATAACACTTACAGCCGAATACCCGAAAGTATCCAAGTTGGGGTTTGTTACCGGTGAGTTGCTTGTATGCCGTTTTACTGAGAAGCTTGTGTAGGTAGAGTTGGTTTATGGCATGGCAAGCTGTTACCATGACTTCTGCCCAAAAGTGTCTTGGAGTCTTGTATTCATCAAGCATCGTTCTCGCCATCTCTATGAGAGTCCGGTTCTTCCTATCAACAACTCCATTTTGTTGAGGTGTGTACGTCGCTGAGAACTCATGTGAGATACCTTCTTCGTCAAGAAAAGTATCCACATTCGTGCTCTTGAACTCCGTTCCGTTGTCGCTCCAAACTTTCGTGATCTTCACTTCAAACTGATTTTGAGATTTCCGAGCAAAGTTCTTGAAGATCTTTTGTACCTTTGAATTATCATCAAGAAAGAATACCCACATAAATATGGAAAAATCATCAACAATGACTAAACCATAAGAATTTCCACCGAGGCTGTTGTAAGCATTGGGACCAAAGAGATCCATGTGAAGCATCTCGAGTGGTCTTCTTGTAGTCATGATGTTCTTGAGAGGATCACTTCCACCAACTTGCTTTCCTGTTTGACAAGCATTACAAAGTCTATCTTTGTCAAATATAACATCTTTAACACCAAGAATATGATCACCTTTGATAAGTTTGTCAAGATTACACATACCAACATGTCCTAACCTTCTATTCCATAACCAACCTTTAGAAGATTTTGCAATAAGACATGTACGGGGTTTGGATTTCTTATAGAAATCGACAATGTATAAATCACCTCTACCAAAACCAGTAAAGACAATGTTATGGTTGTCGCTACGAAGCACTCGGCAGTCAACTTTCGTAAATAGCACATCGAAACCAAAGTGTGCTAGTCTAGATACGGAAAGAATATTGTGACCAAGGGATTCAACAAGCATGACATTTTGAATGGAACTATCATGAGATACGACCACCTTACCAAGACAAAGTACCTTACCCTTGGAGTTATCTTTGAAGCTCACATACCTTCGAGGTCCATGGTTTGGTGTAATCTCATGGAACATGTCTTTATCTCCGGTCATGTGATCGGTGCATCCACTGTCGAGAACCCACTCCTTTCCACCAGCCATGTAGTCTTTGAGGTTCGCCATAAGACTAAGGTTCCTCATGGTCTTCTCATACTTAATGTCAAACTCCTCATCTTCATCGTAGTAGCCATGCTCCACATAATCATCATCGGATGAAGTTCCCTCATAAGAAACAAGAATTTCATCAGAATTTTGACTATGACAATGTTCATATTTATGCATGTGAATGGCTTCAACAATGATATTGTTAATAGTAATGACATCTCCTTTATCACACATGAGGTCACGAAGCTTAAATATACATTTATCAAAATTAGGATCGGTTGGCTTCATTTTGTGAAAGGCAATGCATTTGTGGACAATGATATCAAGATTATTCAAGGAATAATTCAGATATCTTTTATCTAAGTCTTCCCGCAAGGTATGAGCACACTCAAAATTTTGCAATTGATTAAGCACATTTCTTAGAAGTCCTCTAATGATTAGACTAATAGTGTTAACATTACCAAGCATATCGATTTCATCATCATGAGAAGGATGTATGGGATCAATGGGAGGCGCATAGGGATATTGAAGATACTTGCGCAAATGGAACTCATTAAATATATCAAGTATTTCATATTTCCATTGTATAAAATACTCCCATCAAGGATAGGCATTGTACAACTAAAAATACCAGAACTAGTCACATTCATCTTCCTCCAATGGTGATTAAACCAAGGTTTTGGAGACCTTGCTCTCATACCAATTGTAGGATCGAAAGAAGGTGTGCCTAGAGGGGGTGAATAGACTACTTGTCAAGATTAAAATCCTAGGCTTTCCCAATTTGATGGAAGGCAGAATTTTAGCAATTCTAAAAATCTAGTACACCTTACACATGCTAGTCAACATATATGGTAGCAGAAAAGTAAAGACTTTGCACATGTAAAGGAGTAGAGTTTAGGAGATCAAACGCAAAGAGGTTGACATGGTGATTTTTGGCATGGTTCCGATAGGTAGAGCTATCGTACGTACATGTTAGTGGAGACTTCAACCCAAGGAGGGTAACGACTGCGAGAGTCCATGGAGGGCTCCACCCGCAAGGGGTCCACGAAGAAGCGGCCTTGTCTATTCCACCACGGCTTCCGCCCACGAAGGACTAGCCTCACTCATGGTAGATTTTCATGAAGTAGGCGATCTCCTTTCCCTTAGAAACATCTTGGTTCAACTCCACAACATGAAATAGGATGCTCCGAAGCGACACCTACCAATCTAGAAGGCACCACCCTCCAAAGGTAATAGATGTGGTAGAACGATGAACTCCTTGCTCTTGTGCTTCTAAAGATAGTCTCCTCAACACAAAATCACTCTCTCACAGAATAGGCATGGGTAGGAGAGATTGATTTGGTGGAAAGCAACTTGGGGAGGCTAGAGATCAAGTTTCAAATGATTGGTTTGGAATATCTTGGTCTCAACACATGAGTAGGTGCCTCTCTCTCAGAAAAATGGATCTGGCAATGAAGTATGTTCTGAGTGCTTCCTCTGCGGATGAGAGGTAGGTGGAGGGGTATATATAGGCAGTAGACAAAATCCAACAGTTACAACTAAAGTGGCCAACTCGGTGACACCGAAATCATAACCTTGGTGGTACCAACTTGCACTAAAGGCATCAACTTTAGAATCTTGGTGGAACCGATATACACAACTCGGTGGCACCAAAAAGGTGGCTAATGGTCAGATGACACAACTAGGTGACACCGATACCCAAACTCAAAAATTCCGATTTTGTGTACCAAGGCAACAAAAAGTTGGTCACCTAAACTCGGTAGCACCGATATGGTTCCGGTTGCACAGATATGGTGGGAATGGCTAGGGTTCTGCATGAGATCAAACTCGATGGTGCCGAAATGGGAAGGTTCCTCGCACCAATTTTGACTATGTGGTATTGGACAGAATGGTTATGTGGGAAAATTGACTGAGTATTTTGGTGGCTAACTTTAACCACTTGAGCAACCAGTTCATTTTAATACCTCACCCCCTTTTAATAGTATTGGCTTTCCTATGGACTCAAAAGCGAGTTCTCACAAATATAAAATGAAGAGTCTTCTAGCTTAAAGCTTGGGACAATCCTATTCCTTTCTTGCATCAAAGGGCATCTCCACATAATCCTTTAGCCAATGCTCTCTATGGACTATTCCTGAAATATCTAGGTAAAAATGTTAGTCCAAGAGAAAATGTATGTTGTCATGAATTATCAAAACCACCAAGGGAGCATATGTGCTTTCAGCCACGCCATGACATCATCCGAGGACGACCATGCTTCATGCTCGCTGTGCCAACGGAGGGGTTACGCTTCCGCCATGGTGTTCAGACACCAGACGGACCGCACCACCTCCGGTGAGGGAGCAACGCGTGATCCAAGCACCGGTTGTGCAGACGGAATAGATTACCAGAATTGCGAGTTCGAGCCCTCCCGTCGTGCAGCCGCCTCCCGGGAGCAGTGGAGAGGAATCCATACGACCATCGCCTCCTTGGGGCCGCGTGCGAAGAGCTCGTGGTCGAGTGATCTGGAGGTGAAGGACTCGGATCCATTGCCCGCCATGTCGGAGGTGAGCTTGGGTGGCGGATGGGAGTGACGGGGAGTGGAGTGAAGTGGCTAGGGTTTGGTCCGACAAGCGGATGGAGACGAATATATATGGGGTGGATGCGGGCCAGCACGGGCAAGTGCGGGCCAGGCGGGCGTGCTCGGGCTCCCTCATATCCGCCCCATATTTGGACTGGAAATGGGGGGTGCCGGTCAGCCCAGGCATTTGAGGCCGATTTGAGGGGTCCATCTGGGTCGTTTTTTCGTGACCTATGAGTGGGTGGGCGGCCCACCGGGCGTTTGAGGAGGGTTTGAGGGGTCCGGTTGTAGATGCTCTAACTGGACACATCTAATATCATACCTCAAACCTATACAAACCATGCAACTACTACGTTGATGCATACCTACATCATCCTACTACTCTATCACTATTAACACGCCTTCGGACAACCAAAATTTGGCATGTTTGGCTATGGTGGATATCAGCCACGGCTGCCCTTGCCCTTCCCGGAGACCTTGTCGTCCTTCTCGCTGAAGTACCGGTCAAAGACGTGGTACAGATCGAGCTGAATCTTCTGGTCGTCAGATTTGTCCTCGCCGTCACTCGCCTCCTCCTCTTCCTTTGATGACAGTCCTGCCATTTCATGGACCGCCCAATTCTGCTCTCATGCGAGGGCTCGCATGTTCCTCTGCTGACGTTTCTTTAAAATGCAGGCGTGGATGGCTTCTTCCTTTGCGGCCGCCCATGCCGTCGCCTCCGCCACCATTTCCTCCATGAGACAAGCCTCTACGAGCCTTATCCTCTCCTTCCCACGACGGGAAGCCTGTTGAGGGATCAAGAAGGGATGTCTAGGGGGAGGGGGTGAATAGATTACTTGGAAAAATAAAAACCTAACATTTTCCAAAATTTAATGGTTGGTAAATTTTAGACAGTCTAGCAAGTCTAAAGCACCCTACAAATGCAAGTCAACGAGTACAGTAGAGGAAATTAAATACATGCACATGTAAGTAAGGAGTGGAGATAGGAAAATCAAATACAAAGATGACACGGAAATTTTTTGGCATGGTTCTGATAGGTGGAGCTATCATACGTCCATGTTGATGAATACTTCAACCCACACAGGGTAATAGCCGAGCGAGTCCACGGAGGGCTCCACCCACAAGGGGTCCACGAAGAGCAACCTTGTTTATTTCATCATGGCTTACGTCCATGAAGGACTAGCCTCACTCGGGATCGATCTTCATGAAGTAGGCAATCTCCTTTCTCTGACAAACTTCTTAGTTCAATTCCATAACAAATTGGAGGCTCCCAAGCGACATCTAACCAATCTAGGAGATACCACTCTCCAAAAGATAATAGAGGGGTATGGATGATGAACTCCTTATTCTTGTTCTTTAGAAGATAGTCTGCTCAACACTCAATCACTCTCTCACAATTTGGCTTGGTAGAATAGATTGATTGGATGGAAAGCAACTTGGGGATGCTAGAAATCAAGATTCATATGGTTGGAGTGGAAGATCTTGATCTCGACACACGAGTAGGTGGTTTTCTCTCAGAAAATGGATGTGTAGGTAAAGTGTTGGATTGTTCTGAGTGCTCTCTATACGAATGGGAGTGAGGTGGATGTGTATAAATAGCCATCTACAAAATGTAACCGTTACAACATTATTTCCCAACTTGGTGGAACTGAAGAAGAAACTGAGTTGCACCAACTAATGGAACATTATGGCAACTTCCGGATTCTCGTTGAGACCAATATACAAAACTCGGTGAGACCGATTCGTGTGGCCTTGGGAAGGTTCAACTCTCGGGGACCAAAATGAAAAAATGGGAATTTAGAAATTTAACACTTGGCAACAGAAAGTTGGCACATACTTTTCAGCTGTACTGAATGTGATCTCGGTGGCACCGAGATGCTAGTGTTTGGATCTGCAATCTGTCTAAGGGAAACTCGGTATGGCCGATTTGGAAATGTTGGTGGCACCAAATATGACTCTTAGGGTTTTGACAAAATATATTGTGGGAGAATTCTTGAGGGTTTTTGGTGGCTAATCTCTAAGCACTTGAGCAACGAGATCATCATAGATACCTCATCCCCTTTTAATAGTATTGGCTTTCCTATGGACTCAAATGTGATGTACCACATAAATATAAAATGTAGAGTCTTGAAGCTTGAATCTTTGCCAAATCTATCATTTCCTTCTTGGGGATCCTCCTCATAACTTCCAGCCACAAAAATCTTCTTGACTGAATCTGAAACACTAGGTAGAACCATTAGTCCAAGAGATAATGTATGTTGTCATGAATTATCAAAACCTCCAAGGGAGCATATGTGCTTTCACCCATTCCCACTGGGACTTGAAGTATGGGGAAGGAGAGATTTTCCGCCCGACGGGACATCGATCATCCCGCCCTAGAGGAACCAAGCGCCCGTTGAGCGGATACTATGGATTCATACCGGACATATCATGCCCTCGACCGGGTGCTGTCCTCGCGGGAAAGGCGAAGTATAATGCGGACCGCCATTACCTCCTTCAATTCGCACGGGATGACCCCCCGGTCGATGGATCCAAACTGGTCGGAGTAAGATCCGTTGCCCTCCATGGCGAAGATCAAAGATCACTGGAGATCACTGGAGGTGAGCTAGGATGGTGGATGTGAATGGAGGGGACTGAAGTGAAGTGGCTAGGGTTTGGTCCGATGAGCCGATGAGGATGAATATACGTGGGGTCTATGTGGGCTAGTGTGGGCCACACGGGTGTTCCCGAGCACCCCCATATCCGCCCCATATTTAGACTGGATATGAGGAGTGTTGGCCAGCCCGGGTGTTTGAGGCCCGTTCTAGGGCCCCGACTGGGTCGATTTTTTATGACCGGTCAGCGACCGGGTGGCTTGCCCGGGCATTTGAGGGTGGTATGAGGGTCGGTTGTAGATTCTTTATAGCATCTACAATCACAACTTGCAAATATGGCCCCACAAACATCCACGAACGCGTCCGGGTGCGTCAGCGGACACTGACCGATCACGCCTCAAATCTACTCGTCCACAACCAACTCTTTCATATTTCATCCCCTAGACCCATACAAAATCATGCAAAATGAATGACCTATGTACTATGTGCTATACTACTATTCGGCACCGTCAGAGATGATCTGAGCCGCGTGCGCTGGAGCCTGAGCTGCCTACGCGCCTTCTCCGCAGCACGTGTCGCCTTCATCCGCTGCCAATGAAGACGCCTAGCCTACGTAGACGACTCTGAGCGGATGGAGTTCAGTATGGCATGCTGCTCCGGCTAGAGATCCACGTCCTCCTCCATCGTTGGCGCCTCCTTCCCCAGATCTAGTGACGATGCCTCCTCTGCTGGCCCTCATGGTCCTCCCTCACACCTAGCAGCGGCGCCTCCTCCGTTGGTTCCAACTCTTCCTCCACTTCCACACCCAGCTCATCCTCCTCTTCCTCCTCCACCTCCTCCTCGTCCTCAAAATCCTCCTCCGGATCTAGAGTTAGCCCCACAGCCCTCAGGATCCGAACCTCCTCAATGAGACACAGACGATGCTGGATCGTCTAGTGGCGGCGACGTGGGGGCATGGCTGACGGGCTCGGGTGACAACAGCGGAAGGGAGGAGGTGGATATAAAGGGCTAGGGCAAGCCGACCGTATTAATAGACGGATATGGTCTCGGGCGGGTGATACGTCTCAAACGTATCTATAATTTTTGATGATTTCATGTTGTTATCTTGCCTTCTTTGTATGTTTTATGTACCTTTTTATATCTTTTTGGGACTAACTTATTAATTCAGTGCCAAGTGCCAGTTCCTGTTTTTTCCGTGTTTTTGACTCTTTTCAGATCTGATTTTGGAACGGAGTCCAAATGGAAGAAAGACCCCGAAATGATTTTTTCCTGAACGGAAGAAGTCCAGGGGGCTTTTGGGCCAAGCCAGGTGGGCTCCAGGGAGCCCACAAGCCCCCACTCCGCCACCAGGGGGGAGGCGGCGGTGGGCAGGCTTGTGGCCTCCCTGGTCGCCCCCTAACCTAGGTCTTTGGCCTATAAATTCCCAAATATTCAGCAAAAAATCAGGGGAGCCTCGAAAATACTTTTCCGCTGCCGCAAGCTTCCGTTTCCGCGAGATATCATCTAGAGACCCTTCCCGGCGCCCTGTCGGAGGGGACTTTGGAGTTGGAGGGTTTCTTCATCATCATCATCGCCCCGCCAATGACTCGTGAGTAGTTCGCTTCAGACCTACGGGTCCGTAGTTAGTAGCTAGATGGCTTCTTCTCTCTCTTGGATCTTCAATACAAAGTTCTCCATGATCTTCATGGAGATCTATCCGATGTAATCTTCTTTGGCTGTGTGTTTTTCGAGATCCGATGAATTGTGGACTTGTGATCAGATTATCTATGATATATATTTGAGTCTTAGCTGATTTCTTATATGCATGATTTGATATCCTTCTAAGTCTCTCCGAGTCTTGGGTTTTGTTTGGCCAACTAGATCTATGATTCTTGCAATGGGAGAAGTGCTTGGTTTTGGGTTCTGCCATGTGGTGACCTTTCCTAGTGACAGTAGGGGCAGCAAGGCACACATCAAGTAGTTGCTATCAAGGGTAAAAAGATGGGGTTTTTATCATTGGTTTGAGATTATCCCTCTACATCATGTCATCTTGCTTAAGGCATTACTCTGTTCTTATGGACTTAATACACTAGATGCATGCTGGATAGCGGTCGAAGTGTGGAGTAATAGTAGTAGATGCAGAAAGTATCGGTCTACTTGTTCCGTACGTGATGCCTATAGAAATAATCATTGCATAGATATCGTCACGACTGTGCACAGTTCTATCAATTGCTCGACAGTAATTTGTTCACCCACCGTCTACTTGCTTTCATGACAGAAGCCACTAGTAAACACTACGGCCCCCGGGTCTATTCATATCCATCGTTTACAACTCCGCTTTTAGTTTGCTTTGTTACTTTGTTGCTTTCAGTTCTCACTTGGCAAACAATCTATAAGGGATTGACAACCCCTTCATAGCGTTGGGTGCAAGCTTTTGTGTTTGTGCAGGATCTTGAGATACTCCTCCGCCGGATTGATACCTTGGTTCTCAAACTGAGGGAAATACTTACCTCCGCTGTGCTACATCATCCTCTCCGCTTCGAGGGAACACCAACGCAGAAGGATTCCTGGTGACGTCAACGTGCCCATTTCTGGCGCCACTGGAAGGTCTTTTGTGCAGTAGCATAATGGACATCAGCGGGGACTCGGAGCGACGCCATGCCGCGTTCACATTGCGACGACGGTCGAGGCACCCGTAGGACCAATGGGTTTTCGGGCGAGTCCACGCGGGCCCCCGCTATCAGGCTAACGTGGCGAGTGTGCTCGGGCACGTCCAAGCTCCCCCAATATCCGCCCCATATTTGGGCTGGATATGAGGGGTGCCGATCAACCCGGGCGTTTCAATTCCGTTTGAGGAGCCCGACTGGGTCGACTTTTTCTAATTAGTCACTGACCGGGTGGCCTGCCCGAGCGTCTCAGATGGGTATGAGGGGTCCCACTGTAGATGCTCTTAAGGCCCTAAAAAATTAATAACCCCTCATAGAAAAACAAACCCAAAATCTAATGTCAGGTTTTAGCGTTTTCGAGTGAATGCCATCAGACACATCGGATCCCACGCGGGAATCCTAAATCGTTCTCGCTTCCACGCACAATTCCGAGCAAATTGCGAGCTACTAAAAGTGTGTTCGGATCCCTCTCATGCTCAACTTGTTGGCCAAAGATAGCCTTGCCAATGAAGGCGAGCCAAATCGGTTCGCTCATGCAAAATAAATCTCATGGTAAGAAGATGGACTTGTCAAAAAACCAAACCATTCTTTGCTGAGATCACTTCTTTGCTTGGCGAGGCAAGGCGAGCGCTTGCCTAGGAACCAAACATACTCTAATACTCAAAATCTATTATCTAATGATACCATCATTCTCTATGATGTTAGATAATTATGCATGTACTTCAATTTTATATCTCAATCAATTGTCATAATCTTTGTTCATGACATTTGCTTCCAAGGTTTACTTATGTCATAATCTTGTGTGTACTAAAATAGTTCCGTTCAAGATGGTAATTTGAGGGAACACATTCACATGACAATTTAATTTTTAGCATGATATTTTTCACCTTTTCCATTGATGCCGCATGATAATTTCCTTTGACGAACATGGCAAAATCCTAAGCACGATAACTTTCACAACTTCTTTTGGGTTGGCAGTTCTCCATGTAGCAGTTACCGCAAATATCTAAAAACACATGGCAATTACTCTGATGCACTATGCCAAATTTCTAGCAATCTTTTATACAACATGGAAATTTTACTTTGATAAATCATTATACAAAGGTATGGAAATTCTGGAGCGTTTGCTGGAAGTTTGTTTTTTAGCAAGCAAAAACATTCCTTGTTCTTGCCATAACATAAGAACGTTATTACAACCTTATATTATAGGATGAAGATGATTGTTAAACATATGTACCGTGACTTTGTCACGTATGTCTTGTAATGTGAGTTGTCATGTCTCTCTCCCTCTCTCGTAGATCTCTATTTTGGAGTCCAAGTCTGGTTTTGATAGAATTGGTTAGAGGTTTATCTTTCTATCTCTTCTTCTCTTTCTATCTCAACTGATTTTGTAATTGCCTACGAGAGGCTTTCTCGTATGATCAATATATACACACGCGGGCTCTCCTTGGAGGGTTGAGACGCTTCATCATCTTTAACATGGTATACAGAGCCCCTCTCTTCCATCACATCTAGCTACATCCGCCCATGGCGTCATCCTCTACCTCCGCAAACTGCTTTATCCTAAAGTCCCAAGTATCCGAAAAGCTTACCAGAACTAACTATGTCCTATGGAGTCTCCAAATGCTGGGCATGTACGACTATTTAGACAAAATCCTTCCCGAGCCACCCAAAATGCTCACCACCAAAAACTCTGATGGCAAGGAGCAGATCGTAGTTATTCCTGAATATATGGTCTGGGTGCGGGAAGATCAACATGTTCTTGCCTACCTGCTAAAAAATCTCTCCAAATAAGTGTTGATCCAGGTTGCATCTCATGAGAAATCACATGCAATCTAGACAACAATCACAAGCATGTTCGCCTCGTCCTCTCGATCACGCATCAACAACCTCCGCATTAGCCTCATGAACGGGCAGAAGGGAAATCAATCTGCCGACGTTTACTTCGGCCACATGAGGGCTCTCGCGGATGAGCTCGCCATGGCCGGAGATCCTATCACGGATGGTCAGCTGCTCTCCTTCATCATTGCTGGCCTCCACATGGATTACCAACCGATCATCTCGGCACTAGACGTCCGCCCCTAGCCACACTCTATCGATGATATCTTCTCTATGGTTAGCAATTTTGACCAACGAGTTGAATTATTTCATAGCTCGGGTGCAGAAGGCTACAAGTCCTCGACGAACCTAGCCGGGCAAGGTCGTGGCAGCAGCGGTGCCTTCTCCAAGGGACACCCTCACAACGGCGACGTCACCTACCCAGTCTAGGGCAGCGGTGGTCACCTTGGCCAGGGTGGAGACGATGGTCACCACGGTGGCCAGAACAACAACTACGGTGGCGGCCACCCTAACGATGGCTATGGTGGCGGCCACCATAACGATGGCTATGGTGGCGGCCACAACAACGACTACGGTGGTGGTCCTAATGGACACGTTAGTGGCTCATCCCATCAAGGTGGCAGCCATGGTGGTGGCTACTGCTGCTGGCTACGCCTATAGGGATTTCCTTGGCAAATATGCAAAGGATTCCCCCGCGGCCTTGGAGCCTTGCGTTGGTGTTCCCTTGAAGAGGAAAGGGTGATGTAGCACAGAGGCGGTAAGTATTTCCCTCAGTTTGAGAACCAAGGTATCAATCCAGTAGGAGGATCGCGTCATGTCACAAGTACCTGCACAAACACAAAGAGCTTGCACCCAACGCTATGAAGGGGTTGTCAATCCCTTATAGATTGTTTGCAAAGTGAGAACTGAAAACTAAAAGTAAACAAAGCAAAGTAGAAGTAAAAGCAGAGATGATAACTGTGAGTAGACCCAGGGGCCGTAGTGTTCACTAGTGGCTTCTCTCATGAAAGCAAGTAGACGATGGGTGAACGAATTACTGTCGAGCAATTGATAGAACCACGCAAAGTCATGACGTTATCTATGGCAATGATCATACATATAGGCAGCACGTCCAAAACAAGTAGACCGATACTTTCTGCATCTACTACTATTACTCCACACGTCGACCGCTATCCAGCATGCATCTAGTGTATTGAGTTCATAAGAACAGAGTAAGGCCTTAAGCAAGATGACATGATGTAGATGGACAATCTCAAATCTATGATGAAAGCCCATCTTGTTACCCTTGATGGCAACAACACGATGCGTGCCTTGCTGCCCCTTCTGTCACTGGGAAAGGTCACCGCATGGTATGAACTCAAAACCAAGCACTTATCCCATTGCAAGAATCATAGATCTAGTTGGCCAAACAAAACCCAAGACTCGGAGAGACTTACAAGGATATCAAATCATGCATATAAGAAATCAGCAAAGACTCAAATATAATTCGTAGATAATCTGATCACAAATCCACAATTCATCGGATCTCGAAAAACACACCGCCAAAGAGGATTACATCAGATAGATCTCCATGAAGATCATGGAGAACTTTGTATTGAAGATCCAAGAGAGAGAAGAAGCCATCTAGCTACTAACTATAGACCCATAGGTCTGAAGTAGACTACTCACGAGTCATTGGAGAGGCAATGATGTTGATGTAGAAGCCCTTGAGCTCCAAAGTCCCCTCCGGCAGGGCACCGGGAAGGGTCTCCAGATGAGATCTCGCAGAAACGGAAGCTTCCGGCGGCGGAAAAGTGGTTTCGTGGACGCCCTGATTTTTTCTGGGATTTTAGGGACTATATAGGACAAAGAGCTAGGGCAGGGGAGTTCCAGGGGGGCCACAAGCCTGGTAGCCGCGGCCCCCCTGGCCGCGGCTACAGGGCTTGTGGGCTCCCTGTGGAACTCCTGCCTCGGCCCTCAAGTCCCTCGATCTTCTTCTGTTCTGGAAAAATTCATTTCGGGGATTTTATTCCATTTGGACTCCGTTCCAAAATCAGATATGAAAAGAGTCAGAAACACAGAAAAAAACAGGAACTGACACTTGGCACTGAATTAATAAGTTCGTCCCAAAAAAGATATAAAAGGTATATAAAACATCCAAAGTTGACAAGAGAACAGCATGAAACCATCAGAAATTATAGATACGTTTGAGACGTATCAAGCATCCCCAAGCTTAACTCCTGCTCGTCCTCGGGTAGGGAAGTGATAAAGAATGAATTTTTGATGCTTTCATGCTACCTAGCATAGATGTCCTTTGTAACTCCTCTTATGTGACATGAATGTTCAGATCCGGTAGATTCAAAACAATAGTTTGCTATTGCCGTGGAGACAATAATACTTCAAGCAAACTATCAAGGTAATCACGAACTTTCAAAATAACAAGGCCAAAAGAAAGTTATCCCTACAAAATCATATAGTCTGGCTATGCTCTATCATCCTTGCACAACGAATTTAAATCATGCACAACCTCGGTATTGGCCAAGTAATTGTTTTCACACCTTTACTTTCTCAAACTTTTTCAACTCTCACGCAATACATGAGCGTGAGCCATGGTTTTAGCACTATAAGTGGAATGGAGTGTAGTGGAGGTTGCAAGGCAAACAAGGAGAAGATGGTCACATTGACTAGGCATATCAATGAGCTATGGTGATGCTCATCAATAGATATCAATGTGAATGAGTAGAGATTGCCATACAAATGATGCACTAGAGCTAAGAGTATGTGAAAGCTCTTAAAGAAAACTAGTGGGTGTGCATCCAACTTGCTTGCTCACGAAGACCTAAGGCAATTTTGAGGAAGCCCATCATTGGAATAAAAAAGCCAAGTTATATAATGAAAATTTCCCACTAGCTATATGGTGGCGAAGAAACGAGAGACTCTCAATCATGAAGATCATGGTGCTTAATAAGCACGAGTGTGGAAAGATAGTAGCATTGTCCCTTCTCTCTTTTTCTCTCATTTTTTTGGTGGGCTCTTTGGCCTCTTTTTTTATTGTGGGCATCTTTGGCCTGTTTTTCTAAATGGGCTTCGCTGGCCTCTTTTATTTCCTCAAATGGGACAATGCTCCATCTATGATGATCATCACACTTACAACTCAAAACTTAGAGCAATGATGACTCTATAAGGAATGCCTTCGGTAGTGTACCGTGACAATGATCTAGCATGGCATAGACATCAATGGAGACATCATGCTAGCCGTCTTATGATCATGCAATGGAAATGTAGAAGTGGTGGCACATGTCATGGTGGTAGTTGCATGGCAATATATCTTGGAATGGCTTTGAAAAAGCCATAGTAGGTAGGTATGGTGGCTGTTTTGAGGGAGGCTAATGGTGGGTTTTATGCACCGGCGAAAGTTGCACATCACTAAAGAAGATAGTGATGGTGGAAGGTGAAAGTGCATCTAAACCATGGAATAAACATTAGTCATGAAGAACTCATATACTTGTTGCAAAAGTTTTAGTAGTAATCGAAACAAAGCATTCAACACATACTCCTAGGGGAAGGGTTGGTAGGTATAAACCATCGCGCGATCCCGACCGCTACACAAAGGATGACAATCAATAAACTAATCATGCTCATACTTCATCACATAGCGGTTCACCATACGTGCATGCTACGGGAATCACTAACTTCAACACAAGTATTTCTACATCCACAACACCTTACTAGTATAACTTCAATATTACCACAACCACAACTCAAAACTAATTGAGATGAATCAAACTTCTCTAACTACTCAATGCACATGAAGGTGGAAGTTTTCATATCCCTTTGGATAACTACCCCTTTTGAGACTACTTTCATAGCATAGATCAACTACGACGCCACGCACTGTCGTGCTCCAAAAGATAGAAGTGAAACACATAGAGCAAAATCAACTAGCTCAAAAGATATAAGTGAAACACATGTGAGCTGAATTGCCTAACCGAAGGATATAAGTGAAGCTCGAGAAAATCACGGTGAGTGCATGTATCTCTCTCTAGGTGTGCAGCAAGGAAGATTGTGACACAACAAAAATAAAATACTCCTACGATACAAGACGCTCCAAGCAAAACACATAACATGTGGTGAATAAAAATATAGCCCCATGTAACATTACCGATGTTTTGAAGACGAAAGAGGGGATGCCTTCCCGGGGCATCCCCAAGCTTAGGCTTTTTCGGCATACTTGAATCAACTTGGGGTGCCTTGGGCATCCCCAAGCTTGACCTCTTGCCACTCTTTATCTCTTTGTCCATAAGAACTTCACCCAAAACTTGAAAACTTCACAACACGAAACTTAAACAGAAACTCGTGATATCGTTAGTATAAGAAAGCAAATCACCACTTCCTTAGGTACTGTAGAAAACTTAAATTATACTTATGTTGATGTTGGGTTACTGTATTTCCAATCTTCCATGGCTAATACCCCCCGATGCTATCCATAGTTTCATCAAAATAAGCAACCAACTCAACAAAAACAGAATCTGTTAACAGCAGACCAGTCTGTAGCAATCTGTATACTTCGTATACTTATGTTACTTCCAAAATTCTGAAAAATTTGTGTAGCAATCAGCAGAAAAAATAATCAACTCAAAAGCTCTCACAGAAAGAAAATGAAAATTGTTTTCGTGAGCAGAAAGTTTCTGTCTTTTCCACCATGATCAAACGATCATCCCCAAGACTAATCATAACGGTTTCACTTGGCACAAACGCAAAAAGAAACACAAAAAACACAATCATAACAGAATTATTAAAGTGTGGACGCAACAAAACAGAAAGAAAAAGAAATAAATTCATTGGGTTACCTCCCAACAACCTCTATTGTTTAAAGCCCTTAGCTAGGCATTGATAATTCAATGATGCTCAAACAAAAGACAAGAATTGAAGCACAACGAGAGCATCATAAAGCATGTGAAAATCACATCTAAGTCTAACATACTTCCTATGCATAGGCATTTTATAGGAAAACAAATTGTCAAGACAACCAATAGTTACCATATGTAAGGAAGAAGAAAGAGACAATAGCAATCTCAACATAACGAGAGGTGATTTAGTGATATGGAAGTTTTTACCACCATATTTTCCTCTCTCATAAAAAATACATGTGGGTTCATATTCGAATTCAACAATGTAACTATCACATAGGATATTCTTTTCATAATCCACATGCATGCAAAGTTGACGCTCTTAAAAAATAGTGGGATTATCATCAACTAAAGTCATGACTTCTCCAATCCCACTTTCAATATCATTGCAAATATCATATTCATCATGCGGTTTAAACAAATTTTCAAGATCATAAGAAATATCATCACCCCATTCATGATCATTGCAACAAGTAGAGGAATTTTAGCATGATTGTCACTAATAGGACTTATAGTGAAACCATTGCAATCATGCTTTTCATTCAAGGAGCCCTCGTGAATCACTTCATAAATTTCTTCATCACGATTTTCAAATTCACGCATCTCAAGCAAAACTCCATAGAGAAAGTCAAGTGCACTCAACTCACTAGCATTTGGTTCCACATAAGTGGATCTCTTAAAGAGATTAGCAAGTGGATGGGGATCCATATCAATAGATTTTCAGCAAGCGAAGATGCAAGCATATTGAAGGCACATGGAAACACAAGCAAACAGAAAGCAAGCGAAAGAAAGGGCGAACGAAACAGGCAAACGAAAAAAGGCAAACGGAAAAGGCAAATTGGTGAAGTGGGGGAGAGGAAAACGAGAGGAAACTGGCAAACAAAGTAAATGCAAGAGATGAGTTTGTGACACTTACTTGGATGAGTTCTTGACTTGACCCTCCCCGGCAACGGTGCCAGAAATCCTTCTCTGCTGGCTACGCCTATAGGGATTTCCTTGGCAAATATGCAATGGATTCCCCCGCGACCTTGGAGCCTTGCGTTGGTCTTCCCTTGAAGAGGAAAGGGTGATGTAGAATAGCGGCGGTAAGTATTTCCCTCAGTTTGAGAACCAAGGTATCAATCTAGTAGGAGGATCGCGTCAAGTCACAAGTACCTGCACAAACACAAAGAGCTTGCACCCAATGCTATGAAGGGGTTGTCAATCCCTTATAGATTGTTTGCACAGTGAGAACTGAAAGCAAAAAGTAAACAAAGCAAAGTAGAAGTAAAAGCGGAGATGATAATTGTGAGTAGACCTGGGGGCCGTAGTGTTCACTAGTGGCTTCTCTCATGAAAGCAAGTAGACGGTGGGTGAACGAATTACTGTCGAGCAATTGATAGAACCGCGCAAAGTCATGACGTTATCTATGGCAATGGTCATACATATAGGCATCACGTCCAAAACAAGTAGACCAATACTTTCTGCATCTACTACTATTACTCCACACGTCGACCGCTATCCAGCATGCATCTAGTGTATTGAGTTCATAAGAACAGAGTAACGCCTTAAGCAAGATGACATGATGTAGATGGACAATCTCAAATCTATGATGAAAGCCCATCTTCTTACCCTTGATGGCAACAACACGATGCGTGCCTTGCTGCCCCTTCTGTCACTGGGAAAGGTCACCGCACGGTATGAACCCAAAACCAAGCACTTCTCCCATTGCAAGAGTCATAGATCTAGTTGGCCAAACAAAACCCAAGACTCGGAGAGACTTACAAGGATATATCAAATCATGCATATACGAAATCAGCAAAGACTCAAATATAATTCATAGATAATCTGATCACAAATCCACAATTCATCGGATCTCGACAAACACACCGCCAAAGAGGATTACATCGGATAGATCTCCATGAAGATCATGGAGAACTTTGTATTGAAGATCCAAGAGAGAGAAGAAGCCATCTAGCTACTAACTACGGACCCGTAGGTCTGAAGTAGACTACTCACGATTCATTGGAGAGGCAATGATGTTGATGTAGAAGCCCTCCAGCTCCAAAGTCCCCTCCAAAATGGCAACGGGAAGGGTCTCCAGATGAGATCTCGCGGAAACGGAAGCTTGCGGCAACGGAAAAGTGGTTTCGTGGACGCCCTGATTTTTTCTGGGATTTTAGGGAATATATAGGCCAAAGAGCTAGGGCAGGGGAGCTCCAGGGGGGCCACAAGCCTGGTAGCCGCGGGCCCCCTGGCCGCGGCTACAGGGCTTGTGGACTCCTTGTGGGCCTCCTGCCTTGGCCCTCAAGTCCCTTGATCTTCTTCTGTTCTGGAAAAATTCATTTCGGGGATTTTATTCCATTTGGACTCCGTTCCAAAATCAGATTTGAAAAGAGTCAAAAACACAGAAAAAAAAACAGGAACTGGCACTTGGCACTGAATTAATAAGTTAGTCCCAAAAAAGATATAGAAGGTATATAAAACATCCAAAGTTGACAAGATAACAGCATGAAACCATAAAAAATTATAGATACGTTTGAGACGTATCAACTACTGTGGACAATCTGGTGGCTATGGCGGCAGACATGGCAACTACGATGGAGGTGGAGGCTACAACAACAACAACTAACAAAACCGCAACAACAACAACTTCGACAGTATTTGTCAAATTTGTAAAAAATCTAGACACATTGTAAAAGATTGCAGGTGGTGCTATGCAGAAGATAACTCCAGGAAGAAAAAGGTGGCTACGAACGTTGACACTTCCTATGGAGTTGACACAAATTGGTATGCCGATATGGGTGCCACACATCACATTACTATTGAACTGGAGAAGATCACCATGCATGCGAGGTACAATGGTCATGAACAAGTTCACAACGCCGATGGTGCAGGTATGAAGATTAGTCATGTTGGTCAGTTATTAAAACCCCACACAAAGACATCCATTTTAACGATGTTCTTCATGTTCCTAGGACTAGCAAAAGTCTTCTTTCCATACGTCGCACTGATGTCTACTACACAACCTTCTTCTTGTAGACTCGTGTTGGGCCTCCAAGCGCAAAGTTTTGTAGGACAATAACAAGTTTCCCTCAAGTGGATGACCTAAGGTTTATCAATCCGTGGGATGTGTAGGATGAAGATGGTCTCTCTCAAGCAACCCTGCAATCAAATAACAAAGAGTCTTTTGTGTCCCCAACACACCCAATACAATGGTAAATTGTATAGGTGCACAAGTTCGGCGAAGAGATGGTGATATAAGTGTAAAATGGATGGAAGATATAGGTTTTTCTAATCGAAAAATATAAAAACAGCAAGGTAACAAATAGTAAACAACGAGAAAAATGTTGTATAAATGCTTGGAAACAAGGCCTAGGGTCCATACTTTCACTAGTGCAACTTCTCCCAACAATACTAACATAGTTGAATCATATATAAATCCCTCACGTGCGACAAAGAGTTCACTCCAATGTCACAAATAGCGAAGAACAAACGAAGAAATTATTGTAGGGTACGAAACCACCACAAAGTTATCTTTTTCGATCAATATTATGAGCTATCCCTATAAGTGTCACGAACAACCCTAGAGTTCGTACTAAAATAACACCTTAATATACACATAACCAAAACCCTAATGTCACCTAGATACTCCAATGTCACCACAAGTACCTATGGGCTTGATTATACGATATGCATCACACAATTTTAGATTCATCATGTTCAATCCAACACCAAGAACTTCAAAGAGTGCCCCAAAAATTCTAGTGGAGAGTCAAGATGACAACATGTGCCAACCCCTATGCATAGATTCCCAAGGTCACGGAACCCGCAAGTTGACAACCAAAACAAATACATCAAGTGGATCAACAGAACACCCCATTGTCACCATGGGTATCCCATCGCAAGACATAAATCAAGTGTTCTCAAATCCTTAAAGACTCATTCCAATAAAAAAACTTGAAAGGGAAAACTCAATTCATCGCAAGAAGATAGAGAGGGGAAAACTGCATATGATTCATCTGTATTAACAAAGCTCACGATACATCAAGATCGTGTCATCTCAAGAACATGAGAGAGAGAGATCAAATACATAGCTACTGGTACATACCCTCAGCCCCGAGGGTGAACTACTCCCTCCTCGCCATGGAGACCGCCGGGATGATGATGATGGCCTCCGGTGATGGTTTCCCCCTCCGGCAGGGTGCTGGAACGGGCTCCCGATTGGTTTTTCGTGGCTTTAGAGGCTTGCGTAGGCAGAACTCCTGATCTAGGTTTCTTTTTGGAGGTTTCTTGATTTATAGGAATTTTTGGCATCAGTCTCACGTCAAGGCGGTGCCCGTGGGCCCACAAGACAAGGGGTGCACCCTAGAGGGGCGCCCTTGGTTTGTGGCCAGGTGGTGGACCCCCTCCTGTTGATTCTTTCGCTAGTATTTTTTAATATTTTCCAGTAATATTCTCTGTAAATTTTGAGCTAATAACACCACAGTAGTTGTGCTGAAAACAACTTCAGTCCGGGTTAGTTCTAATCAAATCATACCAAAATCATATAAAATTATTTTAAACATGGCAGGAATACTTCTTAAATTATAGATACATGGGAGACATATCAGCATCCCCAAGCTTAATTCTTGCTCGTCCTCGAGTAGGTAAATGATAAAAGAAATAATTAATGAAGTGTGAATGCTAGCAAGTGCACAAGTTTGATCAATGATACTTCCAATCACTTTTTCTAGCATCAATATAAACCATAAACAGCAGCTCATCTCATGAAACTTATCATGATCAAGTAAGAAGCTATTCACATGTTAAAGTATAGACCAAAAAGTTTCTTGAAAACTAACAAACCATAATCCTAGTCATCGAACAATTGCAATTCATCTTATTTTCATGAAGGGTCTATGTAAGAGCTTTGATTTAGCAAATTCCACATACTCAACTATCATATAATCTTCCATGATTATTTACACTCAAGGCATATTTTAAGAACAAATATCATCCATCGAACACAGAGAAAGATAGGGGCTTAATGTTTCGCCTCCCAACTTATTTATCATATAGATAATTGTCAACAATAATAATTTATGATCAAATATATTTATGTGGATATATATGTTTAGATCATTCCCCAACACATGACGCTTTCCAAGAGAAAAAGGCAAAATATAGGAAGTGGTGAAGATCACCATGACTCTTGCATAAAGGTAAGTACTAGAAAGTAAAAAAGATAGGCCCTTTGCAGAGTGAAGCAGAAGTTGTCATGCGCTTTTTGTTTTTGGATATGCAAACCCTTAATGCAAAGGAACATCACGTTGTATTGCCCTTTGTGATAGCAACCTTTATTATGCAAGCCGTAAGATAATACATATTTAGGAGCAATTTTTATTGCTTTTTGCACTGATGACAACTTACTTGAAGGATCTTACTCAATCCATAGGTAGGTATAGTGGACTCCCATGGAAAAACTGGTTTAAGGGTGTTTGGATGCACAAGTAGTATTTCTACTTGATGCAGGAGTTTTGGCTAGTATGAGGTGGAAGCAAGAACCACATGTTGGAGGATCCATAAAATATAACTTCTATACAAATATACCCAAACATAACTCATTAAGTTGTCTTCCTTGTGCAATTTTAACTAATTTACTCGAGTTTGAAAACAATTAATGAGCTCACAATCATAGAAGATGTCCAAGATAGTATATTTATATGTGGAATCTCTCTTCCTTCAATATTCTTTCATGAATTGTTCAAGTGAACAATGCGGTGTTTGTTAACTTTAAATATATTTTACCCCCTATACTTATTATGTGTTAAGTCATTACTCCCCATGGGATAAGTATATGAAGCATATTTAATTTCAGATATATGGTATTCAATTCATTCAACCATTTACTCATAGGATATAAGTGAAGCACGAAAGTAAATGACAAAACTACTCCAAAACATATAAGTGAAGATCAATGAATAGTCAAACAATTAAGTAGCTATGTGAGGACTTTTTCTCTCTCTCTCTCTTAATAAAGATTTCCAGATCTAATTATTTTATTTAAACAACAAGCAAAAGAAAAATAGCACTCCAATAAATAATATGCATCATGTAAACGAATAAAAATTTAGGCTCAACATAGGCTAACTGATAGTTGATGGAGAGAGGTGGGATGCGTAGCATCCCCAAGCTTAGATGCTTGAGAGTTCTTGAATTATTTACTTGTGGTGCCTTGGGAATCCCCAATCTTGACCTTTTGTATCTTGTTCAATCCTCTCATATCTCGGTTTCACCTATTCTCAAAAACTTCATCCACACAGAACTTGAAAAGAAATCGTGAGATAGGTTAGTGCACATAATAATAAATCAACTCTTTATGTACTGCCAAGACAAGTTTCATAATAATTGCAAACATCATCTACTGTTTACTATCATTTCCACAATTTATATCTATCAATATAGCCTATGGAAACTATAGGATAAGTAGATAACAAAACTATGACAACAATCTGTCCAAACAAAACAATCTGTAGCAATTTATGAAAACAGTGTACTTATGTAACTAAAAAATTATTAAAATTTAGGACATACTATCAAATTTATATGACAATACTGTGTAAAAAGTTCAAACACTTCTCATCTTCCAGTAAAATACGAAAATTCAAACACTACAACACCAGTTTCTATTTTTACACATCACCAATCAAAGCATGCAATGCAAGCATCCTAATGCAATTATTGGAACTTTTTATTGAAAAACAAGATTATGAATAACACCTAACAGAGAACAAAAAAAATGATGCTCCAAGAAAAACTCATATTATGTGACGAATAAAAATATAGCTCCACGTAAGATATACCGATAATGTTGAAGACGAAAGAGGGGATGCCTTCCGGGTTATCCCCAAGCTTATGCGCTTGAGTCTTACTTGGATATTACCTTGGGGGTGCCTTGGTAATCCCCAATCTTATGTTATTTTCACTCCTTATTCTCCTCATATCGGTGTCTCACCCAAATTTGAAAACTTCAATCACACAAAACTTAACGGAACTTCGTGAGAAGGGTTAGTATAATAAATAATCATCATTCACTTAGGTACTGTCAAGACAAGATTCATAATTTTTCCCAAATGATACCTACTGTATTCTACTATTCTCATAATTTATATCACTGAATATAAGCTATGGGAACACTAATACTAGCAAACTATGCATGCAAAACAGAATGTGTTAAAAACAGAACAGTCTGTGAAGATCTGTAGTGTAACCATACTTCCCTGTCTCTAAAAAATCTGAAACATTAGGATAATATAGGAAATTTGTATATCAATCATTTGTAAAAAAATCAGATCAAGAGCACATTCCAGTGAATTTAGAAAATTCCTGGACTGAGAGCAAATGTTTCTATTTTTGCACAGAATCAAGTCAACTATCATCCACACTATCCCAAAGGCTTCACTTGGCACTTTATTGAAATAAAATCCATAAAACATGATTAATACAGTAGCTAAATCACGTGAACACCAAAAAGCAGAAACTAAGAGTATTGGGTTGTCTCCCAATAAGCGCTTTTCTTTAAAGCCTTTTAGCTAGGCATGACGATTTTAATGATACTCACATAGGAATAATAATTATAACATGCAAAAGAGCATCATGAATCTCATGACAAGCACATTTAAGTCTGACCCACTTCCTATGAATAGTTATTTTTTGAACAAACAATTTATGGGAGCAAGAATCAACTAGCATTGGAAGGCAAAACAAGCATAACTTCAAAAGTTTGAACACGTAGAGAGGAAACTTGATATTATTGCAATTCCTACAAGCATATGTTCCTCCCTAATAATAATTTTCAGTAGCATTATGAAGGAATTTCACAATATAACCAGCACATAAAGCATTATTTCCATGATCTACAAGCATAGAAATTTTACTACTCTCCACACAAGAAAATTTCTTCTCATGACTAATAGTGGGAGTATCATAAAAGAATTGAATACTATAAATTGGTTCAACATTAAAAGAGTAATATTCAGTAAAAGGATATTCATAATTATGACAAGTATCATAATAGTAATCATCACTCTTTTTCATCGCATAAGTATCATCACAATAGAAATCATAAGTAGGAGGCATGCAATCATTATAACAAATTTGATCATTCAAAGTAGGGGGAATAAAAAGATCATCTTAATTAAGCATAGCATCCCCAAGCTTGGGAAAAACATTAATTGCAGCAAATAAATTCTCAAACATGTCATTTTCATCAAACATAGCACCCCCAAGCTTGTGGATTTGTATATCATAAACATAATCACTCTCATCATTGATAATATGAATAGCACCAATAGTATAGCAATTATTATCATCATCCTCCAAGTTGGTGCCACAATTTTTTTCAAGATTATAAGAAGTATCATTATCTTCCCAATTATAATTATCACATCAAGCAATAGGCTTACCAAAATCATCCTCATGTGTATCATCTTCCACAACTATTTTTGATTCATTCTCATGAGGCCTATCAATAATGGGAGCAACATTATTTGGCAGAGATACCTCTTTACCTTTACGTTTCCTTCTTTTCTTCTTCTTTACCGCATTATGTGTGGGTTTATTTGATTCCTCCAAGCTTCTTTTTGAGGTTGGTTGAATAAAAAGCTCCTCCTCGTTACCTGATTTATCATAAGAAAAAATAGGAGGATATTGGGAAACCTATTCCCCTTTATTAGTAATCTCTTCATCTTCTATTTGTTTTCTTGTCTTTAAGTAATTGGTAATATAAGGATTCTCAATGCAATTTACCACGCAATACATATAGTTTCATTTAGATCAAAATCAATCATTCTCATGAGAACCCAAGCTGGAACATCCTTAGTTTTTTGTTTCATTTCTTCATACCCCAAAAATAGACTAAGTTCATGATGCTCAAGGGTAATGAGGTTACCACAACTTTTAGACACAATTCGATCATGAAATAATCCACATTGGAAATTAAAATGACCACTTTCATTGCAAAGTTCACAAGGACGAAGAGAAATATTAAGTCTTTCAACACAAAAATATAGCCTCTCTTGCAACCATTTAGTTTTTAAATACTTATGCCTCTTACAAAATCTATTTTCCCTTTTAGGCATGTCTTCACAAACTCTATGCAATCCAAAAAAATCGACATGCTTATACGAAATCTTTTTATCATGACTAGTGCAATCATCATTAGTACTATGGATATTCAAAGAATTCATACTAACAACATTGCAATCATGCTCATCACTCAAAGATTTAGTGCCAAACATTTTAATAACTTCTTCTTCTAACACTTGAGCACAATTTTCCTTTCCATCATTTTCACGAAAGACGTTGAAAAGATGAAGCATATGAGGAAACCTGAATTCCATTTTTTGTAGTTTTCTTTTATAAAACCAAAGTAGTGAAAAATAAAAAACTAAAATATTTAATTGCAAGATCTTAAAATATACCTTCAAGCACTCACCTCCCCCGCAACGACGCCAAAAAAGAGCTTGATGTCTACTACACAACTTTTTTCTTGTCGACTCGTGTTGGGCCTCCAAGCGCAGAGTTTTTTTTAGGACAATAGCAAATTTCTCTCAAGTGGATGACCTAAGGTTTATCAATCCATGGGAGGCGTACGATGAAGATGGTCTGTCTCAAGCAACCCTGCAATCAAATAACAAAGAGTCTCTTGTGTCCCCAACACACCCAATACAATGGTAAATTGTATATGTGCACTAGTTCGACGAAGAGATGGTGATACAAGTGTAATATGGATGGTAGATATAGGTTTTTGTACTCTGAAAATAAAAAAACAGCAAGTTAACAAATAGTAAATGGCGAGCAAAGCGTTGTATAAATGCTTAGAAACAAGGCCTAGGGTCCATACTTTCACTAGTGCAAGTTCTCCCAACAATACTAACATAGTTGAATCATATATAAATCCCTCACGTGCGACAAAGAGTTCACTCCAAAGTCACAAATAGCGGAGAACAAACGAAGAAATTATTGTAGGGTACGAAACAACCTCAAAGTTATCTTTTCTATCAATCTTATGAGCTATCCCTATAAGTGTCACAAACAGCCATAGAGTTTGTACTAAAATAACACCTTTAGTTACACATCAACCAAAACCCTAATGTCACCTAGATACTCCAATGTCACCACAAGTACCCATGGGCTTGATTCTACGATATGCATCACACAATTTTAGATTCGTCATGTTCAATCCAACACAAAGAACTTCAAAGACTGTCCCAAAGTTTCTACCGAAGAGTCAACACGACACATGAGCCAACCCCTATGCATAGATTCCCAAGGTCACGGAACCCGCAAGTTGACCACCAAAACATACATCAAGTGGATCAATAGACCACCCCATTGTCACCACGGATAGCCCATCGCAAGACATACATCAAGTGTTCTCAAATCCTTAAAGACTCATTCCGACAAGAAAACTTCAAAGGCAAAACTCAATTCATCACAAGAAGATAGAGAGGGGAAAACTCCATATGATTCATCTATATTAATAAAGCTCGTGATACATCAAGATCGTGCCATCTCAAGAAGACGAGAGAGATAGATCGAACAAATAGCAACTGGTACATACCCTTAGCCCTGAGGGTGAACTACTCCCTCCTCGTCATGGAGACCGCTGGGATGATGAAGATGGCCTCGAGTGATGGTTTCCCCCTTCGATAAGGTGCCGGAACGGGCTACCGATTGGTTTTTCGTGTCTGTGGATCTTGTGGCGGCGGAAATCTCGATCTAGGTTTCTTTCTGGATGTTTCTTGATTTATAGGAATTTTTGGCGTCGGTCTCACGTCAAGGCGGTGCCCGAGGGGCCCACAAGACAGGGGCACACCCTAGGGGGACCCCCTGGCTTGTGGCGAGGTAGTGGATGTTGGAAATATGCCCTAGAGGCAATAATAATTAGTTATTATTATATTTATTTGTTCATGATAATCGTTTATTATCCATGCTATAATTGTATTGATTGGAAACACAATACTTGTGTGGATACATAGACAAAACACTGTCCCTAGTAAGCCTCTAGTTGACTAGCTCGTTGATCAAAGATGGTCAAGGTTTCCTGGCCATAGGCAAGTGTTGTTACTTGATAACGGGATCACATCATTAGGAGAATCATGTGATGGACTAGACCCAAACTAATAGACGTAGCATGTTGATCGTGTCATTTTGTTGCTATTGTTTTCTGCGTGTCAAGTATTTGTTCCTATGACCATGAGATCATATAACTCACTGACACCGGAGTAATGCTTTGTATGTATCAAACGTCGCAACGTAACTGGGTGACTATAAAGATGCTCTACAGGTATCTCCGAAGGTGTTCGTTGAGTTAGTATGGATCAAGACTGCGATTTGTCACTCCGTATGACGGAGAGGTATCTCGGGGCCCACTAGGTAATACAACATCACACACAAGCCTTGCAAGCAATGTGACTTAGTGTAAGTTGCGGGATCTTGTATTACGGAACGAGTAAATAGACTTGCCGGTAAACGAGATTGAAATAGGTATGCGGATACTGAAGATCGAATCTCGGGCAAGTAACATACCGAAGGACAAAGGGAATGACATACGGGATTATATGAATCCTTGGCACTGAGGTTCAAACGATAAGATCTACGTAGAATATGTAGGATCCAATATGGGCATCCAGGTCCCGCTATTGGAAATTGACCTAGGAGTCCCTCGGGTCATGTCTACATAATTCTCGAGCCCGCGGGGTCTGCACACTTAAGGTTCGACGTTGTTTTATGCGTATTTGAGTTATATGGTTGGTTACCGAATGTTGTTCGGAGTCCCGGATGAGATCACGGACGTCACGAGGGTTTCCGGAATGGTCCGGAAATGAAGATTGATATATAGGATGACCTCATTTTGTTACCGGAAGGTTTTCGTGCATTACCGGAAAAGTTTCGGGTTGATCGGTAGTGTACTGGGAGTGCCGGGAGGGGTGCCGGGGACCATCAGGAGGGGTGTCACGCCCCAAGGGGTCTCATGGGCTATGGAAAGAGATAAACCAGCCCCTAGTGGGCTGGAATAAGTTCCCACTAAGGCCCATAAGGTTTGAGAAGAAAAAAAACACAAGGTGGAAAGAGTCTCCAAGTGGGAAGGTGGAATCCTACTCCAAGTAGGATTGGAGTAGGACTCCTCCACCTCCAATTTCGGCCAAACCTTTAGGTTTTGAGGCTGCCTCCTCCCCTCCCTCCCTCTTATATATAGTGGGGTTTTAGGGCTGATTTGAGATAGCTTTTTCCACATCAGCCCGACCACATACCTCCACGGTTTTACCTCTAGATCGCGTTTCTGCGGAGCTCGGGCGGAGCCCTGCTGAGATTAGATCACCACCAACCTCCGGAGCACCGTCACGCTGCCGGAGAACTCATCTACCTCTCCGTCTCTCTTGCTGGATCAAGAAGGCCGAGATCATAGTCGAGCTGTACGTGTGGTGAACGTGGAGGTGCCGTCAGTTCGGCACTAGATCGGAGCGGATCGTGGGACGGATCGCGGGACGGTTCGTGGGACGGTTCGTGGGGCGGATCGAGGGACGTGAGGACGTTCCACTACATCAACCGCGTTTCTTAACGCTTCTGCTGTGTGATCTACAAGGGTACGTAGATCGGAAATCCCCTCTCGTAGATGGACATCACCATGATAGGTCTTCGTGCGTGTAGGAAATTTTTTGTTTCCCATGCGACGTTCCCCAACAGTGGCATCATGAGCTAGGTTCATGCGTAGATGTCTTCTCGAGTAGAACACAAAACTTTTTGTGGGCGGTGATGTGCGTTTTGCTGCCCTCCTTAGTCTTTTCTTGATTCCGCGGTATTGTTGGATCGAAGCGGCTCGGACCGACATTACTCGTACGCTTACGAGAGACTGTTTTCATCGCTACGAGTAACTCCGTTGCTCAAAGATGACCGGTGAGTGTTGGTTTCTCCAACTTTAGTTGAATCGGATTTGACCGAGGAGGTCCTTGGATGAGGTTAAATAGCAATTCATATATCTCCGTTGTGGTGTTTGCGTAAGTAAGATGCGATCCTACTAGATACCCATGGTCACCACATAAAACATGCAACAACAATTAGAGGACGTCTAACTTGTTTTTGCAGGGTATGCTCGTGATGTGATATGGACAACGATGTGATGTGATATATTGGATGTATGAGATGATCATGTTGTAATAGTTAATATCGACTTGCACGTCAATGGTACGGCAACCGGCAGGAGCCATAGGGTTGTCTTTAAACTAATGTTTGTGCTTGCAGATGTGTTTACTATATTGCTAGGACGTAGCTTTAGTAGTAATAGCATGAGTAGCACGACAACCCCGATGGCGACACGTTGATGGAGATCATGGTGTGACGTTGGTGACAAGAAGATCGTGCCGGTGCTTTGGTGATGGAGATCAAGAAGCGCATGATGATGGCCATATCATGTCACTTATGAATTGCATGTGATGTTAATCCTTTATGCACCTTATCTTGCTTAGAACGACGGTAGCATTATGAGGTGATCTCTCACTAAAATTTCAAGACGAAATTGTGTTCTCCCCGACTATGCACCGTTGCGATAGTTCTTCGTTTCGAGACACCACGTGATGATCGGGTGTGATAGACTCAACGTTCACATACAACGGGTGCAAAATAGTTGCACACGCGGAACACTCGGGTTAAGCTTGACGAGCCTAGCATGTGCACACATGGCCTCGAAACACATGAGAGTGAAAGGTCGAGCATGAATCGTATAGTTGATATGATTAGCATAGAGATGCTTACCACTGAAACTATTCCCGACTCACGTGATGATCGGACTTGAGATAGTGGATTTGGATCATGTACCACTCAAGTGACTAGAGAGATGTACTTTTTGAGTGGGAGTTCTTAAGTAATATGATTAATTGAACTAATTGTCATGAACATAGTCTAATGGTCTTTGCGAATTACGATGTAGCTTGCACTATAGCTCTACTGTTTTTATATGTTCCTAGAGAAATTTTAGTTGAAAGTTGATAGTAGAAAACTTTGCAGACCGAGTCTGTAAAACCGAGGATTGTCCTCGTTGTTGCGCAGAAGGCTTATGTCCTTAATGCACCACTCGGTGTGCTGCACCTCGAGCGTCGCCTGTAGATGTTGTGAACATCCGACATACACGTTTCTGATGACTACACGATAGTTTAGTGCAAAATACTTAATGGCTTAGAAGCAAGGCGCCGAAGACGTTTTGAAACGTCACGGAACATAAGAGATGTTCTAAAGATATGAAATTGTGATTTCATGCTTGTGCCCTTGTTAAGAGGTATGAGACCTCCGATAAGATTCTTTGTCCACGACGTAAAGGAGAAAATCTCAATCGTTGAGCGTGTGCTCAGATTATCTGAGTACGACAATCGCTTGAATCAAGTGGGAGTTGATCTTCCAGATAAGATAGTGATGGTTCTCCAAAGTCACTGCCACCAAGCTGTGAGAGCTTCGTGATGAACTATAACATATCAAGGATAGATACAATGATCCTTGAGCGATTCACGATGTTTGACACTGCGAAAGTAGAAATCAAGAAGGAGCATCAATAGTTGATGGTTAGTAAAACCACTAAGTTTTGATAAAGGCAAGGGCTAGAAGGGATACTTCGTGAAATGGCAAAACAGTTGCTGCACTAATGAAGAGACCCCAGATTAAACCCAAGCCCAGGACTAAGTGCTTCTGTTATGAGGGGAACGGTCACTGAGGCGGAGCAACTCTAGATACTTGGTAAGATAAGAAGGCTGGCAAAAGTCGAAAGAAGTATATTTGATATACATGATGTTGATGTGTACTTTACTAGTACTCCTAGTAGCACGAGGGTATTGGATACCGGTTCGGTTGCTAAGTGATTAGTAACACGAAATGAAAGCTACGGCATAAACGGAGACTAGCTAAAGGCGAGGTGACGATACGTGTTGGAAGTGTTTCCAAGGTTGATATGATCAAATGTCGCACACTCCCTCTACCATCGGGATTGGTCTTAAACCTAAATAATTGTTATTTGGTGCTTGCGTTAAGCATGAACATGATTGGATCGTGTTTATTGCAATACGATTATTCATTTAAAGAGAATAATGGTTACTCTATTTGCTTGAATAATCACCTTCAATGGTTTATTGAATCTCGATCGTAGTGTTACACATGTTCATGATATTGGTGCCAAAAGATACGAGGTAATGATGATTGTACCACTTACTTGTGGCACTGCCGCTTGAGTCATGTTGTTATAAATTGCATGAAGAGGCTCCATGCTGATGGATCTTTATACTCACTTGATTTTGAATCACTGGTGATATGGAAATCATACCACATGAGCAAGGCCTTGTTTTCATTGAGATGAAAGAAGATAGTAACTTGTTGGAAGTGATACATTATGATGTATGCAGTCCAATGGGTGCTGAGGCACGCAGTGGATATCATTATGTTCTTACTTCAATGACGATTTGCGCAGATACAAGAGTATTTACTTAATGAATCACAAGTCTGAAATATTGAAAAGTTCAATTCTGTTTCGGAGTGAAGTTCGTCGTAACAAGAGGATAAACTGTCTACGATATGATCATAGAAATGAATATCTGAGTTATGAGTTTTGGTACGCGGTTAAGACAATGTGGAAATTGTTTCGCAGTTCATGCCACCTGGAACATCATAGGGTGATGATGGGTCTGAGCGTCATAGCCACGCACTATTTGGTATGGTGCATGCTATGATGTCTCTTATCGAATTACCACTATCGTTTATGGGTTATGCATTAGAGACAACCGCGTTCACTTTAAATAGGGCACCGCGTATTTCCGTTGAGATGACAAAGTATAGACTGAGGTTTAGAGAAATTTAAACTGTCGTTTCTTGAAAGTTTGGGGCTTCGACACTTATGTGAAAAAGTTTCAGTCTGATAAGCTCGAACCCAAAGCGGATAAATGCATCTTCATAGGATATCCAAAACAGTTGGGTACATCTCCTATCTCAGATTCGAAAGCAAAGTGTTTGTTTCTAGAAACGGATCCTTTCTCGAGGAAAGGTTTCTCTCGAAAGAATTGAGTGGGAGGGTGGTAGAACTTGATGAGGTTATTGAACCATCACATCAACCAGTGTGTAGCAGGGTGCAGGAAGTTGTTCCTGTGGCGCCTACACCAATTGAAGTGAAAGCTGATGATGGTGATCATCGAGCATCGGATCAAGTTACTACAAACCTCGTAGGTTGACAAGGTCGCGTACTACTGCAGAGTGGTACGGTAACCCTGTCTTGGAGGTCATGTTGTTGAGCAACAGTGAACCTACGAGTTATGGAGAAAGCAATGGTGGGTCCGGATTCCGACAAATGGCTGGAGGCCATGAAATCTGAGAGAGGATCCATGTATGAAAACAAAGTGTAGACTTTGGAAGAACTACTTGATGGTCATAGGACTATTGAGTAAAGATGGATCTTTAAAAGGAAGACGGACGATGATGGTGGTAAGTCACTATTAAGAAAAGCTCGACTTGTCGCAAAGATGTTTCCGACAAGATCAAACAGTTGACTATGATGAGACTTTCTCACTCGTAGCGATGCTGAAAGTTTGTTAGAATTATGTTAGTAGTTGCTGCATTATTTATAAAATATTGCACATAGGATGTCAAAACATTGTTTCCTCGACGGTTTCCTTGAGCAAACATTGTATGTGATACAACCAGAAGGTTTTGTCGATCCTAAAGATACTAAAAAGTATGCAAGCTCCATCGATCCTTCAATGGACTGGTGCAAGCATCTCAGAGTTGGAATATACACTTTGATGAGATGATCAAAGATTTTGGGTTTGTACAAGGTTTATGAGAAACTTGTATTTCCAAAGAAGTGAGTGGGAGCACTATAGAATTTCTGATAAGTATATGTGGTTGACATATTGTTGATCAGAAGTAATGTAGAATTTCTCTGAAGCATAAAAGGTTGTTTGAAAGGAGTTTTTCAAAGGAATACCTGGATTGAGCTACTTGAACGTTGAGCATCAAGATCTATGGAGATAGATCAAAACGCTTAATAGAAGTTTCAACAAGGTGCATGCCTTGACAAGTTTTTGAAGGAATTCGAAATAGATCAGCAAAGAAGGAGTTCTTGACTGTGTTGTAAGGTGTGAATTTGAGTAAGACTCAAAACCCGACCACGGCAGAATAAAGAGAATAGACAAAGGTCGTCTTCTATGCCTTAGCCGTAGACTCTAAAGTATGCCATGCTGAGTACCGCACCTGATGTGTGCCTTGCAGCAAGTCTGTTAAGAGGTACACAGAGTGATCCAGGATTGAATCACTGATCAACGGTCAAAGTTATCCTTAGTAACTAAATAGACTAAGGAATTTTTCTCGATTATGGAGGTGGTTAAAGAGTTCGTCGTAAAGGGTTACGTCGATGCAAGCTTTGACACTAATCCGAATAACTATGAGTAGTGAAACGGATTCATATAGTAGAGTAGATATTTGGAGCATTTCCGAATAGCACGTAGTAGCAGCATCTATAAGATGACATAAAGATTTGTAAAGAACGCAAGGATCTGAAAGTTTCAGAACCGTTGATTAAAACCTCTCTCACGAGAAAGACGTGATCAGACCCCAGAACTATATGGGTGTTGGATTCGTTGAAATCACATGGTGATGTGAACTAGATTATTGACTCTAGTGCAAGTGGGAGACTGTTGGAAATATGCCCTAGAGGTAATAATAATTAGTTATTATTATATTTCTTTGTTCATGATAATCGTTTATTATCCATGCTATAATTGTATTGATTGGAAACACAATACTTGTGTGGATACATAGACAAAACATTGTCCCTAGTAAGCCTCTAGTTGACTAGCTCGTTGATCAAAGATGGTCAAGGTTTCCTGGCCATAGGCAAGTGTTGTTACTTGATAACGGGATCACATCATTAGGAGAATCATGTGATGGACTAGACCCAAACTAATAGACGTAGCATGTTGATCGTGTCATTTTGTTGCTATTGTTTTCTGCGTGTCAAGTATTTGTTCCTATGACCATGAGATCATACAACTCACTGACACCGGAGGAATTCTTTGTGTGAATCAAACGTCGCAATGTAACTGGGTGACTATAAAGATGCCCTACAGGTATCTCCGAAGGTGTTCGTTGAGTTAGTATGGATCAAGACTGGGATTTGTCACTCCGTATGACGGAGAGGTATCTCGGGGCCCACTCGGTAATACAACATCACACACAAGCCTTGCAAGCAATGTGACTTAGTGTAAGTTGCGGGATCTTGTATTACGGAACGAGTAAAGAGACTTGCCGGTAATCGAGATTGGAATAGGTATGCGGATACTGACGATCGAATCTCGGGCAAGTAACATACCGAAGGACAAAGGGAATGACATACAGGATTATATGAATCCTTGGCACTGAGGTTCAAACGATAAGACCTTCGTAGAATATGTAGGATCCAATATGGGCATCCAGGTCCCGCTATTGGAAATTGACCTAGGAGTCACTAGGGTCATGTCTACATAGTTCTCGAGCCCGCAGGGTCTGCACACTTAAGGTTCGACGTTGTCTTATGCGTATTTCAGTTATATGGCTGGTTACCGAATGTTGTTCGGAGTCCCGGATGAGATCACAGATGTCACGAGGGTTTCCGGAATGGTCCAGAAACGAAGATTGATATATAGGATGACCTCATTTTGTTACCGGAAGGTTTTCGTGCATTACCGGAAAAGTTTCGGGCTCATCGGTAGTGTACTGGGAGTGCCGGGAGGGGTGCCGGGGACCATCAGGAGGGGTGTCACGCCCCAAGGGGTCTCATGGGCTATGGAAAGAGATAAACCAGCCCCTAGTGGGCTGGAATAAGTTCCCACTAAGGCCCATAAGGTTTGAGAAGAAAAAAAACACAAGGTGGAAAGAGTTTCCAAGTGGGAAGGTGGAATCCTACTCCAAGTAGGATTGGAGTAGGACTCCTCCACCTCCAATTTCGTCCAAACCTTTAAGTTTTGAGGCTGCCTCCTCCCCTCCCTCCCTCCTATATATAGTGGGGTTTTAGGGCTGATTTGAGATAGCTTTTGCCACGGCAGCCCGACCACATACCTCCACGGTTTTACCTCTAGATCGCGTTTCTGCGGAGCTCGGGCGGAGCCCTGCTGAGATTAGATCACCACCAACCTCCGGAGCGCAGTCACGCTGCCGGAGAACTCATCTACCTCTCCGTCTCTCTTGCTGGATCAAGAAGGCCGAGATCATCGTCGAGCTGTACGTGTGCTGAACGCGGAGGTGCCGTCCGTTTGGCACTAGATCGGAGCGGATCGTGGGACGGATCGCGGGACGGTTCGCGGGGCGGATCGAGGGACGTGAGGACGTTCCACTACATCAACCGCGTTTCTTAACGCTTCTGCTGTGCGATCTACAAGGGTACGTAGATCGGAAATCCCCTCTCGTAGATGGACATCACCATGATAGGTCTTCGTGCGCGTAGGAAATTTTTTGTTTCCCATGCGACGTTCCCCAACAGTGGACCCCCTCCGGTTGATTCTTTCGCTAGTATTTTTTTATATTTTCCAAGAATATTCTCTGTAAATTTTCAGCTCATTCTGAGAACTTCTATTTTTGCACAAAAACAACACCACGGTAGTTTTGCTGAAAACATCGTTAGTCCGGGTTTGTTCTAGTCAAATTATACCAAAATCATATAAAATTATTGTAAACATGGCATGAATACTTCATAAATTATAGACACGTTGGATACGTATCATGCACCGCTCTTGACAATCGTGCATTTCTAGAATTTCACCCCTTTTTCTTTTTGGTCAAGGATTAAGCCATGAGAAGAATAATCTATCAAGGTACATGCCTGGATGTACTCCACCCATTGATTCCCAAGTTTAGGAGATCCAAGAAACAAGTGCTCGGTATCATCAAAATCTATTTGGATAGATGGCATCATCGTTTAGGCCACCCTACTTTTTCTATTGTTCAGCAAGTTCTTAGCAAAAATAAGCCCCCTTCTGTTGGTGAGCATAGTTTAGAAACTATTTGTGATTCATGTCAGAAAGCTAAAAGGCATCAACTACCTTATCCAGTTTCCACTAGTGTCTCGGTTAAACCTCTGCAACCCATATTTTCTGATGTGTGGGAGCCAACTCCCTTCTCTGTTAGGAGACACACCTATTATGTGAGTTTCATTAATGACTATAGAAAATATACATGTATTTACCTTCTCAAGAAACACCTGATGTGTTTCAAGTCTTTTACATTTTCAAGCTCTTGTTGAACGTCAATTTGATAGTAAAATTCTTGCTCTGCAATTTGATTGGGGTGGCGAATACAAAAAACTCAACACCTTTTTTCAGCAGATAGGAATTTCCCATTATGTTTCTTGCCCTCATGCTCATAAACAAAATGGTTCTGCTGAAAGAAAACATAGGCATATTGTTGAAGTAGGCCTTTCTTTACTTGCTACTGCATCGATGCCACTTAAATTTTGGGATGAAGCTTTTATCACCGTCGTTCACCTTATCAACATCTTACCTAGTCGTGTTATCAACAATGAAACCCCCACCGAACGTCTCTTATATGATAAACCTTTTTACACATCTCTTCGTGTTTTCGGTTGTGTTTGTTCTCCTAATCTTCGCCCCTATAATCCAGCTAAACTCATGTTTCGTTCTACTTAATGTGTGGTTATTGGATATAGGGCTAAACACAAAGGGGTCAAGTGCCTTGATGTCTATAGTGGTCATGTTTACATCACTCGTGATGTTTTGTTTGATGAACCCAACTCCCTTTTGCAAAGCTTCATCCCAATGCAGGTTCCCTACTTCACAAATAAATTATTTTGCTTCCTTCGCACTTTTTGGTGTTTACTCCAAGGGTGATAATAACTGCAATGATCCAACTATGTCTAATTCTTCTAATATATTGGCTGAGTATGATGTTGCAGGCAACGACAAATAAAACAACACTGAAAATAATGTTGATTTGGTGCCACAACATTCATATTTTATGTCCCCAGGCGCTACCCAACAAAACCTGCGCGAATCTGCCTCGAGATCCCGAGCGGAGCAGTGTGCCCAGCGATCTGCTCCGAGATCAGCACCGACGGATGAGCTAGGTAGGCCAGGGCGATCAACCTCGACTCGTGTACCGCATCGTGTTGACGTGCCCACCCACTCCTTGCGTCGCCCTGGTGGGTCCACGAGTCATGTGGTGGTTGCTCCGCATCGTGGTGAGATGCTCGTCCACTCTTCTCTTTGGCTTGGCGGGTCCGTTGGCCCCACTGCGGGAGGCCACTCTCGTGGACGGTTCGATGCGATCTTGCATGTTCCCCAACCCACCAGCGGAGTCGGGTGCATCCCACCTACACATGAGTCTGCTAGCGGTACCGCATCATCACGTACGGTGTTAGGTGGATCCTCTTTGGGATTTCTGTCACGTGGATCTTTTGTTGCTTCTCCTACAACGCTCGGATCTGCTGTGGGTTCTGTGGATATTTCTGCACCTTCTCCGCCACGTACATACCTTCAGAGGGGAGTTACCAACAAAATTAATTATAAAAATATTGCTAAGTTTGTTCTAACATGTTTACTAGGTGATCCTCGCACACTTCATGAGGCATTTGGTGATGCTCGTTGGAAACAGGCAATGGAGGAGGAAATTTCTGCTCTTAAGAAAAACAAGACGTGGCACTTGGTTCCTTGTCAAGAAAGTAAAATTTTGATCGGTTGCAAATGGGTGTATAGGACTAAAAGAAAATTAGATGGAACAATTGATCATTATAAGGACAAATTAGTGGCAAAGGGTTTTTAGCAGCGCTATGACATTGATTATGAGGGTACATTCACTCCTGTTGTCAAAGTTGCCTCTATTCATCGTCTGTTATTCATTATTGTTTCCAAGGGATGGAGTCTAAGACAGCTAGATGTGCATAATGCGTTTCTTCATGGTGTTTTCGAAGAGGAAGTGTACATGAAACAACCTCTTGGGGTTGAGAACAAAAATGCACCCTTTCATGTGTGTAAGCTTGATAAGGCCTTGTATGGGTTGAAGCAAGCTCCGAGACCATGGTACTCATGTCTCGGTACAAAGCTGCAACAACTTTGGTTTGTTCCATCAAATTCTGACACCTCACTGTTTATTTACATTAAGTTCACAACATCCATTTTTGCGCTCATATATGTTGATGATATTATTGTGACTAGTTCATCTAATGATGCAATAACTGGATTACTAAAAGATTTGAGTTCAGAGTTTGGTATTAAATATCTAGGAGGCTTGCATTCTTTTAAGAATTGAAGTCGAGAAAATAAAGGATGGCATTCATTTCTCTCAAGAGAAGTATGCAAATTATTTGTTGAGCAGAGTTGGCATGAAAGATTGCAAGCCTTCGTCAACACCTCTGTCCAGCCAGAATCACTCACACTGACTTAAGGAGAACTTCTGAATCAGGAAGATAATACTAGTTATAGAAGCATTGTTAGTGTTCTTCAGTATTTCACCCTTACTCGGCCTGATATGTCGTTTGCAATGAATAATGTTTGCACCCACCATAGCACATCGGACAGTAGCAAAATGTATTCTAAGGTATGTGAGGAATACAATAAGTTTTCGTTCGACTTTCAAAAAATATTCATATACTCGTATTAGTGCGTTATCCGATGTGGATTGGGCTGGTTGTCTTGATGATAGGAGATCAACTGGTGGGTTTGCAGTCTTTTATGGATTAAATTTAATATCATGGTTGGCAAAGAAGCAAGTATCTCTTTCCAGGTCAAGTACTGAAGCGGAATACAAAGCATTAGAAAATGCAACAGTTGAAATTATTTGGGCACAGCCTATGTTGAAGGAAGTTGGAGTCTCTCAAGATCAACCTCCATGTCTTTGGTATGATAATTTTGGTGCTACACATTTGCCTGTAATCCAGTGCTTCATGCCAGGACTAAACACATTGAAATAGACTTTCATTTTGTGAGATAACGTGTTGCGAATAAACAATTGGAGATCAGATTCATTCCCTTAAAGGATCATCTTGCAGATGGGTTTACAAAAGCATTACCAGCGAGAAGCTTGGAAGATTTTAAGCATAATCTCAACCTGCACAGTTGTGATTAAGGGAGGGTATTAGACATATGTATCGTGAATTTGTCATGTATCTCTTGTAACATGCGTTGTCACATATCTCTCTCCCTCTCTCGTAGATCTCTCTCTTGGAGTCTAAGTCTGGTTTAGATAGAATTGTTCAGAGGTTTATCTTTCTATCTTTTCTCCCATTTCTATCTCAACTGATTTTGTAATTGCCTGCGAGAGGCTTTCTTGTACGATCAATATATACACATGCGGGCTCTCTTTGGAGGCCTGAGACACTTCATCATCTTCCACAATGATAACATTTAGACAAGTGCACCCATCATTCTCGATTCTAATTCTACAAACTTAGATGCCCGACGCCCTTTCAAATTTGAATTGGGATGGCTGTATCGAGAAGGATTTGTAGACATAATCAACAATGTTTGGGAGAGGCCTGCTATTGGTCGTAGACCTATTCAAAGATGGAACCTTAAAATAAGGGCCATGAGGCAACACCTCACTCGATGGGTGAAACATACCAACAGGATATACAAAAAAGGAAAACAACGACTATGTAACATTATTCATGACCTTGACAAAATTGCTGAGACGAGCACCTTATCTCAACAAGAGATTGAATTGAAAACCCAATCTAATGAGAAAGGTTGCACGTCTTCTGCGAGAAGAGGAGATCAAATACTACCAAAGATCCAAAGCTGGTTTCATTTTGATGGGTGATTGTAATACAAGGTACTTCCAATTGGTCGCCAATGGGCGGCATAGGAAGAAATGTATTTACAGTCTCCAACAAAATGAGAGGTGGATCGAAGGTCAGGAGGAGCTAAAAAAATATATCTCCAAATACTGCAAATTTCTGCTCGGGGCGAAGGTCGAAGGGAATTTCACTCTTGACGAGACCCAAACACATGATATTACACAAGTCACGGCAAAAGAAAATGATATTCTTACAACATCTTTCTCCGAAGAGGAGGTGAGAGTTGCGGTGTTCCAAATGGAACACAACAAAGCTCCAGGCCTAGATGGTTTCCCCGTAGAATTCTATCAGATTTTCTGGGATATCATCAAGTCTAACCTTTTGGAGTTGTTCAATTGTCTTCATGCCGACAATCTCGACCTATTCAGATTAACTTTGGCGAAATTGTCTTGTTGCCGAAGATTACAGAGGTAGAACGGATCCAAAAATTCAAACCCATATGCCTCCTTAATGCCAGCTTCAAAATTTTCACCAAAGTGGCTATGAATAGGTTAACATTAGTAGCTAACCATGTTGATCGGCCATCTCAAACGACTTTCATGCCAGGAAGAAATATACTTGATGGCGTAGTAATCCTGCATGAGACAGTCCATGAGATGCACCAGAAAAACCCGAGTGGAGGCATTTTCAAGATCGACTTTGAAAAAGCCTATGGTAAGGTGAAATAGTCTTTCCTCCAACAGGCCCTAACAATGAAAGGTTTCTCCGTTAAATGGCGCCAGTGGATCCATAAATTTGTAACTGGAGGTAGTGTGGCCATCAAAGTCAATGATGACGTAGGCCATTATTTTCAGACAAAAAAGGACTACGTCAGGGTGACTCCATGTACCCAATGTTATTTAACATTATCGCTGACATGTTTGCTATTCTAATTGAGCGCGCCAAGCAGGACGACCAGATTGCAGGAGTAGTGACACACCTTGTGGATGGTGGCCTCTCTATTCTGCAATACGCCGATGACACAATTCTCTTTATGGAACTTGACCTATATAAGGCTCGAAATCTGAAACTATTGTTCTGAGCGTTTGAGAAAATCCCGGGTCTAGAAATTAACTTTCATAAAAGTGAACTTTTCTGCTTTGGAGAAGCCGTTGAGGTGGCGACCAATTATGCTGACCTGTTTGGTTACGCACATGGCCAATTCCCAATTAAATATCCGGAAACACCGATTCATTATCGGCGTTTCACCATTGTGGAGTGGAAGCATGTAGAGGAGTAGCTAGAGAAACAGCTGAGCAGTTGGAAAGGCAAGTTGCTCTTAGTTGGAGGACGACTTGTTTTGATTAACCGCGTCCTCCCAAACATGGTTCTGTTGGAAATATGCCCTAGAGGCAATAATAAATTAGTTATTATTATATTTCTTTGTTCATGATAATCGTTTATTATCCATGCTATAATTGTATTGATTGGAAACACAATACTTGTGTGGATACATAGACAAAACACTGTCCCTAGTAAGCCTCTAGTTGACTAGCTCGTTGATCAAAGATGGTCAAGGTTTCCTGGACATAGGCAAGTGTTGTTACTTGATAACGGGATCACATCATTAGGAGAATCATGTGATGGACTAGACCCAAACTAATATACATAGCATGTTGATCGTGTCATTTTGTTGCTACTGTTTTCTGTGTGTCAAGTATTTGTTCCTATGACCATGAGATCATATAACTCACTGACACCGGAGGAATGCTTTGTGTGTATCAAATGTCGCAACGTAACTGGGTGACTATAAAGATGCTCTACAGGTATCTCCGAAGGTGTTCGTTGAGTTAGTATGGATCGAGACTGGGATTTGTCACTCCGTGTGACGGAGAGGTATCTCGGGGCCCACTCGGTAATACAACATCACACACAAGCCTTGCAAGCAATGTGTCTTAGTGTAAGCTGCGGGATCTTGTATTACGGAACGAGTAAAGAGACTTGCCGGTAAACAAGATTGAAATAGGTATGCGGATATTGACGATCGAATCTCGGGCAAGTAACATACCGAAGGACAAAGGGAATGACATACAGGATTATATGAATCCTTGGCACTGAGGTTCAAACGATAAGATCTTCGTAGAATATGTAGGATCCAATATGGGCATCCATGTCCCGCTATTGGATATTGACCGAGGAGTCTCTCGGGTCATGTCTACATAGTTCTCGAACCCGCAGGGTCTGCACACTTAAGGTTCGACGTTGTTTTATGCGTATTTGAGTTATATGGTTGGTTGCCGAATGTTGTTCGGAGTCCCGGATGAGATCACGAACGTCACGAGGGTTTCCGGAATGGTCCGGAAACGAAGATTGATATATAGGATGACCTCATTTGATTACCGGAAGGTTTTCGGAGTTACCGGGAATGTACCGGGAATGACGAATGGGTTCCGGGTGTTCATCGGGGGGGGGGGGGGCAACCCACCCCGGGGAAGCCCATAGGCCTTGGGGGTGGCGCACCAGCCCTTAGTGGGCTGGTGGTACAGACCAAGAAGGCCCTATGGCGCCATAGGAATAAAATCAAAGAGAAGAGAAAAAAAAGAGGAGTTTGGAAAAAGGGGGAAGGACTCCTCCTTCCAAACCTAGTTGGATTCGGTTTGGAAGGGGAGGACTCCCCCCCTTGGCTCGGCCGAACCCCTTGGTGGTCCTTGGACCCCAAGGCAAGGCTCCCCCTCTTCCTTTATATACGGAGGTTTTAGGGCTGATTTGAGACAACTTTTGCCACGGCAGCCCGACCACATAACTCCACGGTTTTACCTCTAGATCGCGTTTCTGCGGAGCTCGGGCGGATCCCTGCCGAGATAAGATCATCACCAACCTCCGGAGCGCATTCACGCTGCCGGAGAACTCATCTACCTCTCCGTCTCTCTTGCTGGATCAAGAAGGCCGAGATCATCGTCGAGCTGTACATGTGTTGAACGCGGAGGTGCCGTCCGTTCAGCACTAGATTGTGGGACTGATCGCGGGACGGTTCGCGGGGCGGATCGAGGGACGTGAGGACGTTCCACTACATCAACCGCGTTTCTTAACGCTTCTGCTGTGCGATCTACAAGGGTACGTAGATCTGAAATCCCCTCTCGTAGATGGACATCACCATGATAGGTCTTCGTGCGCGTAGGAAATTTTTTGTTTCCCATGCGACGTTCCCCAACAGGTTCTATATATGCTTTCTTCCTTCCAACTCCCTAATGGGATCCTGCAAAGACTGGAATATTCTAGATCCAGATTCTTTTGGCAAGGAGATGGTGAAAAGAAAAATACAGACCGACCAAATGGAGTGTGGTTTGTACGTTGAAAGACCAAGGTGGCCTTGGAATTCAAGACCTGCAAGTTAAGAATGAGGGCCTATTTAGTAGGTGGTGGTTTAAACTTCTTATTCGGGATGGTGTTTGGCAAACCATAGTACGCAACAAGTATCTAGGCCAAAAGGCGGTGTCTCAGGCATATTGGAAACCTGATGAATCGCACTTTTGGGTTGGCCTAATGGCGGCAATGAAACATCTCTTTCTCTTTGGCTCTTTAGCGACAAGAGATTCGTTTCTAGGAAGACATCTGGCTAGCCAATGTCATGCTCCGAAAACAATATCCAGCTGTGTACAACATTGCCCACAATAAGAATAAAACAATTGTACAGGTCCTGATTTCGTCCCCGCCCAATATTTTGTTTAGGCGGGATTTGATTGGCCCCCGACTTATGTCATGGCATAATCTTTTATCCCGTGTGTATTTGATCAATTTGACACAAGGTGAGGATGTGTTTCACTCGAACCTTACTACATCAAAGTATTTTACAGTAGACTCTTTGTATTGTGTGCTCACGCATTCTAAGGTACTGATGAATAATAACAGCAAAATCTGGAAGTCAAAGATTCAAAAAGTTAAAATCTGCATGTGGTATCTTCGTAGGGGAGTTATCCTAACCAAAGACAACCTCGCACGATGCAACTGGCCAGGGAGTAAGAAATATTGTTTTTATACTCGTGAAGAGACAATCAAATATCTCTTCTTCCAACGCAAGTTTGCGCGTTCTATGTGGTCAGTCATTTAAATAGCGTCAAATTTGTATCGGCCCACAAGTGCCGGCAATATTTTTGGTCATTGATTGGACGGTATCCCAAATAGGTTCAAAACACTAATAAGGATAAGAGGGTATGCCTTACTATGATTGCTTTGGCTCTATAGAAATGATTTGATTTTCAATAAAAATATATTTCTTCTTTGTAGGTTATTTTTCATTATATGCACTCGCTTCATACGTGGTCTACACTACAATGAACGGAGTACCAACTGTTGTTTAAGGCGGTATGTACGCGGTTGGAGTGTTGTAATTAACGAGGTTGTGGTCACGGTGAAGAGTCCTAGATAGTTTTTCTTGCTAAGCTTGTTTAGATGCTGTTTAGGAAAAAGATTACGTCAAGTAAACCGGACTTGTCTCGTGTCCGAGTCGGGGTCACGTCGTGTTGGTCTCCGATTCGGTGACGTGTTGGACATGATTGTATCCCTTTATATATTCACGAGAAAACCTGTAAAGGTCTAAGTTACGCACCGAAAAATCAGTTTCCCTCGAGACGTTCCGTAGAATCGTGCCGATCCACCAAAATGTTGATCCAACTAGCCAGGTTGACGTACACGCACTATACGGCGAGACATGCATATACACTGTTTATCCATCCAGCAATGTGCGTAATTTCTAGATTTGTACGTGCATGTACACATCCCTTGGGTGGTTTGATGTACGGGATCAAAAAACAACAATTGGTATCTAGAGTCTCGACGATCTATGATCTACTATGACGGACAAAGACACTGATTCGGTCAAGTCCAGCAACAACGACAAGATGAAGAAGAGCGGCAAGTCAGCGGCGAGTGGTGGACGAACGAGTGGTCCAATGTCTAGGCGCATCGCAACATCCCCATCCAGTACTTGATGCTCACCGACGCCAACTATGGCGTGTGGGCGATGAAGATGAAGATTATTCTCCGATCTCTTCGAGTGTGGGAGGCCATCACGGACGACGACGTCGATAAAGAGTGCGACAAAGGTGCCATGGCCATCATACCCCAATCTGTACCGGATTCCATGCTGATGACATTGGTGGATTTCGGGACAACAAGAGAGGTGTGGAGCGTACTCAAGGAGATGAGGATTGGAGAATATCGCGTCACCAAGGCTCGGGCACAAGTGCTGAAGCGCCAATTTCATAAGTTGCAGATGGTGGAAACTGAATTGATGAATGACTATGCCATGCGTCTTACTACTTTGGTGGGAGAGATCCGCGCGCTTGGTGCAAAGCTCGAGGAGACCGAGATTGTGGAATTTTTTTTCGGTTTGATGACTGATAAATTCACGTACATCATCGGCACGCTCGAGCAGCTTTACGACATCTACGACATGACCATAATGGAGGCGATCGAATGCTTCCGAACATGGGAGATAATGCTCGTTGTTGTAGGAAAGGCAAAGGAGGAGGTAGTGACCAACTCATGTACTCGCGCATAGATTGGGAGGCCCCAAGTAGCAAAGGAAGGCTTGATGGTGGCGAAGGCTCAAGCAACACGAAGCGGGATGGAAAAAACGGAAAAAGCAAAGGGAAAGGCTAACCACAAGGTCGTGGTAAGGGGGATCAATCTAAAGAGGGGAAGCCACGAAACTTGGACTTGTCCGAGGTCAAGTGCTATAAATGCACCGAGATGGGTCACTTTGCGAAGGATTGCCCGAAGCCTAACAAGCAGGAGATCAAGGAAAATTTGGCAAAGCAGGAAGACGAACGTCAAGGTCTTCTCATGGCCGAAGTTTGTGATCTCACTGAAACGATGGTTGTGAAACCAAGCCGGAAGGTGCTACTTCATGAGAAGAAAGTGACACCGAAGTTATTCGGTGATCAAAACGTGTCGTGGTATCTTGACATGGGTTCGAATAACCACATGACGTGGTGCAAGGAGAAATTCATTGAGCTGGAATACGATGTTGAAGGCTCGGTCAAGTTTGGTGATGGTTCAGCTGTGGAGATTTGCGGGCAAGGATCTGTCCTCTTCGAGGGTCTCACACGCGAACATCGCATACTCACCGGAGTGCACTACATCCCACGGCTTCACAACAACATCATCTCTACTGGGAAGCTTGATGAGAATGGATGTAAGATGGATATCAAGAATGCAGTGATGACGATCTTCGACAACCTCTGAAACGTGCTAGCTCGTGTTAATCGCACACGGAACAAGCTCTATATCCTCAACCTTGATCAATCTCAACCGGAGTGTTGGCTCGCCAAGAGTGATGGTGATTCGTAGTTATGGCATGCTAGATTTGGACACATTAACTTCTAAACCTTGAAGAACATGTCAAACATGGAGATAGTATCCGGGATGCCATTTATCGACCATGTTGATCCAGTATGTGACGGGTGCTTGGTTGGAAAATAGCACTGCAAACCCTTCCTTGCTCAGTCTACCTACCGTGCAAAAGATGCACTCGAGCTGCTCCATGGTGATCTACGTGGCCCTATCACCCCGGCAACTCACGCAGGAAAGAAGTACTTCTTACTTGTGGTAGATGACTACTCGAGATATATGTGGATGGTTCTCCTACGATCTAAAGATGAGGCATTTGAAGCGTTCAAGAAGCTGAAGGTTGCAACAGAGATGGAACACTAGCTGAAGGCTCACGCAATACAAACAGATCACGGCGGAGAGTTTACGTCGAACGAGTTCAACGACTACTACCAGAAGATTGGCATAAAAAGGTTCCTCACGACATCTTACACGCCGCAGCAGAACGGGGTCGTTGACAGGCGCAATCGAACTGTCGTTGACATGGCAAGGAGTTTGCTCAAAAGAAAGAACCTGCTGGGGACTTTTTGGGGAGAAGCTATGTCGACGACGGTCTATCTTCTCAACTGGGATCCAACGAAGGCGGTGATCGGCAAGACTCTGTATGAAGCAATTTATGGACGTAAGCCAAATGTGTCTCATCTACGGATGTTCAGGTGCATGGTACATGTGAAGACGACGGAGCCGCATCCCTCAATTCTTGTCGATCATAGCACCAAGATGGTGTTCATAGGATACGAGAGGAATTCCGGCACCAAGGCATACCACTTCTACGATCCACAAACCAAGCGTCTACGAATTTCACCTGACATTGTGTTTGAAGAAAACCAAGCGTGGAATTGGAGTGCGGAAGCCGACAATGCTCCAAGCAATAACATATTCAGAGTTGAATTTCCAACTAACGACGATGGAGGAGAGGACATCCAGGTGGTTGGCAAGACGCCTAACCAAGGTGCCCAGAATGGTAGTGGTCATCATGGTGCCGACACCGACGACGACGCGCATAGGTTGCAAGGAGATAGCGACAACGACACGCACGCCACGGGCGGAGATCTCGACGACAACATCAACAACGAGGCACATAGTAATGACGACAATCAAGATGATAGTCATGGTCACGACGACTACGCCGACGACGCAGATGTCGATGACATGCCCGAGACTCAACTATCTTCCTCAAGTGCATCAACATCGACATAATTTGTGCCGCCTCCTTCGCAAACCACAACGGACTCCTCAGGGCCTCGCCGCTACAAGACCCTCAAGAAAGTCTACAAGTACACAAAGCTAGTTATGCTCGAGTACTCCGGACTATGTCTACTCAGAGTTGAGGAGCCGGCGAACTTCGTAGAGGCGAGCAAAAGTCCTAGTTGGACGCATGCCATGGATGAGGAGATGAAGGCGATTGAGAGCAATGCCATGTGGACTTTGGTAACCCGACCTCCGAACCAAAAGGCGATTGGTTTGAAGTGGGTTTACAAGTTAAAGAAGGACACGAAGGGTGCTATTGTGAAGTACAAGGCAAGACTCGTTGCAAAGGGCTATGTACAACGTCAAGGAGTTGACTATGATGACGTGTTTGCACCGGTTGCTCGACTCGAGACAGTGAGAGTGCTCCTAGCTTTGGCAGCACAAGAGGATTGGAAGGTTCTTCATATGGATGTTAAATTCGTTCCAATGGACCATCCTCACAAGTTGAGCAAGCGTAACTCAAATCCGTCGGTGGACACCACAATGTATCGAAGCGTTGTGGGAAGTCTAAGATACTTGGTGCATACCCGACCTGACTTGGCTTATTCAGTCGGGATTGTGAGTTGTTTCATGGTGAATCTGACAACCGAACACATGAGCGTGGTCAAGCAAATTCTGCGATATGTGAAAGGTACAATTAATCTTGGCTGCACGTACAGAAAGGGAAAGGAAGAATTGGTCCTTCGTGGATATTCAGATAGCGACATGGAAGGTGATGTGGATGACCGAAAGAGCACAACGGGCATGTTTTTCTACCTTGGTCCGAATCCGATTAGCTGGAATTCTCCGAAGCAAAAGGTGGTGGCATTGTTCATGTGAGGCAGAATACATAGTGGCAAGCACGATGGCTTGTCAAGCAGTGTGGATGAGAAGACTCCTAACTATTCTTGCGAAGCGGGAGGTGCAGAAGGTGTTATTGAAGATCGGGAACCAAGCTGCAATCTCATTGTGCAAAAATCCGGTTCATCATGAAAGGAGAAAGTACATAAATATTCGGTTCCACCACATCCGGGAGTGCATCGAAGAAGGGATGATCGAGGTTCAACATGTGAACACGAACGACCAGCTTGCCGACATCCTCACCAAGTCCCTCGGTCGACAAAAGTTCATAGAGATGAGGAAGAAAGTCGGAGTGCAAGCAATGGAGACAAAGCAACCAAGTTAAGAAGATGAATGTTGTAATTAACCAGGATGTGGTCACGGTGAAGTGTCCTAAATAGTTTTTCTTGCTAAGCTTGTTTAGATCTTGTTTAAGAAAAGATTACGTCAAGTAAACCGGACTTGTCTCATGTACGAGTCGGGGTCACGTCATGTTGGTCGCTGATTCGGTGATGTGTTGGACGTGGTTGTATCTCTTTATATGCGCAAGAGAAAACTTGTAAAGGTGTGAGTTACACACTGCAAAATTAGTTTCCTTCGACATGTTCCGTCGAATTGCTCCTATCCACCGAAATACGGATCCAGCTAGACAGGTTGACATACACGCACTATACCACGAGAATACGGCACGACGTGCATATACACTGTTTTTCCATCCAACAGTGTGCCTGCTTGCTAGCTTTTTATGTACGTGTACTCAGCTCTTGGGAGGTTTGATCTATGGGATCAAAACCAACATGAAGCATGTGGCTATGGAGATTTTTACCTAATGCGGACGACATTATAATGTTTAGATCGGTCCACCATCCCTATCGACAAAGGTATAGTGTCGGCATATGACTATATTGTCATTGATTTGTCGGTTTTTTTCTTTTCTTTTTGTGAGACTTTACGTGTTTGGCTGTGTGCATCGTAATTATGTAGAGGTCGGATGTTACTCATAATGCTTTGTGTTAGGGATATTACCTGTTAATAACCCGCCCTAGTTGGGCCGGGTCACCAAATCAGGCGATTCACCTAAACAGTGATTTGGGCCTTGGCCTGGCCGGATCAAGGTCATATGGCGGTTTATGATTTCTGGAAGGTCTCCAAGCTTTGAAGGACGGTGACTTAGAGACCACAGGGGTCACGATTTGTAGAAAGGAAAGTATTCTTGTAAACCCTAAGGGTTCGACCTGTATATAAAGGCGAGTCCTAGGGAAGGAGAGGGCAGGTTAGAAATCATCAAGTGCTAGGTTTGGTGAGTGACGTCCTCCTTGTAACCGAAACCACATCAATACAAACCAAAGCAGGATGTAGGCCTTTACCTCCTCACGAGGGGCCGAACCTGGGTAAATCGCCGTGTCTCTCCCGCCTAACGCCTTTGAGTCGCCACCAAGGTGCGATGGCTCCAGTACTAAGTCCTTTCACGAGGACATCTGCCGTGACAAAACCACGACAGTTGGCGCCCACCGTGGGGCCTACGCACGGTGGAGTTGAGTTCTCAAAGGGAGCCCTACCAGGGTTTGAGAGTTACGCGACGGGGCTCATGACCCGGAGCCGCCGCGGGAAAACCTACATCGACAACCAGCGATGGGGGCCTGAAGCGGATTCGATTGAATCTGGCTACAGGGTCCCTTCGACAAGATCAACATCTTCATCGGCATGATTGGATCATCCGTGCCTGAGCCGGACATATCCACCGACATCGTCGAGCCGGCCAGGTACGTCCGCCCAGTAATAACGCCAAATCTGACTCGCCCGGTCTTTGTGGGGTTCACGCAGGGATCGGAGGAGCCAGAACGCTCAGCGACTCAGGAAACTACACCGGTCAACTCTGATGACGAATCATCCATGGGCGATTCATATTCAATCCGGTCTCTGCATGGGGATTGTCTTGGGGGCTTGTCACTGGCCATGGACCCCGAAGTCCTTGACCGAACCCGCCGCCAGATCGCCATCTACATGCCAGGGGCGACTCAACCCACACAAAACCCTATCGGAGGCGATGGAGCCGGCGAGACGTCCAGAAGCCCGGCCGCAGTCCTGGTGGATTTAGCGGCGGAGATCACAAGGCTGATGGCGACTCCCCTCACACCAGAAAACCAGCAGGAGATAAACACGGAGCTGGCAAAACTCAGAGAGGAAGTGGCAAAGGCTCATCGGGATGCCGAGGTGGAGTCCGCTAGGATCGAGACTCAACAAGCTCAACTTACGGCCAAAAGGATGCGTTTAAACACTGACAACTGGCGGCTCGAAAGATAGCACCGCGCATCTGACGCCGTCCATCAATGGAGACACCAGGGTCGCCTGCCCCATGATCTCAACCCGACCCGCCTGTTCGACACTCCATGAACCCCTAGGGCGGGAGCCGCCTCGGGGGGAGGACCGGGTCGCCCGCCTAACCCGCCAGTTCAGCCGGCTGAGGATCGCATTCCCCGATTCCGGATGCCTCAAGGCCACTTTTCCAACCCGGTGGACAACGTCCTTGCCGCAACTCGCCATCTGGAATCTCTTCCGATTCACGGCAACACTCCTGCTGAGATAGAAGCAAGGAACGTCATCGAGATGTTGAAGACGGCGGTGGTTCAAAACACCCAGTTCTCACACAGCCTCGAGAGGCTGCATTCCACTCCCCAGGCAAGCTACAACAGGAGTCGGCCAGAGGACCAGCCCGCCGTAAACAGCGGGCCGCGACACGTCCCACAGGACAACCCGCCTAATCAGAACCCGCCGGGCCGGGATCTCCCAAACACCCAAGATGCCCCGGCCCCCCTCGTCGGGGGCGGTGGGCGAGTGGGGGTGCCATGCTTGGCCCCCGCCCTTCGTAACGAGAGGATGCCCAAAGATTTTAAGGGACCAAGAAAGGTGCCTAATTACACCCCGGACCTTGAGCCGGCATTGTGGATCGAGAGTTATGAAATCGCCATGGACATGCTCGACGTAAACGAGGCGGTTTGCGCCAGATACTTCACGATGATGCTCGAGGGGTCAACACGTACTTGGTTGAAAAACTTACCTCCCAACTCCATCCAGACCTGGGCCGAGTTAAAAGAGCGTTTCATCAAAAACTTCCGAGGAACTTGCAAACGTCCAATGACGATCGTCGATCTACAGCACTGTGTTCAGCGCCCTGATGAGTCGGCTCACCATTGGTCATGGCGGGTTGCGGAAATTATCCATTCGTCAGATGGTATTACGGAGGCTCAAGCTGTGCTGATCCTCGAGCAGAATTGCCATTACGAACCCTTGGTGCAAAAATTGGGGCGACTCAAGCGAAAGGTCCAAGACATGGGAGAGTTGATGGACACCCTCACTAGGTACGCTGAGGCAGATGACACCAAAGATCCCGGTGAGGACGGTAAGGCTAATTCACCCAAGAAGGGTGAGTCATCCAAAAACCATACCCCGTTCCAGGGACGCAACCGCCACAATCAAGGGGCCAGCGGCAAACGAAGACCGCAAGAGGAGCCCTCGGACTTAGTCGCCAATTCCAACGCCAACAATGGCAACCAACGCCAGAAGAAAAACAGGGGGTTTAGCGGGAAGAGGCCGCGTAACTATGAAGAGCTACTCAAAGGCCCTTGCCCGCACCATGCCACGGCAGACGGTCCGGCGACTCACTCCTGGGAGAACTTCTTTGTAATGCGGGAGTTTCAGGCGGAGGCGATCAAGAAAAGTCAAAACGACGACCCGGACCAGCGCCAGGAGCAGTTCGCCGCACCCAACCAATGACAGAACCCCTTCGGCGGCTTTCCTGAACAGGGGGCTCAGGGAGGCCCACAGCCAGGCGGCGGCCAATACCCGGTGCACCACCAGCGGCGGTATAACCCGCCAGGAGCCTTTCAGCAGCCACCCCCACACGGGGCTCCGCAGGGTCAGGATGATAACGGGGGCTTCCGCAGCAACCCCAAACAGTTAAGTAATGGGCAGTATCATGTTTTCACCACCAATGCTTGCAGGCGCAATAAGAAGGTGAGTCACCGGGGGTACAGTGTATCTGAACCGGCGCTTCCCAGATACCTCCATTGGTCTGAGCAAACCATAACATGGAGCAGGGAGGATCACCCGCCAAGAGTTGACAACCCAGGCGATTTAGCGTTTGTCGTGGCCCCCCATGTTGGGGGTTACACCCTGTCCAAAGTGCTAATGGATGGTGGCAGCAGCATTAATATCTTATATTTTGATACTTTCCAAAGGATGAACCTATTGGAAAAGGACCCGATGCCTTCCACCACGGTTTTCCACGGAATCATCCCGGGCAAGTCGGCCTACCCCATAGGCCGAGTCAGGCTCACAGTGGCGTTTGGAACTGCGCAGAATTACAGGTCGGAGTCACTGATTTTGGAGGTGGTCAAATTGAAAAGCCCCTACCATGCGTTATTCGGGTGGCCGGCTTACGCCCGCTTTATGGCTCGCCCGTGCTATGTTTACCTCAAGCTCAAAATGCCTGGTCCCAAGGACCTATCACGGTTGATGGGGATAGAAGGATTGCAAAGGAATGTGAAGAAGGGGACGCGGCTTATGCGGAAGTCGCCTGCGCTGCAGAGGAGCTAAAACACCATCGGGCCAATGTTGGCCCGGTGGACATGTCACCCCTAAAGAAGCCAACTACAGATGCTGAGTCGCCCCTCAAGTTCAAGCCAACGGATGACACTAAGACAATCGATTTCGTTCCTGGCGATTCATCCAAGCAGTTCACCATTGGGACGGGTCTGGACCCCGAATAGGAAAGCGCGCTCGTCGAATTCATCCGTGAGAATTGGGACATTTTCGCATGGAAACCTTCTGACATGCCTGGTGTGTCGAGAGAATTCGCTGAGCACCATCTTAATGTTGACCCAAAGGCAAAACCCATCCAGCAGTACCTTCGCAGATTTAACGAGGAACGACGCAAGGCGATTGGGGAAGAGGTAGCCCGTCTCTTGGCCGCCGGATTCATCGTGGAAGTTTTTCACCCCAAATGGCTAGCTAACCCAGTTTTGGTACTCAAGAAGAACGGTACCTTTCGTATGTGCATCGACTACACAGACCTCAACAGAGCTTGTCCAAAAGATCCCTTCGCTCTTCCCCGCATCGACCAGATCATTGACTCGGTGGCGGGATGCGAACGATTATGCTTTTTGGATGCCTACTCGGGATATCACCAAATCAAGATGGCCGTGGAGGATCAAGCGAAAACAGCCTTTATAACCCCCTTCGGGGTGTTTTGTTATGTGTCCGTACCTTTTGGACTCAAGAGTGCGGGGTGACTTATCAGCGTTGCATCTAGAATTGTCTTCGCAACCAAATTGGTCGCAACGTCCACGCCTATGTCGACGATATCGTGATCAAAACCCGCCAGGGGGGAGATACTACTGGAGGATCTCAAGGAAACATTCGATAATCTAAAGGTATATCAGATGAAGCTAAATCCCACCAAATGTGTTTTTGGTGTGCGTGCAGGGAAATTGCTGGGCTTCCTGGTATCGAAGCGCGGCATTGAAGCTAACCCGGACAAGATCGAAGTAGTTACATCCCTTGGAAAGCCGGCGAACGTTAATCAAGTTCAACGACTAGCGGGTCGCATTGCGGCCCTAAGTCGTTTCGTAAGTCGCCTGGGTGAGAAGGCGATTCCTCTTTATCAGTTACTAAGGAAATCTGATCGGTTTGTTTCGACGAACAAGGCAGGCAAGGCACTTGAAGCCCTGAAACACCAATTGGTTAACCCGCCGGTCCTGGCCGCCCCGACTGAAAAAGAGCCCATGCTTTTGTATATCGCGGCAAATTCCAAAGCAGTAAGTGTGGGAGTGGTCGTTGAAAGAAAGGAGGAAGGGAAGGAGTACCCAGTGCAACGCCCGGTGTATTTTATCAGCGAGGTGCTAACCCTTTCCAGGCAGCGGTACCCACACTGGCAGAAGTTGGTATATGGGGTGTTTATGGCGAGTCGGAAACTTAAGCATTACTTCCAAGAACACCCTATCACAGTGGTTAGCTCTGCCCCCCTTGGGGACATCATCCAGAATCGGGAGGCAACAGGGTGGATTGCCAAGTGGGCAATTGAACTTGGGCCGCATCATATACAGTATACTCCCTGCACAGCCATCAAGTCTCAGGCTTTAGTTGATTTCGTCAACGACTGGACGGAGTTGCAGGCTCCGGAAGACAGGCCTGATCTCACTTACTGGACTATTTATTTTGATGGATCTAGGCAGCTGGAAGGCTCAGGGGATGGGGTGGTGTTGGTATCCCCTCAAGGAGACAAATTCTGCTACGTTCTCCGACTCATGTTTCCGTGCACTAACAATGCAGCGGAATACGAAGCTTTGCTTCACGGCTTGCGACTCGCCAAGGAGATGAATTTAATGCGAGTCAGATGCTTTGGCGACTCTGATTTGGTGGCGCAGCAAGTTTCAGGTACCTCGGATTCTCGGGACCCCATGATGGCAGCTTACACAAGAGCTGTGTCTGATGTGGCGGGTCATTTTCATGGTTATCAGGTGGACCACATTGATCGGCGCCTCAACGAGGCAGCTGACGCCCTCTCACGACTTGGTTCCCAACGAAAGCCAGTTCCTCCCAATGTTTTCCTGAATATTTTGCATAAACCATCCGTGATTCTACCATCGGAGGAGGAATTGGCGATACTAGATCCTGAGTCTCAGCTCGTGGCGGCTCTCCACGTCACGCCGGATTGGGTTCTTCCTTATCTGGCTTATCTCGCCCGGGGCGAGTTACCAACAGACGAAGTTTTGGCTCATCAGATCGTTCGGCGCAGCAAATCCATGGTCATCATCAATGGCGAGTTATATAAGCGAAGCACCTCTGGAGTTTTTCAGCGATGCGTTTCCTCCGAAGAAGGATGCATAATCTTAAATGACATTCATTCCGGAGACTGTGGGCATCATGCCGGGTCACGCTCTTTGGTGTCAAAGGCTTTCTGCCATGGTTTCTTTTGGCTGACAGCTCATGTAGATGCAGAAGATATAGTTCGTCAGTGCGAAGGATGCCAGCGTTATGGGCGACAGGCTCATGTGCCGGCTCAAGAATTAAGAATGATCCCCATCACTTGGCCTTTTGCGGTCTGGGGGCTGGACATGGTCGGCCCCTTTAAAATGTCCTCTAACAAGAAGACCCATCTGCTGGTGGCGGTTGATAAGTTCACCAAGTGGGTTGAGGCTGAACCTATTGGAGCTTGCGATGCGGAGACGACGGTCAAATTCTTGAAAAAGTTGATTTTCCGGTTTGGATATCCGCACAGTATCATTACTGATAATGGTACTAACTTGTCCCAAGGGGCGATGCAGGAGTTTTGCCGTCGAGAACATATCCGGCTTGATGTTTCTGCAGTCGCTCACCCACAATCTAATGGGCAAGCGGAGCGGGCGAATCAGGAGGTTTTGCGAGGAATTAAGCCCCGACTCATGGTTCCCCTGGAGAAAACCCCAGGGTGTTGGGTTGAAGAATTACCTTCAGTACTGTGGAGTATTCGGACCACCCCGAGGCGGTCCACAGGTTTCACCCCTTTCTTTCTGGTCTACGGAGCGGAAGCCGTTCTTCCTACTGATATAAGGCATGACTCACCTAGACTCGCCGCATATGTGGAACAAGACAATGAGCTGGCGCATCAGGATTCTTTGGACGCCTTAGAGGAGGCACGTGATCTGGCTGCGGTCCGTTCAGCTATCTACCAGCAGGATCTACGGCGTTATCACAACCGCCGGGTTAAGAGTCGGACCTTTCAGGAAGGCGACTTGGTTCTTCGGTTGATACAAGATCGTGCTGGCATGCATAAGTTGTCACCGCCTTGGGAAGGACCGTTCGTCGTCAGCAAGAATCTCCGCAATGGCTCTTATTATCTGGTGGATCTTCGTCCTGACCGGCCAACCACGGAGGCTGAGTCAACTCGCCCCTGGAATATTGCCCACTTGCGGCCTTATTACACTTGAGCTCTTAAGCTCTGCATTTTCTAAGTTTTTCAGTTTCATTATGAAGTAATAAAGTTAAAAATACTCCCCGACTTGGGGGATTCTTCATTTAAAGATCAATTTTGTCATCCTGTTGCGACCTTATGAGCCGACAGAACCATCATCTTAGGGTGGCGCTTGAGCTTTCTGACTCGCCCCATCCTGTCGCGACCTTATGAGCCGACGAAACCATCATCATCTTAGGGTGGCGCCTGAGATTTCTGACTCGCCCCATCCTGTCGCGACCTTATGAGCCGACGAAACCATCATCATCTTAGGGTGGCGCTTGAGCATTCTGACTCGCCCCATCCTGTCGCGACCTTATGAGCCAACGAAACCATCATCATCTTAGGGTGGCGCTTGAGCTTTATGACTCGCCCCATCCTGTCGCGACCTTATGAGCCGACGAAACCATCATCATCTTAGGGTGGCGCTTGAGCTTTCTGACTCGCCCCATCCTGTCGCGACCTTATGAGCCGACAAAACCGTCATCATTCAGGGTGGCGCTTCAGCTTTCTGACTCGTCCCATCCTGTCGCGACCTTATGAGCCGACGAAACCATCATCATTTAGGGTGTGTGCTCGAGCTTTCTGACTCGCCCCATCCTGTCGCGACCTTATGAGCCGACGAAACCATCATCATTTAGGGTGTGTTCTCGAGCTTTCTGACTCGCCCCATCCTGTCGCGACCTTATGAGCCGACGAAACCATCATCATTTTGGGTGTGTGCTCGAGCTTTCTGACTCGCCGCATCCTGTCGCGACCTTATGAGCCGACGAAACCATCATTTTAGGGTGTGTGCTCGAGCTTTCTGACTCGCCCCATCCTGTCACGACCTTATGAGCCGACGAAACCATCATTTTGGGTGTGTGCTCGAGCTTTCTGACTCGCCCCATCCTGTCGCGACCTTATGAGATGACGAAATTGCTGTTTTTATTTTCCTTCATGGCATAGCCTCAAGGGTTTCAAAACCTTTTTTCTGATTCATCTTGAAAATATTTGTTATCATTTATTTGGTTTCACATATGTTGTTTTCAAAGCCTAAATCAGGTTGATGATCAAAGTCACTTCACCCATGGCGGATTAAGCATTATAAAGGATTCCCAAATGGCGGGTCAAATATTTCGAATCGCCTTAAGGGCGATATAAAGATTGTTTCGAGAGTATCACAAAAGCAGTATCGACTTAGGAAAAAGACCTATTACATGGCTCTCAGGCCAAATTGATGAGGTTTATTCTGTTGGCGCCTTCGGATCATTTTGCTGCGAGCTTTGGCCGACCTCAATTTGCAAGTCGCCCAGTACCGAGTTACACTTGGCCAGAGCTGCGAAGTCATCTTCATCAGTCAGGATTGATGCCAGATATGCTTCCAAGTCAAAAGGGTTCTTGGGTCGCCGAGGAGTTAAACTGGTCGTCACAAAGGTTGGCGGGTTGACCTTCTTGTTCTTGCTGTCATAAGCAGCCTGATACTTTGATAAATCCAGACTTGCTGCGAGTTGGGTTGCTGCCAGCCGGGAGTCCTTGACAACACGTTGATAGTCCTCTTCGACGAATTCTGACCTGTCATCTTTGAGTTGAGGAAAGCCTGCCGCTACCTCTTCCGGGTTGATCTCTGGAGCATACGCCAAACAGCGACTCAAGGCAGTCAGAACCCCCTTCCGGGCGGCTGACCGAGTTAACTCGCCAATCTGAGGGGGAAGCGTGGATAGGCAGCCAAGCATCTTCTTTATGGAAGTTATAGGCTCCATGGCACCCATCATAGCTTTAATAGTTAAAACACTGCCGATGTACAGTTGCTCTGTCAGCGTGTAAATCGCCTTCAGCATCAGCACGCAATCATCCTGAAGGTTGGCGGCTCTCGGACCTGTGTAAGGGGTCATGATAATCAGCGACTTACTATAAGAGTTATTGATAAAAAAGGGGAGAAAAGATCAAAAGTTTGAGTAAGTTTACCAAAGATGGCCTGCGTCATGTTTGAGATATGATGCTTCAAGCCGGACAATTCTTGTTGCACAGTAGCCAGCCTGGCTTCAGCCTTCTCTGCTCTTTTTGTGGCAGCATCTTGGTCAGCTTGAGCTCTTTTCAAATCGGCTTTGAGTTTTTCCAGCTCAGCAAGGACCAATTGATACTTCTCCTCCGACTTAGCTCGGGCATCTTGCTGACCAGATAAGTTTTTCTTTAAATCGCCAAGCGCCGATTCAGTCTGAGCAAGAGTTTCCTGTTGAAAGTACAAAATAAGGGGCAAGTCTCAGAACTATTGCAAGCAATATCCCTGACACTTGGGGGCTAATGTATAATTTTTTCTTTTCAGATGAAATTATACAATATCAAGACCCGGCTCATCTTTTTATTGATGACCCGGCCCTTGGGGGTTACTGGTCGAAAGTTTTTTCTAAATTTATCAAGACCCGACTCATCTTTTTACTGATGACCCGGCCCTTGGGGGTTACTGGTCGAAAGTTTTTTCTAAATTTATCAAGACCCGACTCATCTTTTTACTGATGACCCAGCCCTTGGGGGTTAATGGGAGTAATACAATATAACAAAGCTTACCTCATGTTTGTTTTTTAGTATCCACAGCAGGCTTTTCTCCATCTCATAACTCGCCTCCAGGCGACTTGCAAAACCAGAGCAGAGTTCCTTGAACTCCAGATTTTCATATTTAGAAAGCTTAGCCTTGGAGAGTCCAGACTCAGGAATGGTTTGAGAGGAGGATGCCACATGCTTTGACAAAACCGTTGCCACCGGTTTGGAGAAGCCGGTACCAGTAATAACTACACCATCCGGGCCTTCTGCTGTCATCAATGGACTTGGCGGCTTAGGGGCATCCATTGTTTCCTTGGGCGAGTTTGGAAGATCCATTTGATTTTCGGGCTCGCCTTGATCCGGGTTATCTTGGATCGGCACTGACTCTTTGATGGGCTCTGAAATTATGACAGGAGTTGGTCCGCTGGTTTTCCTTTTCTTGGGCTGTGCCCTAAAATAGGGGAGGAGCGCATTAAGGAACTGAAAGTTTATTACCTTCAGATTCAAAGTAAGATTATCAAAAGACTTACCCAGGGACTCGAATCATTGGCGGAAGTGTCGACATCACTGAGTCGCCAGATGTAGGAGGAGAGTTCTGCAAGAATTATACGCAAAAAATATAGGCGGGTTACAGACGTGATCCAAAGAAACATGAAGAATTGTTATTCATGAGTACCTCATTTGGTTTCCTTTTGTTTGTTGCTGGTAAGCCGGACACCAGATCACCGGAATGACTTCGGGTCTTCCGATTTGAAGTATGTTGTGCTTTCTTCAGTAGGAAATTTGGGTCCAAACAAGCATTTGGGTGTGAGAAGGGAACTTTCCCACAAATTCGCCTGGCCGGCTTAGGTGGAGAAGGAGATGAATCGGAGGAAACAGAAATTACCTCAACAGAGTCCTCCTGGCTTTCGTTGTCTTCATTCTATTCAAGAGAGACAGAGATATAAATACAAAAGTTAACAGTAGTGGATGGCGAGTGAAAAGAGGATAGGTTTTTAACTCCGAAAGTGCATCGCTGACTTGAGACTCATCGACTTCGGATGGATCAGCCGCAGCAACTTTGCCCTTGCCCTTGGTTTTCTTTGGGGGCGGCTTAGCGTGCTTCATGGCTGGCCTTTTGGGTTTCTTGGACCAAAATTTATCACCTTTCTTAAATAGCATATGTTACAAAAGCCACGATACAAGTGAAACATAAGAAGTAAAGACAAAAGGCGGATTAGATTTGCTCACCTTGGGCGCCGGATTAATTTTGCAGAAAGGCTTGAGGCCGATTTGGCCGCATTTTCCTGCAGGATCGCCAGTCAGCTTCTTGATGATGGTGACAATATCCTTTTCTGTTAAAGCCGTATGGAAATAACATTGAGGATGATCTAAGGTGCCATCAAATTCGCACATTAGCCTGTCCCGGCGACTCAGAGGGAGGATGCGCCATTCGACCGAGCAGCGGATCAAGTCAACCCCAGTAAGGTCGTTGTTTGTCAAAGATCTTAGCTCGGACAATACTAGGATGAAGTCTGATTCCTCCTCCTCGGTGAGCTTGTGTGGAAGCTTGAAATTTGTTGGAAGGCGATCTTTCCTGTAGCCCAGAAGCTTGGTTTCGCCTGCAGGTGAGGTCTCTTGACAATAGCACCAAGACTCGCCCCAACCTTTGGGATGGCTTCGCATGGCGAGTGAGGGAAACGGGCTATCCCTGCGGCGCTGGACATTGACACCACCGAGTTCCAGGCTGGGGCCATTGTGAAATTCCTTTTGGCGATTCAGATGGAAAAAGTGCCAGATAAGGGGACTGAGGGTTCAATCCGCAGATAAGCCTCACAGAACACTTGGAATTGGCATAGGTTACTTATCGAGTTAGGTCCCAGATCCTGGAGGCGGACGTTCATGAAAGCCATGGCGTCTCTAAGAAACTTCGATCTGGGCGGCTTAAAACCTCGCTCCAGGTGTTCAACAAAAACGACTATCTCCCATTCTTTGGGGTTGGGGAGATCCTCTCCGAACCCGGTACGCGAGCCGATAACATTCTGAGGGTCCAAGTTGCCCGTTTTCACATAGTCTGCTAGTATGGTGTCGTCGACTTTGGTAGGAAGCCAGTCACTTTTGAAGACGGTGCCCATGATACAAAGAAGTAAAGTACGGATGAATTTACACGCCTCGAACATCTACTGTAAGGGGTGAAATAAGTTCATTTGACTCGTCAAATAATTTGTTCACGGACTGAGGAAAAACCCTTGACCCGCCATATTAAGAGCCGAGTTGGGTTGCTATGGCGACTTACGAAGTTTGGCTATTCACGAGAGCTGCGTTCTAAAAGTGTCCGAGACGTTCGTTCAAAACAGCAAAGTGTGAGGACTACAAACAGCTTTTTGCAAACAGTAGGTAAATTATGGATCTACTGGACAGATTGAAAAACATGAGAAAAGTGGCTGGATGCAACAATTTATTACCAGGACAAGGTGATGTCCTTCGCTTGATGAAACATTACTCTAGATTCGCAAGTAAGAGCGGATAAATGAAGGTATTGAAAGCATTGGCTATCTCGTCGACATTTGTGTTAATCAGTCAAGGACAGGCAACAAATGCTCGCGAAGAACATCAAGAACATGGAAGTGCTGGAGCTTCGAACGAAGATTAGATCTGTCCTTAAATGGGCGGTGGCCTAACCTGATGCTTTCGGTCGGAAGTGGTCGACGGCGACGGAGGCTGTTGGAGAAGCACGGAGGTCCTGTCGAGCGGAGAAACCTTCGACGGCGGCGGAGTTTTTGGCGAACGACGAGGTGGTCGACGGCGACGTGGTGGTCACTGGCGGCGAATGGATCGGCCGCGGTACGAAGCTTGACGACGGCGAAGATCTATAGGCGGCGCCGAAGCCTCTTGGGCGAAGACGGAAAGTGCGGTCAGCGGCGGAGCCCTCGGGAGGCGATGAGACTTCCTCGCTGTGATAATGGCGAGGAGATTGACGAGACTGGTAGGTGGGATGCGCCAGTCCTGTTCCCCCCCATCTATTTAATAGGGCGGGCGCTGGAATCGAGGCGCCGCGAGCGGGAACCGCCGGGAATAAAAATATTCGCCATAATGGCGTTTCGAAGATTTTGGGATAACGATGCACCAGGATCCGTTGGGATTATGTTAGTCTTCCCGGAATTCGAGGGATAAGAAGATGCCAACAAGAAATGGTTTGGCGACTTAAAGATTTTCGGTGCCAGATGGCGGGTTACAATTTTTGACGTATGGAGAAAAATGAGGAATGAATCGCCTTTAACTGAGCAGAAGTATTGGCGTGAAAAGAGTTCAAGTCAATCTGGAGCCTAATGTTGGGGATATTACCTGTTAATAACCCACCCTAGTTGGGCCTGGTCACCAAATCAGGTGATTCACCTAAACAGTGATTTGGGCCTTGGCCTGGCCGGATCAAGGTCATATGGCGGTTTATGATTTCTGAAAGGTCTCCAAGCTTTGAAGGACTGCGACTTACAGACCAGATGGGTCACGATTTGTAGAAAGGAATGTATTCTTGTAAACCCTAAGGGTTTGACCTGTATATAAAGGCGAGTCCCAGGGAAGGAGAGGGCATGTTAGAAATCATCAAGTGCTAGATTTGGTGAGTGACGCCCTCCTTGTAATCGAAACCACATCAATACAAACCAAAGCAGGACGTAGGTCTTTACCTCCTCACGAGGGGCCGAACCTGGGTAAACCGCCGTGTCTCTCCCGCCTAACCCCTTTGAGTCGCCACCAAGGTGTGATGGCTCCAGTACTAAGTCCTTTCACGAAGACATCTGCCGTGACAATGTTGGGGTAACGTAGCATAAATTCAAAATTTTCCTACGCATATTCAGATCTTCCTATGGAGAGACCAGCAACAAGAGAGGGGTAAGAGCATCTTCGTACCTTTGAAGATCGCTAAGCGGAAGCGTTGCTAGAACGCGGTTGATGGAGTCGTACTCGCAGCGATTCCGATCTAGTGCCGAACAACGGCACCTCCGCGTTCAACACACGTGCAGCCCGGTGACGTCTCCCGCACCTTGATCCAGCAAGGAGGAGGGAGAGGTTGGGGAAGAAGACCAGCAACACGACGGTGTGGTGTTGGTGGAGAGACGAGGTCTCCCGGCAGGGCTTCGCCAAGCGCCGGCAGAGAGGAGGAGGGAGAGGGCAGGGCTGCGAGAGAGAGAGATTAAACCGTGTCTCAAACAGCCCCGAACCCCATCTATATATAGGGGGAGAGGGAGGGGGCGCAGCCCTTAGGGTTCCCACCCCTAAGGGGTGCGGCAGCCCTCAGATGGGGAAGGGGTGGCGGCCAGGGCAAGGGGGAGGGGTGGCGCACCCCTCTGGTGGGCCTAAGGCCCACCTGAGTTAGGGTTCCCCCCTCTTTTTCTTTCCCCTGCGCCATGGGCTGAGTGGGAAGGCGCACCAGCCCAACTAGGGGCTGGTTCCCACCCCCACTTAGCCCATCTTACCTCTTGGGGTCGCAGCCCCCCTTCGGTGGTCCCCCGGGACCACCTCGGGTGGTCCCGGTGGTCCCGGTACGTTACCGGTGATGCCCGAAACACTTCCGGTCTCCGAAACCATCCGTCCTATATATCAATCTTTACCTCCGGACCATTCCGGAGCTCCTCGTGACGTCCTGGATCTCATCCGGGACTCCGAACAACTTTCGGTAATCTCGTATAACAATTCCCTATAACCCTAGCGTCATCGAACCTTAAGTGTGTAGACCCTACGGGTTCGGGAGACAGGCAGACATGACTGAGACACCTCTCTGGCCAATAACCATCAGCGGGGTCTAGATACCCATGGTGGCTCCCACTAGCTCCACGATGATCTCATCGGATGAACCACGATGTCAAGGATTCAATCAATCCCGTATACGATTCCCTTTGTCTGTCGGTATAGAACTTGCCCGAGATTCGATCGTCGGTATACCTATACTTTGTTCAATCTCGTTACCGGTAAGTCTCTTTACTCGTTCCGTAGCACGTCATCGTGTGACTAACTCCTTAGTCACATTGAGCTCATGATGATGTTCTACCGAGTGGGCCCAGAGATACCTCTCCGTCACACGGAGTGACATATCCCGATCTCGATTCGTGCCAACCCAACAGACACTTTCGGAGGTACCCGTAGTGCACCTTTATAGTCACCCAGTTACGTTGTGACGTTTGATACACCCAAAGCACTCCTACGGTATCCGGGAGTTGCACAATCTCACGGTCGAAGGAAAAGCTACTTGACATTAGAAAAGCATTAGCATACGAACAATACGATCTAGTGCTAGGCTTAGGATTGGGTCTTGTCCACCACATCATTCTCCCAATGATGTGATCCCGTTATCAATGACATCCAATGTCCATGATCAGGAAACCATGATCATCTATTGACTAACGAGCTAGCTAACTAGAGGCTTGCTAGGGACACATTGTGATCTATTCATTCACACATGTATTAGTGTTTCCTGTTAATACAATTATAGCATGAACGATAGACGATTATCATAAACGAGGAAATATGATAATAACCATTTTATTATTGCCTCTAGAGCATATTTCCAATAGTCTCCCACTTGCACTAGAGTCAATAATCTAGTTACATTGTGATGTATCGAACACCCATAGCATTATGGTGCTGATCATGTTTTGCTCGTGGAAGAGGTTTAGTCAACGGGTCTGCAATATTCAGATCCGTGTGTACTTTACAAATATCTATCACCCCAGTTTGGACATGGTCCTGGATGGAGTTGTAGCGGCGCTTGATGTGCTTCGTCTTCCGGTGAAACCTGGGCTCCTTGGCTATGGCAATGGCTCCAGTGTTGTCACAGAAGAGTGTCATAGGACCCGACGCACTTGGAACCACTCCAAGGTCGGTGATGAGCTCCTTCATCCAAATTCCTTCATGAGCCGCTTCTGAAGCAGCTATGTACTCCGCTTCACATGTAGATGCTGCCACGACTTCTTGCTTGCTGCTGCACCAGCTCACTGCCCCCCCATTCAACACATATACGTATCCGGTCTGTGACTTAGAGTCATACGGATCTGTGTCGAAGCTAGCATCGACGTAACCCTTTACGACGAGCTCTTCGTCACCTCCATAAACGAGAAACATTTCCTTAGTCCTTTTCAGGTACTTAAGGATATTCTTGACCGCTGTCCAGTGTTCTGCACCGGGATTACTTTGGTACCTCCCTACCAAGCTTATCGCAAGGTTTATATCAGGTCTGGTACACAGCATGGCATACATTAGAGAGCCCACGGCTGAAGCGTAGGGGACAGAACTCATCTTCTCTCTATCTGCTGCCGTGGTCGACGACTGAGTCTTACTCAATCTCATACCTTGCAAAACTGGCAAGAACCCTTTCTTTGAGTTTTCCATATTGAACTTCTTCAGTATCTTGTCAAGGTATGTACTTTGCGAAAGACCTATGAGGCGTCTCAATCTATCTCTATAGATCTTGATGCCTAATATGTATGCAGCTTCTCCAAGGTCCTTCATTGAAAAACTCTTGTTCAAGTAGGCCTTTATGCTCTCCAACATCTCTATATCATTCCCCATCAATAATATGTCATCCACATATAGTATAAGGAAAGCTACAGAGCTCCCACTCACTTTCTTGTACAGACAGGCTTCTCCGTAAACCTGTATGAACCCAAACGCTTTAATCACCTCATTAAAGCGAATGTTCCAACTCCGAGATGCTTGCACCAGCCCATAGATGGAGCGCTGGAGCTTGCATACTTTGTTAGCACCTTTAGGATCGACAAAACCTTCTGGTTGTATCATATACAACTCTTCCTTAAGATTCCCGTTAAGGAATGCTGTTTTGACGTCCATTTGCCAAATTTCATAATCATAAAAGGCGGCAATTGCTAACATGATTCGGACTGATTTCAGCTTCGCTACGGGAGAGAAAGTCTCTTCGTAGTCAACTCCTTGAATTTGTCAAAAACCCTTTGCGACAAGTCGAGCTTTGTAAACGGTTACATTACCGTTTGCATCAGTCTTCTTCTTGAAGATCCATTTATTTTCTATGGCTCGCCGTTCATCGGGCAAGTCCACCAAAGTCCATACTTTGTTCTCATACATGGATCCTATCTCGGATTTCATGGCCTCAAGCCATTTGTTGGAATCCGGGCCCGCCATCGCTTCTTCATAGTTCAAAGGTTCACCGTTGTCTAACAACATGATTTCCATCACAGGGTTGCCGTACCACTCTGGTGCGGAGCGTACCCTTGTGGACCTTCGCGGTTCAGTAGTAACTTGATCCGAAGCTTCATGATCATCATCATTAACTTCCTCTTCAGTCGGTGTAGGCACCACAGGAACAACTTCTTGCACTGCGCTACTTTCCGGTTCGAGAGGGGGTGTAATTACCTCATCAAGTTCTACCTTCCTCCCACTTACTTCTTTCGAGAGAAACACTTTCTCTAGAAAGGATCCGTTCTTGGCAACAAAGGTTTTACCTTCGGATCTAAGATAGAAGGTATACCCAATAGTTTCCTTAGGGTATCCTATGAATACGCATTTCTCCGCTTTGGGTTCGAGCTTTTCTGGTTGAAGTTTCTTCACATAAGCATCGCAGCCCCAAACTTTAAGAAACGACAACTTAGGTTTCTTGCCAAACCACAGTTCATATGGTGTCGTCTCAACGGATTTAGACGGTGCCCTATTTAAAGTGAATGCTGCAGTTTCTAATGCGTATCCCCAAAATGATAGTGGTAAGTCGGTGAGAGACATCATAGATCGTACCATATCTAATAAAGTGCGATTACGACGTTCAGACACTCCGTTGCGCTGCGGTGTGCCAGGCGGTGTTAGTTGTGAAACGATTCCATACTTCCTTAGGTGTGTGCCAAACTCGTGACTCAAATATTCTCCTCCACGATCAGATCGTAGACATTTTATTTTTCTGTCACGTTGATTCTCAACCTCACTCTGAAATTCCTTGAACTTTTCAAACGTCTCAGATTTGTGCTTCATCAAGTAGATATACCCATACCTACTCAAATCATCGGTGAGAGTGAGAACATAACGATAACCACCGCGAGCTACAACGTTCATTGGACCACACACATCAGTATGTATTATTTCCAATAAGTCGGTGGCTCTCTCCATTATTCCTGAGAATGGAGTCTTAGTCATCTTGCCCATGAGGCACGGTTTGCATGTGTCAAATGATTCAAAGTCAAGAGACTCTAGCAGTCCATCAGTATGGAGCTTCTTCATGCGCTTAACGCCGATATGACCAAGGCGGCAGTGCCACAAGTATGTGGGACTATCGTTATCAACTTTGCATCTTTTGGTACTCACACTATCAATATGTGTAACATCACGATCGAGATTCATCAAGAATAAACCATTCACCAGCGGAGCATGACCATAAAACATATCACTCATATAAATAGAACAACCATTATTCTCTGACTTAAATGAGTAGCCGTCTCGCATTAAGCAAGACCCTGATACAATGTTCATGCTTAAAGATGGTACTAAATAACAATTATTAAGGTTTAAAACTAATCCCGACGGTAGATGTAGAGGTAGCGTGCCGACGGCGATCACATCGACCTTTGAACCATTCCCGACGCGCATCGTCACCTCGTCCTTGGCCAGTCTCCGCTTATTCCGCAGTTCCTGCTTTGAGTTGCAAATGTGAGCAACAGCACCGGTATCAAATACCCAGGAGCTACTACGAGCGCTGGTAAGGTACACATCAATAACATGTATATCATATATACCTTTAACGTTGCCGGCCTTCTTGTCCGCTAAGTATTTGGGGCAGTTCCGCTTCCAGTGACCTTTTTCCTTGCAGTAGAAGCACTCAGTCTCAGGCTTGGGTCCGTTCTTTTTCTTCTTCCCGGCATCTGGTTTACCGAGCGCGGCAACAGCTTTGCCGTCTTTCTTGAAGTTCTTCTTACCCCTGCCTTTCTTGAAACTAGTGGTCTTGTTGACCATCAACACTTGATGCTCCTTCTTGATTTCTACTTCTGCAGACTTGAGCATCGAGTACAACTCGGGAATGGTTTTCTCCATCCCTTGCATGTTGTAGTTAAGCACAAAGCCTTTGTAGCTTGGTGGGAGAGACTGGAGGATTCTGTCAATGATAGCATCATCCGGAAGTTCGACTCCGAGTGAAGTCAGACGACCGTGTAACCCAGACATTTTGAGTATGTGCTCACTGACAGAACTGTTCTCCTCCATCTTACAGCTGAAGAACTTGTCGGAGACTTCATATCTCTCAACACGGGCATGAGCTTGAAAAACTAGCTTCAGCTCTTGGAACATCTCATATGCCCCGTGTTGCTCAAAACGTCTTTGGAGCCCCGTTTCTAAACTGTATAACATGCCACACCTGACCAGAGAGTAGTCATCACTCCGCGCTTGCCAGACGTTTAGAACGTCCTGGGCTTCTGCGGGAGCGGGAGGGTCACCTAGCGGCGCATTAAGGACATAAGCCTTTTTAGCTGCTTCAAGGATGAGCTTCAGGTTGCGAACCCAGTCCGCATAGTTGCTACCATCATCTTTCAGCTTGTTTTTCTCTAGGAATGCGTTGAAGTTGAGGTTGACGTTGGACATCTACAATATTTATAAAGACAACTTTTAGACTAAGTTCATGACAATTAAGTTCATTTAATCAAATTAAGTATGAACTCCCACTTAAATCGACATCCCTCTAGTCATCTAAGTGATACATGATCCATGTTGACTAACCCGTGTCCGATCATCACGTGAGACGGACTAGTCACCATGGTGAGCAACTTCATGCTGATCGTATTCAACCATACGACTCATGTTCGACCTTTCGGTCTCTTGTATTCGAGGTCATGTCTGTACATGCTAAGCTCGTCGAGTCAACCTAAGTGTTTCGCGTGTGTAAATCTGGCTTACACCCGTTGTATGCGAACGTTAGAATCTATCACACCCGATCATCACGTGGTGCTTCGAGACAACGAACCTTCGCAACGGTGCACACTTAGGGGAATACGTTCTCGAAATTTTAAGAGGGATCATCTTATTATGCTACCGTCGTTCTAAGCAATAAGATGTAAAACATGATAAACATCACAATGCAATCATATAGTGACATGATATGGCCATTATCATCTTTGCTCTTTCGATCTCCATCTTCAGGCATCGCATGATCATCATCGTCACCGGCGTGACACCATGATCTCCATCATCATGATCTCCATCATCGTGTCTCCGTGAAGTCGTCACGCCAACTACTACTATCACTACTACTATGGCTAACCGTTAGCAATGAAGTAAAAGTAGCAAGCACATGGCGTTGCATCTCATACAATAAATTAAGACAACTCCTATGGCTCCTGCCGGTTGTCATACTCATCGACATGCAAGTCGTGAAACCTATTACAATAACATGATCATCTCATACATCATACATGCAACATCACAACTTTGGCCATATCACATCACATGTCAAACCCTGCAAAAACAAGTTAGACGTCCTCTAATTGTTGTTGCAAGTTTTACGTGGCTGATTTGGGTTTCTAGCAAGAACGCCTTCTTACCTACGTGACAGCCACAACGATGATATGCCAAAGCTATTTACCCTTCATAAGGACCCTTTTCATCAAATCCAATCCGACTAGAGTAGGAGAGACAGACACCCGCTAGCCACCTTTATGCACGATGTGCATGTTTGTCGGTGGAACCAGTCTCACGTAAGCGTACGTGTAAGGTCGGTCCGGGCCGCTTCAAAAGAATAATACTAGTAACGGCAAGCAAATTGACAAACCATCGCCCACAACTTTTGTGTTCTACTCGTGCATGGAATCTACACATAGAAAACCTGGCTCGGATGCCACTTTTGGGGTAACGTAGCATAAATTCAAAATTTTCCTACGCATATTCAGATCTTCCTATGGAGAGACCAGCAACAAGAGAGGGGTAAGAGCATCTTCGTACCTTTGAAGATCGCTAAGCGGAAGCGTTGCTAGAACGCGGTTGATGGAGTCGTACTCGCAGCGATTCCGATCTAGTGCCGAACAACGGCACCTCCGCGTTCAACACACGTGCAGCCCGGTGACGTCTCCCGCACCTTGATCCAGCAAGGAGGAGGGAGAGGTTGGGGAAGAAGACCAGCAACACGACGGTGTGGTGTTGGTGGAGAGACGAGGTCTCCCGACAGGGCTTCGCCAAGCGCCGGCAGAGAGGAGGAGGGAGAGGGCAGGGCTGCGAGAGAGAGAGATTAAACCGTGTCTCAAACAGCCCCGAACCCCATCTATATATAGGGGGAGAGGGAGGGGGCGCAGCCCTTAGGGTTCCCACCCCTAAGGGGTGCGGCAGCCCTCAGATGGGGAAGGGGTGGCGGCCAGGGCAAGGGGGAGGGGTGGCGCACCCCTCTGGTGGGCCTAAGGCCCACCTGAGTTAGGGTTCCCCCCTCTTTTTCTTTCCCCTGCGCCATGGGCTGAGTGGGGAGGCGCACCAGCCCAACTAGGGGCTGGTTCCCACCCCCACTTAGCCCATCTTACCTCTTGGGGTCGCAGCCCCCCTTCGGTGGTCCCTCGGGACCACCTCCGGTGGTCCCGGTGGTCCCGGTACGTTACCGGTGATGCCCGAAACACTTCCGGTCTCCGAAACCATCCGTCCTATATATCAATCTTTACCTCCGGACCATTCCGGAGCTCCTCGTGACGTCCTGGATCTCATCCGGGACTCCGAACAACTTTCGGTAATCTCGTATAACAATTCCCTATAACCCTAGCGTCATCGAACCTTAAGTGTGTAGACCCTACGGGTTCGGGAGACAGGCAGACATGACCGAGACACCTCTCTGGCCAATAACCATCAGCGGGGTCTGGATACCCATGGTGGCTCCCACTAGCTCCACGATGATACCATCGGATGAACCACGATGTCAAGGATTCAATCAATCCCGTATACGATTCCCTTTGTCTGTCGGTATAGAACTTGCCCGAGATTCGATCGTCGGTATACCTATACTTTGTTCAATCTCGTTACCGGTAAGTCTCTTTACTCGTTCCGTAGCACGTCATCGTGTGACTAACTCCTTAGTCACATTGAGCTCATGATGATGTTCTACCGAGTGGGCCCAAAGATACCTCTCCGTCACACGGAGTGACAAATCCCGATCTCGATTCGTGCCAACCCAACAGACACTTTCGGAGGTACCCGTAGTGCACCTTTATAGTCACCCAGTTACGTTGTGACGTTTGATACACCCAAAGCACTCCTACGGTATCCGGGAGTTGCACAATCTCACGGTCGAAGGAAAAGCTACTTGACATTAGAAAAGCATTAGCATACGAACAATACGATCTAGTGCTAGGCTTAGGATTGGGTCTTGTCCACCACATCATTCTCCCAATGATGTGATCCCGTTATCAATGACATCCAATGTCCATGATCAGGAAACCATGATCATCTATTGACTAACGAGCTAGCTAACTAGAGGTTTGCTAGGGACACATTGTGATCTATTCGTTCACACATGTATTAGTGTTTCCTGTTAATACAATTATAGCATGAACGATAGACGATTATCATAAACGAGGAAATATGATAATAACCATTTTATTATTGCCTCCAGGGCATATTTCCAACAGACAAAACCACGACACTTTGTATCCATTCGATCCTACATTTTGAGATAAACACTCTTTATCGAAGAAGGTGTATCATAAAGTCAAATTCCCAGCAACCAGCAGCCATGTAGATAAGAAAAGAGAGCCGAGACTCGAAAATCCTACTTTGAGCTCGGGCTGAGCTGCTCCAGCCGACGAAACAAAAAAAAATAGAAAAATTCAAAAAATCCATTTTTTTATTGTAAATATTTTGATGTCTGAGGTTCGCTTCAAATGTCATGTTATTTAGACATCTGAACAGATCTCAGCAAAAAAGATAAATCGGATCAGAAAAGTTCGTGAATAGTAAACTTTTTTTCATAGACCCCGATTTGTCTTTTTTGCCGAAAGCTTCTCAGGTGTCCAAATAAGTTGATTTTTGAAGAGCTCCTCACACATCAAATTACGTACCACACAAATATTTTTTGGAATTTTTTGAATTTTTCTGACATTTCGTTTTATTTTTTTCGTCTACGCTGGTGCAGATGCACCCGAAAATCGAAACGCCGCTCTCAGAGAGACTCCTTTATAAGAGTGGGTACACAATTGCCCTATGTCTGAATATTCTCGTTGCATAGCAGTATAATCTGAATTTTCTGTGAGAAACTTCTATTAATCCAAGCTAAAGCTTATCTTATATCCTACAAAATACTACCTATCATATATCGGTGAGAATGCACTGGTACTGTTACATCTTTCACGGCCACAGCTCAAAGAGTTGGACACATTTTGACAAAACCGGCAAGTAGCGCTGACGAGACCCCCTCCAAATCCAAAGAAGGAAAAAAGAAACGCAGCGACGGGCGTTTTCACCGATCATTCTCTCGCTGTCCATGTGTTGGAGCGGGTGCAGAGGAAGAAAAACCTCCTCCACGGGACGCACGGCAGCGTGATGTTGAGGAAGGGCGTGTACACCACGTACGGCCGCCTCGGCGGCGCGCCCGCGCACTGTCGGCGCTCTCCCGGCTGCTCCGAGCTCACGCCGGAGAGGAACTTGAGGCCGAGCTTGAGCTCCCCCTTGTACGTGCCGTCCCGGAGCACGATGTTGTACGGGGCGGGCTTCATCTGCAGGAACTCCCTCTCGCTGCCCTCCCTGATGATCTCGCCCACATGCACCCTGCAATGCAGCCAGTGCACAAGGCCGTCGAATCGATCAGCCACGAACGTTTTGTCTCATCGTTTCCGCGCGTATACGCATACGCACCTGATTTCGCCGACCAGAGTGTCCTCGGCGAACTTGTCCCTCTCCATGACCTTGAGCGTGACCCTGGCCAGCTCCCTGCACTCGCGGGGCGACAGCGGGAACCTGAACTTCTCGTTCCACCATATCCTCCTGTGCTTCCCTGGGCGTCAAATTTACAGACGTCCTTACAAGATTTCGACACTGTGCTTACTTACTACTCCGTAATTTGCATCGGAGAAGACTGCTCACCGTGTGTGATTTTACTGGCGCGGAGCTGGTCGCCGCACTGGATGGTCACGTAGTATCTCTGCGGTCCTGCAGGCGGAACTCAGCGGTGAGGACGGCGATCTGGATATACCACGAGATTGCAGCTTCTGATGCGGGATGGCGACCACGGACCTAAGTGATGATGCGCATGCTTCAGGCCCACGGCGCTGACCAGCAGAAGCTCCAGGACTCCGTGCGTCGTCTCCATGGAAGGGGTGGACAGCACAAACGCACGAGGCCAGCATATATATATATGTGCATCGTGTAACTCTCCTGGATATGTTAATGGAAATTTAGTTAAAGTAAGTATAGCAGTTTCATTGTACGCATTAACTGGAAGAAACGCCCAAGACATAAAAGCCCAAGTTGAATTCTTCAAAGCCAAATTCCTAAGAAATGGGAGAGGAAAGGGGGCATGGAGTTTTTGCTCCCGAGCTCATATGCTCTTTCATAAACAGTAAAATCGATTTTTTTTTGTAAAAATATTTAAAAAATTCTGATTTTTTTTGATAAACTTTGACAAATGTTTTGTATTCTTACAAAATTTCAGCTTGAAATAATATTTTTGGAAGTCGTGGAAAAAAAATCGCAGCTACAAAAATGCTAGTTCTGAATACATTTTGGACTCTTGATTTTGTTTTTTTCGCTGCGACTTTCAAGAATGTTTATTTCGTGCTGAATTTCGGTACGCATGTAAAACATTTTTGAAAGCTTACCACAAAACAATTTCAGATTTTCTTGAATAATTTATTATTTTTTATATTTTACTGTTCGTGAATGAGCATTTGAGCTCGGAAGTAGGATAGGACTTTCCGAGAAAAGGTGTGTATTGTAATAAATTAGATTGCGACGCTCCATGTGTGTGTTCAACAGGCTGCTCCTAGCCTCCTAGCCACCCTTGACGTCGGTCACTCCGGCCGCGGCGGCCACCATGCCGGTGCCCCGTCACTCCGACAGCGCCGACCAGCACCTAGATTAGTATCATGTCACCATGTGATGTGGAATTCGACAAAGGTCACTTGTTTGAAAGGAAGATCCATGAGAAAATCAACCTATCCATGAACTTTGAAGCAGGAAAAGGGGCTCCATGAATTCATTATGGTTGCAGGATTCTCCAGATCGAAGATTCGATTCACCAATGAGTCATGTTTTGGTGGTCGTGTCTCTCTTTTCAAAGTGAGTCGTCTTCAAAATTAGTCTTTTAAGTTTTTGATAGCATCCCAAGAAGTGGGTTTTGCCATTGTCAATGGGGGTAATATATCTAGTCTCATCTTTGCAATCTAGAGTTCTTTCTATGGGGCAAGGGTGGCCCGGACTCAGAAAACGACTTTGCTTTCTATCTCCGAGAACAAGAGGACGAATGAACCCACATTTTCCATGCTCGTAAGAAATATTATGCCCTAGCAAATTGAGAGGGTTTTCCTTCGTCGCGCCTCTGGCGCTTTCTTCAAATTTCTTGCGTTCATGCAGCACTCACACTCGCTTGTTAGGCAGCGAGATCAGAGGCGTCTTGGCCGGATGCTGGACGCGTCAGGCTGCGGCTCGTATGCTGGCTTCACCAGCTCCTCCATGTTGTGTTGACTGCTGGGGAACATTGCATGGAAAACAAAAAAAATTCTACGCACACGCAATACCTATCCATGATGATGATCATCTACGAAAAGGGAGAGTGAATCTACATACCCTTGTAGATCGCTAAACGGAAGCGTATATAACGCGGTTGATGTAGTGAAACATCTTCGCGATCCAAATCGCATCCCGTCCCGCGATATCATCACGATCCGTCCCGCCATCCCATCACGGTCCATCCCGATCTAGTGTCGAACGGACGACACCTCCGCGTTCAGCACATGTACAGCTCGATGATGATCCCCGCCTTCTTGATCTAGCAAGAGGGAGGAGAGGTAGATGAGTTCTCTAGCACGGCGGCGTGGTGGTGGTGGTGGTGAACTAATCCAGCAGGGCTTCGCCTAAGCACCACCGAACTAAACTAGAGGAGAAACAGATCTAGAGAGAAGTAGAGAGAGCACGTGGCAATTAGGGTTATGACTGCATCTAATTCCTCTAGTATATATAGGAGGGAGGGAGGGGAGGAGGCAGCCTCAAACCCTCAATGTTTGGCCAAAATTAGAGGCGGAGGAGTCCTACTCCAATCCTAGTCGGAATAGGATTCCTCATCTCCACTTGGAAACCCTTTCCTCCTCTTCCACCTTTGGGTTTTTCCTTCTCAAACCTCATGGGCCTTAGTGGGGGCTTAGGCCATCCCACTAGGGACTGGATTGTCTCCTCACATAGCCCATGAGGCCCCTCGGGGCGTGACACCCCTACCGATGAGCCCAAAACTTTTTCGGTGACCAAAACAGGACTTCCTATATATCAATCTTTAACTCTGGACAATTCTGAAGCTCCTCGTGACGTCTAGGATCTCATCCGGGACTCAGAACAACCTTCGGTCACCAACACATATAACTCAACTATACCGAAACGTTACCGAACCTTAAGTGTGAAGACCTTGCGGGATGGAGAACTATGCAGACATGACGTGAGAGACTCCCCGGTCAATAATCAATAGCGGACCTGGATGTCTATATTGGCTCCTACATATTCTACGAAGATCTCTATTGGTTGACCTCTATGTCAAGGATTCAGTTAATCCCGTATGTTATTCCCTTTATCCTTGGGTATGTTACTTGCCCGAGATTCGATCGTCGGTATCTCCATACCTAGTTCAATCTCATTATCGGCAAGTCTCTTTACTCGTTCCGTAATACAAGATCCCGTGACTAACTCCTTAGTCACATTTCTTGCAAGGCTTGTTGTGATGTTGTATTACCGAGTGGGCCCCGAGATACCTCTCCGTCACACGGAGTGACAAATCCCAGTCTTGATCCATGCCAACCCAACAGCCACCTTCGGAGATACCTGTAGAGCACCTTTATAGTCACCCAATTACGTTGCGACGTTTGATACACACAAGGTATTACTCCGGTGTTCGGGAATTGCATGATCTCATGGTCATAGGAACAGATACATTGACATGCAGAAAATAGTAGCAATAAACTGACATGATCACATGCTATGTTTATAGTTTGGGTCTTGTCCATCCAATCATTCTCCTAATGATGTGATCACGTTATCAAGTGACAACACTTGTCTATGGCCAGAAACCTTGACCATCTTTGATCAACAAGCTAGTCAACTAGAGGCTCACTAGGGACAGTGTGTTGTCTATGTATCCACACATGTATTTGAGTTTCCAATCAATACAATTCTAGCATGGATAATAAACGATTATTATGAACAAGGAAATATAATAATAACCAATTTATTATTGCCTCTAGGGAATATTCCAATAGTCTCCCGCTTGCACTAGAGTCAATAATCTAGTTCACATCACTATGTGATTGTAATGAATCTAACACCCATATAGTTCTGGGATTCGATCATGTCTTGCTTGTGAGAGAGGTTTTTAGTCAACGGATCTGAACCTTTCAGATCCGTGTGTGATTTACAAATCTCTATGTCATCCTAAAGATGTTGCTACTACGCACCATTTGGAACTATTCCAAATGACCGCTCCACTATATGAATCCGGTTTACTACTCATAGTCATTCGGATTAGTGTCAAAGCTTGCATCGACGTAACTCTTTACGACGAACTCTTCAATCACCTCCATAATCGAGAAAATTCCTTAGTCCACTAGTTACTAAGGATAACTTTTGACCGCTATCCAGTAATCCATTCGTGGATCACTTCTGTACCCCTTGACAGATTCATGGCAAGGCACACATTAGGTGCGGTATAGAGCATAGCATACTATAGAGCCTACGACTAATGCATAGGGGACGACCTTCGTCCTTTCTCTTTCTTCTGCCGTGGTCGAGCTTTGAGTCTTACTCAAATTCACACCCTACAACAGAGCCAAGAACTCCTTCTTTGCCGATATATTTTGAACTCCTTCAAAAACTTGTCAAGGCATGCATTTCGTTGAAAGTTCCATTATGCGCTTTGATCTATCTCCGTAGATCTTGATGCTCAATGTTCAAGTAGCTTAATCCAGGCTTTCCTTTGAAAAACTCCTTTCAAACAACCATTTATGCTTTCCAGAAATTCTATATTATTTCCGATCAACAACATGTCAACCACATATACTCATCAGAAATTCTATGGATGCTGAGGAGGTGGATTGGTGGAGAGGAAGAAGAAGGGGACACACGCCTCGAAGATATACCAATTTTTTTAGTTTAGGTTAGTTTATTTATTGTACATAAAATTAGTTTATGTAGTGTAGTCATTTCAGTGTACGTGTTGGTAGTGTAAGTTTATTTAGTTTACTTAGTGTAGCCATTTTTAGTGTATGTTTATTTAGTGTACGTAGGTTTATTTTAGTGTAGGTTTATTTTATTGTAGGTTTATTTAGTGTAGGTTTATTTTAGTGTAGGTTCTTTTTAGTGTAGGTTTATTTAGTGTACGTAGGTTTATTTTAGTGTAGGTTTATTTTAGTATAAATTTGTTCGTTGCGAAAAATGAGAAGCTGGCAATGTCTGACAGGTGAAAATATTGTAATTGTAGATATGGCTTCGTAACCGTTTCTTAATGATAATATCGATAGAGGGCACCGAGGCATACTTATGGAATCTGGCACGAACTTAGACGTGTTGATCACTCGCACCCCAAAGTCTAAACGGATGATACACCCTTTATGGGTTGATATGTATGCGTCGGTATAATGACTTACTATGTTTGACATCCTTTTGATAGCCCCTAACTCGATGCTACATTCTATTTATTTTGTAGTTTAAGTTGGGCTGAACTTTTACCCTTGGCATGGCTGGTTGAGGGTACATTGGATGAGTGGGTTCATCACCCGGAATTGGATGAGGCCGATGAAACAATGGAGTTACACAAGAGGCAAGTTACACGTTTCTCTTACGACAGGTCACTCCTTACCTGCTTAGTAGATAGATGGAGACTAGAGACACATACATTTCACTTTTCCTGGGGAGAGATGGCGCCAACTTTACAGGATGTGTCTTACTTGTTGGGATTACCTCTGGCCAGTGCTTCCATAGGTCCTTTAGAGGTAGAAAGTGGTTGGCTAGCATCGATGCAGGACCGTTTGCTGGCTGCGGTGCCAACTACTACGGTGCTAGACAACGATCATCGCGGGCTTCTTTTTAGGTGGTTGAGCCAGTTTCAGATTGTCTCCTTAGGATATCCCAACATTGAGTTGTCAAAGGCACAGATTGACCAATCCCTAGAGGTATATATTCTGTGGTTGTTCGGCAAGACGATGTTCACAAAGAACCACGTGACCACTGTCGATGCACGAATCATCGGTATTGCATGAGAGATAGCTGACGCACGTTGCCCGGAGAACATTGTGCAGAGGAGTTCTGGTTCTGCTGTGTTAGCAGCTACGTATAGAGGCGTGTGCAAAGCTTAACAGTTGAAGTCTACAAAATTTGGTCTTGTTGGATGTCCACTATTGTTGCAGCTCTGGTCATATGAGAGATTCCCTATTGGTCGACCCTATGTCAGCGTCGAAAAACCTTTTGCTTATGAGGACATGGTTGGGACTTACGTGCCTTCTATTGGCGACTTGCCTACTATGGGATCTGTTTGGGCACGGAGAGAGGTATTTTCATAACTAGTAACAATATGAATTAGTAATCTTTATTTCTCGATATTCAATAGTATTTATTAATGTTTGTTGCATGCACAGAGGCTGTTTGCGCATAGCCAGGTGAGGGGCTGCTACCCTGTGACAGCCCGGTGTCGGCGTTCCAGAAGATACCCCTTCTATTCCGTTTTCGTCATGTGTCTATTTTTCTTTTGTCGCATCATCATCGCATCATGCGCATCATCTGCATTGCATCGGCATCTCCGTTGCCACTAGTTTTCAAACGTTGCATCCGTTGTTAGTTGCCAGTTATCATCGTTGTTCGTTCCGAGCCTGACCACACACGCACGCGCCCGCGGCACCGTCGAAACCCTGTTTTAAAAGTGTGTGTTAAACTTTCTCTGATCGAGGTGAAACTTGGCATGCGGTCGTATTTAGTTATAGCTAGGCCGCCTGTCGAATTTCATCGCGATCGGGGTTCGTCTGGTGCCCGAACGGTCATCCGTAGCGGCACCGTCTTCGGTCTACCGTCGGACGTCTGTCGGTGCTTAAAAATTCGTTGCCGCACCGCCCGTTCTCCCTCTCGTCTCCGGTAAACCACTCTACACGGCCGCGTACCCGTTCCCACGTGCGGAATCGTTCGAATCCGACCCCGCGGTTGGATCCGTCACGCGATTACGATTAACCAAGCCCCCCTTTTCTCTATAAATACCCCCCCTCATAATTTTAGACAACCCCTCTTCACTGCCTCGAAATCCGTGCCAACCCTTGAAACCGTAATCCTCCCGCAGCCTCCTCCCACCTCCTCCTCGCGCCGCCGGGCCCGCGAGCCCACGCGAGGCCCGCCAAGCCCATCTGGGCGCCGCCGCCGAGCAGCAGCAGCCCGAGCCGCCATCAGCGCCCGAGGTGCCCCGCTCCTCCTGCCGTCGCCCCTGTGCAGCAACCCCGCCGTCGTGCACCATGCCTCGCCGCCGCCTCTCGCCAGCACCGGCAGCACCCCGCGCCACCACCCGGTGCCTCGCCGGCCCTGCCTGCTCCATGGTTCCGGCCAGGAGCCCCATGGCAGCCCCGAGCTCCTTGAGGAGCTATCCCTGCCGTCGCCTCGGGTGGTCGCCGCCGCCGCGCGAGCCTCCGCCGCCGGGGTCCGTCCCGGCCGTCTCCCACCGCAGTTGGCCGGCGCCGGAGTGCGCCGCCTCCCTGCGCCGGCCGATCCCGTCGCCGCCAGGTTCCTCGCTAGATCTGGATCGGCGCCAGATCGGGGAGCGTTCCCCGTTGCGGTTCCTCCCTGGGCCGCCTCGAGCCGAGGCCCACCAGCGCGAGCAGCGTCCCATGCCCAGGTCGGCCAGCCCCGTCCGCAGCCAGGTCTGCCGCCCGAGGCCTTCCCCTCTACTACACCAGGCCGGCCCAACCGCGGTAGCTCTCTTTTTTCCCCCTTGTAGCATTATAGTAGTTCGGCCCATTTAGGAATTTTAGGAATTTAATTAATTCCAGTATTTAGACGATATTAGATTGCCCGTAGATTTTATTTCGTAAGTCGGTTCGCGACGTGTAGCATATGTATCTTGACTACATTTTCGCGTAGAATCCGATTTCACAAATTGCATATTTAGTTGACGTCGTTTAGCATGCCGAATGCCTAGAATAGCGTGCTGTTTTAATAGGATACGTCCCGTATTTAATTTTGGCGCAAGTCCGGATTGCTTGGATGCCGTAGTATAAATGTCCATGTTTTAGGAACCTATTTTCCATGTATTTTAGAGCGGTCACTTGTATTTTTGCATGTAGGGATTGCCGCTAGTTTATTTTTCCGTGTATAGGTAATTACCTCGCATTTATGTGTGGCATTATTTTGTTGTGCAACCCCACACATATTTTATATGTTTTCGGGGTAGAAAAATCCCATGGATTTTTCTGTGCAATTAGTTTTAGCTTTTGAGAAAGTTAGTTCGCGCGATATTTTGCCATGTTGCCCTCTTGTCTTTTTCATAGGATTTATTCCGTGCTTCGTTTGATTAAGTTGTCAACTAGAGAGTTGTTCTTTGATGTTTAGACTAGCCCCTGGTATTTTTGGTTGCATTAGAAATGCATGTTTAGGTGTGGTTTGCTTGCTCTCAAGTTGCTAGAAATAGTGTTGATTTGGAGGAGCTGAAATATTTCTAAGTCTGGAATCTGTTATATTTTGTTGCTGTCTTGTCTTGCTTGTATCTTGTGATCTGTAGCTCTTTTGAGGTTGGTCCAATGGAGTTAGTTGTAGCCCTTGTGTTTCTCTAGCATGCTGTAAATTTTCATGCCATTTGGTGTCCTGTAGCTATAGGTTTTGCTGCTGTCAATATTGCTTCAGATCAAAAACTGCACTTTCATGAGGTGTAATTTTCACTAAGTCTGAAATTGTGTGTGAGATGCCATTTTGTGTCTTCTTTCCCTAGTGATCCATGACGCCATGCTAGTTGTTGTTAGTTGTTTGTAGTAGAGCTTCTTTCCCTCTTCCGTGCCATGTATTGGTTGAGCATATCGGAGTTGTGTAGCTCCTAGTTGTGGGGTGTAGAAAATGCTATGTGGCTGATTTTGGCAGCTTGTAGCCGTTTCTTGTTTTGCTCGTAGTTGTTGAACCATAGCTCCGATTTGATCGTGTCCTACATGAAACTTGCTTAGAATCTCGTGTAGTTTCATTTTCTCTTGCTGGTTGTATGATTTGAAGTGCTCGTAGCCGTCGTTGCACACATATTGCATTCATGCCATCATATCTTGCGGTGCTTGTAACTTTTGATCCGTAGCTCCGTCGGAGATGATCTCTATGTGTAGTGATGGGGTTATAGTCCCCGGGTAGGGTCATAGGCCTGCCCTTAAGGTCCAACCCGAGGACTACCCCTCATAAGGGACAAGGCCCTTAGCCAGTTCCGACTAAACTAAGGAGTTCCCTTCATCCAGTCGGTAACAGATCCTCGACCGTCCAGTCGGAGATTAGCATTCGGAGTTTATCAAACTAACCGACTGGATTCCACTCTGTGCATCGTAACCCCCCTGGAGGGAAACGGTCATACGTTTCCATGTTCCTTTATTAGCATTTAAGACGTACGTTACCTGTAACGTAGACATTTATTCCCCACTACTCCACTCCTGTGCACCGAACCGTTGTGGAGGGCAGCACACTCTATATAAGCCACCCTCCCCCACTGGTGCAGGGGTTAGCAATTCACTGTATTCGGTATTCCACTCGACAAAAAGCTCCCTGAGCACTGAGACGTAGGGCTATTACGTCCACCGCAGAGGGGCCTGAACTCATACAACCTCACCGTAGCTAAGGCTCTGCCCATCCCTTTCGTACCCTATACATCTACTGTCAGGCTTATACCCACGACAGTTGGCGCCGACCTTGGGGCAGGCGTCTAAGCGACTTCCGGCGAGTTTGCGACTACATCACTTCATCATGTCGTCCGGTGGAGATTCGAGCATGGGTCACGAGATCCTCTTCGGCGCTCTCTCCTTCATCGTCGACGATTCGGCATGGCTTCGGGACGCCCCTCTCAACGTCGAGGCGCTTCCCCGCCTCGGGGCTACGCACTTCTGTGCCGGCGCCCGCGACATTCTTCTTCTCCAGCAGTCGGCTCCGGTGTCGACCTACACCGCCGTCACGCGCCGCAACAAGCGGTCCCGCCGTCCGTGGCTCCAGCGTTGGGTGCAACACGCCCAGGCGCACCAGAACGCGTCTTCACAAGTGGCGGTTCTGGAGTCAGTTGTGGTTGCCCCGCCATCCCAACGCTCGGGCTCGGTTCCGACTGAGTGTCCTTCCGAGTACGCGGGTCGCGGGCCTGCAGCAGAAGTACACATGGCCAATTCCCATGAAGATCCCCATCAAGCTGGCTGGAACGAGCACGAGATCGGCGAAACGTCCGGCGCGCGTCGTCCGCCTCGTCGTTCTGCCAGTCGGCACACTCGGCGTAGCAACGTGGAGCTGTTCCGCACACCCCTCCTTAACTTGGCCACGGCTGCCAAGATAGTCGATTCCCTTCAGCATACTGATTCAGAGGCTGGCAGGGGGATCGAGCAAATCCACGCCCTGTTGCACACGGTGCAGCAGTAAAATTCGGCGGTCTCCCAGTCGCACAACAGGATCTACAATAGTTCTGTTCATGCGAATACGCATCGGTCAGTTCATAGCCCTGGTTCTCATCAGCGACACAGAGGAGGCAGTCGTTCCATAAATCCCGAAGATCGTCGCCGCTCACGCACCCCTCCGTGGTGTGGGCCCTACGGGCCCTGACATCATGATGATCGGCGTTCAGTCGGCGGCACTTACGACCCAAGGCCCGACGCGAGAGGGCATATCGCCCAGCGGAGGTCGACAGGGGCCGAGCCCACCGCGATGGTTACGATATTGACCGTCTGAGTGGAAGCAGGACCATCGTTTCTGGTCTCGAGTGTTTCAGTCGAGCCATCCGTTCGGGTGACATCCCTCCCAACTTCCGATTGGCGATGGGAATTAGCAAGTTTACATGAGAGTCCAAGCCAGAAACGTGGCTGGATGACTACCGAGTAGCAGTCTAGATCGGAGGAGGAGACGACCATGTCGCCATGAAGCACCTCCCTCTGATGCTCGACGGCTCGGCGCGAGCGTGGCTGAACCAGTTCGCCCCCTCAAGCATCTACAGCTGGGCAGATCTGGCCCGAGTGTTCATCAGGACCTTCGAAGGGACGTGCAAGCGCCCTGCTGGCCTCGTGGAACTCCAGCACTGCGTCCAGAAGCAGAATGAGCCCCTGCGTGATTTCATTCAGCGTTGGACAACTCTCTACCACACGGTGGAGAATGTCACAGAGCATCAAGCAGTCCGCGCCTTCAAGGCAGGCGTGCGGTACAGAGATCTGTACCTGAAGTTCGGCCGAACAGGCGACATCTCCATGAGCAAGATGATGGAGATAGCAACACGCTATGCAAATGGCGAAGAAGAGGACCGCATCCGAAGTGGCAAACACAAAACAGTCGCCGATGGAGATGGGAATAACACTCGGAAGCAGAAGCAGAATGCTCTGTCCGCTCCGCAGGCAGAAGCTGCAGCCGTAACCAATGCCAAATTCAAGGGCAAAGGGAAGGCTCAGTTCACCCCCAAGAAGAAGCAGTTCAATAACCCCATCCTGGACCAGCCATGTCCGGTTCATACGAAGATGGATGAAGAGGGAAACCCCATATATGCGAAGCATACCACTCGACAGTGTCGCCTCATGATCCAGGGGTTCACCGAAGGGCAACCGAGTGAGAAGGACAATGAACAGGATGAGGAGGATAAGGAGGATCCGTTCCCCCAAGTCCATGCAACACTGATGATTTTCGCTGACGTTGAGAGCAAGAGTCGACTGAAGCTGGTGAACAGGGAGGTGAACATGGCCACCCCTACCAACCCCAAGTTCCTCAAATGGTCTCAAACTGCGATCACCTTTGACCAGCCGGACCATCCGGCACACGTACCCACCCCAGCAAGACAGACTCTGGTCGTCGACCCGGTGGTGGAGGGAGTCCGACTGCGCAAAGTCCTCATGGACGGCGGCAATGGCTTGAACATCATGTACGTCGGCACTCTCAAGGGGATGGGCATTCCGATGTCCAAACTCAGCAAGAGCAGCATGCAGTTCCATGGAGTCGTCCCTGGACGAAAGGCCAAGTCACTCGGCCAGATCGCGTTGGACGTCGTTTTCGGCTCCAACAAGAACTTCCGCAAGGAAAAGCTGACGTTCGAAGTGGTGGACTTCCAGAGCGCTTACCACGCAATTCTGGGCCGCCCAGCCTATGCGCGTTTCATGGCCCGTCCGTGTTACGTATACCTGAAGCTGAAGATGCCAGGCCCGAAAGGTGTGATCACCATCACGGGCAATCGACAGCGGGCCGAAGAGTGTCTGCAGCAGGGATCAAGAATCGCCGACCAGCAGATGACCGTCCTTGAGCTTGACGAGTACAAGAAAACAGTCGACCCCGCTGACTTGATTCGTTCGAAGAAACCAGCTTCAGAGTCTGCATTCCAGTCGGCGGGAGAGACGAAGAAGGTCAGCATCCACCCGACGGACGCCACTGCTGCCCCGACGAACATCTCCACCACCGTCGATCCTAAATAGGAAGCCGAGCTCACCCAATTCCTCCGTGAGAACTGGGACATCTTCGCATGGAAACCCTCTGACATGCCAGGTGTACCCAGGGAGTTGGCTGAGCACCGACTGCATGGGGATCCCACCGCTCGGCCTGTCCGAGAACGCCTGCGTCGGTCCGCCGCGCACAAGAGGAAGGCAATCGGAGAAGAGGTAGCCAAGCTTTTGGCAACCAACTTCATTCGCGAGGTTCACCACTCCGAGTGGCTCGCCAATGTTGTCATGGTTCCCAAGAAGTACAAGTCGCTCCGAATGTGCATCGACTTCAAACACCTCAATAAGGTCTGCCCGAAAGACCATTTTCCGCTCCCCCGCATCGATCAAATTGTCGATTCGACTGCGGGTTGCGAACGTCTGTCATTTCTTGATGCCTACTCGGGCTATCATTAGATCCGTCTGTATCGCCCCGATGAATTAAAAACAGCCTTCATCACCCCGTTCGGGTGCTTCTGCTACATAACCATGCCATTCAGTTTTAAGAATGCACGAGCTACCTTCATGCGCATGATCCAAAAATGCCTCCTCGACCAGATCGGTCGGAATGTGGAGGCGTATATGGATGATATCGTAGTCAAGTCACGCAAGGGTTCCGACATGTTGACTGACTTGGCAGAAACATTCGCCAACCTTCGTCGGTACGATATCAAGCTCAACCCCACCAAGTGTTCATTCGGCGTTCCCAACGGAAAGTTACTCGGTTTCTTCGTTTCCAAACGAGGGATCGATGTCAACCCCGAAAAGATCGGGACCATCGTCCGAATGGAGAGGCCGGTCAGAATACACGATGTTCAACGGCTCACTGGTTGCCTAGCGGCTTTGAGCAGGTTTATTAGTCGACTCGGCGAGAAAGCACTTCCTCTGTACCGACTCATGAAGAAATCAGATACTTTCGAGTGGACAGATGAAGCCCAAGTCGCATTCGACGACCTCAAAGTCCTACTTTCCACCCAGCCGGTTCTTACTGCTCCGCTCAGTAAAGAGCCCCTTCTTCTGTATATCGTGACTACAAATCAAGTCGTCAGCACTGTTCTTACAGTCGAATGAGAAGAAGAAGGCAAAGCATACAAAGTTCAGCGGCCAGTGTATTACGTCTCCGAAGTCCTGACTCCTTCCAAGCAGAGGTATCCCCACTATCAAAAACTTATCTACGGGATTTACATGACTACGAAGAAGGTGGCCCATTATTTCCAAGACCACTCGGTGTCTGTCGTTTCTGATGCTCCTTTGTCGGAAATCCTCCACAATCGAGACGCATCAGGCCGAGTGGCGAAGTGGGCAATGGAGATGTTGTACTGCGATATCAAGTTCGAGGCCAAGAAAGCTATTAAGTCTCAAGCTCTGGCTGACTTCATAGCAGAATGGGTAGAACAACAGCAACCGACCCACATCTACTCGGCTCATTGGACAATGTTCTTCGATGGGTCCAAGATGTTGAATGGCTCCGGCGCTGGCGTTGTGATCGTATCGCCAAAGGGCGATAAACTCAAATATGTGCTGCAGATACACTTCGATTCCTCCAACAATGAGGAAGAGTACGAAGCTCTCCTTTATGGACTGCGTATGTCCATCGCACTCGGCGTCCGTCGCCTCATGGTCTATGGCGATTCGGATTTGGTGGTTAATCAAGTGATGAAAGAGTGGGATGTCAGGAACCCCACCATGACCACATACTGCAATGCAGTGAGGAAGCTCGAGAAGAAGTTTCAAGGTCTAGAACTCCACCATGTTCCGCGACTGAAGAACCAAGCAGCTGATGAGTTGGCAAAACTCGGATCCACTCGGAAACCAGTCCCGAGTGACGTCTGCCTCGAGCACCTCCACCTTCCCTCAGTCAAAGAAGATCCTTTCATAGAGGAAGCGGTACAACTAAAGAGCTTGACAGATCCGACTGAAGTCGACGTACCTGCTGTGGTTGATCTGATCATGGAGATTCTTGCTGTCATCCCTGATTGGACTGTGCCGATCATTGCATATATCCTGAGGCAGGAATTACCAGAAGACAAAGTCCAGGCCAGGCAGATAGTCCGCAGGTCGAAGTCGTTCACTGTCATTGATGGCCAGTTGTACAAGGAAAGCGTTTCAGGCGTTCTTCAACGATGTATCTCCCCAGAGGAGGGACAGTTAATCCTGGAAGATATTCACTCGGGAACCTGCGGTCATCATGCCTCTTCGAGAGCGATCGTCGCCAAAGCATTCAGAGCTGGTTTCTTCTGGTTGCAGGCAAACGAAATGGCTAAAGATATGGTCGACCGATGTGAAGGCTGTCAGTTCTACTCCAACAAGTCCCACAAGCCAACATCTGCGTTGAAGACAATCCCCCTTGTGTGGCCGTTTGCAGTATGGGGATTAGATACAGTCGGTCCATTCAGGACAGGCCAAGGAGGATACACACATTTGTTGGTGGCAGTCGACAAGTTCACAAAATGGATTGAAGCCAAGCCCATCAAGAAGCTCGACGCCCTAACAGCCATCAAGTTTGTCAGGGACATCATCTCCAGATTCGGTGTACCTCACAGCATAATCACGGACAACGGGACAAACTTTGACTCGGACGGATTCAAAGCTTTCTGTGCAAGCCAAGGAATCCGAGTGGATTTTGCATCCGTGGCGCATCCTCAATCCAATGGACAAGCAGAGCGGGCGAATGGACTTATTCTGCAAGGTTTGAAGCCCCGACTCCTGCGAGAGGTGGGACATGCCACTGGCGCATGGGTCATCGAGATACCTTCAGTGCTTTGGGGTCTTCGCACAACCCCGAACAGATCTACAGGGCGATCACCATTCTTCCTCGTTTACGGAGCAGAAGCAGTCCTTCCGAGTGACTTGCTTCACAATGCTCCACGAGTCGAACTCTTCTCCGAAGCTGAAGCGGAACAAGCAAGGCAAGACGGAGTAGACCTTCTAGAGGAGGAGCGTGAGATGGCACTGACTCGCTCAACCATTTATCAACAAGATCTATGGCGTTTTCACGCACAACACGTCAGGAGTCGCACGTTCCAAGCAGGCGACCTGGTGCTCCGAGTGGATCAGCAAATACTTCACAAGTTGGCTCCTCCCTGGGAAGGACCTTTCATCATCTCCAAGTTTCTGAACAACGGAGCATACAGACTCTACAACATCGACAGGGAGACAGACGGGCCACGAGCATGGAACGGAGATCTCCTGAAGCGCTTCTACACGTGACCGTCGACTGAAGCAATGTAAAGAACAAGTATTGGTGAAATAATATAAAGCAGATTGAGCTTTTGCAGATCCAAAATTCTTGCGCGGACGCAGACTCCGGTCTAAAAAAAACTAAGCTGCGATCCAGAATCGCCTAAGTACTAACTTTCTCCGAGTGTGCACTAAACGTCGCACTCGGGGACTTAGCTGCGATCCAGAATCGCCTAAGTACTAACTTTCTCCGAGTGTGCACTAAACGTCGCACTCGGGGACTTAGCTGCGATCCAGAATCGCCTAAGTACTAACTTTCTCCGAGTATGCACTAAACGTCGCACTCGGAGACTTAGCTGCGATCCAGAATCGCCTAAGTACTCACTTTCTCCGAGTGTGCACTAAACGTCGCACTCGGGGACTTAGCTGCGATCCAGAATCGCCTAAGTACTAACTTTCTCCGGGTGTGCACTAAACATCACACTCGGGGACTTAGCTGTGATCCAGAATCGCCTAAGTACTAACTTTCTCCAGGTGTGCACTAAACGTCGCACTCGGGGACTTAGCTGCGATCCAGAATCGCCTAAGTACTAACTTTCTCCGAGTGTGCACTAAACATCGCACTCAGGGACTTAGCTGCGATCCGGAATCGCCTAAGTACTAACTTTCTCCGGGTGTGCACTAAACTTCGCACTCGGGGACTTAGCTGCGATCCAGAATCGCCTAAGTACTAACTTTCTCCGAGTGTGCACTAAACGTCGCACTCGGGGACTTAGCTGCGATCCAGAATCGCCTAAGTACTAACTTTCTCCGAGTCTGCACTAAACGTTGCACTCTGGGACTTAGCTGCGACCGAGGATCGCCTAAGTACTAACTTTCTCCGAGTGTACACTAAACGTCGCACTCGGGGACTTAGCTGCGATCCAGAATCGCCTAAGTACTAACTTTCTCCGAGTCTGCACTAAACGTCGCACTCGGGGACTTAGCTGCGATCCAGAATCGCCTAAGTACTAACATTCTCCGAGTGTGCAATAAACGTCCCACTCGGGGACTTAGCTGTGATCCAGAATCGCCTAAGTACTAACTTTCTCCGAGTGTGCACTAAACGTCGCACTCGGGGACTTAGCTGCGCTCCAGAATCGCCTAAGTACTAACTTTCTCCGGGTGTGCACTAAACGTCGCACTCGGGGACTTAGCTGCGATCCAGAATCGCCTAAGTACTAACTTTCTCCGGGTGTGCACTAAACGTCGCACTCGGGGACATAGCTGCGATCCAGAATTGCCTAAGTACTAACTTTCTCCGGGTGTGCACTAAACGTCGCACTCAGGGACTTAGCTGCGATCCAGAATCGCCTAAGTACAAAATTTCTCCGGGTGTGCACTAAACGTCGCACTCGGGGACTTAGCTGCGAACCAGAATCGCCTAAGTACTAACTTTCTCCGAGTGTGCACTAAACGTCGCACTCAGGGACTTAGCTGCGATCCAGAATCGCCTAAGTACTCACTTTCTCCGAGTGTGCACTAAACGTCGCACTCGGGGACTTAGCTGCGATCCAGAATCGCCTAGGTACTAACTTTCTCCGGGTGTGCACTAAACGTCGCACTCGGGGACTTAGCTGCGATCCAGAATCGCCTAAGTACTAACTTTCTCCGAGAGTGCACTAAACGTCGCACTCGGGGACTTAGCTGCGATCCAGAATCGCCTAAGTACTAACTTTCTCCGAGTTTGCACTAAACGTCGCACTCGGGGACTTAGCTGCGATCCAGAATCGCCTAAGTACTAACTTTCTCCGAGTGTGCACTAAACGTCGCACTCGGGGACTTAGCTGCGATCCAGAATCGCCTAAGTACTAACTTTCTCCGAGAGTGCACTAAACGTCGCACTCGGGGACTTAGCTGCGATCCAGAATCGCCTAAGTACTAACTTTCTCCGGGTGTGCACTAAACGTCACACTTGGGGACTTAGCTGCGATCCAGAATCGCCTAAGTACTAACTTTCTCCGAGTGTGCACTAAACGTCGCACTAGGGGACTTAGCTGCGCTCCAGAATTGCCTAAGTACTAACTTTCTCCGGGTGTGCGCTAAACGTCGCACTCGGGGACTTAGCTGCGATCCAGAATCGCCTAAGTACTAACTTTCTCCGGGTGTGCACTAAACGTCGCACTCGGGGACATAGCTGCGATCCAGAATTGCCTAAGTACTAACTTTCTCCGGCTGTGCACTAAACATCGCACCTGGGGACTTAGCTGCGATCCAGAATCGCCTAAGTACTAACTTTCTCCGAGTGTGCACTAAACGTCGCACTCGGGGACTTAGCTGCGATCCAGAATCGCCTAAGTACTAACTTTCTCCGAGTGTGCACTAAACGTCGCACTCGGGGACTTAGCTGCGATCCAGAATCGCCTAAGTACTAACTTTCTCCGAGTGTGCACTAAACGTCGCACTCGGGGACTTAGCTGCGATCCAGAATCGCCTAAGACTAACTTTCTCCGAGTGTGCACTAAACGTTGCACTCGGGGACTTAGCTGAGATCCAGAATCGCCTAAGTACTAACTTTCTCCGAGTGTGCACTAAACATCGCACTCGGGGACTTAGCTGCGATCCAGAATCGCCTAAGTACTAACTTTCTCCGGGTGTGCACTAAACGTCGCACTCGGGGACTTAGCTGTGATCCAGAATCGCCTAAGTACTAACTTTCTCCGGGTGTGCACTAAACATCGCACTCGGGGACTTAGCTGCGATCCAGAATCGCCTAAGTACTAACTTTCTCCAAGTGTGCACTACACGTCGCACTCGGGGATTTAGCTGCGATCCACAATCGCCTAAGTACTAACTTTCTCCGAATGTGCACTAAACGTCGCACTCGGGGACTTAGCTGCGAGCCAGAATCGCCTAAGTACTAACTTTCTCCGGGTGTGCACTAAACGTCACACTCGGGGACTTAGCTGCGATCCAGAATCGCCTAAGTACTAACTTTCTCAGGGTGTGCACTAAACGTCGCACTCGGGGACTTAGCTGCGATCCAGAATTGCCTAAGTACTAACTTTCTCCGGGTGTGCACTAAACGTCGCACTCGGGGACTTAGCTGCGATCCAGAATCGCCTAAGTACTAACTTTCTCCGGGTGTGCACTAAACGTCACACTCGGGGACTTAGCTGCGATCCAGAATCGCATAAGTACTAACTTTCTCCGGGTGTGCACTAAACGTCGCACTCGGGGACTTAGCTGCGATCCAGAATCGCCTAAGTACTAACTTTCTCCGGGTGTGCACTAAACGTCGCACTCGGGGACTTAGCTGCGATCCAGAATCGCCTAAGTACTAACTTTCTCCGGGTGTGCACTAAACGTCGCACTCGGGGACTTAGCTGCGATCCGGAATCGCCTAAGTACTAACTTTCTCCGAGTGTGCACTAAACGTCGCACTCTGGGACATAACTGCGATCCAGGATCGCCTAACTACTAACTTTCTCCGAGTGTACACTAAACGTCGCACTCGGGGACTTAGCTGCGATCCAGAATCGCCTATGTACTAACTTTCTCCGAGTCTGCACTAAACGTCGCACTCGGGGACTTAGTTGCGATCCAGACTTAGCTGCGATCCAGAATCGCCTAAGTACTAACTTTCTCCGAGTGTGCACTAAACGTCGCACTCGGGGACTTAGCTGCGATCCAGAATCGCCTAAGTACTAACTTTCTCCGAGTGTGCACTAAACGTCGCACTCGGGGACTTAGCTGCGATCCAGAATCGCCTAAGACTAACTTTCTCCGAGTGTGCACTAAACGTTGCACTCGGGGACTTAGCTGCGATCCAGAATCACCTAAGTACTAACTTTCTCCGAGTGTGCACTAAACATCGCACTCGGGGACTTAGTTGCGATCCAGAATCGCCTAAGTACTAACTTTCTCCGGGTGTGCACTAAACGTCGCACTCGGGGACTTAGCTGTGATCCAGAATCGCCTAAGTACTAACTTTCTCCGGGTGTGCACTAAACATCGCACTCGGGGACTTAGCTGCGATCCAGAATCGCCTAAGTACTAACTTTCTCCGAGTGTGCACTACACGTCACACTCGGGGACTTAGCTGCGATCCAGAATCGCCTAAGTACTAACTTTCTCCGAGTGTGCACTAAACGTCGCACTCGGGGACTTAGCTGCGAGCCAGAATCGCCTAAGTACTAACTTTCTCCGAGTCTGCACTAAACGTCGCACTCGGGGACTTAGCTGCGATCCAGAATCGCCTAAGTACTAACTTTTTCCGAGTGTGCACTAAACGTCGTACTCGGGGACTTAGGTGCGATCCAGAATCGCCTAAGTACTAACTTTCTCCGAGTGTGCACTAAACGTCGCACTCGGGGACTTTGTTGCGATCCAGAATCGCCTAAGTACTAACTTTCTCCGGGTGTGCACTAAATGTCGCACTAAAGGACTAGCTGCGATCCTGAATCGCCTAAGTACTAACTTTCTCCAGGTGTGCACTAAACGTCGCACTCGGGGACTTAGCTGCGATCCAGAATCGCCTAAGTACTAACTTTCTCCGGGTGTGCACTAAACGTCGCACTCGGGGACTTAGCTGCGATCCAGAATCGCCTAAGTACTAACTTTCTCCGGGTGTGCACTAAACGTCTCACTCGGGGACTTAGCTGCGATCCAGAATCGCCTAAGTACTAACTTTCTCCGAGTGTGCACTAAATGTCGCACTCGGGGACTTACCTGCGATCCAGAATCGCCTAAGTACTAACTTTCTCCGAGTGTGCACTAAACGTCGCACTCGGGGACTTAGCTGCGATCCAGAATCGCCTAAGACTAACTTTCTCCGAGTGTGCACTAAACGTTGCACTCGGGGACTTAGCTGCGATCCAGAATCGCCTAAGTACTAACTTTCTCCGAGTGTGCACTAAACATCGCACTCGGGGACTTAGTTGCGATCCAGAATCGCCTAAGTACTAACTTTCTCCGGGTGTGCACTAAACGTCGCACTCGGGGACTTAGCTGCGATCCAGAATCGCCTAAGTACTAACTTTCTCCGGGTGTGCACTAAACGTCGCACTCGGGGACTTAGCTGCGATCCAGAATCGCCTAAGTACTAACTTTCTCCGAGTGTGCACTAAACGTCGCACTCTGGGACTTAACTGCGATCCAGGATCGCCTAAGTACTAACTTTCTCCGAGTGTACACTAAACGTCGCACTCGGGGACTTAGCTGCGATCCAGAATCGCCTAAGTACTAACTTTCTCCGAGTCTGCACTAAACGTCGCACTCGCGGACTTAGTTGCGATCCAGACTTAGCTTCGATCCAGAATCGCCTAAGTACTAACTTTCTCCGAGTGTGCACTAAACGTCGCACTCGGGGACTTAGCTGCGATCCAGAATCGCCTAAGTACTAACTTTCTCCGAGTGTGCACTAAACGTCGCACTCGGGGACTTAGCTGCGATCCAGAATCGCCTAAGACTAACTTTCTCCGAGTGTGCACTAAACGTTGCACTCGGGGACTTAGCTGCGATCCAGAATCGCCTAAGTACTAACTTTCTCCGAGTGTGCACTAAACATCGCACTCGGGGACTTAGTTGCGATCCAGAATCGCCTAAGTACTAACTTTCTCCGGGTGTGCACTAAACGTCGCACTCGGGGACTTAGCTGTGATCCAGAATCGCCTAAGTACTAACTTTCTCCGGGTGTGCACTAAACATCGCACTCGGGGACTTAGCTGCGATCCAGAATCGCCTAAGTACTAACTTTCTCCGAGTGTGCACTACACGTCACACTCGGGGACTTAGCTGCGATCCAGAATCGCCTAAGTACTAACTTTCTCCGAGTGTGCACTAAACGTCGCACTCGGGGACTTAGCTGCGAGCCAGAATCGCCTAAGTACTAACTTTCTCCGAGTCTGCACTAAACGTCGCACTCGGGGACTTAGCTGCGATCCAGAATCGCCTAAGTACTAACTTTTTCCGAGTGTGCACTAAAAGTCCTACTCGGGGACTTAGCTGCGATCCAGAATCGCCTAAGTACTAACTTTCTCCGAGTGTGCACTAAACGTCACACTCGGGGACTTTGTTGCGATCCAGAATCGCCTAAGTACTAACTTTCTCCGTGTGTGCACTAAACGTCGCACTAAGGGACTAGCTGCGATCCAGAATCGCCTAAGTACTAACTTTCTCCGGGTGTGCACTAAACGTCGCACTCGGGGACTTAGCTGCGATCCAGAATCGCCTAAGTACTAACTTTCTCCGGGTGTGCACTAAACGTCGCACTCGGGGACTTAGCTGCGATCCAGAATCGCCTAAGTACTAACTTTCTCCGGGTGTGCACTAAACGTCTCACTCGGGGACTTAGCTGCGATCCAGAATCGCCTAAGTACTAACTTTCTCCAAGTGTGCACTAAATGTCGCATTCGGGGACTTAGCTGCGATCCAGAATCGCCTAAGTACTAACTTTCTCCGGCTGTGCACTAAACGTCGCACTCGGGGACTTAGTTGCGATCCAGAATCGCCTAAGTAACAACTCGCTCCGAGTGCAGCATGTCCGTCGCACTCGGGGACTTAGCTGCGATCATGAATCACCTAAGTACTCTATTACCTTCGAGTGTATCCTATAGATCCACTCGGGGACTCAGCAGACCCTCATTGAGGCTCATGTGGATGTCAAGACAACTGACAATTACATGAGTAGCAGACCCTCATTGAGGCTCATGTGGATGTCAAGACAACTGACAATTACATGAGTAGCAGACCCTCATTGAGGCTCATGTGGATGTCAAGACAACTGACAATTACATGAGTAGCAGACCCTCATTGAGGCTCATGTGGATGTCAAGACAACTGACAATTACATGAGTAACAACTCGTTTCGAGTGCGGCATGATCGTCGCACTCGAAGATTTGGCCGCGATCATGAATCGCCTAAGTACTCTATTACCCTCGAGTGTATCATACAAATCCACTCGGTGACTTGGCAGACCCTCAGAGTGGTTCACACAGATGTCAAGGAAACTGCCAATTACATGCTCCGCATGTTTGCCATTGGCTTGACAAGAAAAGCCAAACAAAAACTCGAGCCAAAATGGTGTCAACAACTCTTTGGCAACAGAAGAGCAAAAGATTTGATTTAAATTCGAAGTTCACCTAAGGATAGTTGACTCGGTGCGGGTCAAGCTTACCCGCACCGAACCAAGAATGTGACGGCCAATAGAAGTGGCCAAGTTTCTTACAACCAACACTCGGCATACCGAGGTAAAAGTTTTCTTAAGCATCATCCGGATTGGCGCCAGGACTAGAGGGCTCCACGAATGTGTCTAGGTCGATCCCATCGGCGATGCGGGTGGCACTCTCAAGGAAGGTTTCCATGAAGTCTTCGAATCGAAGTTTCTTCGTGTTGGCGACCTTCAACGTTTTCAGCCTCTCTTCGCGCACCTCCTTGCAATGCACTCGGACCAGGGACAACGCAAGTCTGCACCACAGCGAGCCGTAGACTTCTTCCATGACTGCACTCGGTTTGGGACCTCTTCCAGCCGAGTCATCAAGCCTTCCATCTCATGCTGAGACTCGTCCTTAGGCCAAAGCTCCTTGTCGATCCGGCCGACGACTTCTCTCAGTCGACCGATGAAAGGCCCAACTTTGCCCAGGCGAATGTGCGCTCGGAGCAGATCTTGATTGGCGTCCTCACCGAGTGGAATGTTCTCGTGAATTGACCGCTCCACGTCAGCTGCTTCAGCCTCCGCGTCCATGCAAAAATCTGCAAACACAGGACAAGCAAACAATAAGCGCCGAGTGTAACGCACATACCACAAGCACTCGGAAAAACAGGACTTACCACCCAGACGCGTTATCATCTTCCGGGCCCAGTCACTGACGTATTTTTCCTGCGCTATACACCGCTTGTTCAGCACATTCATTTGCGCCATCAGATCAGACCTTTGCGCCTTCATCTTCTCAACTTCAGCAGTCAGTGCCTTGTTTGCTTCACGGGCCTGCTCCAACGACTTCTCCCGTTCCACCAGAACATCCTTCATGCTAGCCATTGCAACCAGTGCCGCATCTAGCTCACCAGCAAACTGAACCTTCTCAGCCCTGAAAGTCTCATACGCCGTCCCCATCTCGCAAGTTTTCTGCCAGCCAGCGCCAAGAGACGATCAGCCAAATCCAACAATAAAAAGTCTAAGTTCTTCAGACCCCTGCCGACGCAAGCGGTCGACAGCGGTCTCGGGGACTACACCAAGTGGGTTCACTAAGAGTGACCCCACTGGCATGAAACTCAGCCTGTGAGGCTACTACTACCCGACCTGAGTAAAATTACTCTTGGAGACTCATCCAGTAGGAACACTCCGAGTGCCCCAAATGTCAGCATTCGAACAGATTAAATTGTGATCTGATCAAGTCAAAGACAATGCGTATAAAGACAACTGCTGGTGCAAGCACTCGACAGAAGTCTCGGGGACTACACCCACTGGGTTCACTAAGAGTGAACCCATTGCAAAAATCATACGATGTCCAAACACACCAAGTGGGTTACAAGAGAAAAGTAAATACTTACTAGCCCACTTACTCGGATATCGTCCCGCGGTTCCAAGCTTCGCTGGTACAGGGACGCGATGGAGTCGTACGCCTTCTTGGCTTCTCCCGCCATTAGCTCCGCCTACACCATGGCCCCCTTGGCTGCTCCCACCTGGTCTTCCGAGAGGTGCTGCACGTTGTACTCGACGTTCGACGGGCCTGGCATCGTTGAAGGCTCCTTCGGCATCCCAAGGCCCGCTCCAGTCGATTCAGCAGCAACCAGCGCCGTTTCAGTCGACGGCATCGCCTCAGTCGGCGGCACGTCCGCGGCGGGAGCAGTAACTGGCGGAGAAGCGTCGAGGACAGGCACTGCGGCTTGCTCAGACCTTCCCTGGTTACCCTCATCTGCATAAATCGCCCTGAGAGAAACCCGACCAAACGGCGTGAGATCACAGAAAAAGGGCGAGACCGAAGACAGAATTCGCGATGCAATAATATAAACTCTCGGAATCGCTACGACGCACCTGGCTGGGACGAGACAACATTGTCCGTGTCCATAGGATCATCTCCCTGACGCGCCGGAGAGGTGGCACAGGTGGCAATCCTGTCGAGTGAAATTCATTCGACCATCAAACAAGAGTTTAATCCAATATCAGAAGAAGTTATAAGAACAATGCACTTACGTAGAGGTGACGGGGACGATGACCCTTATCCGCGGCAAAGCCTTCCGAGGTTTAGATCCGCTCGGTTTGGCCACCTTGGAAGACTGACCCGCAGGTTCGGCAGCAGCGTCCCTGGTCCTCTTGGCGCTCCGAGCACTCGGGACCACGGGAGCAGTTGGCGGAGCACTCGAGGATGCTGGAAAGGCCGAGGGAGCTGCAGGTTCATGTCGGCGCTTGGTTCGGTGCTCTGGTGGCGGGGGTGGCGAGTTCTGCTCTTCGTCTTCTTCCTCTTCTTCACCAGACTCCTCCTCCGTCTCCCCACTGTCGGAGACGTACTCGACGCTCTCCACGCTGCCCTCCTGGCTGCCCTCTTCCTCCTCCTCACCCGGGTTCCCGTTCGAGACAGGGGAGAACCAGTTGGTCCACTTCTGCATAAAATACAGTGAGTGACATCAGACATCAGACGAAGATTCAAAGATAGCGATAAATCTAAGGCAGTTATGTGCACTCGGCAAGTTGTACTCACCTCGTTCAGCGGTGGGTTGTCCGCGCGGAAAGCCTTCACTCGCCGGGACCCTATGGGGTTCTCGCAGGCGCCTGTGATCTGGAGCACCCACGACGCCACCATCTCCCCAGTCACGCACTCGGGGTTGGTCCGAGTGGAGTCTTCGGGCCCCGTGTAATGCCACATGGTGTGGTCTCGAGCCTGCAGTGGTTGGATGCACCGGCCGAGGAAAACCTCCAGCAAATCTATGCCGGTGACTCCCTTTCGGATGACATCTACGAGTGCGTCGACCAGGGGCTGGATACGAATCTTCTCCGCCTTTGTGAGCGCGAGCTGCTTAGGCGGAGCTGGTCGATCTAAGCTAAAACGAGGTAGCCCTATCGTGGCATTCGGGCAAGCGACGTCCTGGCAGTAGAACCATGTCGACTGCCAGTTCCTAACCGATTCACTCAGCTGAAGAGCGGGATAATTACCTTTGCTCTTCTTTTGGAAGCCTAAACCCCCACAGAGTTGGAGAAGGTGAGTCTTATCATCCGACTGATTAAGTCGTTTGATGGTTTGGGACCTAGCAGAGAAGATATGTTTGAAAAGCCCCCAATGGGGAGGACAACCGATGAAGCACTCGCACAAGACCACGAAAGCAGAGAGATGGGCGATGGCATTCGGGGGAAAGTGGTGGAGCTGCGCCCCAAAGTGGTTCATTATGCCTTTGAAGAAAGGATGCGGGGGCAAGGAGAAACCTTGATGCACGTGGCTGAGCAGCAGGACGCGCTCCCCCTCCTGAGGCGCCGGCTCGGTCTCACCCTCCTCCGGCAACCTCCATGACTTGTGCGCGATCATCCCGTGCTCCACCAGCTCTAGCAAGCTCTCCTCCGTCACCGTGGAGGGGAGGAAGTCTCCCTGGATCCACCCCGCCGGTAACGCCCGCTGCCCCCGCTGCGCAGCAGCCGCCGCCTTCCCCTTCTTCTTCTTCGTCTCCAGCTTGCTAGTCCGTCCCTTGGTCATGGCGGAAGCTGCGGGTCTGTGGAGGAGAAGGAAAGGGAAGGAGCTTGGGTGCACAGGAGGAGGCGAGAGGAGTGGAGCAGTCAAAGGCAAGAGATCCAGCGAGCGTAACGAGAAAACCCTCGCCGCTGAGGTTTAACTAAGGTCCCGACTGCGTCACTGGCAGGTGGCCCCGAAACCTTATCCCCCGACCAACCATGGCGATATCAGTGGAGAAGATGAAGGCGCGTGAATCGAGGCATCAGGCGCTACTCGAGCGCGATGTCGTCATCCCCGCTGAGCGCGCGGTAACCGAAATTTGAGGATCCCGGAAAATCTGCCGCTGTCAGTTGACTGGTCACGTCAGAAGATGCCGCGGAAGCACTCGGTTTCCGACAGTTTGTTTCGCAACTACTTCCACTCGGATCATTGGTCAGAGAAGACAAAATGGATCGAGGCAAGCAACGCCAAAGTCACATCCGTTCCAGTCGGATCCAAACTTCAAGCATCGCTTCGTCGTTCCAACCCCAATCCATTCGGGGACTAATGATGGGGTTATAGTCCCCGGGTAGGGTCATAGGCCTACCCTATAGGTCCAACCCAAGGACTACCCCTCATAAGGGACAAGGCCCTTAGTCAGTTCCGACTGAACTAAGGAGTTCTCTTCATCCAGTCGGTAACCGATCCTCGACCGTCCAGTCGGAGATTAGCATTCGGAGTTCATCAAACTAACCGACTGGATTCCACTCTGTGCATCGTAACCCCCCTGGAGGGAAATGGTCATACGTTTCCAAGTGCCTTTATTAGCATTTAAGATGTACGTTACCTATAACGTAGACATTTATTCCCCACTACTCCACTCCTGTGCACCGAACCGTTGTGGAGGGCAGCGCACTCTATATAAGCCACCCTCCCCCACTGGTGCAGGGGTTAGCAATTCACTGTATTCGGTATTCCACTCGACAACAAGCTCCCTGAGCACTAAGACGTAGGGCTATTACCTCCACCGCAGAGGGGCCTGAACTCATACAACCTCGCCGTAGCTAAGGCTCTGCACATCCCTTTCGTACCCTATACATATACTGTTTGGCTTATACCCACGACATGTAGATTGCCTGAAATGACGCATAGAACCACGAGAACCTATTTGTTTTGCTGTTTAACAACTAATTAAATGTGTTAACTCAGATCTGGATAGAATTGTAAATTAACATGTGAGGTCGTCTCGGAGATGCTATATGTCATTTCCAACCTCACTTAAAATGTCTAGATAGGTAGTTTAATTTCCGCTTCACCTCTTGCATGTTTGACAACATTAATATTGCCGTGTAGATAACCGAGAGTGAACTAAATAAATAAACGTGGAGTTTTGTCAATATGCAACTCGTTGCATATTAAACTTCACTTAATGTGTAGTGTTTGTTTGTGTGAATTGTCATGCCGTGACGTGCATGTTTTCAACTGCTCATGCATCATATGTGTTGTGCATCGTGTGGTGTATATCGTGTGTTGATTTGTGTTTCTGGTTTGCTTCGTCTCGATAGAGTTCTGCAGCATGCCGGATTGTGGGGACCCGCTCGACTACGTCGGTTCGTCTGCTTCATGGAGGCATTCTTCTTCCAAGCGGGATCTCAGGCAAGATGACCATTTCCCCAGATACTATTACTATCATTGCCATGCTAGTTTTACCGTTGCTACCATTTATGTCACATTGCCTACCACATGTTAAATATCAACCTCTCAACAATGCCATGAAAACCTTCAACCTGTTCAACCTAGCAAACCACTGATTGACTATGTTACTGCTTGCTTAACCCTGTGTTAGTGTTTCTAGTTGCACGTGCAGTTGCTTCCATGTGAAACATGGGTTCCTTGTTATATCACCCTATTTAATGCTATTTAATTTTTAACGCGCCTATATACTTGGTAAAAGGTGGAAGGCTCGGCCTTTCTAGCCTGGTGTTTTGTTCCACATTTGGCCCCTTAGTTTCCGGTTACCGGTGTTATGTTCCATAAATGAGCGCTCCTAACACGATCGGGGTTGTTATGGGGACCCCCTTGATAATTCGTTTTAGACTAAAGCTGGTCTGACAAGGCCCAACATTGGTACTACATTTGCCTAATAACCTAATAAAATTGCATAGGGACTTTCCGGACCCCGAGGATAATTTACTCAACCCCCGGGCCAGTGCTCCTCATGAGTGTTGGTCCAAAACAGAGCACCGTGCGGGGCCACCACGAGGAAACTCGAGGTTTGGCACCCGTACGCTTCGCTTATCCGTCGTGTCCTGAGAACGAGATACGCGGCTCCTATCGGGATCGTCGACACGCCGGGCGGCCTTGCTGGATTAGTTTTACCTTGACGAGATATCTTGTGCATCGGGATTCCGGTGATGCTTTGGGTAATCTCAGAGTTGAGGTTTTCCACTAGGGGATCCGACGAGATCGCGATCTTCGTGATTGAGGATTTCTATGCGGCTTGTGGTAATTTGTGATGGACTAGTTGGAGCACCCCTGCAGGGTTAAATCTTTTTGGAAAGCCGTGCCCGCGTGTTAGAGCATATATCTCCATATGTGGTTTTGGTAATTGATGACAATTCCTATGGACTAATGGTTGCCTTAAGTTATATTTATAGGATTTTTCCATAGGCACTTCTTGGAGTCCATCTGTTGGGTTCAAGGAGTTTATATGATGACCAAGATGGTATTCAAAGGTATTATCCAAAGAATGGTCATAGATACACTAGGTTGATCAAGATCTTAGACAAAGAGTAAATCAAGATGATCAACACACAAAGCGTATAAGATGTACCGAGAGGAATCAAGTGATCCCATGGTATGGTAAGCATTGTCCATTACGTGTTTGTGTACTAACCCATGGTCTTTGTGAGAGTCCTATGTGGGGGTTAGGTGTGCTTCCATGGGATTGCGTCAAAAGGAAGATCTCATACAACCCATGAAGGATGACGTCAAGTGGCGATCGTCATCAAGATTGTGGTGTGCAAGTTCAGGTGGATCAGCACGAATATATCATTGAAACTATTGTTAATGATCATGTGTTGATAAGGACAAGCTCATGTGCTAACAAGGACAAGATCAAGATAAGCTTTCCCGAGCACTACATGCTTGATTCTTGTGGATGTTCACATGGTGGACAAATGAAGATGAATACATAAGCTAGGCTTTCCACATTGTGTATGGGAGAGCTACTTGAAGACTTCATCATGTCTTGCTTTCAACTTGAGCCAAGAAGGAACAACAACATCAAGCTCAAGTGAAAGGGCTAACTCAAAGGTATCAGTTCCTTTAACGTTAGTTGTGCGGAGTGATGATCAGCGAATAAAAGTATACACTCAAGTATGGATCATCAGTACCCCTTTTATGATTCTTGAGTCTTTAGGGATCCCACACTATTAAGAGGGGATCACAGGTTTTGCGATGAACTTGCTCAAACTACGTCTCCACTGTTCTGCTCAGACCACATCTCCACTGGTCTGCTGTTATTTGAAAACAGAACCAGTGCCTCGGACATCCGGCTTCCTCCGGACGTCCGAGGGCCGGACGACCGACTGCTTCGGAAATTCAGAATACTATACCAGAGAAATCAGAGCCATATAACTCGGACTTCCGGCTCCCTCCGGACGTCCGAGGGCCGGTCAAGGGTCGGACGACCGACCAGCTTTGGAAATCCGAAGCCCTGCACCAGAAGAACATGAGCTCTATAATTAGGATTTCCGGCGCCCTCCGGACGTCCGAGGGCCACACGTCCGTCCCCTTTTGGAAATCCGGAACCTCCCACCAGAAGAAGTTGAGTCGAATAACTCGGATTTCCGGCCTTCTCCGGACGTCCGGTCGCTGTTCAATTCACAGTATTTTCAGTGATATCTACAGGCCTCGGACGACCGACCCCTGTCGGACGTCCGACCCCTCGCAGACGCCCCTACTTCCAGAAACTGTCGGACGTCCGGACCCTGTGTGACTTAAAGTGTCCCCAACGGCTGTTTTTCTCTCCCCACTATAAATACCCCCCTCCCACTTCGTGAGAGGGTGGCGAAACACAGCCTTATCCTCATAAGAACACACTTCTACCTCACACACATTTGCTCACACCAAATCTTAGATCCCAAGAGCATTTGTGAGCCCCTTTGAGAGTTGTTCCAATCAAAAGATAGATCGTCTCCCTCTCCTCCTCTCAACCGAAGCTATTTGAGATTTGAGCAAGTTTTGAGCATTCCCCGTGATCTTGTTACTCTTGGAGGTTGGAGACTCCTAGGCGGTAGGAGTTCTTCGGAGAGGAATCAATCCATGTGATTACCCCCGGAAAAGTTTGTGAGGGTTTGGAAGCCACCTCAAAGGCTTACCACTAGTGGTTGAGAAACGCCTTCGTGGTGTTATCTCAAAGGGAGAATCGGGTGAGCCTTCGTGGCGTTGGTGTGCCTTCATGCTAACATCCACCTCTCTAACGGTGACTAGCTTCCCTCCAAGGAAGTGAACATCGGGATACATCTTCGTCTCAGTGACCTTGGTTATCCTTAACCCTAACTCCTTACTTGTGGTTTACTTGTGTTACTTGAGCATACATACATTGCATATTGTTTGTGCTCATTATATTGTGTTGCCTATTTCTTGTACAAGATTAATCATTCAAGCATACCCTCTATATCCACACGTTCATACTTGCAGCCTTTGATATATCATGTGATATAGTGTGATCTAGTATCTTGTGTTGTTTCACCTACTTGTCGTGTGATATAGCTCAAGTAAGTTTGTGTAACTTACTTGTGCTTGTTAGTAACTGTATTGTGTCCATCTTGGTAGATCGTGTTGTTGATACACGTTGCAGTGCCTAGTGCATTTAGGATTTGTGCTTGACAAGTACCCTCTTAGTTTATTTCCGCATTAGTTTCAAGCCAAATCCGAAGAAGTTTTTAAATAGCCTATTCTCCCCCCCCCTTTAGGCGTCATCGACGTCTTTTCAATTGGTATCAAAGCAAGATCTCTCTTTAATTAGGTTTCACGACCTAGAGAGTATCGATGTCGACTATTGATTTAGTGCACAATGGCATCTTTGACTTTGATGGCACAAATTATACCCTATGGAGAATTCGTATGCTTCATCACTTTCGGGCCATGGGCCCAAATACTTTACGAATTGTTCTTGTAGGGATTGCCGACAAAAAGGATGATGCATCTTCATCTACTAATGAAATGTATCTTGATTGTGAGGCTTTTCTTGCCATTCATCGAACCATAAGTCCTGAAGTGTTTAAGTCTATCTCGACTTGCAAGTCAGCTCATGAAGTTTGGACTAAACTTGAAGATATATATGGTGGGTCCAATCTTGATGAAGACGGTATTATGATGAAGGAGTTGGTGCATGAGCTATTCCCTCTTTTCGATCTTGAAGAGTCCACCACTACTTCCATGTCCGATTGCTTGCACACCTCAGCATCTTCAATCTCACAAGGTAATCACATGGTGAGTGAAGAAATACATGTTGATGAAAATGTCATAGCCTCTATGGACACGAGCATATCTAGCACCACACATAGTGTAAATTATTGTGCTGATAGGTCATGCATTTCATCTAAAGATCCGTCGACAAATGTCTGTGGTGATATGCCTGCTTCGTCGTGTCCTCTTGATCAAAATATCTTGTTTCTCCCTAGTTGCTCTATGACTAATCATTTAGGGGAAATCAAGAAATATGAAGCACTTTTGACTAATGAAGAATCTGATTCACCAAAAGAATCATCATCAACTCCTGCAGTTCACATCTGCCTCATGGCAAGAGGTAATAATGAGGTATCATCTTCCCTATGCAATAACGATGATATTTGCGATGAGGATGATGATGATGACTTGACTGAAAATATCTATGTGATTAGTAAAATTCTTCATAAAGCTAAAAATAACGCTCTTCAAAGGTTCCAAGATGTTCTTGCTTACTTTGAAAATTGTAATGATTCACTTAATCATGAACAAGCTAAAAGTGAACAACTTGAACATGAACTTGAGAAGAGCATCAAGCATGTAGAGACTTAAGATCTTCAAAAGGAGAGATTGAAGCTGCTCATGATAAACTTAAAAGGTATTTTGAGGTCCTTCTCCTTGAATGCAAGAATGTCAAGGGAGAGCTCGTCAAAACCTCTAAGATATTTGAGGAGCTTCAATCTACTCATGAGAAGTCTCTAATCGCTGCTTACTCCTCTCATATTGTTGATGATACTTGTACATCTAACCCTATCTCTTTTGAAGTATCAACATTGAAGGAGAATGTTGAGCTACGGGCTCAACTTGATTTACTAACTAGCAATTATGGGAAGTTGGAAGAAAACCATGTAATGCTCACAAGCTCTCATGTCGATCTTCTAACATCCCATAATGTGCAAAAGTTAGCTCATGAGGCTATCATCACCAAGGTAACATCAAGTGAGCCTCATGTGGACAATGGCACTACTTCTAGTCAAAGTACTATATTTCCATGTGCTAGTCCTCGTAATTCGTCTACTCATAATGTTGCTACCTCGTGTGATGAATTACTTTCCTTGCCTTGTTGCTCTAACATTGAAGCTTACACTTCCTCTAGTACTTGCATTGATACTAACCGTGCAGAGGAAATCGAAGAGCTCAAGGCCCAAGTCACTTGTTTGAAGAAAGACTTGGAATAGTGTCATGAAGGGATGTCCACACTCAACAACGTCCCGTGTGAGCAAACATCTCCGAATGACAAAAATGATGTTGGAGTAAACTCAAACAAGAACAAGAGGGGCCTAGAACAAGTCAAGAATTTGGCCAAAATCATTTGCTTCAAGTGCAAAGTTAAAGGGCACCATGTTAGATCTTGCCCTCTGAAGACGAAGTCTCAAAGTCACAAGCAAGAAGGGAAGTGGCCACAAACTCAATCACGTATTCAACTACATGTTGAAGGAAGGCCTCTTCCCAATAAGACCCAAGCCAACACTCCCCAAGGTGAGAAATCAACTGGGAAGAAAACAAAGGGTAGATGTTGCTACTTATGTCGTGAGAAGGGTCACGTCACTTCGTCTTGCACGAGAGGTAACTTATCCAACCCAATCACTATTGATGATACCTATTCCCTTGGGAAGGATAAGGTTGGCAATGTGTTTGCCAAGTTTGTTGGTACTCAAAACGGTGTCAAGAAAAGAACCATTTGGGTTGCCAAGCCCATTGTGATTAACCTCTTAGGACCCAACGTAGTTGGGGACCAATAAGCTCAAACTTGATCAATAGGTGACTATGGAGGACATTAGAGACTTGGATAAATAATGAAGAATTAAGGAGTCTTCATCATTCATATTATCTCAAGGCAAGTCATTTGGATTATCGAGTTTCTATCTTATATCCAATGTGCCTCTTTACGGTAACTTATACTTAAACTGTTTACATTGTTAGGTGCTTGCCCCTTTGCATGTTGTGGTTTTGTACCTTGCATGCGTTTGTATATGTTGTGCTTCCAAATTGCTTATCTTGAATAATCAAGTATGGGTATGTTGGTTTGCATATCAGGTACATGTGAGTCTTGTATTGAGCCTTTTTGCATCTTGTTTATATTTTTTGTTGGCTCTTGTGAGAGATTAATGGATTATCCCATTATGGGGGAGTGATGTGCTTTGCACACCTCACAATCCTATAAATGTGTATACATGGGGAATACCACTTAGTTTTGATACTTCAAGATTATCTAGTTTCTATGTGGTATGTCTTACTCATGAGAAATTCAAATTCTATATGGTCCATTAAGTATCTCTTGTTGGTTTTAATTTGCCACTTGTTAATGTTGTTGGTTTATCACATTATGGGGGAGTAATATGCTATGTGCATATTACAAACCTAGAAAATGTGTACATTTGACGTGTTGCCACTTAGTGTTGATATTGTAAATTATCTTGTTCCTAGGTGGCATGTTAGCTCTACAAGTGTCATTTGCTTGCGTTTTAAGGGTAAAGATGATCTTGGATATATTTGTGATCTACCAATGAGTATCACTTCGAAAATACTTCTTGTCCTTGACAATTGGTATTCCCATCATGTGATTGGAATTGCTAATCATCTTTACATTGGATTTTGTGTTTCGTTTGTCTTCCTTGCCTCTTATGAATCTATTTTAACATGTCTAGTGTTTTTATAGATATAGAGAAAGTGATGATCCCATCGTGTGCGTTTTGTATTCAAATGCAAATTCTATATAATGCACGTCCCTTGGGGGAGCTATCCTATTTTCTTTAGAACACTCTCTTTATTCACCCATCATAAAATCTTTTGATCCCCATCAAGTATGAGTTGATGGGAGACAAGTCTTGCTCTTTATGATGCTTTGTGCCATCATGAAAATTTGTCGAGGGCATGGTTTGTTGGAACCTAGCTCTCTTTTGGAAACTAGATACCTCGTGTTTGTTTTCCTTCAATTGGTTTCTTGTTGCCTTCTATTTGGCATGTGTCAATGGATTTCTCATTCCTTGAGGTATTTTTTAATTGATATCCTTCAAGTGATAGTTCTTTTGTTTTAGGATCTTATTATCACTTGATACCTTGTCTTTTGATGACTTATCAACTTTGTGTTGGGTTGATTCTTGAGAGTCTTGAGCATGCGTATCTAGCTACTATATACAACTTCTTTTGCTTGCTTTCCTTCTTTGACCCAATATACACGGGAAACTCCACCTTGTCATAAATTGGCTAAAGTGTGCATGAAATTCAAATTCACTCTATATGCACATATGTATGTGGAGTTTGTCCTATGTATTGCTGGTTTTCTAACTCTTTGGTCGCAATGAGTTTGGGCACCATTTTGTTTGTTTTGTTGTTCCAAGAACAACTGGAGATGCATTGGATGCTCGGCTCACCTATGAGGAAGATGTTGAGACCATGTGATTATTGGAGCCTAGTTAGGATGATCAAAGAACAGCTATCTACTACATCAATCCAATGTTGTCTCGGTAACAAGTATCCACTTCATGCATCCTTTTCTTGCAAAGGACCCAACCTGTCTTTTCTTTTCCAGGTTGCATCATGGCATGAATCTCTTGATTTGTTCTCGTAGTACTTGTTTGCTTTCTCAAAGCATCTGAACGATGATGTCTTACTACTAGTTGGGATGTCTTTGATGTTCGTATGTTGGAAGTTCATATTGTACAATAAGAAAATATTAGGCCATGTGCTATGCTTCCAAGCAAAAGATCTCATTGATATATTTATGACTTCCTTTTGGATATCTAGTTTGTTCCTTCTTGTAACCATTTCGTGTGTACATCCTTCTTTGTGGATATATATCATCATGATTGTCTTCTACTTAGAATCTTTTACAAATGAGAGAAGTTACATCTCTAATTAATATCCACTTTTCTTTCACGATCATCATTGCATTTCCTTTTTCAGCTTTTGGTGGCTTCGTGAAAAGTTTTATTTTGAGTGCATATCTTATTTTCCTACATCTTGATGCACTCTTTGGCCGTGAAGATTATTTTTCCTCATGCTTGTCTTGATGAGGGTTTTGCCATTTCAATTAGTATCTCTCCTCTTGACAAGGCTCTTACTTTCTATCTTCGCAATGGGTTGTCACAAGCGTTGGTTCTTATTTTGTTTATTAGTAAGCTTGTGAACCCATTTTCTAGTATGTGTGTGTGGGAATGATATGTCTTGCACTTTGTATCTCATTTCATCAAGACTATGTTGATGAGTAATGCTCATCCTTATATTAGTCTTCTCAAGTGCTTTGCCATGACTCACACACATTACTTTGGTTGAGCCTATTCTTAAGTTGCTTCTTTTACATGTTGCTCAACCATTTTTTGTGTAAAATCGATATGTTTATTGTCTCATCTATATTCTTGCACTCATTGTGTGTTTTTATTAATTTTGGGGGAGCAACGATCCTATTTTGTGCACCTGTATCAAATACAAAAATCTTGTATTAGTGCACAAATCATGGGGAGCTTCTCTAGTTTTTGATAAAACACTCTTTTGGCTTTATCATAATATCTTCTATTCATGTGGTTCGAAGGACCATATGATTGTTTGTTCCATCAGGAATCTTTTGATTGTTTGCCTCTATTTTTGTATGTCTTTGTGGCATATGATCCTTTTATTTGCAATCTTTGGGTCCTCAATATAGTTTGTTTCCCTCCAACTACTTATCATTGTATTTGTGTATTTCTCTGCACTCATTTGCTGAGAAGTACACAACACACCTTTTGGAGGACCACCTACTATATTGGCTTTCTAAACTTTTTGTCCATTTTGGCAATCCGTGCCAATGGGAGAGAAGTTTAGAGAGTTTACTTTGGATATGTTTAGAGGGTTTTACTTTAATTGCGTAAGCATTTACATCTTCACGCATGCATTATTACCTTGTATGTGTGCGCTTGGTTATGCTTATTTCCTTATATAAACTCTCTTAAAGTGGTTGTCTTCAATTACCAAAATGAGGGAGATTGTTAGAGCATATATCTCCATATGTGGTTTTGGTAATTGATGACAATTCCTATGGACTAATGGTTGCCTTAAGTTATATTTATAGGATTTGTCCATAGGCACTTCTTGAAGTCCATCTGTTGGGTTCAAGGAGTTTATATGATGACCAAGATGGTATTCAAGGTATTATCCAAAGAATGGTCATAGATACACTAGGTTGATCAAGATCTTAGACAAAGAGTAAATCAAGATGATCAACACACAAAGCGTATAAGATGTACCGAGAGGAATCAAGTGATCCCATGGTATGGTAAGCATTGTCCATTACGTGTTTGTGTACTAACCCTGGTCTTTGTGGGAGTCCTATGTGGGGGTTAGGTGTACTTCCATGGGCTTGCGTCAAAAGGAAGATCTCATACAACCCACGAAGGATGACGTCAAGTGGCGATCGTCATCAAGATTGTGGTGTGCAAGTTCAAGTGGATCAGCACGAATATATCATTGAAACTATTGTTAATGATCATGTGTTGATAAGGACAAGCTCATGTGCTAACAAGGACAAGATCAAGATAAGCATTCCTGAGCACTACATGCTTGATTCTTGTGGATGTTCACATGGTGGACAAATGAAGATGAATACATAAGCTAGGCTTTCGACATTGTGTATGGGAGAGCTACTTGAAGACTTCATCATGTCTTGCTTTCAACTTGAGCCAAGAAGGAACAAAAACATCAAGCTCAAGTGAAAGGGCTAACTCAAAGGTATTAGTTCCTTTGACGTTAGTTGTGCGGAGTGATGATCAGCGAATAAAAGTATACACTCAAGTATGGATCATCAGTACCCCTTTTATGATTCTTGAGTCTTTAGGGATCCCGTACTATTAATAGGGGATCACAGGTTTTGCGATGAACTTGCTCGAACTACATCTCCACTGTTCTGCTCAGACCACATCTCCACTGCTCTGCTGTTATCTGAAAACAGAACCAGTGCCTCGGACATCCGGCTTCCTCCGGACGTCCGAGGGCCGGACGACCGACTGCTTCGGAAATTCGGAATACTATACCAGAGAAATCAGAGCCATATAACTCGGACTTCCGGCTCCCTCCGGACGTCCGAGGCCCGGATATCCGACCAGCTTCGGAATTCCAGAACTATGCACCAGAGAAACTTGAGCCATATAACTCAGACTTCCGGCTCCCTCCGGACGTCCGAGGGCCGGTCAAGGGTCGGACGACCGACCAGCTTTGGAAATCCGAAGCCCTGCACTAGAAGAACATGAGCTCTATAATTCGGATTTCCGGCTCCCTCCGGACGTCCGAGGGCCAGACGTCCGTCCCCTTTCGGAAATCCAGAACCTCCCACCAGAAGAAGTTGAGTCGAATAACTCGGATTTCCGGCCTTCTCCGGACGTCCGGTCGCTGTTCAATTCACAGTATTTTCAGTGATATCTACAGGCCTCGGACGACCGACCCCTGTCGGACGTCCGACCCCTCGCAGACGCCCCGACTTCCGGAAACTGTCGGACGTCCGGACCCTGTGTGACTTAAAGTGTCCCCAACGGCTGTTTTTCTCTCCCCACTATAAATACCACCCTCCCACTTCGTGAGTGGGTGGCGAAACACAGCCTTATCCTCATAAGAACACACTTCTACCTCACACACATTTGCTCACACCAAATCTTAGATCCCAAGAGCATTTGTGAGCCCCTTTGAGAGTTGTTCAAATCAAAAGATAGATCGTCTCCCTCTCCTCCTCTCAACCGAAGCTATTTGAGATTTGAGCAAGTTTTGAGCATTCCCCGTGATCTTGTTACTCTTGGAGGTTGGAGACTCCTAGGCGGTAGGAGTTCTTCGGAGAGGAATCAATCCGTGTGATTACCCCCGGAAAAGTTTGTGAGGGTTTGGAAGCCACCTCAAAGCCTTACCACTAGTGGTTGAGAAACGCCTTCGTGGTGTTATCTCAAAGGGAGAATCGGGTGAGCCTTCGTGGCATTGGTGTGCCTTCATGGTAACATCCACCTCTCTAACGGTGACTAGCTTCCCTCCAAGGAAGTGAACATCGGGATACATCTTCGTCTCAGTGACCTTGGTTATCCTTAACCCTAACTCCTTACTTGCGGTTTACTTGTGTTACTTGAGCATACATACATTGGATATTGTTTGTGCTCATTATATTGTGTTGCCTATTTCTTGTACAAGATTAATCATTCAAGCATACCCTCTATATCCACACGTTCATACTTGCAGCCTTTGATATATCATGTGATATAGTGTGATCTAGTATCTTGTGTTGTTTCACCTACTTGTCGTGTGATATAGCTCAAGTAAGTTTGTGTAACTTACTTGTGCTTGTTAGTAATTTTATTGTGTCCATCTTGGTAGATCGTGTTGTTGATACACGTTGCAGTGCCTAGTGCATTTAGGATTTGTGCTTGACAAGTACCCTCTTAGTTTATTTCCGCATTAGTTTCAAGCCAAATCCGAAGAAGTTTTTAAATAGCCTATTCACCCCCCTCTAGGCATCATCGAGGTCTTTTCACCACGGTTATGTGGCAACGTGGAAACTTTGTTTAACACTGGTTCTAGATCACTTGAAGTAACTTAATTAAAACTTGCCAACTGTGTGCGTAACCGTGACTGTCTCTTTCGTGAGTTCTTTCTCCGATCGAGGACACGGTGGGGTTATGTCTGACGTCGGTAGGTGTTCAGGATCATTCATTTGATCATCAGTAGTCACGTCCGTTATGCGTAGACCTTCCCCCTCTTATTTTCTTGTACTCGTAAGTTAGCCACCAAATATATGCTTAGCTGCTGCTGCAACCTCACCACTTAACCATATCTCACCCATTAAGCTTTGCTAGTCTTGATACCTTTGGAAATGAGATTGCTGAGTCCCATGTGGCTCACAGATTACTACAACACCAGTTGCAGGTAGAGGTAAAGGCTATATGATGTGAGCGCGTTCATTGTTCATTTGGAGTTGCTTCTTCTTCTTCTTCTTCATCGATCTAGGATGGGTTCCAGGCCGACAGCCTCGAATAGCAATGATGGACGTCGTTCTTGTTTTGTCGTTTGATTTCGTCCGTAGTCGGACCCTGCTCTTACTCTTGATGATTATGTAATGTACTGATGTGACTCTGATGTAGCTTGTGGCGAGTGTAAGCCGATTCTATTTATATCTCATCTTTTCAGTACATGTACTTGTAATGATATCCATTCTTGCGACACGACGAGATGCGCTTCTATCCCTGACGAGGCCTTCGTGCCAAATTAAGGATAGAGTCGCATCTTGGGCGTGACAAGTTGGTACCAGAGCAGTTCCGACCTAGGAACCCCCTTGATTGATCGAACTTGACCGAGTCGAGTCTAGTGAAAAACTATTTGAGTCTACCTATATATCGGAGAGTAGGATTCTTTTTTCTCCTCTTCTATGCTCTGGTGAGGAATCTTGACGTAATAATTTAATTCTACTCCTCTTCTCACTCAAATTTTTTTAGGATCACGCGGATATTTTTGGAATCTATATGATGCCGATGTGACGGAGTTCTGTCTTGGTGCCTCCTATCTGCTTTAAGTCTCAGGGGAGTTGAGCTCCAGGGGATTCTTGAGCACATCATTTTCATTCAGATTTCTTAGTATCTCACTACGAAGGATGTTCGTAATTGCTTCAAGACTAGTAGTGGCGAGATAACCCCGATGTCCCCAGTACTGGTGCAGATTGTTCGGGAGTACTGCCATACTTTGTATCATTCTGATCACGAGGGTGTGTTGTAGATGAAGTTCCGAGATTCTGGTTGTGTGTTGACGGATGTGATACAGGTGACGGGTTAGTTTAGGAGTTGTGTGAAATACTCCTTGTATCCGTGTACCAGATTGCATGACCAGATATTTCGGGAATTCATAGGTGGGAATTCAAGTAGTTGCTTATAGGAAAATCTTCCAACAAATGCATGATGTTAGGTTGGGGTTCGATATCTAGTGGATTCCTGTCCATGAAAATATCGGATGAAATCTTTCTCATGAGTTTGTTCTGGCTTGTTTCTTAAGCCTCATCCTTTGTTTTGTTGAATATGGTAATTTGTGTTGCTTCGATGTCAAGTGGTGATTTCAGATCTTTTCTAAGAGGTGTTCTCATATTTTTATGAGAGTATTAATTCTTTTGCTCTATCAATTATCATGTCAATTCCTTTTAAACCGGAGTAATCGTATCAATTCCATTCAACCGGTGTGCTTCTCTTCAGTGAATTCAATCCTCTTTAATTTTTGCAAGATCATTCTCTCATTTGTATTCCGGAGTTCATCTCATCTAGCCCAAGTTCTCTTTGTTTTTCCCCACCCTCCCGCCCTTTTTCTCAGTGATTCAATTTTCATCCCAGAGTTTTCTTTTCATTGTGCTCCCGCTGTCTGTTCTTTTCTCTCTTATCCGGTGATTCGTTGTGAAGATTCTGCGGAGATTCGTGTCATATTTGTTCATTCTTGTCATCCTTACCGGTGAATTTAATTCAGTTGTCCGTGTTCATCATATCCTATTCTTCCTTGTAATTCTTTCCCATGTTGGAGATTCTTATCAGTCTATCTTGTTTATTCAGTTATCTCTATTCTATCCGGTGTGTTGAAGACATCTCAAAGTTTGTGGTTTCAGATCTTTCATTATTTCGAGGTTCTCAACCTCATCTAGTTTTCATTTGTACCGGTGCAATATCTCTCGTCTAGTAATCTTTTCTAACGGTGGTTTCTTTGAGTGGGCTCATAACCCACATGTTTTTCCTAGGATCTTTCCTCGCTCTTTTAATCTTTTTCCGGAGATCATTAATTCTTTTCAACTATGACGTAAGTATGATTTTCATCAGTCATGTTCCTTCTTCCAGATCAATTTGAATTAATTCTCATAGTTGGCTCAACCTTTCATTCTTCATTATTCCGTAGTGTCTCAGTAATTCTTGGTGATGTTCTTCTCGTCATTCTCTCCATTGAAGATTCGAAGGAGTATTTCTCTCAAATCTTTGTTCTTTCTCCTGGAGAGTCGTCATTTCAGCTTCGTGCCATCATCTTAATTGTTCCCAATCATGAGTATCCCTTTCTTGCTATCCGGTGCATTTCTGAGTTGTTTTTATTTCTTGTTCCTCCGAAGGCCATCATTTCAGAGGACTTCTTCGTTCTCACCTTTCAGCTTTCGTTCTCTAATTCTTCTCAATTGTTGTCTCTTCGTTCGTCTCTCGATTATCCGGTGTCTTGTTTAAGTTTTATCTCAGGTGGAGCATGATCTCTTCATTCTCATGTATCTCCATTCATTCATGGTTGCCTCATTATTTCAATTCTCACCGGTGTCTCCTTCAAGACTTCTTCTAGTTTGTGCTCATATCTCTCCTCAATCTTTTCAAGAACAATAAGTTGTATGCTAGATCCGTTGCTTGTCATCAATTATACTTGATGAAGGATTAGCATAACATAATTCTTATTCTTGTTTCATCAAATTATCTGAATTCTTCTTCCGGAGTGGCTCTTGGTTTCAATTCTTTTCTCGTGTGCTTATCTTTCTTTTCCGGAGTTTCAAGTTTTATCAAGTATCTCTTTGTGAGGCTTCATTTATATCTTGGCAAGGTCATAATCTTATTCTTTCTACCTTGATATCTTTGCATCGTTCATTCGTATACGGAGGTCCTTCATGGTGGTTCATCAAGGTTTCAATTCATTCTCAAGTGTTCTTCAAGATTCTTGTTGGAGAACCTCAAGTATCATTTCTCTTGCATTTCTATGTGCAATTGTTCTTCCTTTATCCTTTGCGGTGGTATTATAGCATTCTTGTTAGTGTAGGAGCCTCGAAGAGATTTCCTTTCAAGAATGAGTTAATTAAATCCATCGATTCTATGATCATGAGATATTTTCAACCCATGATTTCTTCTTTGAGCTATCTTGGTTTGGATTTCACCTAAAGCTTTTCCTATGGATTGTTGCTATCATGGTGCTTGTCATTAATCCAAGTTCTCAATGTATCCACTTGGTGTAAGATTTGTTCATATCTTGTTTCTCCCAATCAATCCTTGTTTCTTTTAGTGGTTGGTTGTCACCTCATATTTGTTGAGATGATTTTCACAAGCCCACTACTATCTTGATCTTTCGTTGTTGTTTTCCAACAACTCCGTTCAATTCTTCTTGCAAAGATGCTTGCCTAGTTCATTGGAGTTAGTAGTTGTAATTCTCTTCTTCCGTATGAGCTAGTTCATATCCTCTTGTTCCGGAGGCATTGTGATGTTTCTCTTTTGGGTCTATTATGATGTTCTATCAAGATCATGGTGTTCCCTTGTTCTATTTAGTTGTTTGTAATGAATATTGTCTATTTCTTCCATCTTATCGAATTTTTTGTCCCATTTTCCTATCGAAGTGCTGCCGAAATTTTCCATGAATTCTTGCTTCTTTCTCACATCATTCCTCATCTCTTTGCAACTTTCAAGGATCGTTGATTTCACTCGTTTGTCAAAGAAGCGACTAAGTTTTTACCTCTTGTTCTTCCTCATCCTCTTCCCCTTTCATTCTTGGATCTCGGGGCGAGATCCTCTTGTAGTGTAGGAGAGTTGTGACAGCCCGGTGCCGGCGTTCCAGAAGATTCCCCTTCTATTCCGTTTTCGTTGTGTGTCTATTTTTCTTTTGTCGCATCATCATCGCATCATGCGCATCATCTGCATTGCATCGGCATCTCCGTTGCCGCCAGTTTTCAAACGTTGCATCCGTTTTTGTTGCTGGTTATCGTCGTTGTTCGTTCCGAGCGTGACCACACACGCACGCGCCCGCGGCACCGTTGAAACCCTGTTTTAAAAGTGTGCGTTAAAATTTCTCTGATCGAGGTGAAACTTGGCATGCGGTCGTATTTAGTTATAGCTAGGCCGCCTGTCGAATTTCGTCGTGATCGGGGTTCGTCTGGTGCCCGAACGGTCGTCCGTAGCGACACCGTCTTCGGTCTACCGTCGGACGTCTGTCGGTGCTTAAAAATTCGTTGCCGCACCGCCCGTTCTCCCTCTCTTCTCCGGTAAACCACTCTACACGGCCGCGTACCCGTTCCCACGTGCGGAATCGTTCGAATCCGACCCCGCGGTTGGATCCGGAACGCGATTCCGGTTAACGTAGCCCCCCTTTTCTCTATAAATACCCCCCTCATAATTTTAGACAGCCCCACTTCCCTGCCTCGAAATCCGTGCCAACCCCAGAAACCCTAATCCTCCCGCAGCCTCCTCCCACCTCCTCCTCGCGCCGCCGGGCCCGCGAGCCCATGCGAGGCCCGCCAAGCCCATTTGGGCGCCGCCGCCGAGCAGCAGCAGCCCGAGCCGCCATCAGCACCCGAGGTGCGCCGCTCCTCCCGTCGTCGCCCGTGTGCAGCAGCCCCGCCGTCGTGCACCATGCCTCGCCGCCGCCTCTCGCCGGCACCGGCAGCACCCCGCGCCACCACCCGGTGCCTCGCCGGCCCTGCCTACTCCATGGTTCCGGCGAGGAGGCCCATGGCAGCCCCGAGCTCCTTGAGGAGCTATCCCTGCCGTCGCCTCGGGTGGTCGCCGCCGCCGCGCGAGCCTCCGCCGCCGGGGTCCGTCCCACCCGTCTCCGGCCGTCTACCATCGCAGTTGGCCGTCGCCGGAGTGCGCCGCCTCCCTGCGCCGGCCGATCCCGTCGTCGCCAGGTTCCTCGCTCGATCTGGATCGGCGCCAGATCGGGGAGCGTTCCCCGTTGCGGTTCCTCCTGGGCCGCCTCGAGCCGAGGCCCACCAGCGCGAGCAGCGTCCGAGGCCCAGGTCGGCCAGCCCCGTCCGCAGCCAGATCTGCCGCCCGAGGCCTTCCCCTCTGCTGCACCAGGCCGGCCCAACCGCGGTAGCTCTCTTTTTCCCCCTTGTAGCATTATAGTAGTTCGGCCCATTTAGGAATTTTAGGAATTTAATTAATTCGAGTATTTAGACGATATTAGATTGCCCGTAGATTTTATTTCGTAAGTCGGTTCGCGACGTGTGGCATATGTATCTTGACTAGATTTTCGCGTAGAATTCGATTTCACAAATTGCATATTTAGTTGACGTCGTTTAGCGTGCTGAATGCCTAGAATAGCGTGTTGTTTTAATAGGATACGTCCGTATTTAATTTTCGCGCAAGTCCGGATTGCTTGGATGCCGTAGTATAAATGCCCATGTTTTAGGAACCTATTTTCCATGTATTTTAGATCTGTCACTCGTATTTTTGCGTGTAGGGATTGCAGCTTGTTTATTTTTCCGTGTATAGGTAATTATCTCGCATTTATGTGTGGCATTATTTTGTTGTGCAACCCCACACATATTTATATGTTTCCGGGGTAGAAAAATCCCATGGATTTTTCTGTGCAATTAGTTTTAGCTTTTGAGCAAGTTAGTTCGCGCGATATTTTGCCATGTTTCCCTCTTGTCTTTTTCGTAGGATTTATTCCGTGCTTCGTTTGATTAAGTTGTCAACTAGAGAGTTGTTCTTTGATGTTTAGACTAGCCCCTCGTATTTTGGGTTGCATTAGAAATGCATGTTTAGGTGTAGTTTGCTTGCTCTCAAGTTGCTAGAAATAGTGCTGATTTGGAGGAGCTGAAATATTTCTATGTCTGGAATCTGTTATATTTTGTTGCTGTCTTGTCTTGCTTGTATCTTGTGATCTGTAGCTCTTTTGAGGTTGGTCCAATGGAGTTAGTTATAGCCCTTGTGTTTCTCTAGCATGCTGTAAATTTTCATGCCATTTGGAGTCCTGTAGCTATAGATTTTGCTGCTGTCAATATTGCTTCAGATCAAAAACTGCACTTTCATGAGGTGTAATTTTCACTAAGTCTGAAATAGTGTGTGAGATGCCATTTTGTGTCTTCTTTCCCTAGTGATCCATGACGCCATGCTAGTTGTTGTTAGTTGTTTGTAGTAGAGCTTCTTTCCCTCTTCCGTGCCATGTCTTTCTTGAGCATATCGGAATTGTGTAACTCGTAGTTGTGGGGTGTAGAAAATGCTATGTGGCTGATTTTGGCAGCTTGTAGCCGTTTCTTGTTTTGCTCGTAGTTGTTGAACCGTAGCTCCGATTTGATCATGTCCTACATGAAACTTGCTTAGAATCTCGTGTAGTTTCATTTTTCTTGCTGGTTGTATGATTTGAAGTGCTCGTAGCCATCGTTGCACACATATTGCATTCATGCCATCATATCTTGCGGTGCTTCTAACTTTTGATCCGTAACTCCGTTGGAGATGATCTCTATGTGTAGATTGCCTGAAATGACGCGTAGAACCACGAGAACCTATTTGTTTTGTTGTTTAACAACTAATTAAATGTGTTAACTCAGATCTGGATAGAATTGTAAATTAACATGTGAGGTCGTCTCGGAGATGCTATATGTCATTTCCGACCTCACTTAAAATGTCTAGATAGGTAGTTTAATTTCTGCTTCACCTCTTGCATGTTGGAAAACATTAATATTGCCGTGTAGATAACCGGGAGTGAACTAAATAAATAAACGTGGAGTTTCGTCAATATGCAATTCATTGCATATTGAACTTCACTTAATGTGTAGTATTTGTTTGTGTGAATTGTCATGCTGTGACGTGCATGTTTTCAACTGCTCATGCATCATATGTGTTGTGCATCGTGTGGTGTATATCGTGTGTTGATTTGTGTTTCCGGTTTGCTTCATCTCGATAGAGTTCCGCAGCGTGCCGGATTGTGAGGACCCGTTCGACTACGTCGGTTCGTCTGCTTCACGGAGGCATTCTTCTTCCAAGCGGGTGTTGGAATTATGCCCTAGAGGCAATAATAAATGTATAGTTATTATTATAATTCCTGTATCAAGATAATAGTTTATTATCCATGCTATAATTGTATTGAATGAAGACTCATTTACATGTGTGGATACATAGACAAAACACCGTCCCTAGCATGCCTCTGGTTGGCTAGCCAGTTGATCGATGATAGTCAGTGTCTTCTGATTATGAACAAGGTGTTGTTGCTTGATAACTGGATCACGTCATTGGGAGAATCACGTGATGGACTAGACCCAAACTAATAGACGTAGCATGTTGATCGTGTCATTTTGTTGCTACTGTTTTCTGCGTGTCAAGTATTTATTCCTATGACCATGAGATCATATAACTCACTGACACCGGAGGAATGCTTTGTGTGTATCAAACGTCGCAACGTAACTGGGTGACTATAAAGATGCTCTACAGGTATCTCCGAAGGTGTTAGTTGAGTTAGTATGGATCAAGACTGGGATTTGTCACTCCGTGTGACGGAGAGGTATCTCGGGGCCCACTCGGTAATACAACATCACACACAAGCCTTGCAAGCAATGTAACTTAGTGTAAGTTGCGGGATCTTGTATTACGGAACGAGTAAAGAGACTTGCCGGTAAACGAGGTTGAAATAGGTATACGGATACTGACGACCGAATCTCGGGCAAGTAACATACCGAAGGACAAAGGGAATGACATACGGGATTATACGAATCCTTGGCACTGAGGTTCAAACGATAAGATCTTCGTAGAATATGTAGGATCCAATATGGGCATCCAGGTCCCGCTGTTGGATATTGACCGAGGAGTCTCTCGGGTCATGTCTACATAGTTCTCGAACCCGCAGGGTCTGCACACTTAAGGTTCGACGTTGTTTTATGCGTATTTGAGTTATATGGTTGGTTACCGAATGTTGTTCGGAGTCCCGGATGAGATCACGGACGTCACGAGGGTTTCAGGAATAGTCCGGAAACGAAGATTGATATATAGGATGACCTCATTTGATTACCGGAAGGTTTTTGGAGTTACCGGGAATGTATTGGGAATGACGAATGGGTTCCGGGAGTTCACCAGAGGGGGGCAACCCACTCCGGGGAAGCCCATAGGCATTTGGGGGGGTCACACCAGCCCTTAGTGGGCTGGTGGGACAGCCCACCAATCCCCTATGCGCCAAGAGAGAAAAAATCAAAGGAAAGAAAAAAAAGGAAGAAGTGGGAAGGGGGAAGGACTACCTCCCACCAAACCAAGTAGGACTCGGTTTGGGGGGGGGAGAGTCCTCCCCCCTGGCTCGGCCGACCCCTTGGGGATCCCTTGGACCCCAAGGCAAGGTCCCCCTCCCTCCTCCTATATATATGGGGCTTTTAGGGCAGATTTGAGACGACTTTCTCACGGCTGCCCGACCACATACCTCCATAGTTTTTCCTCTAGATCGTGTTTCATCGGAGCTCGGGCGGAGCCCTGCTGAGACAAGATCATCACCAACCTCCGGAGCGCCGTCACGCTGCCGGAGAACTCTTCTACCTCTCCATCTCTCTTGCTGGATCAAGAAGGCCGAGATCATCGTCGAGCTGTACGTGTGCTGAACGCGGAGGTGCCGTCCGTTCGGTACTAGATCGTGGGACTGATCGCGGGATTGTTCGCGGGGCGGATCGAGGGACGTGAGGACGTTCCACTACATCAACCACGTTCTCTAACGCTTCTGCTGTACGATCTACAAGGGTACGTAGATCACTCATCCCCTCTCGTAGATGGACATCACCATGATAGGTCTTCGTGCGCGTAGGAAAATTTTTGTTTCCCATGCGACGTTCCCCAACAGTGGCATCATGAGCTAGGTTCATGCGTAGATGTCTTCTCGAGTAGAACACAAAAGGTTTTGTGGGCGGTGATGTGCGTTTTGCTGCCCTCCTTAGTCTTTTCTTGATTCCGCGGTATTGTTGGATTGAAGCGGCTTGGACCGACATTACTCGTACGCTTACGAGAGACTGGTTTCATCGTTACGAGTAACCCCCTTTGCTCAAAGATGACTGGCAAGTGACGGTTTCTCCAACTTTAGTTGAATCGGATTTGACCGAGGAGGTCCTTGGATGAGGTTAAATAGCAACTCACATATCTCCGTTGTGGTGTTTGCGTAAGTAAGATGCGATCCTACTAGATACCCTTGGTCACCACGTAAAACATGGAACAACAAAATTAGAGGACGTCTAACTTGTTTTTGCAGGGTATTATTGTGATGTGATATGGCCAACGATGTGATGTGATATATTGGATGTATGATATGATCATGTTGTAATAGAAATATCGACTTGCATGTCGATGGTACGACAACCGGCAGGAGCCATAGGGTTGTCTTTACACTAACGTTTGTGCTTGCAGATGCGTTTACTATTTTGCTAGGATGTAGCTTTAGTAGTAATAGCATAAGTAGCACGACAACCCCGATGGCAACACGTTGATGGATGATCATGGTGTGGCGCCGGTGACAAGAAGATCGTGCCGGTGCTTTGGTAATGGAGATCAAGAAGCACGTAATGATGGCCATATCATGTAACTTATGAATTGCATGTGATGTTAATCCTTTTTTGCACCTTATTTTGCTTAGAACGACGGTAGCATTATGAGGTGATCTCTCACTAAAATTTCAAGACGAAATTGTGTTCTCCCCGACTGTGCACCGTTGCTACAGTTCGTCGTTTCGAGACACCACGTGATGATCGGGTGTGATAGACTCAACGTTCACATACAACGGGTGCAAAACAGTTGCGCACGCGTAACACTCGGGTTAAGCTTGACGAGCCTAGCATGTGCAGACATGGCCTCGGAACACATGAGACCGAAAGGTCGATCATGAATCATATAGTTGATATGATTAGCATAGGGATGCTTACCACTGAAACTATACTCAACTCACGTGATGATCGGACTTGGGATAGTGTAAGTGGATCATGAACCACTCAAATGACTTGAGAGATGTACTTTTTGAGTGGGAGTTTAGCATATAATTTGATTAAGTTGAACTCTAATTATCTTGAACATAGTCTAAAGTCCACTTTGAATATATTTGTGTTGTAGATCATGGCTCACGCAAGTGTCATCCTGAATTTTAATACGTTCCTAGAGAAAGCTAAGTTGAAAGATGATGGAAGCAACTTTGTAGACTGGGCTCGTAATCTTAAGCTAATCTTACAAGCTGGAAAGAAGGATTATGTCCTTAATGCTGCGCTAGGAGATGAACCACCCGCTACGGCTGATCAGGATGTTAAGAACGCTTGGTTAGCACGTAAGGAGGACTACTCAATAGTTCAATGTGCAGTCTTGTATGGCTTAGAACCGGGACTTCAACGTCGCTTTGAGCGTCATGGAGCATTTGAGATGTTCCAGGAGTTGAAGTTTATCTTTCAGAAGAACGCCCGGATCGAGAGGTATGAGACCTCCGATAAATTCTATGCTTGCAAGATGGAGGAAAACTCGTCTGTCAGTGAACATGTGCTCAAAATGTCTGGGTACTCAAACCGTCTAGCTGAACTGGGGATTGAACTCCCGCAAGAAGCTATCACTGACAGAATCCTTCAATCACTGCCGCCAAGCTATAAAGGCTTTGTGTTGAACTACAACATGCAAGGGATGAACAAGTCTCCCGGCGAGTTGTTTGCGATGCTGAAAGTCGCAGAGTCTGAACTCCGTAAAGAGCATCAAGTGTTGATGGTGAGCAAGACCACTAGTTTCAAGAGAAACGGCAAAGGCAAGAAGGGCAATTCGAAGAAGAGTGGCAAGCCTGTTGCCAATCCGCCGAAGAAACCCAAGGCTGGACCTAAGCCTGAAACAGAGTGCTTCTATTGCAAGGGTATGGGTCACTGGAAGCGCAATTGCCCCAAGTATCTGGCAGATAAGAAGGCGGGCAAAGAAAAATCAGGTATATTTGATATACATGTTATTGATGTGTACTTAACCGGCTCTCGTAGTAGTGCCTGGGTATTCGATACCGGTTCTGTTGCTCACATTTGCAACTCGAAGCAGGAACTGCGGAATAGACGAAGGCTGGCGAAAGACGAAGTGACGATGCGCGTAGGAAACGGTTCCAAGGTTGATGCAATCGCCGTCGGCACAGTGTCACTTCAACTACCATCGGGATTAGTGATGAACTTAAGTCATTGTTATTTAGTGCCTGCGTTGAGCATGAACATTATATCTGGATCTTGTTTATTGCGAGACGGTTACTCTTTTAAGTCTGAGAATAATGGTTGTTCTATTTCTATGAGTAACATCTTTTATGGTCATGCACCGAATGTGAGAGGATTTTTCATATTGAATCTTGATAGAGATACGCATATACATAACATTGAGACCAAAAGAGTTAGAGTAAACAATGATAGCGCCATATTTTTGTGGCACTGCCGCTTGGGTCATATTGGTGTAAAGCGCATGAAGAAACTCCATGCTGATGGACTTTTGGAGTCACTTGACTTTGATTCACTTGACACGTGCGAACCATGCCTCATGGGCAAGATGACTAAGACTCCGTTCTCCGGAACAATGGAGCATGCAAGTGACTTGTTGGAAATCATACATACCGATGTGTGTGGTCCAATGAGCGTGGAGGCACGCGGCGGATATCGTTATTTTCTCACCTTCACTGACGATTTAAGTAGATATGGTTATGTCTACTTGATGAAGCACAAGTCTGAAACATTTGAAAAGTTCAAGCAATTTCAGAGTGAAGTGGAAAATCATCGTAACAAGAAGAACAAGTTCCTACGGTCTGATCGTGGGGGTGAATATCTGAGTTTCGAGTTTGGTACTCACTTAAGACAATGTGGAATTGTTTCGCAGTTAACACCGCCTGGAACACCACAGCGTAATGGTGTGTCCGAACGTCGTAATCGTACTTTGTTAGAAATGGTGCGATCTATGATGTCTCTTACTGATTTGCCGTTATCGTTTTGGGGTTATGCATTAGAAACAGCTGCATTCACTTTAAATAGGGCACCATCGAAATCCGTTGAGACGACACCATACGAACTGTGGTATGGCAAAAGGCCAAAGTTGTCGTTTCTTAAAGTTTGGGGATGTGATGCTTATGTCAAAAGGCTTCAGCCTGAAAAGCTGGAACCCAAAGCGGAAAAGTGCGTCTTCATAGGTTACCCAAAAGAGACAGTTGGGTACACCTTCTATCTCAAATCCGAGGGCAAAGTGTTTGTTGCTAAGAACGGAACTTTTCTCGAGAAGGAGTTTCTCTCGAGAGAATTGAGTGGGAGGAAGATAGAACTTGACGAGGTTGTCGAACCTCTCATCCCTCTGGATGGTGGCGCAGGGCAAGGGGAAACCTCTGTCATTGCGACGCCGGTTGAGGAGGAAGTTAATGATGATGATCATGAAACTCCAGTTCAAGTTTCTGTTGAACCACGCAGGTCGACGAGATCACGCGCTGCTCCAGAGTGGTACGGTAATCCCGTCTTATCAATCATGTTGTTAGACAACAATGAACCTGCAAATTATGAAGAAGCAATGGTGGGCCCAGATTCCAACAAATGGCTAGAAGCCATGAAATCCGAGATAGGATCCATGTATGAGAACAAAGTGTGGACTTTGGAGATGCTGCCTGAGGGCCGCAAGGCTATTCAGAACAAATGGATCTTTAAGAAGAAGACGGACGCTGACGGTAATGTGACCGTTTATAAAGCTCGACTTGTGGCAAAGGGTTTTTCACAAGTTCCAGGAATTGACTACGATGAGACTTTCTCTCCCGTAGTGATGCTTAAGTCCGTCAGAATCATGTTAGCAATAGCTGCATTTTTCGATTATGAAATCTGGCAGATGGATGTCAAAACGGCGTTCCTTAACGGTTTCCTTAAGGAAGAGTTGTATATGATGCAACCCGAAGGTTTTGTCGATCCTAAAAATGCTGACAAGGTGTGCAAGCTCCAGCGATCCATTTATGGACTGGTGCAAGCATCTCGGAGTTGGAACAAACGCTTTGATGAGGTGATCAAAGCATTTGGGTTTATACAAGTGGTTGGAGAATCCTGTATTTACAAGAAAGTGAGTGGGAGCTCTGTGGCGTTTCTAATATTGTATGTGGATGACATATTACTGATTGGAAACAACGTAGAGCTTTTGGAGAGCATAAAAGCTTACTTGAATAAAAGTTTCTCTATGAAGGACCTAGGAGAAGCTGCTTACATTCTAGGCATTAAGATCTATAGGGATAGATCAAAACGCCTGATAGGACTTTCACAAAGCACATACCTTGATAAAGTTTTGAAGAGGTTCAAAATGGAACAGTCCAAGAAAGGGTTCTTGCCAGTGTTACAAGGTACAAGATTGAGTAAGACTCAGTGCCCAGCAACTGATGAAGATAGAGAGCATATGCGCTCCGTCCCCTATGCTTCAGCCATAGGCTCTATCATGTATGCAATGTTGTGCACTAGACCGGATGTTAGCCTGGCCATAAGTATGGCAGGTAGGTTCCAGAGTAATCCAGGAGTGGATCACTGGATGGCGGTCAAGAATATCCTGAAGTACCTGAAAAGGACTAAGGAGATGTTTCTCGTGTATGGAGGTGACGAAGAGCTCGCCGTAAAAGGTTACGTCGATGCAAGCTTTGACACAGATCCGGACGACTCTAAGTCGCAAACCGGATACGTATTTATTCTTAATGGGGGTGCAGTAAGCTGGTGCAGTTCCAAGCAAAGCGTCGTAGCAGATTCTACATGTGAAGCGGAGTACATGGCTGCCTCGGAGGCGGCTAAGGAGGGTGTCTGGATGAAGCAGTTCATGACGGATCTTGGAGTGGTGCCAAGTGCACTGGATCCAATAACCTTGTTCTGTGACAACACTGGTGCCATTGCCTTAGCAAAGGAACCAAGGTTTCACAAGAAGACCAGACACATCAAACGACGCTTCAACCTCATCCGCGACTACGTCGAGGAGGAGGACGTAAATATATGCAAAGTGCACACGGATCTGAATGTAGCAGACCCGCTGACTAAGCCTCTTCCACGGCCAAAACATGATCGACACCAGAACTGTATGGGTGTTAGATTTATTACAATGTAATTCACATGGTGATGTGAGGGCTAGATTATTGACTCTAGTGCAAGTGGGAGACTGTTGGAATTATGCCCTAGAGGCAATAATAAATGTATAGTTATTATTATAATTCCTGTATCAAGATAATAGTTTATTATCCATGCTATAATTGTATTGAATGAAGACTCATTTACATGTGTGGATACATAGACAAAACACCGTCCCTAGCATGCCTCTAGTTGGCTAGCCAGTTGATCGATGATAGTCAGTGTCTTCTGATTATGAACAAGGTGTTGTTGCTTGATAACTGGATCACATCATTGGGAGAATCACGTGATGGACTAGACCCAAACTAATAGACGTAGCATGTTGATCGTGTCGTTTTGTTGCTACTGTTTTCTGCATGTCAAGTATTTATTCCTATGACTATGAGATCATATAACTCACTGACACCGGAGGAATGCTTTATGTGTATCAAACGTCGCAACGTAACTGGGTGACTATAAAGATGCTCTACAGGTATCTCCGAAGGTGTTAGTTGAGTTAGTATGGATCAAGACTGGGATTTGTCACTCCGTGTGACGGAGAGGTATCTCGGGGCCCACTCGGTAATACAACATCACACACAAGCCTTGCAAGCAATGTAACTTAGTGTAAGTTGCGGGATCTTGTATTACGGAACGAGTAAAGAGACTTGCCGGTAAACGAGGTTGAAATAGGTATACGGATACTGACGATCGAATCTCGGGCAAGTAACATACCGAAGGACAAAGGGAATGACATACGGGATTATACGAATCCTTGGCACTGAGGTTCAAACGATAAGATCTTCGTAGAATATGTAGGATCCAATATGGGCATCCAGGTCCCGCTGTTGGATATTGACCGAGGAGTCTCTCGGGTCATGTCTACATAGTTCTCGAACCCGCAGGGTCTGCACACTTAAGGTTTGACGTTGTTTTATGCGTATTTGAGTTATATGGTTGGTTACCGAATGTTGTTCGGAGTCCCGGATGAGATCACAGACGTCACAAGGGTTTCCGGAATAGTTCGGAAACGAAGATTGATATATAGGATGACCTCATTTGATTACCGGAAGGTTTTCGGAGTTACCGGGAATGTACCGGGAATGACGAATGGGTTCCGGGAGTTCACCGGAGGGGGGCAACCCACTCCGGGGAAGCCCATAGGCATTTGGGGGGGTCACACCAGCCCTTAGTGGGCTGGTGGGACAGCCCACCAATCCCCTATGCGCCAAGAGAGAAAAATCAAAGGAAAGAAAAAAAAAGGAAGAAGTGGGAAGGGGGAAGGACTCCCTCCCACCAAACCAAGTAGGACTCGGTTTGGGGGGGAGAGTCCTCCCCCCTGGCTCGGCCGACCCCTTGGGGATCCCTTGGACCCCAAGGCAAGGTCCCCCTCCCTCCTCCTATATATATGGGGCTTTTAGGGCAGATTTGAGACGACTTTCTCACGGCTGCCCGACCACATACCTCCATAGTTTTTCCTCTAGATCGTGTTTCTGCGGAGCTCGGGCGGAGCCCTGCTGAGACAAGATCATCACCAACCTCCGGAGCGCCGTCACGCTGCCGGATAACTCTTATACCTCTCCGTCTCTCTTGCTGGATCAAGAAGGCCGAGATCATCGTCGAGCTGTACGTGTGCTGAACGCGGAGGTGCCGTCCGTTCGGTATTAGATCGTGGGACTGATCGCGGGATTGTTCGCGGGGCGGATCGAGGGACGTGAGGACGTTCCACTACATCAACCGCGTTCTCTAACGCTTCTGCTGTACGATCTACAAGGGTACGTAGATCACTCATCCCCTCTCGTAGATGGACATCACCATGATAGGTCTTCGTGCGCGTAGGAAAATTTTTGTTTCCCATGCGACGTTCCCCAACAGCGGGATCTCAGGCAAGATGACCATTTCCCCAGATACCATTACTATCATTGCCATGCTAGTTTTACCGTTTCTACCATTTATGTCTCGTTGCCTACCACATGTTAAATATCAGCCTCTCAACAATGCCATGAAACCGGTCAACCTGTTCAACCTAGCAAACCACTGATTGACTATGTTACTTCTTGCTTAACCCTGTGTTACCGTTGCTAGTTGTAGGTGCAGTTGCTTCCATGTGAAACATGGGTTCCTTGTTATATCACCCTATTTAATGCTATTTAATTTTTAACGCACCTATATACTTGGTAAAAGGTGGAAGGCTCGGCCTTTCTAGCCTGGTGTTTTGTTCCACCTTTGCCTCCTTAGTTTCCGGTTACCGGTGTTATGTTCCATAAATGAGCGCTCCTAACACGATCGGGGTTGTTATGGGGACCCCCTTGATAATTCGTTTTAGACTAAAGCTGGTCTGGCAAGGCCCAACATTGGTACTACATTTGCCTAATCACCTAATAAAATTGCATAGGACTCTCCGGACCCCGAGGATAATTTAATCAACCCCCGGGCCAGTGCTCCTCATGAGTGTTGGTCCAAAACAGAGCATCATGCGGGGCCACCTCGAGGAAACTCGAGGTTTGGCACCCGTACGCTTCGCTTATCCGTCGTGTCCTAAGAACGAGATACGCGGCTCCTATCGGGATCGTCGACACGCCGAGCGGTCTTGCTGGATTAGTTTTACCTTGACGAGATATCTTGTGCATCGGGATTCCGGTGATGCTTTGGGTAATCTCAGAGTTGAGGTTTTCCACTAGGGGATCCGACGAGATCGCGAGCTTCGTGATTGAGGATTTCTATGCGGCTTGTGGTAATTTGTGATGGACTAGTTGGAGCACCCCTGCAGGGTTAAATCTTTTCGGAAAGCCGTGCCCGCGGTTATGTGGCAACGTGGAAGCTTTGTTTAACACTGGTTCTAGATAACTTGAAGTAACTTAATTAAAACATGCCAACTGTGTGCGTAACCGTGACTGTCTCTTTCGTGAGTTCCTTCTCCGACCGAGGACACGGTGGGGTTATGTCTGACGTAGGTAGGTGTTCAGGATCATTCATTTGATCAACAGTAATTCACGTCCGCTATGTGTAGATCTTCCCCTCTTATTTCTTGTACTCGTAAGTTTAGCCACCAAATATATGCTTAGCCGCTGCTGCAACCTCACCACTTAACCATATCTCACCCATTAAGCTTTGCTAGTCTTGATACCTTTGTAAATGAGATTGCTGAGTCCCTTGTGGCTCACAGATTACTACAACACCAGTTGCAGGTACAGGTAAAGGTTACTATAATGATAGTTTCTCTTTGATTCCTTTGATTGAATATATTTCCTTGATGCAATCCATGTTAAACTCTCCACATGCTTATAGCCAAAATAAGGCCTTTACCGATCATATCGTTGATGCTATGATGAAATCTCTTGAAGAGAAACTTGAGTTGGAGATATCTATTCCTAGAAAACTTCATGATGAGTGGGAACCTACTATCAAAATCAAGATTCAAAACTATGAATGCAATGCTTTGTGTGATTTGGGTGCTAGTGTTTCCGCTATTCCAAAGTCTTTATGTCATGTTCTAGGCTTCAATGAGATTGATGAGTTCTCTCTTAATTTGCATCTTGTGGATTCTACTGTTAAGAAGCCTATGAGAAGGATCAATGATGTTCTTATTATTTGAAATAGGAACTATGTGCCCGTAGATTTCATTGTGCTTGATATTGATTGCAATCCGACATGTCCCATCATTCTTGGTAGACCTTTCCTTAGGACTATTGGTGTTGTTATCGATATGAAGGAAAGGAATATTAGATTTCAATTTCCATTAAAGAAGGGCATGGAACAATTTCCTAGAAATAAAATAAGATTGCCTTATGAATCCATGATGAGGGCTACTTATGGTTTAAGTGCAAAAGATGACGATACTTGATTCTATCGCCTTATGCCTAGCTAAGGGCGTTAAATAATAGCGCTTGTTGGGAGGCAACCCAATGAATTTATATTTGCTTTTTGATTTATGTTTTGTTGTGTCCTCACCATCATAATTCTGTTATGATTGTGTTTTTTATGTTTCTTTCAGTGTTTGTGCCAAGTAGAACCTTTATGATCAGTTTTGGTGATGGTTGTTTGATCATGCTAAAAAAGACAGAAACTTTGCGCTCACGAAATAATTTTAATTCCTATCCAGATAGAGATTTTGAGTTGATTTCCCTAACTTTCATAATTTTTCAGAATTTTTGGGATACCAGAGGTATACGAAGTATACAGATTGCTACAGACTGGTCTGTTTTTGACAGATTCTGTTTTTGTTGTGTTGATTGCGTATTTTGATGAAACTATGGTTAGTATCGCGGGGTACTAGCCATGGAAAAGTGAGAATGAAGTAATATAACATCAGTCTGAATAGGAATCAAGTTTACTACAGTACCAATAGAGTTGGTGGTTTGTTTTCTTATGCTAATGATATCACGAGTTTCTGTTTAAGTTTTGTGTTGTGAAGTTTTCAAGTTTTGGGTGATGTACTCATGGACAATGGAATAAAGAGTGGAAAGAGCTTAAGCTTGGGGATGTCCAAGGCATCCCAAGACAAATCCAAGAACACTAAAAAGCCTAAGCTTGGGGATGCCCCGGAAAGGCATCCCCTCTTTCGTCTTCAATCCATCGGTAACGTTACTTGGAGCTATATTTTTATTCACCTCATGATATGTGTTTTGCTTGGAGCGTCGTGTATTATAGGATTATTTTCTTTTAATTTTGTCACAATCATCCTTGATGCACACCTTTTTGATAGGGACATGCACTCATCGTGAATTTGCTAGAATACTCATTGAGCTTCACTTATATCTTTTGAGTTAGGCAATTTTGCACGCATGTGCTTCACTTATATCTTTTGAGCTAGATAACTTTGCTCTAGTACTTCACTTAAATCTTTTTAGAGCACGGCGGTGTCATATTTTGAAGAAATAAAAACTCTCGATCTTCACTTATATCTTTTTGAGAGTGCTCTCTCTAAGTAGCTGGGTAATTGGCGTGTGCTATGAAAGCAGTCCGAAAGATGATAGGCATCCAAAGAGGATATAATAAAAACTTCCATATTCAAGTGCATTGATTAGTAAGATAAGTTTGATTCCTCACAATTAGTTTTGAGATATGGTTATGGTAATATTAGAGTTATGTTATGTGACAGCCCCATGCTGACGTTCCAAAAGATTCCCCTTTTCTTTCCGTTTTCGTCGTGTGTCTATTTTCTTTTGTCGCATCATCATCGCATCATGCACATCATCTGCATTGCATCGGCATCTCCGTTGCGGTCAGTTTTCAAAACCTGCATCCGTTGTTAGTTGCCGGTTCGCATCGTTGTCCGTTTTGAGCCCGACCGCACACACACGCGCCCGCGACATTTTCGGAACCCTGTTTTTAAAGTGTGCGTAAAACTTTCTCTGATTGGGTTGAGATTTGACGTGCGGTGTTATTTTAATATAGCTAGGCCGCCTGTCGAATTTTGTCGTGATCGGAGTCCGTCTGGTACCCGAACGGTCGACCATAGCGGCACCGTATTCGGTCTACCGTCGGACGTCTGTCAGTGTTTAAAAATTCGTTGCCGCGCCGCCTGTTTTCCCTCTCGCCTCCGGATAACCGCTCCACACAGCCCACTAGTTCCACCTAGCCACTTCCTCCGTTCGTGGTCATCGGATCGCGATCGGTCGGACGAGGTCCACCCCACCAGAGACCAACCCTATATAAGTAACACCCCCCTAGTGAGACCCCTCTCACTTCACTAGGGTTTCCCCTAGCCATTTTTGGAGCCACCCCCTCAAAAACTCCACCTGCTAGCCCTCACCCTTCTAAACCCCACAGCCCAAACCCTCTGAACAAATCTGGCCATTGGATTCACATCTAATGGCTCAGATTTGCCCAAAATCTCACCTACCGGACAATGTCCACCCAAGTGGACAATGTCCGGGCGACCACAGGAGCTCTCCCATGCCCGCAACTCCTCCTCGAGCTGCCCGAGCCCTCCATGGTAGCGCCAAGGACGCCTCCCGCGGCTCCTCGTCGTCGCCGGCCGGAGCTCGCCGGAGCGGTGCCCCGCCGGACTCCTCCTCCCGGCTCCTTCTCCCTTCCCTCTCCTCTCTCTCTCTCACTTCTTCTTCCTCTCTCTTTCCTGCAGAGAATCCATGGCCGTCGGCCCCCAAACTTCGCGTAGCCGCCGGCGAGCCTCGTCCCGGGTCCGCTCCAGCCGGATCCGGCTTTCCCCACCGCCGCCGAGGCCTCACCGGCCTGCGTGCGGGATCTTCTTCCCGTTGGCCTGCAGCCTCACGCGAGTAGCCGCCATGGCCTCGCCAGACCAGGAGGCGACGGGAGGGGCGACGAGCAGCCCTCCTCTAGGCCGTTGACCATGCCCCTGGGCCCCGCAGCCCCGCCAGCCTTCCTGGCCGGCCTCCTCCTGCCGAGCCGGCCTAGCTGGGCGCAGCTCCCCGTGGCCCATCTCCTGCAGCCCCTCCATCCGGCCCAGAGGCCCCCATGGTAAGCCCCGCCCGAGCACATCTTAGCTATATTGTGCATGTTGTAGGCCCGTTAGTAATATAGATGATTTCGGAATTACAATTAATTCCAGATTATAGACGATATTAGAATGCCCGTAAATTTTATTTCGTAAGTCGGATCGGAACGTGTATTATATGGTTTTGGTGTAGAATTTCGCGTAGAATCCGTTTTTGCAACCTGCATAATTGTTTGACGTTGTTTGGCGTGTCGAATGCATAGATTTACGTGCTGTCCCAATAGGTTTAGTCCCGTATTTATTTTACGCGCGTGTCCGGTTTGCCCGAATGCCGTAGTAGAAATGTCCATGTTTTAGGAACCACTTTTCCATGTATTTTAGAGCGCTCATTGGTATTTTTGCACGTAGGTATTTTCCTCTAGATTATTTTCCGTGCTTAGGACGTTATCTCGCTTTTACGTGTGGCATTATTTTTGTTGTGCAACCCCACATATTTTATATGTTTTCAGGGTAGAAAAATCCATGGGATTTTTCTGTGTATTTAGTTTTAGCTTTTGAGCAAGTTAGTTCACACGATATTTTGCTATGTTGCCCTCTTGTCTGTTCCGTAGGATTTATTCTGTGCGTCGTTTGATTAAGTTATCAACTAGGGAGTTGTTCTTTGATGTTTAGTCTAGCCCCTGGTATTTTTGAGGTTGGTGCAATGGAGTAAGTTGTTAACCTTGTGTTTCTCTAGCATGCTGTGAATTTTCATGCCATTTGGAGTCCTGTAGCTATTGATTTTGCTGCTGTCAATATGGCTTCAGATCGAAAACTGCACTTTCATGAAGTGTTATTTTCACCAAGTCTGAAATAGTGTGTGGGATGCCATTTTGTGACTTCTTTCCCTAGTGATCCATGATGCCATGCTAGTTGTTTTTAGTTGTTTGTTGTAGTGCTTCTTTCCCTCTTTCGTGTCATGCCTTGGTTGATTATATTTGAGTTTTGTAGCTCGTAGTTGTCGGTGTAGAAAATGCTACGTGGCTGATTTTGGCACATTGTAGTGATTTCTTGTTTTGCTCGTAGTTGTAGAACCGTAGCTTCGATTTGATCGTGTCCTACATGAAACTTGCCTAGAATCTCGTGTAGTTTCATTTTATCTTTCTGGTTGTATGTTTTGAAGTGCTCGTGACCGTTGTTGCACACATATTGCATTCATGCCATCATACCTTGCGGTGCTTGTATCTTTTGATCCGTAGCTCCGTTGGAGATGTTCTTTATGTGTAGATTGCTTGAAATGACGCGTAGAATCACGTGAACCTATTTGTTTTGATTTTTAACAACTAATTAAATGTGTTAGTTCAGATCTGGACAGAATTGTAAATTAACATGTGAGGTCGTCTCGGCGGTGCTATATGTCATTTCCGACCTCATTTAAAATGCCTAGATAGATAGTTTAATTTCGCTTCACCTCTTGCCATGCTTAATCACATTTAATATTGCCGTGTATATAATCGGGATAGAACTAAATAAATAAACATGGAGTTTCGTCAATATGAACTCGTTGCATATTGAACTTCACTTAATGTGTAGTGTTTGTTTGTGTGATTTGCCATGTCGTGACTTGCATGTATTCAGTTGCTCATGCATCATATGTGTTGTGCATCGTGTGGTGAATACCGTGTGTTGATTTGTGTTTCCGGTTTGCTTTGTCTCGATAGAGTTCCACAGCGTGCCGGATTGTGAGGACCCGTTCGACTACGTCGGTTCGTCTGCTTCACGGAGTCGTTCTTCTTCTCAGCGGGATCTCAGGCAAGATGACCATTTCCCCAGATACCATTACTATCATTGCCATGCTAGTTTTACCGTTTCTATCGATTATGTCTCGTTTCCTACCACTTGTTAAATATCAGCCTCTCAACAATGCCATGAAAACCTTCAACCTGTTCAACCTAGCAAACCACTGATTGGCTATGTTACTGCTTGCTTAACCCTGTGTTAGCGTTGCTAGTTGCAGGTGCAGTTGCTTCCATGTGAAAGCATGGGTTCCTTGTCATATCACCATATTAAATGCTATTTAATTTAATGCATCTATATACCTGGTAAAAGGTGGAAGGCTCGGCCTTTCTAGCCTGGTGTTTTGTTCCACCTTTGCCCCCTTAGTTTCGGCTACCTGTGTTATGTCCCATAATTGAGCGCTCCTAACACGATCGGGGTTGTTATGGGGACCCCCTTGATAATTTGTTTTTGATTAAAGCTGGTCTGGCAATGCCCAACATTGGTACTACATTTTCCTAATCACCTAATAAAATTGCGTAGGGACTTTCCGGACCCCGAGGATAATTTAATCAACCCCCGGGCCAGTGCTCCACATGAGTGTTGGTCCAAAACAGAGCTGCTTATTAACGCTACCCGGGGCAACTCGGCGTTTGGCGTGGTAACCATCGCTCATCCGTCGTGTCCTGAGAATGAGGTACGCGACTCCTATCGGGATCGTCGACACATCGGGCGGCCTTGCTGGATTAGTTTTGCCTTTGACGAGATATCTTGTGCATCGGGATTCCGGTGATGCTTTGGGTAATCTCAGAGTTGCGGTTTTCCACTAGGGAATCCGACGAGATCTCAAGCTACGTGATTGAGGATTTCTATGCAGCTTGTGGTAATTTGTGATGGACTAGTTGGAGCACCCCTGCAGGGTTAAATCTTTCAGAAAGCCGTGCCCGCGGTTATGTGGCAACGTGGAAGCTTTGTTTAACACTGGTTCTAGATAACTTGAAGTTAACTTAATTAAAATAGGTCAATTGTGTGCGTAACCGTGACTGTCTCTTTCGTGAGTTCCTTCTCCGACCGAGGACACGGTGGGGTTATGTCTGACGTAGGTAGGTGTTCAGGATCATTCATTTGATCAACAGTAGTTCACGTCCGCTATGTGTAGATCTTCCCCTCTTATTTCTTGTACTCGTAAGTTTAGCCACCAAATATATGCTTAGCCGTTGCTGCAACCTCACCACTTAACCATGCCTCACCCATTAAGCTTTGCTAGTCTTGATACCTTTGGAAATAAGATTGCTGAGTCCCCCTGTGGCTCACAGATTACTGCAACACCAGTTGCAGGTACATGTAAAGGTTACTTGATGCGAGCGCGTTGATTGTTCATTTGGAGTTGCTTCTTCTTCTTCTTCTTCTTCATCGATCTAGGATTGGTTCCAGGCCGGCAGCCTGGGATAGCAAGGACGGACGTCGTTCTTCTTTTGTCGTTTGTTTTCTTCCGTAGTCGGACCCTGCTCTTACTCTTGATGATTATGTAATGTACTGATGTGACTCTGATGTAGCTTGTGGCGAGTGTAAGCCAATTCTATTATATATCTCTTCTTTTTAGTACATGTACTTGTAACGATATCCATTCTTGCAACACGACGAGATGCGTTTCTATCCCTGACGAGGCCTTCGTGCCAAATTGAGGATAGGGTCGCATCTTGGGCGTGACATGTTAGTAGGGTGTTGTGAATCTAGAAATACTTGTGTTGAAGCTAGTGAGTCTCGTAGCATGCACGTATGGTGAACCGCTATGTTAGGAAGTCAGAGAATAATTGATTTATTGATTGTCATCCTTGTGTGGTGGCCGGGATCGCGCGATGGTTAAACACCTACCAACCCTTCCCCTAGGAGTATGCGTTAGAACTTTGTTTCGATTACTAATAAAACTTTCGCAATAAGTATATGAGTTCTTCATGACTAATGTGAGTCCATGGTATAGATGCACTTTCACCTTCCACCATTGCTAGCCTCTCTAGTGCCGCACAACTTTCGCCGGTGCACAAACCCACCATATACCTACCTCAAAACAACCACCATACCTACCTATTATGGCATTTTCATAGCCATTCAGAGATATATTGCCATGCAACTTCCACCGTTCCATCTCATGACATGTACCGTCACTTTCATATTGCCATTGTATGATCGTAAGATAGCTAGCGAGATGTTTCAACTTCATACGTAAGCTAGATCGTTGCACATCCCGGTACACTGCCGGAGGCATTTCATATAGAGTCATCATTGTTCTAAATATTGAGTTGTAAGTAAATAAAAGTGTGATGATCATGATTATTAGAGCATTGTCCCATGTGAGGAAATAAAAAAAAGAGGCCAAAGTTGCCCACCAAAAAAATGAAAAAAGAGGCCAAAGAGCCCAAACAAAAAAAATGAGAGAAAAAGAGAGAAGGGACAATGCTACTATCTTTTTCCACACTTGTGCTTCAAAATAGCACCATGCTCTTCATGATAGAGAGTATCTTGTTTTGTCACTTCCATATACTAGTGGGAATTTTCATTATAGGACTTGGCTTGTTTATTCCAATGATGGGCTTCCTCAAATTGCCCTAGGTCTTCGTGAGCAAGCGAGTTGGATGCACACCCACTAGTTTCTTTTTGAGCTTTCATACACTTATAGCTCTAGTGCATCCATTTCATGGCAATCCCTACTCATTCACATTGATATCTATTGATGGGCATCTCCATAGCCCATTCCAATGTGACGATCTCCTCCGTTTTGCCTCACAACCTCCACCACACTCTATTCCACCTATAGTGCTATATCCATGGCTCACGCTCATGTATTGCGTGAGAGTTGAAAAAAGTTTGAGAAAGTAAGAGTGCGAAAACAATTACTTAGCCAATACCGGGGTTGTGCATGATTTAAATTCGTTGTGTGGGGATGATGGAGCATAGCCAGACTATATGATTTTGTAGTGATAACTTTATTTGGCCTTGTTATTTCAAAAGTTCATGATCACTTAGCTAGTATGCTTGAAGTACTATTGTTTTCATGTGAATAGTAAGCTATTGTTTTGAATCTTACGGATCTGAACATTCATGCCACAAGAAAGAAGTTACAAAGAACAAATATGTTAGGTAGTATTCCACATCAAAAATTCACTCTTTATCACTGCCCTACTCGAGGACGAGCGGGAGTTAAGCTTGGGGATGCTTGATACGTCTCCAACGTATCTATAATTTTTTATGGTTCCATGCTATTATCTTGTCAACTTTGGATGTTTTATACGCATGAATATGCTATTTTATATCTTTTTTGGGACTAACCTATTAACTCAGTGCCAAGTGCGAGTTTCTGTTTTTTCCGTGTTTTTGACCTTTTTCAGAGAAGAATATTAAACGGAGTCCAAACGGAATAAAACCCGCGGGATGATTTTTTCCATAACAAAATATACGCAGGGGACTTGAGAACCAAGGCAGGAGACCTCGGGGGAGATCACAAGCCCCCTTGCCGCGGCATGGGGTGGGGCGCCTGGCAGGCTTGTGGGCCCCACGTGGCTCCTTTGCCCTATCTCTTTCTCCTATAAGTTCTCTAAATTCCCGAACCAAAGAATAGAGCCACAAAAATACTTATCCGCCGCCGCAAGGTTCTGTCTCCGCAAGATCCCATCTGGGGACCGTTCTTGTGCCCTGCTAGAGGGGGATTCGGACACGGAGGGCTTCTTCATCAACATCATTGCCTCTTCGATGATGCGTGAGTATTTCACCACAGACCTTCGGGTCCATAGCTAGTAGCTAGATGGCTTCTTCTCTCTCTTGGATCTTGAATACAAAGTTCTCCATGATCTTCATAGAGATCTATCCGATGTAACCTTATTTTGCAGTGTGTTTGTCGAGATCCAATGAATTGTGGATTTATGATCGGATTATCTATGAATATTATTTGAGTCTCCTCTGATCTCTTATATGCATGATTTTGTATCCTTGTAATTCTCTTCAAGTTATGGGTTTCGTTTGGCCAACTTGACCTATAATTCTTGCAATGGGAGAAGTGCTTGGTTTTGGGTTCATACCGTGCGGTGTCCTCACCTAGTGACAGAAGGGGTAGCGAGGCACGCATCGTGTTGTTGCCATCAAGGGTAAAAAGATGGGGGTTATATCATATTGCATGAATTTATCCCTCTACATCATGTCATCTTGCGTAAGGCGTTACTCTGTTTGTTATGAACTCAATACACTAGATGCATGCTGGATAGCGGTCGATGTGTGGAGTAATAGTAGTAGATGCAGAAAGTATCGGTCTACTTGTTTCGGACGTGATGCCTATATATATGATCATTGCCTTAGATATCATCATGACTTTGCGCGATTCTATCAATTGCTCGACAGTAATTCGTTTACCCACCGTAATACTTGCCATCATGAGAGAAGCCTCTAGTGCACACTATGGCCCCCGGGTCTACTTCACATCATATTTTCAGATCTACAAAATTAATTTTTGCACTTTTCACCTTCATATCTCACCTTGCAAATAATCGTGAAGGGATTGACAACCCCTTTATAGCGTTGGGTGCAAGTTTGTTTGTTTTTGCGCAGGTACATTGGTGCCTCATCTTGATACTCCTACTGTATTGATGCCTTGGTTGTCAAACTGAGGGAAATACTTATCGCTACTGTGCTGCATCACCCTTCCCTCTTCAAGGGAAAAACCAACGCAAGCTCAAGAGGTAGCAAGCCCCTCTCACCAGTGATATGTTCCCAACTGCCTCAGTTGTGGGAACCAGACACCACACGGTATGTGCTATGGTTCTCACATGTTAAGATTTCCCTTAACCTGAACATACACAATTGGTTAACTCCTTGTTCATAGGGTGAATTGACATCTGAGGCGCTAGAGGAGGTTTCCGCTTTAGTGCAACGCTTCGAGAGAGGAGAAAATATCCCACTGCGAGAGCAAGTCACATGGTTGAAGGGTCTTCAAGGGAAGTTACGCGGGATTTACGCAGCTGTTACATGTAGATGATCTTCGGATGTTGCTAACACTCGTGCAACACATCGTCCGCCGCGCCCCTCTCTGCAGCATTCAGAACCTCGAACCTCTCTGCTCCTTTCACACCAAGGGATCTCTTCCTGGCAGCAGACACCTCCTTCACAACCTGCGAGCTCCTCCTGGCAGCAGACACCTCCTTCACAACCAGGGAGCTCCTCCTAGCAGCACACACCTCTTTCACAACCAAGGAGCTATTTCTACCAGCTGCCGCCTCATTCACAACCCGGGGGCTCTTCTTGGCTTAATCATATGGACATAGGTAACACTACTTTGCACCTTTTAAAAAAAAATTAGGCTTGTAAATCAATTTTACATGTTCTACTTTACCGTAGTCGATAGCCAGTCGCAACCGTTCATGACTTCAGTCCAGTCACATGTGTTTAGTGGTCCTGGTTCGTACTTACCCAACGACGGCGACGACGATGACCGAGTTGCAAACACCTATGATTTCTTGGAGACAGTTCTTGTCACTCCACCACCATCATCGACGCAGGAGACACAGACACTGACAGACGAGCTGGTCTATAGTCGTGGTCATCGTGAGACTCGTCCACCACCTCAGCGCTTATAGCCTTCCGGTCCTCGTCCGAGAAAGCCCAAAATTCGTCGCCGTCGCGAGGAGTGATATAGTTATCTATGTACGAGACATGACTATCTAATTATGTATGAGACACATGCCTATTTTATGTATGGGACATATTCATGTATGAGACATATTCATGTTCTATTTCAGTGGTAAATTGGTTTATCGCGATAACACTTGTACTGCAAACTAAATGCATCCAACTGAATTAAATAGTACAACTTAATTAAATAGGCTAATTAAAAAGGCACGACTAAACTACATGAAGGCATCATCGTTATCCTCCGTCGATCCAGAGCTCTTGCCCTTCGATGATGAGCTACTCTTGCCCTTGGTACTCGGCATGAACATATCATCTTCGTCCTCGCTCTCGTCTATCCATAAAAATGGATGTTTTACTCCACCGTGAATGTGTTGGCCTTTCTTCTTCCATCTTTCATTCAACCTGATAAGTTCTTTCCGTATCTCCTCAAATGTCCTTGGAGGCCACCCCTTCCTAGCTAATGCATGGGCAACCTCATTCAGTAGTGTGTCACTACTGATGAGTTCGTCCCATGAAACTATTCTATTTTCTATGTTGAAATTGCTAGCTAAGCGCACAAGACATTGCTACATACCTGGGTGAAAACTACTGTCAAAAGGATGATGGGACATCTTTACAAAAGATAGCAACTGGGCTACACTGCTATCCCACCTTAGTGTGGAGGGGAGTTTTATAGGTGCCTGAGAGCGAGACGGGAAAGAAAATGGCGGGAGAGGAAGGCGGGAAAGAAAGTGGCGGCAGAGAATGGCGGTAAAGAATGACGGGAAAGAAAGTGGCGGCAGAGTATGGCGGGAAAGAAAATGGCGGGATAGTAGGACGGGAAAAGAAAATGGGGGGATAGTAGGGCGAGATAGTACGATCACTATGGAAGATGGCTGAAAACAACAGCTAGCTCATGTTCACGCTCTTTGAAGGTTATGAGCACCAAATTGTTGACTTCAATAGACGATTCCAGAAGAAAATTACCGAAACCTTCCTTCTTCAACACCATTCTACCAGCCAAGCCAATAAAGTAGGAACAAGGAATGTTCACGGATATATCATCATCTTCAAAATCCAAAGTAATTTCAAGAGTTAAAGCACCAGTCTAGGATTTGACACAAATTCCTTCAAACTCCCACAACCATGCTAGGAATAACCTGACAAAAAAACATCAAGTTATATGATATTTAGCTTACAAATTTAAAACAGTATGCTAGAACAAAGAACAAATAAATAAAAAATACCCGAAACCATAGCTCACAATATGTTGAGAAATAACATTCATGGAATCCATCCTATGACCAAAAGGAGTACACAATATGTAGTTGTCATCAAAGGGATTTCGTGACATGACATACATTTGATGATAATTCAGAGTGACACCATGACTATAAAAACAACTGTCAACAAGTTCCGTGTGAGTTTCACTCAGATCCTCAAGATCTACAATTTTTTTCCACAAACTGAGCAGAATAGCAAAACATATAAGATGAAAAAAACCTAAAATCAGTCCAACAAATAACTAACCAACATAGGGTAAAGGGAACAACATAACACAACCCCGATGAAAATCTACACCAATCATAGTTCCACAGTGCTCAAGCCTAACACTCATCATGTCATGATGATGGAGACCATAATCATTCACATGTTCCTCCCATGAAGAACCACGGAATTTACTGCTCATCCGACCATGTCTAAACAGAACATGGTATAAGTTACCCTCACTGTTGTGAAGAGCAAGATCAATATATGTGCCACCCCTCCGAATAGCTAAAGCTCTACACTCCTCAATGTACCAAGCAAGATGTGATCTAACACTGCACGGAACATACTACAACAAGAATGGAAGCAAACATCATAATCATATAAAGAAAGGCATTCGAATACATTCAAACCAAAACAAGATCAACCATATGCCACAGTCAGATAAACAAGATATAGAATCTTACAACACGCCTTGAACATCGGTGATCCAGCACAACGGTGAATACGAACTCACCGGAATCAAAGGAAGAACAAGGGCCACCTGGAGCTCGACAAAATGGGCAAGCCATTTACCTGCAAACTAACAGTGACCAATAAGAACTGAATCGACAACCGAGTTGAAAGTTGACATTTGATTGAGTTGGAAGCAAAAAAATGCCGTAGGACTGTGGAGAGAGCCCTGATCACGGGTTGTCTATGAAAATGGGTGGACGAGCGAAGAGATCGACGCGGGGGTGGAAGCACCAGAGAGCAACGGAAGTGGGAGGTGGAGATGGGAAGCCTGGAGGATGGGGAGGGTGAAAAGAGTGGTCAGAGGAGAAAGGAAGGAGGGGGCCTTATCCAGGGGCTCTTCGGCCTCCTAGAGGCCGATGGGTGCTCTTCGGCCAGTCGTGGGCAGACAGCAAGCTCTTCGGCCACTCGTGGGCCTACCGGCCCTCTTCGGCCTCCCGTCGGCCGACAGGCCCCCTTCGGCCCACTAGAGGCCGACGGGGTGCTATTTTTGGTTATTTTCAATTTCGACACATGCTTTTCTATATTGGTACAAAATAGGTAGTACTTTTGAAAAAAAATCTACAATTATCTACACAGCTCACTTGCTTGCAAATAACAAGACAAGAGGATTGACAACCCTCTTGCCCACGTTGGGTGCATGTTGTTTGTTGTTTTGTGTGCAACTACTGAAGACGGTTGTGGTTGATATTCCTATAGTTTCGATAAACCTTGGTTCATAACTGAGGGAAATACTTACCCACATTGTGCTACAATAACCCATTCCTATTCACAGAAAACCCAACGTAGATCACAAGTTTCAGTGGCACAAACTATTGAAGAAGTATGTGATTTCAGCCAATCTATTCCCAGAATGTGGTCAATACTGGAAGAATTTAGGATAATGGGACACACATGGAATTCCAACCCTTCAATTTCAAGGGCAACATTGGGGCTAACCATGGAGGTTCTACATTGGCCCGCGGGGGTGTGTACCACTATTGGGATGTCATCTCTTCGTACTTAATGTCGTGCATGTATGCAAAATCATCTGACATGAAAGGACGCGATGCTCTAGAATCAAGTAAAACATAAGCTAGTACTGAGTTAATAAGGAGATTACCCATCACAGCAGCAGGCTGGTCTTGAGCTTCATTTTGTTCAATATGGTTAGCCTTACCATGAACATAAGAAGGCTTGGCATTGTTGTTGCGGGGCTGGTTGTTACCACGACCACTTGAAGGCGGTGCAAGCTGATTCGGATTCTGGTTGCATTCCCTTGCACGGTGTCCCAGATAACCAAACTTGAAGCACAACTAGTCATTGGGATGGGGAGAAGGAGCTTGGGATGATGGACCTTGAAGTCTCGGCTGCCTACGTGGTGGAGAAGGCAGATAGTGTGCAACATAGGTCGGCCTTGGAGCGGGAGCAGGTGCATGGTACAAGTTGTGGGGAATCCACATACGACGCTTCTGCAATGATGATGAGCCCGAAGATATGTCTCCATCGTATCTACTTCTCCCAACGCTTATCTTCTTGTTTTGGACTCTAATTTTCATGATTTGAATGAAACTAACCCGGAGTAACGTTGTTTTCAGCACAACTACAATGGTGTTTTTGTGCAAAAATAAAAGTTCTCGGAATGGAATGAAACTTTTTGGAGATTTTTCTAAAATAAAAGAAAAATACTAGAACCAAGACACACCATAGGGGAGGGCCCAAGTGCCCACTAGACACGAGGGCGCGCCAGCCCCCCTGGCACGGCATGGTATCCAGTGGGGCCCACGGGGCTCAGCTGACCCTAATTCCAGCACTATAAAGTCCTATTTGTGGAGGAAAAAAATCAAAGACTAAGTTTCATCGTGTGTCATAATACGAAGCCGGCGCCACCTCCAGTTCTTCATCGGGAGGCCTAATCTCAAGTCCGTTTGGGGCTCTACAGAGGGAAATCTTTGGTCTTCGTCTTCACCAAACCTCCTCCACCGCCAATTCCATGATGCTCTCCATCGGGAGTGAGTATTCCCTTTGTAGGCTTGTTGGTCGGTGAAGAGCTGGATGAGATTCATCATCTAATCGAGTTATATTTGTTAGGGCTTGATGCCTAGTATCCACTATGTTCGGAGATTGATGTTGCTATGACATTGCTATGCTTAATGCTTGTCACTAGGGCCCGAGTGCCATGATTTCAGATCTGAACCGTTTATGTTTTCACTATTATATCTATCTTCCTGATTCGGCCTTGCAAGTTATATGCACCTACTACATGTTAGGATTCGCATACCCCAAAGTGACAATAATTAAGATTGTTTCTAGTGATTACCGTAGTATGAGGAGTTCACGTATTCACTATGTGTTAATGCTTTGCTCCGGTTCTCTATTAAAAGGAGACCTTAATATCCCTTAGTTTTCTTATGGACCCCGCTGCCACGGGACAGTAGGACAAAAGATGTCATGCAAGTTCTTTTCTATAAGCATGTATGACTATTTACAGAATACATGCCTACATTACATCGATGAACGGGAGCTAGTTCTGTGTCACCCTATGTTGTCAATGTTATATGATGAATATTATCCAGCAATATCACCGATCCAGTGACTACGAGTTTTTCACATATTGTTCTTGCTAAGTTACTATTGTTGCTACTTCTGTTACAACTGCTAGAAAACTGATATCGATGTTACTGTCACTGTTACTTCTGTTACCACTTCTATCAAAACTTCCATATTACTGTGTACTGATCACTGTGTTGCAGATACTAAATCTCCAAGTGTGGTTGAATTGACAACTCAGCTGCTAATACCTCCAAATATTCTTTGGCCCCCCTTGTCTCGAATCTATAAATTTGGGTTGAATACTCTACCCTCGAAAACTATCGTGATCCCATATACTTCTGGGTTATTAGCCTTCCTTGTATTCCTGCAGAACTATCTCAACCTGGATGGACTTGTTCACCAAGGTGGCGAAATCAACAACGTCCTCAACAAGGAGTGCGAGCTTGATGTCCGGGTGAAGTCCTTCATAGAAATTTTCCTGTGTGCGAGCATGACTAGCAATATCTTCTTCAGCATAGCGGGAAAAGTCAAGAAAATCCCGCTGCTAAGCATCTATGGTCTTTTTGCCCTGGGTGAGGTTGAGGAACTCTCACTTCTTTTTGTCCATAATTTCCTGAGGAATATAGCAGGCACGAAATACAGCTTGGAACTATGACCACGTAATGATGGTTCCAACAGGCTGGGAACGTGTATGACTGTTCCACCATTGAGCAGCGGGACCCTTCAGGAAGTAGGCCGCAAAAGTGACATAGCTGTCCAGGGGGACATTAGCAAACTCTTGTTCATAAGTGATGTTGTGGAGCCAGTCATCAGCATCAAGGGGCTGAGCTGAGCTGCGGTAGATAGCAGGGTTGAGGCACACAAAGTCCTATAGAGTTATTAGGGCTTGGTGTTGATTCATATTCGACCTTGGGAATTGATGCATAAGCCCTGGCATAAATTGGTGGTTCAACTCAAACTGATGTATCACACCAGCCATGTATTTTGGCGGTGGTGGATCGTTGGCACCACGGCCACGACCAAATGGCCTAACCATGTTGTCAAATTGTAAGATTGACAATTCAGTATTGAGTAATAGCAAGACAAGGAATCATTCATGAGGTAACATGCACAACTAAAGGAAGTGCAATACATAAATCATAGTAGTCAAACATGACATATAGATCCATACATAGGTCTATTACAAACCAACGATTACAAGTTTTGAAAGGTAAATAACCTAGACAAACTAGGCGTCACATAGGCACGCGGTAGAGGGATAAAACAACGGGACATAGCGATATGCTACATCAATGTTGGAGAAACCCATTGAAGTGAGGTAGCTGCAAGTGACGACGCAGGGTACCCTCAATATAAGGATCTTGTGTCCATGAACACTCTGGTGCAGAACATGGTCCCGAGCAGGGAGCAGAGGACCACATGGAGGAGTACAACCTCCAACAACAGGCCACTCAAGACGTGGGGGTAGCTCTATCCTGTGCGGGAAAAGAATGTACTCTGGATGCATCCTCGCACTGCCTACTAGAACCAACTATGTTAGAGCATCCTGAAGATGAGTACAAGTGGTGTGCAGCTCAACATCAAGAACTCAGGGAGTACGATCTAGAGCATGTACTGAACCTGAACCTGCGGGTCATAAGGACTGCGCATGTAAGGGGCGTAGACAACATTGTACTTCCCACTCTTATCCCTAGCGGGGGACATAGAGGGTGTATGTGAATCCAGTCTCCTCCAAGAGGGGGTGCTCTCCACGGGGATGGATGATAGCAAGATAGGCAACATCATGGACTACCATATCAATGATCACTCCAACACCATGATAGGTGTGCATCTCAGTGATGGATATGTTCTGCCGATAGATACGAACCACAACCTGGTAGGGCCTCGTAGTAGTTCTCATAAACACAGTACTCCGGGTACTAGCGATATTCCAGCCTAGTCAAGAGGTCAACTAGGATAGCCGGGAATCCAGCCGCATTGAGAGCCATAGTCTGACGTACGAGCTACCTTGCGGGACGCAACTGAAATAAGGAGGATCAAAGATGTCAAATGATAGTGTGTGAATCATACTTTTAAAAGAAATAATTGTTGATAAAACAGCTCTCCGGTGGATGTGATCACGAGAGCCTAATGTTATAGTTAGCAAAATCTTTAACCCGAAAGAGAAGAGAGATCTGAAACCCGAGTAAGGAAGAGTAGTAAAAGATAATAATATCACACATTTGTGAAGTGAACCCGTAAGCCAGACAACAATGTTAGGAAAATGGGTTTTTAAAGACTAGACTCAACTTCGGCCAAGTAGTTGGAAAGGGGCTTCCTACAGGCATTCGACTCTAATATCAACCAGTGATGTCCACGATTTAATTGTACGCTAATCATAGATGCAAATGCATACGATCAAGATCAGGGACTCAAGGGAAGATATCACAACACAACTCTAGACACAAATAAAATAATTAAAGCTTTATATTACAAGTGAGAGGCCTCGAGGGCTCGAGTACATAAGCTTGAGTACTTACGAGTCAATGGAAGCAACATCATCCGAGTACAGAAATAAATAATAAAGTCTACCTTAAGAAGGCTAGCACAAAAAAACATGGATCGAAAAGGCAAGGCCTCCTGCCTGGGAGCCTCCTAACTACTCCTGGTCATCGGCGGCCTCCACGTAGTAGTAGGCTCCGTTGGGGTAGTAGTAGTCGTCGATGGGATAAGCTGGCTCCTGGGCTCTGTCATTTGATTGCGAGAGTCGTATCGAAAGGGAAAAGGGAAGCAAAGCAACGGTGAGTACTCATCCAAAGTACTCGCAAGACCTACATAGAACTATGCTAAGTATGAATCAATATCAAAGGAATGTGTCTATACCTTTGGATTGAACAGCAAAAATGCTAGAAGAGAGAGGAAATACCTAGTCCTATGGAAGACTAGCTTCTTCAATGTATTGCAACATTAGAAGAGTTCAGATTATTATAACACATGCAAGCGTGTATCATCAAGGCCTAGAGATCCTTCATCGACTCCCTGCAAGAAAGTGATCTCGGAGCCAACATTTCATTTTAAGTGTCACAAGTATCCCGTTCTAGTTGTAGTAGATCAGGATACTCTTTGAGCATCCGTTACCATGTACATGGCTATTCGAATAGATATACTTGACGCCCCCGCCTTAATCGTATGCTAATCATAGGCACAAATGTGTATGATTGATGACCCACAAATATAGGGGATCTATCGAAGTCCTTTCGATAAGTAAGAGTGTTGAACCCAACGAGGAGCAGAAGGATCTGACAAGTGGTTTTCAGCAAGGTAATATCTGCAAGCACTGAAATTATCGGTAACAAGTAGTTGTGTGGTGAGATGATTCGTAGCAAGTAGCAAGTAACATAAGTAGTAACGATGCAGCAAAGTGGACCAATCCATTTTGTAGCAAGGGACAAGCCTGGACAAAGTCTTATAGGAGGTAAAACGCTCCCGAGGACACATGGGAATTTCTGTCAAGCTAGTTTTCATCATGTTCATATGATTCACGTTCGTTACTTTGATATTTTGATATGTGGGTGGACCGGCGCTTGGGTACTGCCCTTACTTGGACAAGAATCCCACTTATGATTAACCCCTTTCGCAAGCATCCGCAACTACGAAAGAAGAATTAAGACAAAGTCTAACCATAGCATTAAACTAGTGGATCCAAATCAAGCCCCTTACGAAGCAACACATAAACTAGGGTTTAAGCTTCTGTCACTCTAGCAACCGATCATCTACTTACTACTTCCCACTGCCTTCCTCTAGGCCCAAATAATTGTGAAGTATTATGTAGTCGACGTTCACATAACACCACTAAAGGAAAAACAACATACAACACATCGAAATATTGAACGAATACCAAATTCACATGACTAGTTATAGCAAGACTTATCACATGTCCTCAGGAACAAAAGTAACTACTCACAAAGCATAATCATAATCATGACCAGAGAGGTAATGAGTAGCATCAAAGATCTGAACATATAATCTTCCACCAAGTAATCCAACTAGCATCAAATGCAAAGAGTAATTAACACTACTAGCAACCTTACAAGTACCAATCGGAGTCGCGAGACGGAGATTGGTTACAAGAGATGAACTAGGGTTTGGAGATGAGATGGTGCTGATGAAGATGTTGATGGTGACGAGTCCCCTCCGATGAGAGGAGTGTTGGTGATGACGATGGCGACGATTTCCCCCTCCGGGAGGGAAGTTTCCCCGGCAAGATCTTCCTCCCGGAGCTCTAGATTGGTTCTGCTCAAGTTCCGCCTCATGGCGGCGGCGAATCCTCCGAAAAGCCTCCTCCTGACTTTTTCCAGACCGAAACCCTTCTTGTAGCAAAAGGGGGAAGCCAGTGGGCTAGCAGGGAGCTCACAAGCCCCCTAGGCGCGGCCAAGGGGCCCCGCCCCTAGCAGGCTTGTGGCCTCCTGCTGGTGCCCCTCCGGCACTTCTTCGGCGCAGTATTTTTTATAAATCCCAAAAAAATCCACGTTGATTTTCACGGCTTTTGGAGTTGCGCAAAATAGGAATCTCAAACTTGCTCCTTTTTCAGGCCAGAATTCCAGCTGCCGGCATTCTCCCTCTTCATGTAAACCTTGCAAAATAAGAGAGAAAAGGCATCAGTATTGTACCGTGAAGTGAAATAACATCCCAAAAAGCGATAAATATCAACATGAAAACATGATGCAAAATGGACGTATCAACTCCCCCAAGCTTAGACCTCGCTTGTCCTCAAGCGAAAACCGAGATCAATAAACATGCCCACATGTTTAGGGAGAGATGTGTCGACAAAACAAGATACGAACATGCAGGCATCATGATCATGATTAGAAGAGCAATACCATCATATCAACTCTTATGCTAAAGTGACAATTCCTTCAAAAATTAAAGCATGGATCAAGAACCTTATCAAGAATTAACAACCAATAGCCTTTAGTCATTGAAGCAATTTCAATTTATCACAACATCGGAAAGAGTCAAATAAGAGCTTGTAAAGAAAATCCACATACTCAATCATCTTTTCGTTCTCTACAATAGCTACAACTCACGTGGTACTCATGAGGTCAAAGTTTCAGCTGGACACAGAGAAAGATAGGGGCTTATAGTTTCGCCTCCCAACCACTTACCTCAAGGGTAATGTCAACAATAATAATTCATGAGTACTTACCTCCAAATTGACATATGAATATAGATCTTTCCCTAGTATATGACATTAGCCAAGATAAAGGCGAAATAAGGAATTGGTGAAGATCACCATGACTCTTTCAAGGGAAAAAAGTAAAGGTACAAGATAGGCCCTTCGCAGAGGGAAGCAGAGGTTGTTATGCGCTTTTTAGGTTTGGATGTGTGTCCTCTTAGTGTGGAGGAATGTCACTTTATATTGCCTCCTGTGATAAAGAACATTATTATGCAGTCCGTCGCTTTTATGTCTTCCTCATCACACGTTCGTACAAAGCTTATTTTCCACACACTAATAGATCATACATATTAGGGAGCAATTTTTATTGCTTGCACTGATGACAACTTACTTGAGGGATCTTATTCAATCCATAGGTAGGTATGGTGGACTCTCATGGCAAAACTGGGTTGAAGGTATATGGATGCACAAGTAGTATCTCTACTTGGTGCGGGAGGTTTGGCTAATATGAGGTGGAAGCGATCGTCACATGCTAAGGGATCTCTAGTCATATAACATTGTTCGGAATTAAGCAAACACAATTCATTACATTGTCTTCCTTGTCCAACATCTACTTCTAAGCATGCAATAGTTTAGTGAGTGTTCACAATCATAGATGGTGTAAAAGATGATATATTTGTATGTGTACCTCTCCTTCTTTATCACTTCCTATTAATTGCAACAATGACCAAGGTCTACGTTTGTCTACCCTCAACAAGTTTTAATCATCATTCTTTTTATATGTGAAGCCATCATTTCCCATAAGATCATTGCATGATCTTTCATGCTTTTGTTCTTTTCTCATTCTCTTGATCATGGCATGAGGCAAGGCCCTTAACTAAGACACTATTTATTATATGGCTCATGAGCTCGAATACTTCGGGGGTGACACAAAGCAAAACTCAAGACTAAAACACTAAGACTTTTATTATACTAGAGAAAAAGAAAACTAAAAAGGAACAAACTAAAACAAAGGTAAAGGCAAAAGATGTGATGGTGATACGATACCGGGGCAACTCCCCCAAGCTTGGCACAAGCCAAGGGGATTGCCCATACCCGTGCTTAGTTGTCTTCCTTTGGTGGTGATGGTGGTGGAGTTGTTTTGTCCTTTGATTCCAAGAGGGCAATCAATCTTTGATTCATACCTTGGAGATCTGTGATATGTTTCTCCAGCAAAACAACTTCACGGGTGAGATAAGTATTGCGAGCACGAGTTGTTTCACAAAACCTCAAGAGTTCAATCAAGGATGGAGACAGTAGGTGGAGGTACGGTTGGAGGAAATCCACTTCTTCAACTTGTTCCTTGTTGAACACAAATTGTGCTTCGTCCCACGCCTGATTCTTCTCCTTAGTTTTGCCCTTGGTTTCGTTAGGTATCCTTTCCTTGGCCTCCATGAGCTACATTCTTTTCAGATCAACATTTACTTCTCCATAGACTTGAGGGAGATTGTTCTCCCCCACAGATTCCTGAGACGACATCTTGCTCTAAATCTGATTCAGAAAATAGGCACGAAACGAAAACAGAGGAAATCTGCGTGATACAAGGGTTAGACCTTTCGGGAGAATATATAATGATTTTTTTCGACCAGAAGGAGTACTCCGCAAGAAAACGGAGTCCGGGAGGCACACGAGGTGGCCACAAGCCCCCCAAGAGCGGCCAGGGGGGGTGGCCCGTGCCTGGCAAACTTGTTGCCTCCTCGTGCGCTTTCCGTACTACTTCCAATTTTTCTATTTTTCTAAATATTCCAAAACGGAGAAAAATTCCTACTGGAAAAGTTTTGGAGTCTGTTTACTTACCGAAACACATACCTCTTCGTTTTCGGAGTCTGAAACAGGCTGATAAATATCCCTTAGGTATTCCTCCGGAGTTATGGTATTGATAATATTGCTTTCAACATTTATGGGAGTACCTGAGATATAATGCTTGATTCTCTGCCCATTTACCACTCTCGGACAATTACCTTCCGTGTTGTTGATCTTGATAGCACCGGAACGATATACTTCCTCAACAATGTAAGGACCCTCCCATTTAGAGAGAAGCTTGCCTGCAAAAAATCTTAAACGAGAATTATATAGCAAGACATAATCACCTACATTGAACTCACGCTTTTGTATCCTTTCATCATGCCACCTCTTAACCTTTTCTTTGAACAACTTGGCATTCTCATATGCCTGAGTTCTCCATTCATCAAGCGAGCTAATATCAAATAACCTCTTATCACCAGCAAGTTTGAAATCAAAGTTGAGCTGTTTGATTGTCCAATAAGCTTTATGCTCTAGCTCAAGAGGTAAATGACATGCTTTACCATATACCATTTTGTATGGAGACATGCCCATGGGATTCTTATAGGCAGTTCTGTAAGCCCCAAGTGCATCATCGAGCTTCTTAGACCAATTCTTTCTAGACCTGTTGATAGTCTTTTGCAGAATTAGTTTAATCTCTCTATTGCTTAGCTCTACTTGACCACTGGACTGAGGGTGATAGGGAGACGCAATTCTATGGTTGACATCGTACTTGGCAAGCGTTTTACGGAAAGCACCATGAATGAAATGTGAACCACCGTCGGTCATTAGATATCTAGGGACTCCAAATCTAGGGAAAATAACTTCTTTAAGCATCCTGATAGACGTGTTGTGATCAGCACTACTAGTGGGGATAGCTTCTACCCACTTAGTGACGTAATCAACAGCAACTAGGATATGAGTATACGCGTTGGATTTTGGAAAAGGTCCCATATAATCAAAGCCCCAAACATCAAATGGTTCAATGACGAGTGAATAGTTCATAGGCATTTCCTGACATTTACCGATATTACCTATTATTTGACATTCGTCACAAGACAAGACAAAATTATGGGCATCCTTAAAGAGAGTGGGCCAATAGAAACCTGATTGCAATACCTTGTGTGCACTTCTATCTCCCGCATGGTGTCCTCCGTAGGCCTCGGAGTGACACTTCTGTAGGATCTGTCCCTGTTCATGTTCAGGTACACAACGTCTAATAACACCATCTACTCCTTCCTTATAAAGGTGAGGATCATCCCAAAAGTAATGTCTCAAGTCAAAGAAGAATTTCTTCTTTTGCTGGTATGTGAAACTAGGTGGTATATATTTGGCAACGATATAGTTTGCATAATGAGCATACCACGGTGCACTACGGGAAGCATTGATGATACTCAATTCCTCATCGGGAAAACTATCATCAATAGGTTGTGGGTCATCAAGAACGTTCTCCAACCTAGACAAGTTATCTGCTACGGGGTTATCAGCACCCTTCATGTCGACAACGTGCAAATCAAATTCTTGTAGCAAGAGAACCCATCTGATAAGTCTAGGTTTAGCATCTTTCTTCTCCATGAGGTACTTAATAGCAGCATGATCAGTGTGAATAGTGACTTTGGAATCAACTATGTAAGACCTGAACTTTTCACATGCAAACACGACTGCTAAAAATTCCTTTTCCGTTGTAGCATAGTTTCTTTGGGCACTGTCTAGAGTTTTACTAGCATAGTGAATAACATTCAACTTCTTATCAACTCTTTGCCCTACGACAACACCAACAGCATAATCACTAGCATCACACATGATTTTAAAAGGTAAGTTCCAATCAGGTGGTTGAACAATAGGTGCAGTTATCAAAGCCTTCTTAAGTATTTCGAAGGCTTTCTCACAATCATCGTCAAAGACAAAAGGAATATCCTTTTGCAAGAGATTGGTAAGAGACCTAGAAATCTTAGAGAAGTCTTTAATGAACCTCCTATAGAAACCAGCATGACCAAGGAAACTTCTTATACCTTTGATATCTGTGGGGTATGGCATTTTCTCGATTGCATCAACCTTAGCCTTATCGACTTCAATACCTCTTTCAGAAATTTTATGTCCTAAGACGATGCCTTCATTAACCATAAAGTGGCACTTCTCCCAATTCAAGACAAGATTGGTGTCTTTACATCTCTGCAAGACCCGATCAAGGTTGATAAGACGATGCCTTCATTAACCATAAAGTGGCACTTCTCCCAATTCAAGACAAGATTGGTGTCTTTACATCTCTGCAAGACCCGATCAAGGTTGATGAGGCAATCATCAAAAGAAGACCCGTAGACGAAGAAGTCATCCATGAAAACATCAACAATCTTTTCAGAAAAGTCAGAGAATATAGCCATCATGCATCTTTGAAAGGTGGCAGGTGCATTACATAAGCCAAAAGGCATACGTCTATAAGCAAAGGTACCAAAAGGGCAGGTGAAAGTTGTTTTTTCCTGATCAGATTGTGCAACTAGTATTTGGGAGAAACCAGAATAACCGTCTAGAAAGCAGAAGTGTGTGTGTTTAGACAGTCTTTCTAGCATTTGGTCGATAAAAGGCAAAGGGTAATGATCTTTCCTAGTGGCTTTATTCAATTTCCTAAAGTCGATCACCATCCTATAGCCAGTAATAATCCTTTGTGGGATCAATTCATCCTTATCATCAGGGACAACGGTAATACCTCCCTTCTTAGGGATGCAATGCACCGGACTTACCCAATCACTATGAGCAACAGGATAGATAATACCTGCTTCCAGGAGCTTTAGTATTTCTTTTCTTACTACCTCTTTCACCTTAGGATTTAATCTCCTTTGATGATCAACAACTGGTTTGGAATCAGGATCGGTTTTAATCTTGTGCTGGCATAGAGTGGGACTAAAGCCCTTAAGATCATCAAGAGTATATCCAATAGCAGCACGGTGCTTCCTCAGAGTTTTTAGTAACTTCTTTTCTTCATGCTCTGAGAGGCTAGCACTAATTATGACAGGATATATCTCTTTTTCATCAAGATAAGCATACTTGAGAGTATCAGGCAACTATTTAAGCTCGAACACAGGATCACCTTTTGGTGGGGGTGGATCCCCAAGCAGTTCAACAGGTAAGTTATTCTTAAGGATAGGATATTGTTCTAAGACAACCCTATCTATCTCATCCTTTCATCCATATGCATATAATTTTCATGCTCAAGTAAGTATTGCTCTAAGGGATCAGTAGGAGGCACGACAATAGAGGCTAAGATAATAGTTTCATCCTTACTAGGCAACTCTTTTTCATGAGGTTGTCTACCAAACTTGGAGAAATTGAACTTGTGTGACACACCTTCAAAGCCAACAGTGACAATTTGCTTCTCATAGTCAATATGAGCATTGACAGTATTGAGAAAAGGTCTGCCAAATATGATGGGACAAAAGCTATCTTGTGCGGTAGCAAGAATGAGGAAATCAGCAGGATACTTCGTTTTACCACACAAGACTTCACATCCCTAACAATTCCCACAGGGCAGATAGTATCTCTATTGGCAAGCTGAATAGTGACATCAATAGGCTCTATCTCAACAGGTGCAATCTCGTCTTTGATTTCGTCATATAAGGATTGAGGTATTGCACTAACACTAGCACCCACATCACATAAACCATGATAACAATGATCTCCTATCTTGACAGAAACAACAGGCGTGCCAACAACATGCCTATGTTTGTCTCTAGCGTATGGTTTAGCAATTCTAGCAACATCTTCGCAGAAGTGAATATTATGGCCATTAACATTGTCGGACAAGAGATCTTTGATAATAGCAATGCTAGGTTCAACTCTAATTTTCTCAGGGGATGTAGGTGTTCTAATGTAGCCTCTACGTATCACAGTTGAAGCTTTAGAATGATCCTTTATCCTAACAGGGAAAGGTGGTTTCTCAATGTAAGCACTGGGAACAATAGGATCACTATAGGCAATGACTTTCTCTTTGGGTTTAACTACATTGACTTCTAAGGGAGGATGATATTTAAACCACTTCTCTTTGGGGAGATCAATATGAGCAACAAATGATTCACACAATGAAGCTACTATCTCAGAGTCAAGTCCATACTTAGAGCTAAAATCACAAAAATTATTTGTTTCAACAAAGGATTTAACGCAATCAAACTTGAAATTCATACCTGACTCCTTACCTTAATCAAGCTCCCAATCTTCAGAGTTGAGTTTAATTCTTTCCAATAAATTCCATTTGAAGTCAATATCTCTCTTCATAAAAGAACCGGTACAAGAAGTGTCAAGCATGGTGCGATTATCATGAGAAAGCCGAGCATAGAAGTTCTGAATGATAATTTCTCTCGAGAGCTCATGGTTGGGGCATGAATATAACATTGATTTAAGTCTCCCCAAGCTTGAGTGATGCTTTCGCTGTCACGAGGCCAAAAATTATAAATATAATTCCGATCATGATGTACTAAATGCATAGGACAAAACTTTTGATGAAATTCCAATTTCAAACGATTGTAGTTCCATGATCCAGTATCATCGCATAGCCTATACCATGTCAACACCTTATCCCTCAAAGATAAGGGAAAGACCTTCTTCTTGACCTCATCCTCGGGCAAACCTACAAGCTTAAATAAACCACAAACTTCATCTACATAGATTAGATGCAAGTCTGGATGTGATGTTCCATCTCATGTAAAAGGATTAGCCAGCAGTTTCTCAAGCATACCTGAAGGAAATTCAAAGCAAATATTTTCAGTAGGTGCAGCAGGTTGAGGAGCAACTCTTTGTGCTTCCGTTCGAGGTGAAGATACCCCGAACAGGCCCTCAAAGGATTAGTTTCCATAGTGACAAGTGAAATAAATTTCAGCACACTATATGGATGTTTCCTTACCAAGTTCCACTTACCAAAGGCGTTTCACTCCCCGGCAACGGCGCCGGAAAAGAGTCTTGATGACCCACAAGTATAGGGGATCTATCATAGTCCTTTCAATAAGTAAGAGTGTCGAACCCAACGAGGAGCAGAAGGATCTGACAAGTGGTTTTCAGCAAGGTAATATCTGCAAGCACTGAAATTATCGGTAACAAGTAGTTGTGTGGTGAGATGATTCGTAGAAAGTAGCAAGTAGCAAAAGTATTAACGGTGCAGCAAAGTGGCCCAATCCCTTTTGTAGCAAGGGACAAGCCTGGACAAAGTCTTATAGGAGGTAAAACGCTCCCGAGGACACATGGGAATTTCTGTCAAGCTAGTTTTCATCAAGTTCATATGATTCACATTCGTTACTTTGATAGTTTGATATGTGGGTGGACCGGCGCTTTGGTACTGCCCTTACTTGGACAAGCCTCCCACTTATGATTAACCCCTCTCGCAAGCATCCGCAACTACGAAAGAAGAATTAAGACAAAGTCTAACCATAGCATTAAACAAGTGCATCCAAATCAGCCCCTTACGAAGCAACGCATAAACTATGGTTTAAGCTTCTGTCACTCTAGCGACCCATCATCTACTTACTACATCCCACTGCCTTCCTCTAGGCCCAAATAATTGTGAAGTGTTATGTAGTCGACGTTCACATAACACCACTAAAGGAAAAACAACATACAACACATCAAAATATCGAACGAATACCAAATTCACATCACTAGTTATAGCAAGACTTATCCCATGTGCTCAGGAACAAAAGTAACTACTCACAAAGCATAATCATAATCATGACCAGAGAGGTAATGAGTAGCATCAAAGATCTGAACATATAATCTTCCACCAAGTAATCCAACTAGCATCAAATGCAAAGAGTAATTAACACTACTAGCAACCTTACAAGTACCAATCGGAGTCGCGAGTCGAAGATTGGTTACAAGAGATGAACTAGGGTTTGGAGATGAGATGGTGCTGATGAAGATGTTGATGGTGACGAGTCCCCTCGGATGAGAGGAGTGTTGGTGATGACGATGGCGACGATTTCCCCCTCCGGGAGGGAAGTTTCCCCGGCAAGATCGTCTTCCCGGAGCTCTAGATTGGTTCTACTCAAGTTCCGCCTCGTGGCGGCGGCGAATCCTCCGAAAAGCCTCCTCCTGATTTTTTCCAGACCGTAACCCTTCTTGTAGCAAAAGGGGGAAGCCAGTGGGCCAGCAGGGAGCTCACAAGCCCCCTAGGCGCGGCTAGGGGGGCCCGCGCCTAGCATGCTTGTGGCCTCCTGCTGGCGCCCCTCCGACACTTCTTCGGTCTAGTATTTTTTATAAATCCCAAAAAAATCCATGTTGATTTTCACGGCTTTTGGAGTTGCGCAGAATAGTCTTCTCAAACTTGCTCCTTTTTCAGGCCAGAATTTGAGCTGCCCGCATTCTCCCTCTTCATGTAAACCTTGCAAAATAAGAGAGAAAAGGCATAAGTATTGTACCGTGAAGTGAAATAACAGCCCAAAAAGCGAAAAATATCAACGTGAAAACATGATGCAAAATGGACGTATCAACGATCAAGATCACGGACTCACGGGAAAATATCACAACACAACTCTAAACACAAATAAAATAATTCTAGCTTTTTATTACATGCTAGGGGCCTTGAGGGCTCGAGTACATATGAGTCAGCGGAAGCAACATCATATGAGTACAGACATAAACAAACAAGTCTGCCTTAAGAAGGCTAGCACAAAGATAAACGTGGATCGAAAAGGCAAGGCATCCTGCCTGGGAGCCTCCTAACTACTATTGGTCGTCGGCGACCTCCATGTAGTAGTAGGTTCCGTCGGGTTAGTAGTAGACGAAGGTGGGATTAGCTGTTTCCTGGGCTCCTTCATCTGATCACGACAATTGCATCAAAAAGGAAAAGGGAAGTGAAGCAACGATGAGTACTCATCCAAAGTACTCGCAAGACTTACATGAGAACTATGCTAAGTATGCACAAGTATCAAAGGAATGGTACTATATCTTTGGAAAGAACTATAGAAATGCCAGAAGGGAGAGGAAAGACCTAGTCTTATTGAAGACTAGCAACTTTAGTGTCCTACAACATTAGAAGAGTTCAGATTAGTATAACATATACACGCATGCATCATCAAGGCCTAGAGATCCTTCCTCTACTCCCTACAAGAAAGCAAACTCGGAGCCAAAATTCGTTTTAAGTGTCACAAGTATCCAATTCTAGTTGTAGTAGATCAGATACTCTCTAAGCGTCTATTACCGTGGAAATGGTTATTAGAATAGATATACCTCCCTGCAAGGGTGTACCAACTTGCCCAACATGATCGATTAACTCTGTTCCGGACACACTTTCCTGGGTCATGCCCAACCTCGGCTGATCGACACGTCGTAGTCCGACCTAGGCTCAAAAGAGAGGACAACACACTGGTCTAATCCTAAGTGCCCAAGGTTCTTGGGCCCATCACCATTTGCACTCTTGCATATTACGAGGACGACCGGGATGAGTCCTAGAAACCTCTTAATCCAAAGCAGGTTCCTACGCGGACCACCCGGGCGCGTGTCGCTCACTATGGCATCTGGAGCGCTTTCGAGAGAATGTATGATGAAGAGTGCCCATACTTATTCCAGCATGGTGGTTAGTGCGATAAATGCGAGAGGCCTACTCAGATCACATATCAAAACCGCTTAGTGTATTGGTAGCTCGCGAAAACGATCGGTGCTCCTGTCGCCCCTTCTCGAGGACCTGCAGCAAGGGTCAGGCCCATCCCTCTCTTGGACGGTCTGCCTGCCCGACCGCGCCTTGTAGTTATCTCGCGGGTACCTGCCCAGTCAACCCGACTACACATGACTCGCAGGTACCCCTCTGGGCCGATCCGTCTTTCTGGTGAATCTTGGGGAACGTCAAAGTAACCTCGTGTCCATAACATCAAGGAGGAATCCGAGGAATCACCCTCGATGGATTCCATTTGATGTAACCATCAAGTTGGCCAGGAAGAAATCATCCTCGAGGGTTCATATTTCAGGAGTTGCACGACAAAGTCATTATCTAGAGTGGTGAAGGAGGAACCACCCTCCAAAATCCACGAGCGACTAGCTACACTATAAAGTTAACATCAGGAGTGCTTTAGGATGTAACACCCTAGGCACTCAATAGTAACTCTGCAGAGTCGTAGAACTAAGGGGTGTGATGTGATGTGTCGAGCTCAGGACATCGATCAGGTTGATTGAGTCATCAATGATAAAGCAGGGGCAACAAGGACAAGGTGAGGGGTCACCAATGGTTCACTAACCAAGCTATACTAAGTATTTAGGATAAGCAGCTAGGTACAACAATAGGTTAACAAATCATGCTATGCATGAGAATAGGAGAAATCAACGCAATAGAAAAATTCTAATGCAAGCATGAGGAAGAAAGAATTGGGTGATATAGGGATAATCAAGGGGGGTTTTCTTGTGTGGAAGCTCTCCTGCAAGTGACTGGATGTCAAAAGTGTAGTCGTACACGACAACAATGTTAGTCTCGGGTCTACCAAAGATAAGAGGGGGAAGAAATAATAAATATAAAGAAAACACATGCATCATGATGCATGCCATGGCAATATATAGTGCTAGACGGATCGGGAAAATATCTCTCAATATTTCCCGGGTCTTACGCATCCATCGGATAGATGACCCAGAGGGGAAAGTTACATGTTCATCATGCTAGAGGCATGTGGCAGATGAACTAATAGCCTATTCAAATCTGTTGGATTTTTCTGAGCAACTTTCATATATAAAATATTTTCATCTCACTTACACATTAATTTATATGAGTTTTCAAAGTTTTAAACATTTTTAAAATTATTGGATTTATTTTAATTTCAAAAAATGGTTTTACTGCTCCAACATGACATCAACAATCAACCGAGCTATTCCAAGTCAAACCTAACAACTGGGCCCCACCAGTCATAGACACAGGGACTAACATGGTTTTAATTTTCACTAAACTAACTAATTAATTAACTGGGCCCACTAGTCAATGACACATTAGGTTAAATTACTTAAATTAATGAATTAATTTGAATAACTAATTAACATATTCATTAGGCACCATGCGACCACTAGTTAGTGACTCGACCGCCCAGTGAGCAATTGACTTGGGAGAACCGAGTCAACTTGGCCATGGGGGCCACTAGGAGTGACCCTCGGGTGGCACTAGCCGGGCCACGTCAGTGAACGTTGTCGGAGTTGCTCCGGCAAGCATTTCTGTGGTGGAGGGTGCCGAACCTCATCGAAAATCTCCTACACGGGGTCATTTCGCCGCGGTTGGGCATGTTCGAACGTGCGTAGAGCCGCACATCAAATGCCACCGGTGGCTCAGCCTGGGATGGACGAAATCTACACCAGCGACAAGCAAGGAGGAGGCCGTGAGTGGGGGTTCGTCGGGGCGACGCTACAGGGCATGGGGGAACGCGAGACTGCATTTGTTGGGCACCTGGGAGCCCCAAGAGCTTGACAGTGAGCTCAGACGCGGGCTGCGAACACAGGGACCACGCTGGCGAGCTCAACTGCGGCGGCAGGGCTACGGCAACTAGGCGGGGCGGCTATTGCATGGAATCGAGCGGGGCAAGAAGGACAGGAGGAGAGGAGGCTCACCAGCATTGCATAGAAGGCCCGAGGAGGAGCGGGAGCAACGAAGGGATGATGAATTCGATGGCAAACTTCGGCGCGTCCGGAGCGGAGGTGCAAGAAGACGCGAATCTGGTGAAGCAGGGGGTCCAGGTTCGATCCCATGGGAGAGGAAGAGGGAGACGATAGCGACGGAGTAGACAGACACATCCTCAGCTCATGGGAACGACGGTGGCTACGCAGGCAAGGTTGGTCATGGCGACGGCGGCTCGGGTTCGCATTGAGGAGAGGAGAATGACGCAAGGGGGTAGAAATGGGGGCTAGGGTTTGCGAGGGAGGCACCGGGAGGAGGGGTCTTGTAGTCTCCGGGGAGTCAAGGGATGGCCTACGTGTGGCCATCCATCGCACTGGATGGGCGCGCGGCGTCCACTCCACCCAACCCCTGGTGAAGAAAGGTAGGGGATGAAGGGGTTAGGTGGGCTGGCCTTCCCATGCACTTGAGGCCGAAGAGCACAATGGGGGCCTTTATTTTTCCTTTTCCATTTTGTTTCTTTCTGTTTTTTTTATTTACTCTCTGTTGCATTTTTTTAATTAGCAACTAGTTTTAGTAAAATATGGAAACTTTCCGCTTATTCACATTGTAATACTAGGAAGTGTCACAAAAAGTTTGGGAATTATTAAAGTAGTTTCAAACTTTTATAATTTAAGGAGCATTTAAGTTATTGCTTTGGCCTCTATTTTAAATGTTTTAGGGCATTTAATTACTTTATCAAATGTTGGTTTCAAGATAACAAATATCTATGGAATATTTGCAATATATTGAACATTTTAGTTTGCATGTTACTGGACTTCTTTATTTCAATTATTATTTAAATTTGAATTCAAAGTGCAATTTGAAATGACATATGAGATCAAGATGATCAAACACAGTTTAGCAAAATGACTTAGCTTAAGCAAAAGAGGTTACTGTAGCTTAACCACAGAGGTTAATGTAGCTTAATTACACGGATGTTACAACATGATAGGGTTGGGACATCGCGTGGCTTAAATAGCCGTCTATGGCCACGGGCGACGAGCCGAAGCAACATCACACGGCTTTCACACCGCTACAACAGTCGAGGCACCCGTCTAACCGTCGCTTTTGCAAGCAAGTCCACATGGGACCCCATCATCAGGCCGACGTGGCAAGCGTGCCCGGATGCCCCCATATTCGTCCCATATTTGGGCTGGATATGAGGGGTGCCGGCCAGCCCGGGCATTTAAGGACCGTTTAAGGGGCTCGACTAGGTCGATTTTTTGACCGATGAGTGCCCGGGCTGCCCGGACGTTTGAGATGGGTACGAGGGTCCGCTTGTAGATGCTTTTGGTGGTTCGCTTCTTGGTCGATCCAATCAATTTAGTTGTTGATATGTCTCCGTCGTATCTATAATTTTTGATTGTTCCATGCCAATATTATACGACTTTCACATATTTTTGACAACATTTTACATGATTTATTAGATCAACATATTGATACAGTGCCAAGTGCCAGTTCATGTTTGTTGCATGTTTTTGGTTCACAGAATATCCTTATCAAACCAAGTCCAAACGCAATAAAAATTTACGAAGAATTATTTTGGAATATATGTGATTTTTGGGAGGCGGAATCAACGTAAACGGTGACCCACGACCTCCACTACCCACCAGGGCGCAACCCATACCTCCTGGCGCTCCCTTCCCACTAGTGGCCACACCATGAGTCTGTTCGGGCTCTTCTTCTAGCACAAGAAGGATAATTTATGGGGAAAAAATCATGTAAAAAATTCAACCCGATCGGAGTTACGAATCTCCAGAAATTTAAGAAACGATGAAGGGTGAGAAACGAGGAACGAGAAACACAAGAGAACAAAGAGGGAGATCCAATCTCGGAGGGTCTCCTACCCCGCCACCACTATGGAGGCCATGGACGAGAGGGGTAAATCTACTCCCATCTAGGGGGAGGCCAAGGAAGAAGAAGAATGAGGGGGCTCTCTCCCCCTCACTCCCGATGGCGCCGGAATGCCGCCGGGGCAAGGAGCGTGTGCAGTGGTGTAACACCTCTTTTTCCGCTGTAACTCTCTACTTAAAGATGGTTCTCAACACTACATACTATTTCCCAATGATATGTGGCAATCCTATGATGTTTGAGTAGATCTGTTTTGTCCTACGAGTTAATTGTGATATGATGAGTTGTGTGTTGATATGGTGCTATCCTAAGGTGCCTTCGTGAGGCGCACATGTGAAGGTTACACGCTGGAGGGTTTGACATATGTTCATGATTCGCTTACAGTGGGTGGTGAGAGTGACAGAAACTTACACCCGAGTAAGGGAGTTGTGCGCGTATGGGAGTAAAGAGGACTTGTTGTTTAATGTTATGGTTGGGTTTACCTTAATGATTTCTAGTAGTTGCGGATTCTTGCTAGAGGTCCAATCATACGTGCATATGATTCAAGTACGGAAAGTGTGTTAGCGTATGCCTCTCCCTCATTGCACATGATAAGTATCTATCATGTTATATTCAATTTCCTATGGACAATCTTTTTTTCTTACGTTACACAAAAAAGCTTTCTACTAAACAGCCCCTAAATTTTATTTCCATGCCCTTTATTTTCTTGCAAAACAACACCTAACTTTTATTTACTTGGTCTTTATTATCTTGCAAACCTATCTATTACACCTACTAAGCACTTCTATTTATATTCTTGTTTTAGGTAAAGCAAATGTTAACTGTGCGTGAGTTGTATCGGTGGTCGATTGAACTTGAGGGAATATTTCTTCTAACTTTTGCTCCTCGTTGGGTTCGACACTCTTATTTATCAAAAAGGGATACAAACAATCCCCTATGCTTGTAGGTTATCAAGACGTTTTTTTGGCACCGTTGCCGGGGAGCAATAGCATGGGGTGAATATTCTCGTGTGTGCTTGTTTGCTTTATTACTAAGTTGTTTTTATTTTGTTCTCGTTTTGTATCTTTAGTTATGGGTAGGAAACACAAAATACCAAAAAAATTAGTTGTACCTACCGAACCAATGATTGAAGAACCACGCAAAATCTATAATACTGCTCAAGCTTTTTTACTTGGATCATCTTTGATCCCTATGTGCTCGTGCTGAAACCCAACTAGTTTAGTTGAGGGAAAATCATTAGATGAGCATGATTATTATGTGCATCATTACTTATCTCAAAAAGGGAAACTTTTATGGCATCATATTAATACTTTCCATTGCTATGCTTGGAATTTATTTGAAATGATTTTACTTATTGTTCTGAAGATGCTAAGAAACACCTTCCCTACCAATGTGAGTTTAGTGATAATGGAATATTATCTTCTTATGCTAAAGGTGCTTATAGTTATTATGATGTTGAACAAATTGAACAATTTGTTGCTTGTAAGGGTGCTTATGAAATTGCTTCTTTTATTGAAAATTATGATGCTACTCTTTACAAATCTGAAAAAAATTCCATACTTAAATATTTCTATGAAAATTATGCTTCTAATGCTTATGTTAAACAATATATTGAGGACTGCTCTGCTCTCCAAGAAGAGGATAATATTTTGGAGGAGTCTATGGAAGAAGAAACTGAAGAAATTGTGAGATCATTGGATGAAAAATATGATGAGTAGAGTGAAGAACAAAAGGATGAAGAGCGGATTAGCTACCCGTGCCCACCTTCTAATGAGAGTAACTGTTCAACTCATACATTGTTTAATTTTCCTTCGTGCTTAACGAAGGATGAATGCTATGATCCCGTTGATTCTTTTGAAATATCCCTTTTTGATGAAATTGATGCTTGCTATGCTTGTGGCCAAGATGCCAATATGAATTATGCTTGTGAAGATGAACTTGCTATAGTTCCTTTTGTTTAGCATGAAGTTGTTTCTATTGCACCCACGCATGATAGTCCTATTATCTTTTTGAATTCTCCCAACTACACTATTTCGGAGAAGTTTGCTATTATTAGGGATTATATTGTTGGGTTGCATTTTACTTCACACATGATAATTTTGATGGATATAATATGCATGTGCTTGCTGGTCCTACTTGCAATTATTATGAGAGAGGAACTACATCTCCACCTTTTTAATGTTTCCAACACGATAAAATTGCAGGAAACTGCTTATGCTATGTATTGGCCTTTACTTGATGTGCATGAGTTGTTATTTTATGACATGCCGATGCATAAGAAGAGAGTTAGACTTCTTCATTGCATGATATATGTTGCTTTGTGCTCACTACTAAATTACAAATCATTGTTAATTAAAATTGGCTTTGATATACCTTGGGATCCGGTGGATCCATTAGTTGAGCACTTTATGCCTAGCTTAATGGATTTAAAGGAAGTGTTGCCAGGGAGACAACCCGGAAGTTTTGAAGAGTCATTTATTACTGTTGAGTGCTTTTAAAAATTATAAAAACAAAAATGTAGAGGGGACCTTAAAACTTTTTCAAAAATAGAAGCGTTTGGAAGCTTATGCATTAGAGAAGTGAGGGTCGACCTTGAACACTTGTGTTCATGCTCATGGAAACATGTATATTTTTCCACGAGTTTGTCACAAAAATAATTGCCCCCTTGTACAAATCCAGCGCATTATAGAAATAATGTGCCAAGATTTGCCTTTAGGATGATTAGATTGCTTGTTGGTATGTGCAGTGCACAAACAGAAACTTTGGTTGTAGTGCATGAATTTACACTTTTTAATGGAACAACGAAAATTTCGATTTTTTTTACAGAGTAGTGTAAAAAAAATATTTCGTCCTAATTTTTCTGAATTTTGTAAGTTACATGAGTATGGTCATTGTTCAGATTACTATAGACTGTCCTGTTTTTGACAGATTCTGTTTTTTGATGCATTGTTTTGCTCGTTTTGATAAAATTATCAATTGTATCGATGGTATAAGCCATGGAGAAGTTATATTACAGTAGCTATAATGCAAAAACAAAATATGAATGGGTTTGCAATAGTACTTAAGGTAGTAATTTGCATTATTATATTAATGGATTTCACGAGATTTCTGTTAAGTTTTGTGTGGATGAAGTGTTCGAAGTTCGAGGAGGTCTCGACATGAGGAGATGGAGGAGAGGCAAGAGTTGAAGCTTGGGATTCCCAAGGCACCCTAGGTAAATATCCAAGGAGACTCAAGCAACTAATCTTGGGGATACCCCAGAAGGCATCCCATCTTTCTTCAACAAGTATCAGTATGTTTTCGTCTTTGTTTCATTCATGTGATATGCGTAAATCTTGGAGCATATTTTGTGTTTAGTTTTCACTTTTATTTTATGCACCATGCTTGTATGACATAGCCCATGTTTGATTTATAGAATGCTCATTGCACTCCACTTATATCTTTTGAGTATGACTTTATAGAATGCTGCATGTGCTTCACTTACATCATTTGAAGTTTGGATTGCCTCTTTCTCTACATATAGAAAACCGTTATTTGTAGAATGCTCTTCTGCTTCACTTATATTTATTAGAGCATGGTCTTTTGTAGAAAGAATAAACTCTCATGCTTCACTTATATCTATTTAGAGAGTCAAAAGGATTTGGTTATTTACATGGTTAGTCATAAAATCCTACATAAAACTTGTAGATGAGTGAGTATGACATGTTTGATTCCTTGCAATAGTTTTACGACATTCAGATAGTAATATGTGAGTGTGCTAGTTGATGATTATGGATTAGTAAGAATATTGATGTTAAGGTTTGTGATTCCCGAAGCATGCACGTGTAGTCTTTGGTTTTGCAATGAAGTTGGAGCATAATTTATCCTTGATTGAAATTATTTGTGCTGTTATAATCGGAGTTGTGCGATGGTTAACTCCTCCCAACCTTCTCCCTAGGGGCATGCGAGTAGTGATTTGCTTCAAGAGAGCTAATAAAATCTTGCAATAAGTATGTGAGTTCTTTGTGACTAATGTGAATCCATGGATATACGCACTCTTACCTTTCCACAATTTTCTAGCCTCTACGGTACCGCTCATTGCCCTTTCTCACCTCGAGAGTTGGTGCAAAATTCACAGGTTCATCCAAACCCGTGATATGATACACTCTATCACACATAAGCCTTATTATATCTTCCTCAAAACAGCCACCATACCTACCTATTATGGCGTTTCAATAGCCATTCCGAGATATACTGCCATTTAACTTCCACCGCTTCGGTTTTGATGACTTGAGCATTCATTGTCATATTGCTTTGCCTCATCGTAAGATAGCTAGCATGATATTTACATGGCTTGTCCTTTTTTTATGTCCGTGCTATGCTATATCATTGCACATCCTGGTACACTACCAGAGGCATTCATATAGAGTCATACTTTGTTCTAGGTATTGAGTTGTAATATTGAGTTGTATGTAAATAGAAGTGTGATGATCATCATTATTAGAGCATTGTCCTAGTGAGTAAAGGATGATGGAGACTATGATTCCCCCACAAGTCGGGATGAGACTTCAGACGAAAAACGAAAAATGAACGGGGGCAAATGAGCCCACCAAAGAAATAGAAAAAAGAGAAAAAAGGAGAAAAAAGATAAAAAAGGGACAGAAAAAAGAAAAACAGAGAGAAGGGGCATACTAATTCCACACTTGTGCTTCAAATTAGCACCATGTGTTTCATCTGGAGAGCCTTCTATGTTTTCACTTTCATATACTAGTGGGAATTTTTCATTATACAGTTTGATGCACACCCACTTAGTTTTCATATTGAGATTTCATACACTTATAACTCTTAGTGCATCTGTTGGATGGCAATCCCTACTCCTCGCATTGATGTCTATTGATGGGCATCTCCATAGCCCGTTGATACGCTGAGTTGATACGTGATACATCCATTTTGCATCATGCTTTTATATCAATATTTATTGCATTATGGGTTGTTAATACACATTATGGTACAATACTTATGCATTTTCTCTCTTATTTTACAAGGTTTACATGAAGAGGGAGAATGCCGCCAGTTGGAATTCTGGACCGGAAAAGGAGCAAATCTGAGAGACCTATTATGCACAGATCCAAAAGTCCTGAAAAGTTACGGAGAATTGTTTTGGAATATATAAAAAATATTGGGCGAAAGAAATACCAGAGGGGTCCCACCAGGAGGTCACAAGCCTGCTGGGCGCGACCTACCCTCTAGTCGCGCCCCTGTGGCTTGTGGCCCCCCTGGCAGGCCTCCAGTGCCCATCTTTTGCTATATGAAGGATTTTGACCTGGAAAAAAAATCACACCTTTCAGGGCGAAGCGCCGCCATCATGAGGCAGAACTTTGACAAAACCAATCTAGAGCTCCGGCGGAGCTATTCTGCCGAGAAACTTCCCTGCCGGAGGGGAAATCAAAGCCATCGTCATCACCAATTATCCTCTCATCGAGAGGGGGTCAATAGCCAAACATCTTCATCAACACCATCTCCTCTCCAAACCCTAGTTAATCTCTTGTATCCGATCTTTGTCTCAAAACCTCAGATTGGGACCTCTGGGTTGCTAATAGTGTTGATTACTCCTTGTAGTTGATGCTAGTTAGTTTACTTGGTGGAAGATTATATATTCAGATCCTTAATGATTATTAATACTCCTGTGATTATGAACATGAATATGATTTGTGAGTAGTTACGTTTGTTCCTTAGGAAATGGGATAAGTCTTGTTATAAGTAATCATATGAATTTGGTATTCGTTCGTTATTTTGATAAGATGTATGTTGTCTCTCCTCTAGTGGTGTCATGTGAATGTCGACTACCACTTCACCATTATTTGGGCCTAGGGAAGGCATTGGTAAATAATAGGTAGATGATGGGTTGCTAGAGTGACAGAAGCTTAAATCCTAGTTTATACGTTGCTTCCTAAGGGGCTGATTTAGATCCATATGTTTCATGCTATGGTTAGATTTATCTTAATTCTTCTTTCATAGTTCCGTACGATTGCGAGAGAGGTTAATCATAAGTGGGATGCTTGTCCAAGTAAGGGAAACACCCAAGCACCGGTCCACCCACATATCAAATTATCAAAGTAACGAACGTGAATCATATGAGCATGATGAAAACTAGCTTGACATAAGTTCCCATGTGTCCTCGGGACCGCTTTTCTTTATATAAGAGTTTGTCTTGGCTTGTCCTTTGATACAAAAAGGATTGGGCCACCTTGCTGCATCTTTGTTACATTTGTTACTTGCTACCCGTTATGAATTACCTTATCACAAAACTATCTATTACCGATAATTTCAATGCTTGCAGAGAATACCTTACTGAAAACCGCTTATCATTTCCTTCTGCTCCTCGTTGGGTTGGACACTCTTACTTATCGAAAGGACTACGATATATGCCTACACTTGTGGGTCATCAAGACTCTTTTATGGCGCCGTTGCCGCGGAGTGAAGTGCCTTTGGTAAGTGGAACTTGGTAAGGAAAAGTTTATATACTGTGCTGAAATTTACTGTCACTTGTCACTATGGAAAATAATTCTTTGAGGGGACTTGTTCGGGGCATCTTCACCCCGACCAGAAGCACAAAGAGATTCTCCTCAACCTTCTGAACCTACTGAAAATATTTATTATGAAATTCCATCGGGTATGATAGAAAAACTGCTAACTAATCCTTATGTAGGAGATGGAACACTACATCATGATTTGCATCTAATCTATGTGGATGAAGTTTGTGGATTATTTAAGCTTGCAGTTCTGCCCGAGGATGATGTAAATAAGAAGGTATTTCCTTCATCTTTGAAGTAAAAGGTGGTGACATGGTATAGGCTATCTGATGATATTGGATCTTGGAATTACAACAGATTGAAATTGGAATTTCATCAGAAGTTTTATCTTATGCATCTGGTTCATCGTGATCGGAATTATATTTATAATTTTTGGCCTCGTGAAGGAGAAAGAATTGCTCAAGCTTGTGGGAGGCTTAAGTCAATGTTATATTCATGCCCTAATCATGAGCTCACGAGAGAAATTATTATTCAGATTTTTTATGCTCGACTCTCTCCTAATGATCAATCCATGCTCGACACTTCTTGTGCTGGTTCCTTTATGAAGAAAGATATTCAATTCAAATGGGTATTGGAAATAATTAAATGCAACTATGAAGATTGGGAATTCGGCGAAGGTAATGAGCCAGGTATAAGCCATAAGTTTGATTGTGTTAAACCCTTTATAGACACCGACGCTTTTCGTGATTTTAGCACTAAATATGGACTTGACTATGAGGTGCTAGCTTCATTTTGTGAATATTTTGCTAATCATGTTGATATCCCCACAAAGAAGTGGTTTAAATATCATCCTCCCATTGAAGTTAAAGTGGTTGAACCTATTAAAGTTGAAGAAGAAACTATTAATTGTAAGGGTTTTTTTATTTCTGTGCCCCTGGTTCGTTAGTTCTAATCATTCATCCCCACGCTCTTAACTTTTTCTCACTTTTCCCCACCCCCTTGCCCAAAACCCTGAGAATTGGTCATGGCGGACGTTGCCATCGGGTCAATGGCTTGACCGTTACGTGGTAACTAGTGGGGCCGCGAAACTGACACTTACCTGAATCAGATCCAGTCGCTTCGGCGCCGCCCCCTCCGCCGTTGTCGTGCCGCCTCTGTCGTCGTCGTGCCGCCTCCGCTGCACTCTTGCCGCCTCCGCCACAGTCGTGCCGCCTCCATCGCATCTACCCTCTCTCCCCATCTAGGATTAGGAAGCGATGTCGGGGGTGCACCCCGTCCGGCCCATCGACTGTGGAGATGATTGGGTAGAATCAGAGACTGATAATTCATGGATTCCACCTGGGTTAGCATCGTTTTCCTCTCAAATTGATTAGGAGATCCGTAAATTAGGCTGTATTTGACCACCGTTGGCGTGAATCAGCGCAATTTATCTGAAAATTTTAGGCCTAACTGCGCCCTTTATCTTATTTCAAACGAATAGGGTTGATCCTGCACTTGCTTTTCGGCTGGCAGTTAGAATGGAAACTAGCGAGCTACGAGGAACTAAACCGTATGTGATTTCTGGATTTTTCTATCCTAAAGTGGTAGAAACCACCGTTTCGTTCAGAGATTTCCGGGAGGCACTCTGTTGTGAGTACCCCTGGAGCCCTTCCGAGCTGTTGAACTGAGATATTTCGATAGTACTGAGCAGAGATTTCTCCCATTAACTTGTGATGAGCATCTGGGATTGCTATTTAGTTTGAATGCTGACAGCCGTTTCGGTAAAATCCATATCGGTGTGCTTCAGGCACGCAAACAACGTATCCCGAAGGGTGTTCAGACATCATCTGTCTCTGCTAATAGCGAGCATCCTCGCACTCCTTGTAGGTCGAGACCAAGTAAACCTAGTGGTCATGAAAGCCACAACATGTCGGCTGCCGCTAATTCTGCCACTTCTCCTCTCCCTTCTGCACCTGAAGTAGAAGTAGATGCAGAGACTGACGAGGAAGTGCCTCGACATGATGATGAGGATGAGATTCTATTCCCTGAACTGGTAGATAGAGCCAGTCAACAGGCAATGGAAGATGAATATGCAGAGGAGCCTAGAAGTCGTGCTAGATTTAATGACACTGATGATGAAGAGAGGGAGGAGAACATCAACTCCTTAGTTTTACAAGAATATGGTCGTGAGGACATGCCAACAATTGAGTGGAACAGGGAGAATCCTAACCTTACTCCAGGAACCGTATTTGAATCGATGGTGGACTGTCGTAATGGAGTGACTACATATTGCATTGTCACTGCAAACTCTTATGAGGTTGATAGGGGTGAGCCAGGAAGATTCACTGTTCATAGCCCTTATGATAGGTGTAGGTGGAGGTTGCATGCATCCACTATGCGAAAGAGCAAATTGATTCAGGTATTACAACTGAATATTAATTGTATTGTTTCTTAATTGTATTTGACATCATTTTTCATTTAGTTTCAGATAAAAAGCAACCCACATGAGCACACTTGCCCACCTGGAGGGAGAGGGGGAAAGGACAAATCTAATCTTGCACAGACTAGGTGGGTGGCAGATGCAATCTTGGATTGGGTGAGGGAAACACCAACAATTGGTCCAACAACACTCCATGGGAAGCTATTTGAGAAGTACAAGATTAATGTACAATACATGAATATTTTCTATGCTAAGGAAAGGGCTCTTGATAGGATTAATGGTCCATGGAATGAGAGTTTTCAGTTGCTTTAGACCTTCAAAGCTGAAGTGGAGACAACTAGTCCAGGGAGTGTTGTAGATATTGACAAGCATACATTTGAGTACAAATTAAAAGGGAAGACAATGGAGAAGGAGTGCTTCAGGAGGGCTTTTGTTTGTTTCAATTCTTGCTGGAAGGGGTTTCTGAATAGTTGTAGGCCCTATTTGGCTGTCGATGCGACTGCTATGAATGGAAGATGGAGAGGCCAGCTAGCAGCACCTTCTGCAGTTGATGGACACAGCTGGCTATTCCCAGTTGCATTTGGTGTGTTGGAAGTAGAGAGTGAGGAGAGTTGGGTCTGGTTTCTGCAGGAGTTGCACAACATTATAGGTACATCCTCAGGTTTAGTTATACACATAGATGCTTGCAAGGGTTTAGAAACTGCAGTAGAAATTGTATTCCCTAGAGTGGAACATACGGAATGTATATATTATGGTGCATCTACTAATATTGATTCAATATTATAAATGTTGATATTTTATTTTATAAATTTAGTCAAAGTTTATGAAGTTTGACTTTGGCCAAATCTTATATGCGGACTAAAAAGAAACGGAGGGAGTACATATCATGGCAATTTCCTTCTGTATATTGCCTACGGTACAACACTTTCATTTTTTGACTGCGGGTATTATAAACAAGTTTTTGTTGCAAGAAAAATATTATATACATGATTTTTTTTTGTTTTTTTATTAAGAACATGTGAGACTTAATTATGTAGATCATGATATCCATCTGAAACCACGTCTAAAATAAAGTCCGGTGGCACCATTAGCGAGCATATCAATCTAGAGAGCGTGTCTAGGCTCGGCTATGGCACCATATCCATCTACAGAGCTTGTCTACGGCTCGGCTACGGCACCATATCCATCGACCGATATCTCACGTACTCCATAACATAAAAAGTAGCAACCATAGCATACTTCATACATAAAACATAGGGTACCCTAAACCATAGCATAGTCCACAAACTATTCAAAAATTAGCTTGTTTTCGTTCATACAATATACGGAATAGGGGCACCAACAAATAAAAAAATTAGCTTTTCTTCTTCTTCTTTTCAACATCAACATGGCTCATTTTTCTAGCTTTAGTTTCCTTTTTGACACTTCAACTACTCCATTATCCACGCGTTCGAAAACTTGACCCTACTCTAAATGGGAGTAAACTTGCTCGTTTCATTGAGGAATGCATAAGGGCTCGTGTATGGCATCATATCCATCTAGCAATTTATCTCACGTCAAATAAGATAGAAATAGCAAGCAAAAACAATGATAACCAACGACATATCAAATAGGGATAGAAATAGAAAGCATAACAAAGTTCACGGTACAACCAACGACATAATTAAGTGAAAACTATATAAAATTTAAAAAGCCCTAACAACCTAGGGCAAGAACGGGACCGAGACTTCACCACCATCTTCACTGCGCCTTCTCTTCACTTCTCCCTCTCCATGTAGTCCTGGCCGATGTAGTAGGGGAGGCTATGCATACCATCACGGGTTGGGAAGATGCAGTCGAAGTTTGTGTAGATGTTGTGGATTGTGAATGCAATGAATTCGCATCCACACCAAAACATCTTGCCGAGGAGGTAGTACGCATCAAAGCTATTGGTGATGGTGACGGTGAGCCCTATCGGCGGAGTCCTGGAGTTTGGACGCACTTTTCCAGTCGAAACATCACCGGCGAGCCCGCCGGGAGGTGGGAGAAGCCCACACGGAGGAACCACTCGGCAAAACCCCTTGCACCCCTCCAGCGTGAGAATGCCCACACACGGAGCGTCCTCTCCACGACGAGCCGGCCGGATACCATCTCTCCGGCACGGTCGGTGGGAGCTCGATGGTAGGGCCATTGTACTGCATGCTCGCCTCGCTTTGAGAGTGCTCTGTGTTTGGGTGAAGGGGGCGGCGCAAATGGGTGTGTGGAGAATAGGTGGAGGGGTGGTGGTTTAAATAGGGAAAGGGGAAGGGAAGAGGAGTGGCACCGGTCGCGCTTTGGATTTGCTACGTTCAGACGAGCTGCGTCGATCGATATGCCACTTTAATTGCCAACAGGTTTTAATTGCCACGTTGAATAGATGCGAGTGGACCGAAAAGTGTGAAACAATGCTCTACATCGAGGAGACACGCGTGGGAGATGATACGAACCAGCGGGAGCAACCATCCCTGCGTTCGTGGCGGCTCGCGTGAAAATGAGGCCGGTCAGCATTCGTGGCGGCTCGCGTGCAAAAGAGGCCGGTCAGCGTCCGTGGCGGCTCGCGTGAAAAAGAGGCCGATCAGCGCATTGCTACTTCTTGAGCTTGCGTTGGTTTTTCCCTTGAAGAGGAAAGGGTGAAGCAGCAAAGTAGAGATAAGTATTTCCTCAGTTTGAGAACCAAGGTATCAATCCAGTATGAGTATCAAGATGAGGCACCAATGAACCTGCGCAAAAACAAACAAACTTGCACCCAACGCGATAAAGGGGTTGTCAATCCCTTCACGATTATTTGCAAGGTGAGATCTGATAGTGATAAAAGGTAAAAAGAAATAAAAGTGCAGCAAAGTATTTTTAGTATTTTTGTAGATATGAATATATGATGTGTAAAATAGACTCGGGGGCCATAGTGTTCACTAGAGGCTTCTCTCATGATAGCAAGTATTACGGTGGGTGAACGAATTACTGTCGAGCAATTGATAGAATCGCGCAAAGTCATGACGATATCTAAGGCAATGATCATATATATAGGCATCACATCCGAGACAAGTAGACCAATAATGTCCGTATCTACTACTATTACTCCACACATCGACCACTATCCACCATGCATCTAGTGTATTGAGTTCATAACAAATAGAGTAACGCCTTAAGCAAGATGACATGATGTAGAGGGATAAATTCATGCAATATGATATAAACCCCATCTTTTTACCCTTGATGGCAACAACATGATGCGTGCCTCGCTACCCCTTATGTAACTAGGTGAGGACACCGCACAGTATGAACCCAAAACCAAGCACTTCTCCCATTGCAAGAATTATAGATCAAGTTGGCCAAACGAAACCCATAACTTGAAGAGAATTACAAGGATACGAAATCATGCATATTAGAAATCAGAGGAGACTCAAATAATATTCATAGGTAATCTGATCATAAATCCACAATTCATCGGATCTCGACAAACACACCGCAAAAGAAAGTTACATCGGATAGATCTCCATGAAGATCATGGAGACCTTTGTATTGAAGATCCAAGGGATAGAAGAAGCCATCTAGCTACTAGCTATGGACCCGAAGGTCGGTGGTGAACTACTCATGCATCATCGAAGAGGCAATGGTGTTTATGAAGAATCCCTCTGATATGTCTCCAACGTATCTATAATTTTTTATGGTTCCATGCTATTATGTTGTCAAACTTTGGATGTTTTGTATGCCTTTTATATCTTTTCTGCGACTAACTTATTAACTCAGTGCGAAGTGCTAGTTCCTGTTTTTTCCGTGTTTTTGACCCTTTTCAGAGGAGGATTTTAAATGGTGTCCAAACAGAATAAAACTTCCGAAAAGATTTTTTCCGGAACAAAAGATACGTGCCAGACTTGAGAACCAAGGCAGGGGCTAGCTGGGGACCCCACAAGCCCCCTAGGCCCATCCAGGGGGCCCGCGCCTAGGAGGCTTGTGGGCCCCCTGTGGCTCGTCTGCCCTACCTCTTCCGCCTATAAATTCCGAAAAATTCCAAAACTGCGTGAGAGATCCACGAAAATACTTTTCCGCCGCCGCAAGCTTCTTTCTCTGCAAGATCCCATCTGGGGCACGTTCTGGTGCCCTGCCGGAGGGGGATTCGGATATGGAGGTCTTCTTTATCAACACCATGACCTCTCCGATGATGCGTGAGTAGTTCACCATAGACCTTCGGGTCCATAGCTAGTAGCTAAATGGCTTCTTCTCTCTCTTGGATCTTCAATACAAAGTTCTCCATGATCTTCATGGAGATCTATCTGATGTAATCTTCTTTTGCGTTGTGTTTGTCGAGATCCGATGAATTGTGTATTTATTATCTATGAATCTTATTTGAGTTTCTTCTAATCTCTCTTATGCATTATTTCATATCCTTGTAATTCTCTTCGAGTTGTGGGTTTTGTTTGGCCAACTTGATCTATGATTCTTGCAATGGGAGAAGTGCTTGGTTTTGGGTTCATACCGTGCGGTGACCTCACCCAGTGACAGAAGGGGTAGCGAGGCACGCATCGTGTTGTTCCCATTAAGGGTAAAAAAGATGGGGTTTTCATCATTGGTTTGAGTTTATCCCTCTACATCATGTCATCTTGCTTAAATCGTTACTCTGTTCGTCATGAACTCAATACACTAGATGCATGCTGGATAGCGGTCGATGTGTGGAGTAATAGTACTAGATGCAGAAAGTATCGGTCTACTTGTCTCGGACATGATGCATATATGTATGATCATTGCCTTAGATATCGTCATGACTTTGCACGGTTCTATCAATTGCTCGACAGTAATTTGTTCACCCACCGTATTATTTGCTATTTTGAGAGAAGCCTCTAGTAAACACTATGGCCCCCGGGTCTACTTCACACCATATTTTCAGCCTTACAATTTTACTTCATTGCACTTTCCGCTTTCAGATCTCACTTTGCAATAAATCTTGAAGGGATTGACAACCCCTTTATAGCGTTGGGTGCAAGCTCTTTTGTGTTTGCGCATGTACTCTGGACTTGATGCGATTCTCCTACTGGATTGATACCTTGGTCCTCAAACTGAGGGAAATACTTACTGCTCCTATGCTGCATCGCCCTTTCCTCTTCAAGGGAAAAACCAACGCAAGCTCAAGAGATGACAGAAGGATTTCTGTCGCGAGAGCAGAAGAATTTCTGGCGCCGTTGTCGGGGAGGAGGATCAAGTCAAGAATATTCTCCCGTCAACGTGCCAATTTATGGCGCCGTTGCCGGGGAGGATCTAGTCAAGAACTCATCCAAGTAAGTGTCGCGAACTCATATCTTGAATTTACTTTTTTGCCTCTCGTTTTCCTCTGCCCCACTTCTGGAAAACAAAAATTTACAAAAATATTTGCCTTCTTTTCTTTTGCCTTTTTCGTTCGCTCTTTCTTTCACTTGCCTTATGTTCGCTTGTGTGCTATGTGCCTTCAATATGCTTGCATCTTCGCTTGCTGAAAATCTATTGATATGGATACTCATCCACTTGCTAATCTCTTTAAGAGATCCAATTATGTTGATCCAATTGCTAGTGAGTTGAGTGCACTTGACTTTCTCTATGGAGTTTTGCTTGAGATGCGTGAATCCAAAAATCGTGATGAAGAAATTTATGAAGTGATTCACGAGGGCTCCTTGAATGAAAAGCATGATTGCAATGATTTCATTATAAATTCTATTAATGACAATCATGCTAAAAATATGCAAAACCATAAGCTTGGGGATGCTAGTTTTGCTATGTTCACTACTTGTTGCAATGATCGTGATTGGGGTGATAATTTTTCTTATGATCTTGAAAATTTGATTAACTCTCATGATGATTATGATATTTGCAATAATATTGAAAGTGGGATTGGAGAAGTCATGACTTTAGTGGATGATAATCCCACTACTTTTGAAGAGCGTCAACTTTGCATGCATGTGGATCATGAAAAGAATATCCTTTGTGATAGCTATATTGTTGAATTTGAATATGATCCCACATGTCATTGTTATGAGAGAGGAAAATATTGTGGTAGAAACTTTCATATCACTAAATCACCTCTCGTTATGTGGAGATTGCTATTGTCTCTTTCTTCTTCCTTGCATATGGTAACTATTGGTTGTCTTGACAATCTGTTTTCCTATAAAATGCCAATGCATAGGAAGTATGTTAGACTTAGATGTGATTTTCACATGTTTCATGATGCTCTCTTCGTGTCTGATTGCTATCTTTTATGTGAGCATCATCGAATTATAAATGCCTAGCTAAGGGCGTTAAACAATAGCGCTTGTTGGGAGGCAACCCAATGAATTTATCTTTGCTTTTTGCTTTCTGTTTTGCTGCATCCACACCATCATAATTTTGTTATGATTTTATCTTTTGTGTTTCTTTTTGTTTGAGACAAGTAAAACCTTTATGACTAGTTTGGTGATGGTTGTTTGATCCTGCTGGAAAAAGACAGAAACTTTTCGATCACGAAATTATTTTTCATTTTTATTAAGAAAGAGATTTTAAGTTGATTCTTTTTTCTGCTGGTTTATATGCCTTTTTCCGAGGCATTCGTAATTGTTCAGAATTTTTGAGGTACCAGAATTATACGAAGTATACATATTGCTACACAGTGGTCTGTTTTTGACAGATTCTGTTTTTGTTGAGTTGGTTGCTTGTTTTGATGAAACTATGGATAGTATCGGGGGTACTAGCCATGGCAAAGTGAGAATACAGTAATCTAACACCCATATGGATAGAAATCAAGTTTTCGACAATACCTAAAGAGGTGGTAGTTTGTTTTCTTGTGCTAATGATATCACGAGTTTCTGTTTAAGTTTTGTGTTATGAAGTTTTCAAGTTTTGGGTGATGTTCTCATGGACAAAGGGATAAAGAGTGGAAAGAGCTCAAGCTTGGGGATGCCCAAGGCATCCCAAGCCAAATTCAAGGACACCAAAAAGCCTAAGCTTGGGGATGCCCCGGGAAGGCATCCCCTCTTTCGTCTTCAATCCATTCATAACATTACTTGGAGCTATATTTTTATTCACCACATGATATGTGTTTTGCTTGGACTGTCTTGTATCGTAGGAGTCTTTTCTTTTTGTTGTGTCACAATCATGCTTGCGGCACACCTTTTGAGAGAGACATGCACTCATCGTGAATTTGCTAGAATGCTCGTCGTGCTTCACTTATATCTTTTGAGATAGACCATTTTGCTCTATGTGCTTCACTTAGATCTTTGAGAGCACGGCGGTGCGTGACTTGGTAGTTGGTTTGTGCTATGAAAGTAGTCCCAAAGGTAATAGGTGCCCAAAGAGGATACAAAACTTCCATCTTCATCTGCATTGAGTAGAAGGAGAAGTGTGATTCCTCTCAATTAGTTTTGAGAGTGGATTTGGTAATATTAAGAGTTATGTTAGTAGGGTTTTGTGGATCTAGAAATACTTGTGTTGAAGTTAGTGATTCCCGTAACATGCACGTATGGTGAACCGCTATGTTAGGAAGTCGGAGCATAATTAATCTATTGATTGTCATCCTTTGTGTTTTGGTCGGGATCACGCGATGGTTAACACCTACCAACCCTTCCCCTAGGAGTATGCGTTTAGCACTTTGTTTCGATTACTAATAAAAACTTTCACAACAAGTATGTGAGTTCTTCATGACTAATGTGAGTCCATGGTATAGATGCACTTTCACCTTCCCCCATTGCTAGCCTCTCTAGTACCGCGCAATTTTCGCTGGTGCACAAACCCACCATATGCCTTCCTCAAAACAGCCACCATACCTACCTACTATGGCATTTTCATAGCCATTCCGAGATATATTGCCATGCAACTCCCACAGTTCCGTCTCATGACTTGTGCCATCCCTCTCATATTTCCATTGCATGATCTTAAGATAGCTAGCGAGATGTTTCAACGGCATACGCCAAACTAGATCGTTGCACGTCCCGGTACACTTCCGGAGGCATTTTCTATAGAGTCATCATCGTTCTAAGCTTTGAGCTGTGAGTAAATAAAATTGTGATGATCATCATTATTAGAGCATTGTCCCATGTGAGGAAATAAAAAAAAGAGGCCAAAGTTGCCCACATAAAAAAAGAAGAGAAAAAGAGGCCAAAGAGCCCAAATAAAAAAAGAGAGAAAAAGAGAGAAGGGACAATGCTACTATCTTTTTCCACACTTGTGCTTCATAATAGCACCATGATTTTCATGATTGAGAGCCTCTCATTTTGTCACCACCATATACTAGTGGGAATCTTTATTTTATAACTTGTCTTGTATATTCCAATGATGGGCTTCCTCAAAATTGCCCTAGGTCTTCGTGAGCAAGCAAGTTGGATGCACACCCACTAGTTCTCCGTTTGAGCTTTCACATACTTATAGCTCTAGTGCATCCTTTGTATGCCAATACCTACTCATTCACATTGATATCTATTAATGGGCATCTCCATAGCGCTTTACTACGCCGAGTTAATGTGACCATCTCCTCCTTTTTGTCTCACAACCACCACCGCACTCTATTCCACCTATAGTGCTATATCCATGGCTCACGCTCATGTATTGCGTGAGAGTTGAAAAAGGTTTGAGAAAGTAAGAGTGCGAAAACAATTACTTGGCCAATACCGTGGTTGTGCATGATTTAAGTTAGTTGTGTGAGGATGATGGAGCATAGCCATACTATATGATTTTGTAGGGATAACTTTCTTTGGCCTTGTTATTTCAAAAGTTCATGATTACCCTGCTAGTTTGCTTGAAGTATAATTGTTTTCATGTCAATAGCAAACTATTGTTTTGAATCTTACAGATCTTAACATTCATGTCACATGAAATAAGTTACAAAGGACAACTATGCTAGGTAGCATTCCACATCAAAAATTCAGTCTTTATAACTTCCCTACTCGAGGATGAGCAGGAGTTAAGCTTGGGGATGCTTGATACGTCTCCAACGTATCTATAATTTTTTATGGTTCCATGCTATTATCTTGTCAAACTTTGGATGTTTTGTATGCCTTTTATATCTTTTCTGGGACTAACTTATTAACTCAGTGCCAAGTGCCAGTTCCTGTTTTTTCCGTGTTTTTGACCCTTTTCATAGGAGTATTTTAAACGGTGTCCAAACGGAATAAAACTTCCGAAAAGATTTTTTCCGAAATAAAAGATACGCGCCAGACTTGAGAACCAAGACAGGGGCCAGCAGGGGACCCCACAAGCCCTCTAGGCACGGCCAGGGGGGCCCGCGCCTAGCAGGCTTGTGGGCCCCCTGTGGCTCGTCTGCCCTACCACTTCCGCCTATAAATTCAGAAAAATTCCAAAACTGTGTGAGAGATCCACGAAAATACTTTTCCACCGCCGGAAGCTTCTGTCTCCACAAGATCCCATCTGGGGCATGTTCTGGTGCCCTGCCGGAGGGGGATTCGGATACGGAGGGCTTCTTCATCAACACCATGACCTCTTCGATGATGCGTGAGTAGTTCACCATAGACCTTTGGGTCCATAGCTAGTAGCTAGATGCCTTCTTCTCTCTCTCTTGGATCTTCAATACAAAGTTCTCCATGATCTTCATGGAGATCTATCCGATGTAATCTTCTTTTGCGGTGTGTTTGTCGAGATCCGTTGAATTGTGGATTTATGATCAGATTATCTATGAATCTTATTTGAGTTTCTCCTAATCTCTCTTATGCATGATGTCATATCCTTGTAATTCTCTTCGAGTTGTGGGTTTTGTTTGGCCAACTTGATCTATGATTCTTGCAATGGGAGAGGTGCTTGGTTTTGGGTTCATACCGTGCGGTGACCTCACCCAGTGACGGAAGGGGTAGCGAGGCACGCATCGTGTTGTTGCCATCAAGGGTAAAAAGATGGGGTTTTCATCATTGGTTTGAGTTTATCCCTCTACATCATGTCATCTTGCTTAAAGCGTTACTCTGTTCGTCATGAACTCAATACACTAGATGCATGCTGGATAGCGGTCGCTGTGTGGAGTAATAGTAGTAGATGCAGAAAGTATCGGTCTACTTGTCTCGGACGTGATGCCTATATGTATGATCATTGCCTTAGATATCGTCATGACTTTGTTGACCCACCGTATTATTTGCTATTTTGAGAGAAGCCTCTAGTAAACACTATGGCCCCAGGGTTTACTTCACACCATATTTTCAGCCTTACAATTTTACTTCGTTGCACTTTCCGCCTTCAGATCTCAATTAGCAATAAATCTTGAAGGGATTGACAACCCCTTTATAGCGTTGGGTGCAAGCTCTTTTGTGTTTGCACAGGTACTCTGGACTTGACGCGATTCTCCTACTGGATTGATACCTTGGTTCTCAAACTAAGGGAAATACATACTGCTCCTGTGATGCACCATTTCCTCTTCAAGGGAAAAAACCAACGCAAGCTCAAGAGACGACAAAAGGATTTCTGTCGCCGTAGCACCCTCCGTGTCTGAATCCCCCTCCGGCAGGGCACCAGAACGATCCGTAGATGGGATCTCGCGGAGGCAGAAGTTTGCGGCGGCGGAAAAGTATTTTTGTGGCTCTCTCTGGTGGTTTCGGGATTTCTGGGAATTTAAAGGCGAAAGAGGTAGGGCAGAGGAGCCACGGGGGGCCCACGAGCCTGCTAGGCACCCCCCTAGGGCGCACCTAGGGGCTCTTGACCTCCCCCGAGACCTCGTGCCTTGGTTCTCAAGTTCTCTGCATATCTTCTATTATGGAAAGATCATCCCATAGTTTTTATTCCGTTTGGACTCCGTTTAATATTCTTTTCTGAAAAAGGTCAAAAACACGAAAAAAACAGAAAATGGCATTGGGCACTGAGTTAATAAGTTAGTACTAAAAATGATATAAAATGGCATATGAATGCATATAAAACATCCCAAGTTGATAATACAATAGCATGGAACAATCAAAAATTATATATACGATGGAGACGTATCAATCATCCCCAAGCTTAACTCGTACTCGTCCTCGAGTAGGGAAGTGATACAGACCGAATTTTATATGTGGAATGCTACCTAACATATTTGTTCTTTGTAACTTCTTTGTTGTGGCATGAATGTTCAGATCCGTAGGATTCAAAACAATAGTTTAATATTGACATGAAAACAATAATACTTCAAGCATACTAGCAAAGTAATCATGAACTTTTGAAATAACAAGGCCAAAGAAAGCTATCCCTACAAAATCATATAGTTCGGCTATGCTCCATCATCCCCACACAACGAATTTAAATCATACACAACCCTGGTATTCGCCAAGTAATTGTGTCCGCACTCTTACTTTCCCAAACTTTTTCAACTCTCACGCAATACATAAGCGTGAGCCATGGATATAGCACTATAGGTGGAATAGAGTGTGGTGCAGGTTGTGAGGCAAAAAGGAGGAGATGGTCACAGCGACTCGGCGTATCAATGGGTTATGGAGATGCCCATCAATAGATATCAATGTGAATGAGTAGGGATTGCCATGCAACGGATGCACTAGAGCTATAAGTGTGAGAAAGCTCAAAAAGAAAACTAGTGGGTGTGCACCCAACTTGCTTGCTCACGAAGACCTAGGGCAATTTTGAGGAAGCCCATCATTGGAATATACAAGCCAAGTTATATAATGAAAATTCACACTAGTATATGAAGGTGACAAAACAAGAGACTCTCTATCATGAAGAACATGGTGCTATTTTGAAGCACAAGTGTGGAAAAAGATAGTAGCATTGTCCCTTCTCTCTTTTTCTCTCATCATTTTTTTCGTTTGGGCTCTTTGGCCTCTTTTTTTTCATTTCATTTTTTTGGTGGGCATCTTTGGACCTTTTTTATTTACTCACATGGGACAATGCTCTAATACTTAGAAGAATAATGACTCTATATGAAATGCCTCCGACAGTGTACCGGGATGTGCAACGATCTAGCTTAGCGTATGACGTTGAAACATCTCGCTAGCTATCTTACGATCATGCAATGGCAATATGAAAATGACGGCACATGTCATGAGACGGAACGGTGGAAGTTGCATGGCAATATATCTCGGAATGGCTATGAAAATGCCATAATAGGTAGGTATGGTGGCTGTTTTGAGGATGGTATATGGTGGGTTTGTGCACCGGCGAAAGTTGCACGACACTAGAGAGGCTAGCAATGGTGGAAGGTGAGAGTGCATCTATACCATGGACTCACATTAGTCATGAAGAACTTATATACTTATTGCGAAAGTTTTATTAGTAATCGAAACAAAGTGCTAAACGCATACTCCTAGGGGAAGGGTTGGTAGGTGTTAACCATCGCGCGATCCCGACCGCCGCACAAAGGATGACAATCAATAAATCAATTATGCTCGGACTTCCTAACATAGCGGTTCACCATACGTGCATGCTACGGGAATCACTAACCTTAACTCAAGTATTTCTAGATTCACAACACTCTGCTAACATAACTCTAATATTACCATATCCATATCTCAAAACTAATTGTGAGGAATCATCTCTTACTAATGCTCTTGAATACGAAAGTTTTTATTATATCCTCTTTGTATGCCTATCATATTTAGGACTAATTTCATAGCACACGCCATTTACCAAGTTACTTAGAGAGAGCACTCTCAAAGTGATATAAGTGAAGATCGAGAGTTTTTATTTCTACAAAATATGACACCGCCGTGCTCTAAAAAGATTTAAGTGAAGCACTAGAGCAAAATTATCTAGCTCAAAAGATATAACTGAAGCCCATGGGAGCAAAAGTATCTAGCTCAAAAGATATAAGTGAAGCTCATGGGAGCTAAATTGCCTAGCTCAAAAGATATAAGTGAAGCTCATTGATTATTCTAACAAATTCACGATGAGTGCATGTCCCTCTCAAAAAGGTGTGCAGCAAGGATGATGCTGAAAAAACAAAAAGCAAAGACTCCTATAATACACGACGATCCAAGCAAAACACATATCATGTGGTAAATAAAAATTTAGCTCCGAGTAACATTACTGATGGATTGAAGATGAAAGGGGGGATGCCTTCCCGGGGGATCCCCAAGCTTAGGATTTTTGGTGTCCTTGAATTTGGCTTGGGATGACTTGGGCATCCCCAAGCTTAGGCTCTTTTCACTCTGTGTTCCATTGTCCATAAGAACATCACCCAAAACTTGAAAACTTCACAACACAAAACTTAAACAGAAACTCGTGATAACATTAGCATAAAAAAACAAACCACCAACCTTTTAGGTACTGTAGTAAACTTAATTTCCATTTATATTGATGTTATATTACTGTATTCTCACTTTTCCATGGCTCGTACCCCCGATACTAACCATAGTTTCATCAAAATAAGTAATCAACACAACAAAAACAGAATCTGTCAAAAACAGACCAGTCTGTAGCAATCTGTACATTTCGTATACCTCTGCTATCCCAAAAATTCTGAAAAAATATGAAAATTAGGGAGATTTGCATATAAATCAGCAGCAAAAATAATCAGCTCAAAATCTTGTTCTGGATAGTAATTAAAAATAATTTCGTGACCACAAAGTTTCTGTCTTTTTCAGCATGATTAAACAACTATCACCAAAACTAATCATAAAGGTTCTACTTGGCAAAAACACTAATTAAAACATAAAAAACACAATAATAACAGAATCATGATGGTGTGGACTCAACAAAATAGAAAGTGAAAAGAAAAAATAAATTTATTCATTGGGTTGCCTCCCAACAAGCGCTTTTCTTTAAAGCCTTTTAGCTAGGCATTGATAATTCAATGATGCTCACACAAAAGAAAAGAATTGAAGCACACCAAGAGCATCATAAAGCATGTGAAAATCACATCTAAGTCTAACATACTTCCTATGCATAGGAATTTTATGAGCAAACAATTTATGGGAACAAGAATTAACTAGCATAGGAAGGCAAAACAAGCATAACTTCAAAACGTTGAACACATAGAGAAGAAGCTTGCTATTATTCCAATATGTAAAAGCATATGTTCCTCTCTCATAGTAATTTTAAGTGCAATCATGAAGGAATATTACAATATAACTATCGCACAAAGCATTCTTTTCATGATCAATTATAGCATAAGGGTCATCACCAAAACTTGGGAAACAAAAAATATCATCTTCATCAAGCATAGCATCCCCAAGCTTGTGGTTTTGCATATCATTAGAATCATAGATATTCAGAGAATTCATACTAACAACATGGCAATCGTGTTTTTCATTCAAGCAGATATCATGAACCACTTTATAATTTTCTTCTTTCAACACTTCATCAAAATTTTCAGATTCATGATTTTCAAACAAAACTCCGTAGAGATAGTCAAGTGCACTCAACTGAGAAGAAAATTGTTCATCATAATTTGGTCTTTTGAAAAGATTAGCAAGTGGATGACGATCCATATCAATAGATTTTTAGCAAGCGAAAATGCAAGCAAATAGAAGGCACATGGCAACACAAGCAAACATAGCAACAAAATGGCGAACTGAAGAAGAGCGAATAAAAAGGAAAATCTTTTTGCTATTTCGGAAAATCATTTTAGAAGTGGGGGAGAGGAAAACGAGAGGTAAGTGGCAAATAATGTAAATGCAAGAGATGAGTTTGCGATAGGTACTTGGGAGATATGCTTCACTTTAATGCTCCCCGGCAACGGCGCCAGAAATTCTTCTTGCTACTTCTTGAGCTTGCGTTGGTTTTTCCCTTGAAGAGGAAAGGGTGATGCAGCAAAGTAGAGATAAGTATTTCGCTCAGTTTGAGAACCAAGGTATCAATCCAGTAGGAGTATCAAGATGAGGCACCAATGAACCTGCGCAAAAACAAACAAACTTGCACCCAACGCGATAAAGGGGTTGTCAATCCCTTCACGATTATTTGCAAGGTGAGATCTGATAGTGACAAAAGGTAAAAAGAAATAAAAGTGTAGCAAAGTATTTTTGGTATTTTTGTAGATCTGAATATATGATGTGTAAAATAGACCCAGGGGCCATAGTATTCACTAGAGGCTTCTCTCATGATAGCAAGTATTACGGTGGGTGAACGAATTACTGTCGAGCAATTGATAGAATCGCGCAAAGTCATGACGATATATAAGGCAATGATCATACATATAGGCATCACGTCCGAGACAAGTAGACCGATACTGTCTGCATCTACTACTATTACTCCACACATCGACCGCTATCCAGCATGCATCTAGTGTATTGAGTTCATAACAAACAGAGTAACGCCTTAAGCAAGATGACATGATGTAGAGGGATAAATTCATGCAATATGATATGAACCCCATATTCTTACCCTTGATGGAAACAACACGATGTGTGCCTTGCTATGCCTTCTGTCACTAGGTGAGGACACCGCACGGTATGAACCCAAAACCAAGCACTTCTACCATTGCAAGAATCATAGATCAAGTTGGCCAAATGAAACCCATAACTCGAAGACAATTACAAGGATACGAAATCATGCATATAAGAAATCAGAGGAGACTCAAATAATATTCATAGATAATCTGATCATAAATCCACAATTCATCGGATCTCGACAAACACACCGCAAAAGAAAGTTACATCGAATAGATCTCCATGAAGATCATGGAGAACTTTGTATTGAAGATCCGAGAGAGAGAAGAACCCATCTAGCTACTTGCTATGGACCCGAAGGTCTGTGGTGAACTACTCACGCATCATCGGAGAGGCAATGGTGTTGATGAAGAAGCCCTCCATGTCTGAATCCCCCTCCGGTAGGGCACCAGAACGGTCCCCAGATGGGATCTCGCGGAGACAGAAGCTTGCGGCAGCGGAAAACTATTTTCGTGGCTCTCTGTGGTGGTCTCGGGATTTTTGGGAATTTATAGGCGAAAGAGGTAGGGCAGAGGAGCCACGAGGGACCCCGAGCCTGCTAGGCGCGGCTCCCCCCTAGGGCGCGCCTAGGGGGCTCGTGACCTCCCCCGAGACCTCCTGCCTTGGTTCTCAAGTCCTGTGCGTATCTTATGTTATGGAAAAAAATCATCCCGCAGGTTTTATTCTGTTTGGATTCCGTTTAATATTATTTTCTGAAAAAGGTAAAAAAACACGGAAAAAACAGAAACTGGCACTGGGCACTGAGTTAATAAGTTAGTCCCAAAATGATTTAAATTGGCATATGAATGCATATAAAACATCCCAAGTTGATAATCTAATAGGATGGAACAATCAAAAATTATAGATACGTTGGAGACGTATCACGCATCGTGGCGGTGGGCCGCGGCGCATGCATGTAGGCTAGCTACGTGCATGCATGCACGCTAGCTGGACATGTCGTGCATGCATAACATGCTTCTGTCGTTGCGGCGCGCGCATGGCCCAATTCTAACCACGGCCCAACGGGCTAACCGCAGCACCATCCACCGCGACCCCACTCATCAGGTCCAACAGGCGACACAGTCAGCGCGGCCCCACTCATCAGAGGTAACGGTCAAAGCGCTGACCCGACGACATCCACTGTTTGTGACCAGTTTTGAGGGTTTCGGCCAAGGGAGTGGGGAAAAGTGAGCAGAAGTTAAGAGCGTGGGGATGAATGAGTATGGCTAAGGAACGAGGGGCATAGAAATAAAAATCCCTAATTATAATAATGATCCTTTTATTCCTACTGCTTATATTGAGGAACCACCCTTTCCTGTTAGGATAAAGGAACAAGCTAAAGCTTCAACCGTGGTTCGTAAGAGTTGTACTAGAACACTTATACCTCTTGAACAAATTAAAGTTGAACCTAATATTGCTATGGTTAAAGATCTCTTGGTTGATAATATTGATGGGCATGTTATTCATGTCTGTGATGAAGCTACTAGAATTGCTCGACCTGATACTAAAGGTAAACATAGTCCTATTGTTGGTGTGTGTGTTGTTTCTGTTAAAATAGGAGGCCATTGTTATTATGGCTTATGTGATGTGGGTGCTAGTGTGAGTGCAATTCCCTTAACCTTATACCAATAAATTATGAATGATATTGCACCAGCCGAATTAGAGGAAATTCATGTTACCATCAAGTATGCTAATAGAGATACTATTGCACCAATTGGGATTTTTAGAGATGTTGAAGTCTTGCGTGGGAAAATAAAGTATCCTACTGATTTTCTTGTTCTTGGTTGCCCACAAGATGATTTTTGTCCCATTATATTCGATATACCCTTGTTGAATAGTGTTAATGCTAAGATTGATTGTGAAAAAGAAACGGTTACTGTAAGTTTTGGGAATGCATCTCATGAGTTCAATTTCTCTAAATTTCGTAGACAACCCCATGACAAAGAATTGCCTAGTAAAGATGAAATCATTGGTCTCGCTTCGATCGCTGTGCCTCTTACCGATCCATTAGAACAATATTTGCTAGACCGTGAAAAATATATGCATATGAACGAGAGGAATGAAATAGATAAGATTTTCTTTGATCAGCACCCTATTTTGAAACACAACCTGCTTGTTGAAATACTTGGGGATCCTCCTCCACCTAAGGGTGATCCCGTGTTTGAGCTTAAACAATTACATGATACTATGAAGTATGCTTATCTTGATGAAAAGGAGATATATCATGTTATTATTATTGCTAACCTTTCGGAGCATGAAGAAAAGAGATTATTTAAAACTCTGAGGAAGCACCGTGCCGCTATTGGATATACTGTTGATGATCTTAAGGGCATTAGTCCCACTCTATGTCAGCACAAAATCAATATGGAGCGTGATGCTAAACCAGTTGTTTATCAGCAACGACGATTAAATCCTAAAATGAAGGAAGTGGTAAGATATGAAATACTAAAGCTTCTGGAGGCAGGTATAATTTATCCTATTGCTGATAGTAGATGAGTTAGTCCCGTTCATTGTATCCCTAGAAAGGGAGGTATTACCGTTGTTCCTAATGATAAAGATGAATTGATCCCGCAAAGAATTGTTACATGATATAGAATGGTAATTGATTTCAGGAAACTAAATAAGGCTACTAGGGAAGATCATTACCCGTTACCTTTTATTGATCAAATGCTAGAAAGACTATCCAAACATACACATTTTTGCTTACTAGACGGTTATTCTGGTTTCTCTCAAATACATGTATCAAAAGAGGATCAAGATAAGACCACTTTTACTTGCCCTTTCGGTACCTTTGCTTATAGATGTATGGCTTTCAGTTTATGCAATGCACCTGCTACCTTTCAAAGATGTATGATGGCTATATTCTCAGACTTTTGTGAAAAGATTGTTGAGGTTTTCATGGATGATTTTCTGTTTACGGAACTTCTTTTGATGATTACTTGAGCAACCTTGATCGAGTTTTGCAGAGATGTGAAGAAACTAATATTGTCTTGAATTGGGAGAAGTGCCACTTTATGGTTAATGAAGGCATTTTCTTGGGCCACAAAATCTCTGAAAGGGGTATTGAAGTTGATAAAGCTAAAGTTGATGCTATTGAAAAAATGTCGTGTCCAATAGATATCAAAGGTATAAGAAGTTTCCTTGGTCATGTTGGTTTCTATAGGACATTTATTAAAGACTTCTATAATATTTCAAAGCCTCTCACTAATATTTTGCAAAAGGATGTTCCATTTGTTTTTGATGATGATTCTGTAGAAGCATTTGAAATTCTTAAGAGAGCCTTGATCACTGCTGTCGGATTTCGGGCTCCGCAAAACCCTAAAGATACGAACTCAGGGGCGTGTACGAAGATCTCTCGTGGGCTCGCCTCACCTAACTCGCTACTCAATGAGGATGGCAGAGAACTCACTCGATGGTGAGGGAGACACAGAATACGACAATTTACCCAGGTTCGGGCCGTCGAGAAGCGTAATACCCTACTCCTGCTTTGGTGGATTGCCTCTCGTGGAGGTTGGTGGATAAACTAGTATAGTGTTCGGGGTCCTCCGGAGGCTGGGTGGCCTATATGTGGTGTCTTTGTGGGAATGAATGGGTCTCTCCTCTACGAAGTAACCTACCCTCTATATATAGTGGCGGCCCCGGTCCTCTTCCCTTATCATTTCTGCGGGAAGGGATCCCACAACAGCCAATTTTGAAGGGGAACAGGGGAACATGCTCCCCTGCCCAAAGGTGGTCTTCGCCTGCAAAGTGTCTACGAGCGCTGCAGGGACGGGTCCAGGGATGACGGCTGTCCTGCTGGCGGGCGGTGATGGCTTTGTTGCACCAGAAAGGAAACCTTTGGAAGATGCCGTGAGTGGCGTCGGGCCTGTTGGTTTTTGGGTCGATGAAGTGGGCCACCCGTGGGCCGTAGGCACGCAGGTTTGGGTACCCCCATTCCCAGAATGCCGAAAACTTCACCTGTTGTTCAACCACCTGATTGGAACTTACCCTTTGAAATTATGTGTGATGCTAGTGATTATGTTGTTGGTGTTGTTCTAGGACAAAGAGTTGATAATAAATTAAATGTTATCCATTATGCTAGTAAAACTGTAGATAATGCTCAAAGAAACTATGCTACCACTGAAAACGAATTTTTAGCGGTTGTGTTTGCTTGTGATAAGTTTAGACCTTACATAGTTGATTCCAAAGTAACTGTTCACACTGATCATGCTGCTATTAAGTACCTTATAGAAAAGAAAGATACTAAACCTAGACTTATCAGATGGGTTCTTCTGCTACAAGAATATGATCTGCATAGTATTGATAGAAAGGGCGATGATAACCCCGTAGTATATAACTTTCTAGATTAGAGAATGTTCTTGATGACCCACTACCTACTAATAATAGCTTTCCTGATGAACAATTAGCTGTCATAAATGCGAATTCGCGCACTACTCCTTGGTATCTTGATTATGCTAACCACATTGTTGCTAAATTTATACCGCCTAGTTTCACATACCAACAAAAGAAAAGTTCTTCTATGATTTAAGATATTACTTTTGGGATGATCTAGACCTTTATAAAGAAGGAGTAGATGGTATTATTATACATTGTGTACCTGAGCATGAACAGGGACATATCCTATAGAAGTGTCACTCTGAGGCCTACGGAGGACATCATGCTGGAGATACAACTGCACACAAGGTATTACAATCTGGTTTTTATTGGCCAACTCTCTTCAAGGATGCTCGTAAGTTTGTCTTGTCTTGTGTTGAATGTCAAAGAATTGGTAATATTAGTAGACGTCACGAAATGCCTATGAATTACTCTCTTGTTATTGAACCATTTGATGCTTCGAGCTTTGATTATATGGGACCTTTTCCAAAGTCCAACGGGTATACTCATATTCTAGTTGTTGTTGATTATGTTACTAAGTGGGTAGAAGCTATTCCAACTAGTAGTGTTGATCATAACACTTCTATTAAAATGCTGAAAGAGGTTATTTTCCCTAGATTTGGAGTCCCTAGATATTTAATGACTGATGGTGGTTCACACTTTATTCATGGTGATTTTCATAAATTGCTTGCTAGATATGATGTTAATCAAAGAATTTTGTCTCCTTATCATCCTCGATCTAGTGGGCAAGTAGAAGTGAGCAACAGAGAAATTAAATTGATCTTGCAAAAGACCGTTAATAGATCTAGGAAGAATTGGTCTAAGAAACTTGATGATGCATTATGGGCTTATAAAACCGCTTACAAAAATCCTATGGGTATGTATCCTTGTAAAATGGTTTATGGTAAGGCATGCCATTTACCCCTAGAGCTAGAACATAAAGCTTATTGGGAAATTAAAGAGCTTAACTATGATTTCAAACTTGCTGGTGAAAAGAGGTTATTTGACATTGGCTCACTTGATGAATGGAGAACCTACGCCTATGAGAATGCTAAGTTGTTTAAATAAAAGGTTAAGAGATGGCATGATAGAAGGATACAAAAGCATGAATTCAATGTAGGTGATCATATCTTGCTATACAACTCTCGTTTAAGATTTTCTGCAGGAAAACTTCTCTCTAAATGGAAAGGGCCTTACATTATCGAGGAAGTATATCGTTCCGGTGCCATCAAGATCAACAAGGCCAAAGGCACAAATCCGTAAGGGGTAAATGAAAAAAGGATCAAACATTATATCTCAGGTACTCCCATAAATGTTCAAACTAATATTATCAATACCATAACTGTGGAAGAGTACATTAGGGAGACCTATCATAACGTTTCGGACACCAAAAAGGAATAGGTATGTGTTACGGTAAGAAAACCGACTCCAAAACTTTTCCAATGGCATTTTTTATCAGTTTTTGGAATATTTAAAAATTTAGGAAAATTTAAAGCAATATGAAGAGTGCACGAGGAGGCGACAAGACAGGAGGGCACGACCTACCCCCTGGGCGCGCCCTGCAGGCTTGTGGCCACCCCGTGCACCCTACGAACTCCGTTTTCTTGTGGAATACTCCTTCGGGTAGGCAAAAATTCATTATATAATCTCCTGAAGGTTTTGACCTTCGTATCACGACAATATCTCATGTTTTCATTTCGAGCAGTTTCTACAGTAGATTTAGAGCAAGATGTCTTTGCAAGAGTTGGTCGGGGAGAACCGTGTCTTACACCTGACACCACGGGCTGCGGCATTCAGCAAAGCCAACCACTTCGGGCAGGCCATGGAGGAAAAGATTGAGGCTGACTTGAAAAGGATAGATGCTATGGAGGAAGACCAATAAGTTACATCTCGTTTACATCCTGAAGCCATGTTAGAAGAACTTCAGAGCTCAGCAATTCCGAAATCGGATATCTCTCCCAATGCTAAATTTCTTACTTATGAAAATATGAAAAATAGTGTTGCCTTTTCCCCCGCAGCAATGGAACATCCATGGATTATGGGAGCTCTAACCGTCACAGGATAAATTCGCAAGGAAGTCATGGATCTCAGACGGCGAAATAATAAGCTTGAGGAGGAGAATCGAATTCTGAGGGGATCATCGCGAAGAATATAAAACCACTACCTCCAAAGAAAGACAACTGAACACATGGGTATGGGCACTCCCATTGGCTTGTGCCAAGCTTGGGGGAGGTGCCCGGTATCGTATCACCATCACCCTTTTACTTTCTTCTTTTTTCTTCGTTCCATCCTTTTGTTATATCTTGATCTGGTAGAATAAAGTTTTAGTGTGATCTAGTTTTAAGTTTTTCTTTATGTTCCCCCTATGCAAGCAAGTACGAGAGTTATATAATAAAGATTAGTTTTGAGTTGAGGCTTTGCTTGCTTGCTATGATATTGAGAAATAGAAAAGAATAAGAGCAAAAGAGCATATATAATGATCTTATGGGGAGTAATGACTTCACATATAAAAGTATGTCGATTGAAATTTGTTATGATTTGACAAACAAAGCTATTGGTCATTGCTGCAATTATAAGGAAGTAATAAAGAAAGAGAGGTTCACATATAAATATATTATCTTGGACATCTTTTTTGATTGTGAGCACTCATTAAAATATTATATGTTAAAAAGTTGATGTTGGACAAGGAAGACAACATAATAATTTTTGTTTTCTTAGTTCCGAATAGAAGTTATATGGTTATAGATCCTTCAACATGTGTCACTTGCTTCCACCTCATATTAGCCAAAAACTTCTGCACCAAGTAGAGGTACTACTTGTGCATCCAAAAACCCTTAACCCAGTTTTACCTTGAGAGTCCACCATACCTACCTATGGATTGAGTAAGATCCTTCAAGTAAGTTTTCATCGATGCAAGCAATAAAAATTGCACTTTAAATATGTGTGATTTTTTAGTGCGAGGAAAATAAACTTTATATGAACTTGTGATATAGAAGAAATAAAAGCGACAGACTGCATAATAAAGTTCTTTATCACAAGGGGCAATATAAAGTGACGTTCTTTTACATTAAGGGATTGCGCACCCAACTACAAAAGCGCATGACAACCTCTGCTTCCCTCTACGAACAGCCTATCTGTTACCTATACTTTCTAGTACTTACCTTTATGTAAGAGTCGTGGTGATCTTCACCATTTCCTTTATTTTGCCTTTATCTTTTGGCAAGCGCCATGTGTTGGGGAATGATCTAGACAAATATACCCACTCGGATGTGGGTGATCATGAGTTATTATTGTTGACATTACCCTTGAGGTAAATAGTTGGGAAGCCAAATTATAAGCCCCTATCTTTATCTGTGTCTGATTGAAGCTTTGACCTCGTAGGTATAGCATGAGTATTAGCAATTATGAAAGACCATAAGATGATTGAGTATGTGGATTTTCTTCACAAGCTCTTATATGGACTCTTTCCTACGTTGCGATAAATTTGAATTTCTTCAGTGACCGAATTCATAGTTTGTTAGTTCTCAGTAGAGTTCTTGAGTCATATTTTGCCGTGTGAACGAATTGTTACTCTAGCATAAGATATTCTGTGTCAATATGTGTTGCTGTTCTAATGATAACCATGATGCCTTCATGTATGTATTTTATTTTACCGACACCTCTATCTCTAAACATGTGGGCATATTTATCGATCTCGGCTATCGCTTGAGGACAAGCGAGGTCTAAGCTTGGGGGAGTTGATACATCCATTTTGCATCATGCTTTTATACCAATATTTATTGCACTATGAGCTGTTAATACACATTATGGTACAATACTTATGCCTTTTCTCTCTTATTTTCAAGGTTTACATGAAGAGGGAGAATGCTGGCAGCTACAATTCTGGACCGGAAAAGGAGCAAATCTGAGAGACCTATTCTGCACAGCTCCAAAAGTCATGAAAAGTTACGAAGAATTGTTTTGGAATATATAAAAAATATTGGGTGAAAGAAATACCAGAGGGCACAAGCCTGCTAGGCACGGGCTACCCCCCTGGCCGCGCCCTTGTGGCTTGTGGCGCCCCTGGCACGCCTCAAGTGCCCATCTTCTGCTATATGAAGGGTTTTGACCTGGAAAAAATCATATCAGAGCTTTCGGGATGAAGCGCCGCCGTCTCGTGGCAGAACTTCAACAAAACCAATCTAGAGCTCCGGCGGAGCTATTCCACCGAGGAAACTTCCCTCTCGGAGGGGTAAATCCAAGCCATCGTCAGCACCAATGATCCTCTCATCGAGAGGGGGTCAATCTCCATCAACATCTTCATCAGCACCATCTCCTCTCCAAACCCTAGTTCATCTCTTGTATCCGATCTTTGTCTCAAAACCTCAGATTGGTACTTGTGGGTTGCTAGTAGTGTTGATTACTCCTTGTAGTGGATGCTAGTTGGTTTACTTGGCGAAAGATTATATGTTCAGATCCTTAATGATTATTAATACTCCTCTGATTATGAACATGAATATGCTTTGTGAGTAGGTACGTTCGTTCATGAGGATATGGGATAAGTCTTGTTATAAGTAATCATGTGAATTTGGTATTCGTTCAATATTTAGATAAGATGTATGTTGTCTCTCCTCTAGTGGTGTCATGTGAACGTCGAGTACATGACACTTCAACATTGTTTGGGTCTATGGGAAGGAATTGGGAAGTAATAGGTAAATGATGGGTTGCTAGAGTGACAGAAGCTTAAACCGTAGTTTATACGTTGCTTCGTAAGGGGCTGATTTGGATCCATATGTTTCATGCTATGGTTAGATTTATCTTAATTCTTCTTTCGTATTCGCGGATGCTTGCGAGAGAGGTTAATCATAAGTGGGATGTTTGTCCAAGTAAGATCAGCACCCAAGCATCGGTCCACCCACATACCAAATTATCAAAGTAACGAACGTGAATCATATGAGCATGATGAAAACAAGGTTGACATAAATTCCCATGTGTCCTCGGGAGCGCTTTTCTTTATATAAGAGTTTGTCCAGGCTTGTCCTTTCCTACAAAAAGGATTGGGAAACCTTGCTGCACCTTTGTTACATTTCTTACTTTCTACCGGTTACGAATTACCTTATCACAAAACTATGTGTTACCGATAATTTCAGTGCTTGCACATAATACCTTACTGAAAACCGCTTGTCATTTCCTTCTGCTCCTCGTTTGGTTTGACACTCTTACTTATCGATAGGACTACGATAGATCCCCTACACTTGTCATCAATGCGAGACTTTCTTCTTCAATTTTATTGTAACAACCTCTGTTTTAGCTTTCCTAACTAATTAACTTTTCTCAAACATTAGGACCAATTAAAAAATTTATGAGTGCTTGTCATGCTTGAAGTGATTGTTGTTTCCTTGCTTGCTTGTTTGAATGTGTTTAAATCCCAATGTCCCTGCTACTCTTTAGACTCACCTGCTTAACCCAAAACTCGTGCCTAAAGATCATGCCATGTGAATAGGACCAAAAACTATTTTTACCAAGTACTATTTTGACCAAAAAGCATTTCCTTGATTTAGGCTTTCAAAAACGAATGAGTTGGGATTTGTACTACAAGTCCTCAAATTAGGGAAGTTATTTTGCACGAAATATTTTATTTAAATCACATTATCAAAATGTATTCCGAAAACCACAATATTATTATTTTAAAAGTTGTTTTAGTATTTTGTTTAAATACCTTTCTCTAAGGCCAGAAATGGTCCCTTATGAAGGAAAGTTATTTTTATTGCTTTCAAAATATTTGAGAAAATTTAGGAAAACTAAGTGGACATATATATTCCATATATGAAAGTTTCAACACATGGTCATGTTCAAAATATTAGGCAAAACCCTTCAAAACCCTTACTTCCTATTTCAAGCTTTTGGAATATTTCTATGAGAAATATTCTCAATAAATTCTTGTAAAATTCTAGCATGTCATGTATGATATATGTGATGATCTTGACAAGTTTCATCTCAATCCAAGTTCATTTGATTCACTTAATTATTCTAAAACCCTATATGTTCAGATCCAAATTTGAGCAACTCCACATTGCCAAGTGTCTCCAAATGTTCTCAAATTTGGTGGACATGTTCCGATACTCCAATAATGCATACACACCAAGTGGTGAATCAAGGAGAATAGAAGAATATGTCCCAACCCTTCAAAATCTTGTCCTATTAATTTCTGACCTTGGGAAACTTTACATTATAAAGTTTCTCGAATTGATCCCAAACTTTTTGGGCATGCTTTAATGCTCAAATAATGCCCCCACACAAGGTTGTGAATTTGTTGGAATTTATTTGCATGGTTTTGTAGGCACAAAGTCATTTCTGTCCATTTCATGGGTTTTTCAAGTCTACATTGGAAACCTTCTCCACCAAATACCAAATTTGATGTCCAAGCTTATTTTCATCTATTATTTGATCCTGTTAAGTTTCATATCAATTGGAGTCCATCTGGTAGCCCTAACATCCATCAAACACCTTGTGTGCATATAGAAAAATTGCTACTTTGGCCCCTTCCACTTATCTCCTTTGGCTTAGATTTTTACCACAGCCTTCTCAATTCCCTTTTACCTCTAGTAACATTTCCATGGCCACTGGTCAATTATTGGAGGATGACTCCATGTATCTACGTCACAATTTCTACATTGGCAGCACTGTTTTACACCTCTTGCTATACTTCTTCTTAAGCTAAAGCCCCCACCTCTTTCCAATGATCCCCTAGCATGCTAATGCATCATTTCAAACCAAGATATGGCATGTTGATGTGGGAAATATGAGCAGCCCATCTGAAACTTGATTTCTGGCTGAAATATAGCTTTGAACTGCAGCTGCTAGCTAGACACCTCCTCTTGAGCTGAAACCTTGCATTAATGTAGTCCTTCCATACCAAATACTGCAAGACATAGTTTCATTCCCAGATTTATCCACTAAGTGCCCTCATTTACAACCTTAAGTTTGCTCCTACAAACTTAACTGCAGTCAAAACCAATTCAAGCCAGCTCCACTTGGGTCCAAACTTCACTAGTGCTTCATGGCAAGCATGCCTTGCATGCTTGACACCTTGGTCTGGCCAAGGGTTGGCCCTGGACATAGGTGGCCGCGGTGACCACCTCCCTGGCGCGCAAAAATAGCGTGTTGCGCCTTGTCTTCTTCCTGCAGGATGTGTCCGACCGTTGCAGCGTGTCTCAGCACGCCACAAAGATCCCTTTGACCAATCTTGCATCTCCCCTATGCCAGCTCGCCTCCAAATCACCCTGGCACGCGTGCGTTCCCGTGCCCAGAGTGCACCGAGAGCTCCCGAGATCCTTCTCGTCACCCCGTCCGTTTGAGACGCTCCCCCGAGCCCCTGCTGCCACCTACCTCTCCTTCTCCCCTTTGCGGGCATCCCGAGCCCATCCAGCTCTCCTCCCGCGCCCTACAACGCCCCCATGGCCGCAAGGTCTCCACTTCGGCCGTTCTCCAGTCCGGGCTCCTCCGAGCCCTTCTTCCCTTTGGGAAGCACGAGGGTGCTCCCCTCCACCCCGAGAGCTCCCCCATGCCATTCTTCTCCCCCCTAGGTGGCCGGAAGTGCCGCCTCCACGGCCGTTATTGTCGGATCCCACTACGGCCTTAGCCCCACTCCACTGGGGCTCCTCCTCGGGAATGGGACCACCAGGTGGGTGCGGCGTGGCTCCCCGGGTCAGTAGGTGGTCGGGCGGTCGCTGGAGCTGACCGGAGCCACCAGGGAGAGCGCTAGCGCGGCCTTGTCCTGCCTCCCCAGTCGCTCCAAACTCCAGCGGGAGAATGGAGACAGACCTGACAGGCGGGTCTCGCGTGTAAGCGACCCGGCGGCCGGGCCCAACCTCTTTTAGTGGAGGCGGATTCGGTGCACTCACCAGCCTGCGTCGAAAGTGCATTTTGCGGAATGCGCCATCAACGTGGCATGTTGTGTGTGCGGCTTGGTAAGCTAGGCCGGCCCAAGGCGTATTTAGCGCTTTGGGCACAATTTAACTCTCTGGTATAGCCCCCTTTTTGCTTTTTTCCTTTTATCAGAAACTTCAAAAACTCACATCTAATCCATTTGACCTCCAAATTTGATGATTCAAGTTTCTACAGGTTTCTCAAATCAAGACCTACCCACATCTGTGCTTTGCACAATTTTCCAGGAATATTTTTTGTAGAGATCAAATCCAATCATGAATTTGATTTATTCAAACCCCACTTCGCAAATTCCTATAGCATTCAAATCAACTCCAACTGGAGTGATTCCAATTTCCACAGGCATATAAAAGCATTCCCTAATTTCCTAGCATAGGTGAACATTTTTCCCTGCCATGTTTTTGTTGCATTAAATAAATAGTGCTTATTCCTATTTATTCCATATTGTAAAAATCCTAGAATATTTATACCAACACCAAATCCAGTGAAACAACTTCCTAAATGTTTCTAAAATCATGTTGTGTCAAATGAGTGCCTCCAGTCATTTTTAGAAGAATGTCTTTTGTAGGCCTCTTAAAGGATCACCTATTCCTCCATTCCTCCATTCAAAAATCCCTCATGGTCCAAATCCCCTAGGGCAAGCTTCATGTATTTTTCTTATGACCACATAGGTCCAAGAAAAATAAAAATTCTATTTATATAACACTTTTATTTTTGCTTGTTGTGTGGCTTACTGTGATTGTTTTTTACGATAGTTGACGGAGTAGACGGAGTACTCGGAGTTGGACCGGAAGACCTCGAAGACTCTGAGGACTTATGTGAGCAAAGGCAAGCAACCCTTTGACCATGTCTGAGAAAACATTTATATGCATGCTATGTTGAATACTTTACTCCGATGCATATGATCATGAATTAGTCGGTAACCCCTCGATAGGGTGTTTCCGATAGCTCCTCTAGAGCACTTGCATTGAGCATGACCCTACCATCTATGAGGGTCACACTGATAAAAGTTGACAAGTAGTAGTAGTGTTATGCATAGGATGAGCATATGCATGATAATGGTAACACAAAGATGAAATCAAAGGTTTTACCAAAACCCCGTCGGGTGCCACTAATGCGTGAGGGTGGTGGTGTTGAGCTGGACGACCACTTGAGAAAGAAATGGTGTACTAGAAAGGTTTTGCGTGAGTGGTTTCAGAAATGGGATTATATTTATGATGTGTCAACAATCCCAACCTTACATGTGCGACCACGATACCCCTTTATGGGATGGGTTTTTTTAATACCTTGGTTGGTGCTAGCAAAGAGCGTGCATTACTAGTGGCGGGACTGATGTGGTCACTCTCGTGGCGGGATCATACCAGGTAGGTCGACTATGTCGTTTTTACGTGTTTTGGGCACACCGTTGGTCCCCGCATGGATGATACGGTCTAGAGTTGTTGCTCGTAAGACATACATCATGTGGGCAGGGTACCAATCGAGTGGATTCTTTGTCTAGTGTCGTCAGGGGAAAGGCAATATCGGTTACTTACCTCGGGTATGTTATATACCGTGAGTTGTGGATGACACGGAAGTTTCCTGGGTCTCGTGGGTACATCATACAACCTCTACAGAGTGTAAAACTATTAGAATAGCCGTGTCCACGGTCAAGGACAGTTGGGTAATTGTCGGGACCCCGATCCTAAGCCATAGGAATGCAGCATGTAACACATCACATCTCTTTGCGGTCTCATGCACGGTTATCCCCACGGCTGCAGCCTTACCTTAACCGGGACCGTTTGCGCCTTTTGACTCGCGTATGCAATTGTGTTGCTAGCATTCCAATGTCAAAGAACCCGGATCGACATGTCTAGTCATAAACTCAAGCGGCAGTTCCATACAGGGACAGGCATACATGACCCAACAAAGCAGGTGTCGGTCATCAGCGAATGTAGACGAGTCGTAGCAGGCTACAAGGACTCCATTACAACGCGTGACATTTCCCAAAGGGACAGACACAACAGCTAAGAAGGACACATGCCGGTTAACCAATGTGTCCGGAGCAGTAGCGAACTACCATGGCTCGATGGAATCATAAAGGGGCATTTCCCCGTAAGAAGTGCTACTAAGGCATACGACTAGGTATTCGAACCCCATACATATCAAGTACAACACACGTACGCATGGCATACCGATATGCATAGATACATCGATGGCATCACAACATAACCATAAACATACAAACTTTATTTAGAAGGCTCGGACGACCCTCACACATAATATTACACAGATAGGGGTCTCACGACCCATCATCACAAAGTCATACAAACAAGTCTTACAAGCCAGCGGAAGATTGAAATTGTCTGAGTACAGACATGTGGAAAGGTAAAAGGCACATGGCCTGACTATCTACAGACCCAACCTAGGGCCAGATCGTAGCTGGGACACCAGCTACTCGTCGTTGTCAACGTCTAGATAAAACCCAGCATTAGGGTCATTAGCAACCTCTGCAACAATTTATTAAGCAAACGTGAGTACAAAAGTACTCAGCAAGACTTTAGGATAATCTATCTACTCATGCAATGTATCAACAAGGAGTTGTGGGGTTTCATGCAGAAAGCCAGCATTTGACTCTTGGCTAGACAAACTTGCATTTTCAAATAGCTTTGACAACTTTGTTTTCTCGCACACGAGTCCATTAACACCACAACAATACTCCATCGTGGAATCATTCCGTCTCCCTACGGAAATGACATCCACGACACTCACACTTATCTTGACATTTTTATGAGTAGCCATTATAGTTATCTATGAACAACATATGTGTCCAAGTAGCCATATCCACGAACGCGGCTATTCGAATAGATCATAACCCTGCAGGGGTGTACTTCTTCACAGACGCTCTCGCCACTTATAGCCATGTGCACGTCATGCACCTCGGCAACCTTCAAGCGGAAGCCCAGCGAGGGAGTCGGCCACGACCATTAACCACGCTAATACCTAGTCCAGGTTTATCGCCTATCTGAGGGTAACCCTCACGGAAGTCCGGCCGAGGTTTCCGCCACGACCCCAAACAATGTGCGCAGGGTTCCCAAGCCCACCATCCGGGTGCCACTTGGTACACCGTGCCACTGCCTAGCGCATCATAGTCCACCTCTAATGTCAGCACTATGCACGGCCTCCAGCATGACTATAAACACCAAAAACCACTTGCAACTCCTGGACCGAGTACTAGGCGATTAATAAGTCGAGAGGGTCAATTAATTATCCCAACGTGTGGTAGTATCTGGTCTTGGATTACATACATGGAACTCAGTTCCTAAGGATGGTTCCAATGAAACAACCCGCCATGTACTCCTACATAGCCTTTCACCGGTACCTTTACCAAATCAGGTTCAACACGCAACCTTTATTAACTGAACACATTCTCACAATCCTGTTCATCACCCAGATGATAGACCATACACAACTCTAAGCACAGCATGCATAGCAGGATAAGACACATCACGGCTCAAGCATCTACAAGTTATGCTAGGTTGCAAGGTTCAGCTATTTACTGTGACAAGGACATGTCATGCAAAGGAAGTGGGTTCAACTAACGTGGTAAAAGCATTGAAAGCATTTTGACCTAATGCAATAAGTAAGAGCAGGAGCGAGAACATGGGATTTACCAGGATGATTAAAAAGGTTGCTTGCCTTGTTGCTCAGCAGAGGGGTGATATCTGCCAGTCGGATAATCAGTCGTATCCGAAGGGGCAGAGCCTACCGAAATAATAACATACAATCAATATCAATCATATGCAGCAAAATGATGCATGAAGTGCAATGTAGCATGGTTTGAGGTGACTAACAGAACACTTTGGATGATCTTGATTTGAAATCATAATTCAAATAGCATTTGAATTATAATTTATCAAATTCCTTTAATTGATTTGACGTGATGTTGTTTCATAACTTTGTTTTTCAAGCATGAAAATAGCACCATTGGATTCCTTGAATTTTTCTGATCATTTTACATATATTATTTGTCAAATTTGGAGTTATATTCAATTTTCTATGAATTTCCAAAGTTTTGAACTTATTCTGGAATTATTTTTAAACATAAAATGAGTTATTGCATCACCATGACATCAGCAGGTCCAACTAGCCGTTGAAAGTCTTACCTGACCAGTGGGACCCACTGGTCAGTTACTCTGACCAGTTTTTGGTTTAAGTTTAACTTAATTAGTTAATTAACAAAGCTGGACCCACATGTTAGTGACTGGTTAATGATTTAATATAATTTTCATTTTTATTTTGATTAAACTTAATTAGACAGGGGCTGGCCCCACCTGTCATAGGCTCACGGGGTTGAACCCACCAGCGACGAGGTCGATCTCACCGGCGGTGAGCCTCCGGCAGCACCAGAGACGGCAGAGGGCGTCGGAAACGCGCCTCCGATGACCAAAAGCACGACCGAGGCCACACGGCGAACGACCACTCGATGGCGTGCACGATGGAGCAAACCCCAGGGGCTGGGGTGGTTAGAATCGACGCCGGCGATGAGCTTGGCGGCGGCCGAAGCTCGGCCATCGTCAAGGTCATCGAAACAGAGGGCATTTCGAGCGGGGCTGGGCTCCTAGAGCATCTACGCGACGAGCTGGATCCATTGCAGGCCTAGGGTTGACCAACCGGTCACCATAGGGCCACCGGCGATGAGCTACCGCGGCGGTCCTCGTCGGGCTCCGGTGAAACTAGGCCTAGAGCTCGAAATCGAGAGGGAAAACAAGGGGGAAAGCACCCTGAGCTCACAGGGAGTGCAGCGGCGTCGAAAGCGGGCTCAGGGATGGCGTGAGGAGGGAGAACGGCGGTGGTGAATGTCGGTGATCCGAGGAAGAAGAAGATGGAGATCCGGCGATGCAGGGCTCGGGGGCTTCTTTCCTTTGGCAAAGACAACTAGCTCGATGAGGCGGAGCGAACATCACACTCAGGGGCGGGGGAGGACGGCCGGAGCGATGGCTAGCTCGAGGTCGAGCTCACGGTCATGGTGGCCGAGGAAGAGAGAGAGGAGAGAGCGTGAATGAGGAGGGGGACGAGGTGGGAATGGATCCCGGGAGACTTATCCTCCCTCCCCAGCGCATCGGGGTGAAGCAGGCGTGCACGTAGGTGCGTGGGCGCGCCGGGAGGAGCGGCGGCCACCTCCTCCTCCGACTGACGAAGGAGGAAGACGACAGGCGTGGAGGTGGGTTGGGCCTCAGGTAAGCGTTAGATAGGGTTTTTTTCATTTCCTTGCTCTCCAGTTTTTGTTTATTCTTCTGACATTTGTTTCCATTTTAATTTTGACTCAGATCTAAATCAAAATAGTTTGGAAAATACTAGAGTGTTAGTTGGAATATTTCCAACCACACATAAAGTGTTCAACATTTTTGGAAACTTTGAAATATTTGAAATCAATTATATAGTTGATTTCAGCAGATTTTGGAAAGAAAATAAAATGCCATAATAGGTTTTAAAAATAATGCCACCCCTGATTAGTGGTTTCCAAGATTTATCTAAAATATTGGACTTTTATGAAGGCCATTTTGGATTCATTGAATTGTCGCTACTTTGGATTTCTTATAAAGGCCATTAGTGGTTTTTCTTTGATTTCATTTCTTTATTTGAGTGCAATTCAAATTCTTAAGATACAATGAAAGAAAACATGAGCCCAAACTTGCTAAACTCTATTAGGGATTCAGGGATGTGACAGTAATCTTGCTTAAACTATGTCGAGTCGTTTCCGCATAAACAAAGTGTGTGTGTGTGTGTGTGGTTGAGAAAGATGATATTGTCAAGTCCGATGACTTCGCATATAGGGTGAACCTGAGGTGTTCAGCCCTCAGCAGATATGTTGATATCCGTAACATGTTCTTATGATTACCATCTACATTATGATGCATGATTATACCTACATTTCACCACGTTAATGCAAGTAAAGAAAAACCTGTTTTCTGCAAAGGTTGCATTCTTATGCTAATTCATGTTCCTTTATTACCTTGTTCCACATTATATGTTGTTTATGAGTACATTCAAAGTACTCATTGGCTTGCCACTGGTTATTTCATTGACCAGGTATGAGAGAATAGGAAATGGTGAAAAGTAACTTGGTGACGTTCCTGCGAACTAGGAGGCTTCACAGTCAGAATGCCTATAGGTTAAGGCTGATGGCATGGGTTCACGTTTTCGACCAATATCTTCGCTATTGGTCAAGTTTGGTGTGCTGGCCTTCAAAGCCCCATATATGTAATACTTGACCGCAATGGTCATTTATTGTATCAAACGGTATGTATGGATGTAATACTCTTGTTATTTAGTTTATGTGTGTTCGGTGAGCACTGATCTATGGGATCACTGAGCACGTTCATTCGGCGATCTCGACTCGTAAGTAGGGTGCCCACATTTACCCTTTTGAAACCCACAACCATATTATATTTCACCTTTATGCTATATCCATGGTTCACGCCAATGTATTGAGTTAGTAATAAAGGGATGAAGTGCGTTAAAAAGTTCGATCCAATTGCTTGATTTGACACCAAGGTGGTCATGATTTATACCTTATGCTAGGAAGACCAAGCATGACTAGCTATATGATTTTGTAGGGATAGCTTTCTTTAGCATTTATATTTTGAAAGACACGATTGTTTGTTGGGATGCCTGAGTATTAATCACTTGTATCTTAATATTCATGTCATGGTTATATATATGATCAAGATTATGGTAGGTAGTATTTCACATCAAAAATTATCTTTTTTATCATTTACCAACTCGAGGATGAGCAGGAATTAAACTTGGGGATGCTGATACATCTCCATCGTATCTATAATTTTTTATTGTTACATGCCAATATTATACAACTTTCACATATTTTTGACAACATTTTATAAGATTTATTGGACTAACATATTGATCCAGTGCCAAGTGTCAGTTCCTGTTTGTTTCATAATTTTTGTTTCACAGAATATCCATATAAAACCAAGTCCAAATGTGATAACAATTTATGGGGAATTATTTTGGAATATATGTGAGTTTTGGGAGGTGGAATCAACGTAAATGGAGGCCCATGGCCTTCACTATCCACCAGGGCGCGACCCATACCCCTTGCCGTGCCCTGCCCACTATTAGCCACACCGTAAGTCGGTTGGGGCTCTTCTTCGGGCACAAGAAATATAATTTTGGGAAATAAATCATGTAAAAATTTCAGCCCGATCGGATTTATGAATCTACAGGAATTGAAGAAATGGTGAAGGGCGAGAAACCAGGAACGCGAAACACAAGAGAATAGAGAGGGATATCCAATCTCAGACGGGCTCCTGCCCCTTCACCGCCATGGAGGCCACGGACCATAGGAGGAACTCTCCTCCCATCTAGGGGGCAGGCCAAGGAAGAAGAAGAAGGAGGTAGCTCTCTCCCCCTCTTCGCCAATGGCGTCGGACTGCCACCGGGGCAAGGACCGTGACAACGATCTACATGAACAATCTTGCCGCCGCCAACACCAACTCTATCCCCCTCTATGCAGCAGTGTAACACCTGTTTTCCCGCTGTAACTCTCTACTTTTACATGGTTCTTTCCTAAGGTGCCTTCCGTGAGGTGTACACGTGAAGGATATACGTGGAGGTTTTGCAATATGTTCATGATTCGATTATAGTGGGTGGTGAGAGTGATAGAAACTTACACCCGAGTAAGGGAGTTGTGCGTGTATGGGAGTAAAGAAGACTTGATGTTTAATTCTATGGTTGGGTTTACCTTAATGATTTCTAGTAGTTGCGGATGCTTGCTAGAGGTCCAACCATAAGTGCATATGATCCAATTACAAAAAGTGTGTTAGCATATGCCTCTCCCTCATTGCACATGATAAGTATCTATCATGTTATATTCAATTCTCTATGGACAATCTTTTTTTCTTCCATTACACAAAAAAGTATCTACTAAACAACACCTAACTTTTATTTCCACACTTTTTATTTTGTTGCAAAACAACACCTAACTTTTATTTACTTGTTCTTTATTATCTTGCAAACCTATCTATTACACCGACTAAGTACTTCTAGTTTTATTCTTGTTTTAGGTAAAGCAAATGTTAAGTGTGCGTGAGTTGTATCGGTGGTCGATTGAACTTGAGGGAATATTTGTTCTACCTTTTGCTCCTCGTAGGGTTCAACACTCTTATTTATCGGAAAGGGGTACAAATGATCCACTATACTTGTAGGTTATAAGTTGTACACCGGGTGAAGCATAATTTTCTTCTGGTGTCCTTTTTTATTTCCATATTTTTGTTCAAATCTCTCAATTGGAGATTGAATTTGTGAATTGGACGAATGGTTCAAGAGATAACACATTTTGAATAAAGCAAAGAAAAAACAAAAACTCTCAGATTGCGGCAAATGTCACATATGCAGCGTATCACTTGTCATCGTTTCACAAATTGGAAGTGACTTTTGCCTAGAGATTTAGAATTTTATGCACTTGCATAAAAATTTCTTTCTACAGATATACTCCTTCCGTCCTATAGATAAGACTACTCATAGTGGGATTAACTTTAGCAGTAACGTAAGATCCACCTCAACAAATTTGCTTATGTGACAATGATTTAATAAGGAGAGAGATGAATTGAGTAACATAGCTAGTTACTCACACTATGAGTAATATCACACATATCAAGACAAGATGAGTCTACAGGATAATAAATGAAGTGTTGCATGACACCACACTTATATTACTCCCCACTATGGAGGTGGTAACATTGACTAGTGATATGTCTTCAACGTATCTATAATTTTTTATGGTTCCATGCTATTATATTATCATTTTAGGATAGTTTTTAAGCATTTATTTGCTGATTTATATTATTTTTGAGAAATAACCTATTAGCCAACTGCCAAGTGCTAGTTGTTTTTTCTACATGTTTTTGGCATTTCAGGAATAATGTACCAAACGAAGTCCAAATACCCCAAAACTTGTTGCTGATTTTTTTTTGACAAAATAATGACCTGAAAGCTTCACACGAAGACCAAATGGCACACGAGGCACCTCCAAGCCAACAGGACATGCCCAGGGGGGGTGGTCGTGCCCTGATGTCTTGGGCCCACTTCCCATCTCTCCAGCCCTTGTTCTAACGTAAGATCCACCTCAACAAATTTGCTTATGTGACAATGATTTAACAAGGAGAGAGATGAATTGAGTAACATAGCTAGTTACTCACACTATGAGTAATATCACACATATCAAGACAAGATGAGTCTACAGGATAATAAATGAAGTGTTGCATGACACCACACTTATATTACTCCCCACTATGGAGGTGGTAACATTGACTAGTGATATGTCTTCAACGTATCTATAATTTTTTATGGTTCCATGCTATTATATTATCATTTTAGGATAGTTTTTAAGCATTTATTTGCTGATTTATATTATTTTTGAGAAATAACCTATTAGCCAACTGCCAAGCGCTAGTTGTTTTTTCTACATGTTTTTGGCATTTCAGGAATAATGTACCAAACGAAGTCCAAATACCCCAAAACTTGTTGCGGATTTTTTTTGACAAAATAATGACCTGAAAGCTTCACACGAAGACCAAATGGCACACGAGGCACCTCCAAGCCAACAGGACATGCCCAGGGGGGTGGTCGTGCCCTGATGTCTTGGGCCCACTTCCCAGCTCTCCAGCCCTTGTTCTATGGCCTATAAATTCTTTAATATCACAAACACCCTAGAGATCCTGCCGAAACACTTTCTCCACAGCCACAAGTCTCTGTTCCGTTGTGTGTCCATCGGGAGCCCTATTCCGGTGCCTTGTCGGAGGGGAGGTTTATCACGGAGAGCCCATACATCAACCCTCCTGCTCTCATGGTGATGTGTGAGTAGTGCACCACAGACCTACGGGTCCGTAGTTAGTACCTAGATGTCTATCTCTCTCCCTATGTTCTTTGTTACCATGATCACCGCGATTCCCGCGGTGATCTATCTTATGTAATCACTCTTGTGCGGTGTATTTGTTGGGATCTGATCAATTGTGGGTTTATGTTTAGATTATTCATGAGATAATATTGAGTTCCTTGCTTGTTTTTCATATATATGCATGACTATGATAGCTTCGTAATTCTATCCTATATATTGATTTGGTTTGGCCAACTAGATTGATTTATCTTTAGCGGGAGAAGTGTGTTGTAGTGGGTTCAATCTTGTGGTGCTTAATCCCAGCGACAAAAAGGGACATGACACGTATTGTATTGCCGCCACTAAGGATAAAACGATGGGACTCGTTCATATTAATTGGATTTACTTTCTCTGGATCATGTTCTTATCCTCCAAGCATTACTCTGTTTCACTTAATACTCTAGATGCATGCTGGATAGCGGTCGATTGATAGAGTAATAGTAGTAGATGCAGGCAGGAGTCGGTCTACTTGCTTACAAACGTGATGCCTATATGTAATGATTATTGCCATGAATAAATATTGCATAACTATGCGTATTTCTATCAATTGCTCAATATTAATTTGTTTATCCACGGTATGCTTTCTATGAGAGAGATACGTCTAGCGAAAACTATGGCCCCCAGGTCTATTCACAAATATAAATACAAAAACTATAAATAGCTTGTTGTTCTTATTTACTTTTTTTATAAATAGCGTAAGTGATTTACTTCAGTGGTGATGGAGTCAGTGGCATATTCATCAAGCTTTTATCACCAGTCATGTGATTTGTGCAACCACTTTCAAGAACCCACTGCATTCTTGGGTTTGTCATCCTGCACATGAAATAGTACAGCTTACCATCTCATATGCTTTAGACTTGAAGAATATGATATCAATTTCATCAGATAAGATTTTAACCATAAACAGTAAACTTGAGGACGAGTGAAATGTTATCACTTCATCATTTTTAGCTTGCGTCCAAACAAGCAATTTCGTCAGGTTTCCAGCAAATTCTTCATATGATGACTTTCATCTGGTGACCTGACCTGCAGAAGTGATTAGTTCGATTTCTTCACCACCCACATATGAAGGGGTGGCAAAGAGTTCATCATCCTACAAGCACCATATGAGAATGGAGGTATTGAAGTTAATGCACTTCTTTTCATAGTAGGGGGGTTAGAGTACTCAAATGAATAGGCATAGAAATTCTTGAAGGACTTATGAACATAATGATTTGATGAATAACACTCATATTCATGTCCCTTGTAGTTTCCTTGCATTAGTGCGAGTACGAGCATAATATTGACCATTTGAGGAATTTGATCCTCGTGAAGACTTTGGTCCACCCGAGGAATTTGATCTGGGGTTCTAGTTCTTCACTAGTGGTGTTATGAGGACATTCACCTCAAGATTTTCCAAGCAACTTTTGAGGACCCAGATTTTCCTCAAGGGTGGTCCATTCCTGCAGTTAGTTCCAACATAATAAGAAAATAATTCACCAGATTGATTTTTGAACAGTTTATAGTTGGAATCAAATGACTCATCACAGGAATAGGACATTTCACATGCAAAGCTTGTTAGAGTAGATGGATCAATGGAAGGGCCTTTAGCAACAACCCATGAAGTTTTGGGATATTGATCAGGTTTCCAGTACGATCCATCGGCATTCAATTTCCTCTCGAAGGCAATGCCCTCTTTCCTCGGGTTCTTGTTCAGAATTTGCTTTCTGAGCACATCGCAAAGGGTTTGATGACCTTTGAGACTTTTGTATGTGCCTGTCACATACAATTCCTTCAACCCTGCATTTTTTTCAGTAGGATTTGTGGTTTCCTCAAGTGAAGAATTTGATACCACAGGAACATTTGAAGAATTTGTAGTGCTAGAAGCATTTGATGATTCTGGTAAAGAATTAGCAAACTCACGCTCGATGCACTTCAGACATGGTGGAATGAATTCAACCTGAGCGGTACTGATCTGCTGAGCAAGCAATGAATCATGAGACATTGTTAACTTCTCAAGATCAAGCTTCCTTTGAAGAAATACATAGGAAAGTTTCTCATGATCAGCCAAGAGTGTGCCATAACGATCTTGAAGACTATCAAATCTAGACTGAAGACTTTTTACATCTTCGGTGAGGACTTGAGTACGATTCGTTTCATCGTTCAATAGATCATCGCTTTTGTTTAGAAGTTTCTGAAGCTTTTCAATGGCACTATGTTGCTTAGTGGAAATGTTGGCAAGTTTATAGTAACTGGGTTTTTGATAATCATCAGGTTCATAGTCACTAGAATCAGAGGGGGAAATGTGGTTTGGTACCTTTGATCCTTTTGCCATGAAGTAATAGGTTGGAGCGAAGTCATCAGCATAATCATCAGTGTAGATAGCGTTCTCATTTTCGTCAAGGTTGAAGATTGACTTGCTAACGAATGTGGTAGCCAATGCAAGACTTTCCACATCAGACTCCGACTCCACTTCAGAACCGTCCTCTTCATCACATTCCTCAGATTCTTCTTCAGAATCCATTTCCTTGGCAATGAGTGCCCGAGCCTTTCTAAAACTGGTCTTCTTGTGCGATGAGGACTTTGAAGATGAGGATTTTAAAGATTTCTTCACTTTGAGGCTTTGGTACATTTAGGCTTGGAATGAGAAACATGAGGAAAATCGTTCCATAGTTTTACCTCGACCCCCTTTAATAGTACGGTGTTCCTATGACTCGAGAGTAAAAAGAATGAAACAGAAAGTGTAAATCTTCACGCTTCAAAGTCTTCACAGTGTTTTCTTCAAGACGCACCGAATTCCTCATCTTCAATATCTTCATGAGGAATATCACTTCTTCGCAATCAAAGTCTTCAAGGAATGACAAAGACATTCATTTTTAGGGTTCGTTATTCATCGAATAACTCAAACTCCTCAGCGACTTATAGATCTTGTGTACACTCACAAACATATCAGTCTCTTAATCTTTAAGTCTTCAAACCACCAAAAACACTAAGGGGCACTAGATGCACTTAGAGACCTCAACTGCACTCCACCTATAGATGAAATGGATGAAGATCCATTAGTTGAAATGGATGAAGACGTAGTACTTCAAATGGATGAAGATGCAGGTACAATTACATTAGCATTTTAGACTATTTTACGTTAACTGTAGGAGTATTTCATTTGATCATTTGATCAATTTTCCTTTATTGTATTCCTTCGTGTAGGCGTTGAACAAGCAATTCAAAAAAGGGATAGCCTTGATGGAAAGAAAAAATAAGTTGCTTACGTTGCATTGCATACATTGTGTATTGTGATGCCCTCGATTTGATCGTACGCTAATCATACACGCAAATGCAGACGACCAAGCCAAAGGACTCACGAGAAGATATCACAACACAACTCTAGACACAAATAAAACATACAAGCTTCATATTACAAGCGAGGGGCCTCGAGGGCGAGAATACAAAAGCTCGATAAACACACGAGTCAGCGGAAGCAACAAATATCTGAGTACACACATGAAACATGATAATGTCTTAGAGAAGGTTAACACAAAAGATATAGCGATCGAACGAGGTGAGGCCTCCTGCCTCGGAACCTCCTAACAACTCCTGGTCGTCAGCGGCCTCCACGTAGTACTAGGCACCGTCGGGGTAGCACTCGTCGTCGGCGGGATACACCATCTCCTAGGCTCCATCATTTGCTCGTAGCAACAGATCGAGGGGAAAAGGGGGAGCAAAGCGACGGTGAGTAATCATCCAAAGTACTCGCAGGACTGACATTAGAACTATGCTAAGTATGCATCAATATCAAAGGAATCGGTTATATGTGGACTGATTGTAGCAATGCGAGAATAGGGAGAGAAGGCCTAGTCCTGTCGAAGACTAGCATCTTCACGGGTCTTGCAGCAATAGACGAGAGTACAACAGGTAACACAAATAATAGTCATACTGTTGCAATAATATTAATTAAAGTCGCGCTCAGAGATTCTTCTTCGACTCCTTGCGATGAAGCAATCCCGGAGCAAACATTCCAGTTAAATAACAGTTGTATTTGTATAAGATCGGGGCACAACTCCAAGTCATCCTGCAACCATGGACACAGCTATCCGAATAGTTAATTTTCATCCCTACAGGGGTGCACCAAGTTTCCCGTCACGCTAGATAAACTCTGGTTGGACACACTTTCCTGGGTCATGCCCGGCCTCGGAACATCGACACGTTGCAGCCCCACCTAGACTCAACAGAGAGGCCAGCCCGCCGGTCTAAATCCTAAACACGGAGGGTCCATGGGCTCATCACCCATTGCGCTCCTGCATGTTGCGAGGGTGGCCGATGTCAGTCCGACACCTCTTATACTAGAACGGTGATAATACAAACCACTCGGGCGCGCGCCACTCCATTGCTGACGTCTGAAGAGCTTCGGTGGATACCACGACGTTGAGTACCCATAACTTCTCCCGCGTAGCCGGTTAGTGCGAAAAGGTCTCCAACCAACCCAGATCAAATACCCAAATCCTTATCATTTTAATTAACTCATCAACACATCCATGCGGGAATCCACCCGCCTAACATTTATTCATCAACGTTTCGAGTAACACGATCAAGTAACTGTGTGGTTGTAACATTAGGGGAATCCGAGGTCTCACCCTCGATGGATTCTGAATGATATAACCGTGAAGGTGGCCAGGGAGGAAGCACCCTCGATAGGCCACGCTTGAGGGGTTGTATGACAGAGTCGTTATCAGAGGTGGTGAAGGAGGAATCACCCTCCGAGAACCACCACCGATCAACTTAACTACAACGCTAACATCATAGTACATAACGAGGTGTCACCCTCGGTACTCGATAGTAGCTCTGCAGCGTCATACAACTAAGGGGGTGTGAGTGTTGTGTCGAGTCTTGGTTCGTCGATCAGTTGATCAAGACTAGACAATAAGCGGGGCAAATGGACTTAGGGGGCAAAGGGGATGACTACTCCACCGATACTAAACAGTTTTAACGTGCAGTAGAATAATGTAGCAGTTTATCAAAAACAGGCTATGCATCAGATATAGGAGCTAACTAAAATAGTAGAAAAATTCTAATGCAAGCATGAGGGAGAAAGGATAGGCGATATAGGAATGATGAAGGGGGTTTGCTTGCCTTTTTGCTCTGCGGCAAAGGGCTGGTCGTCAGGTGGGTAGTCGTACCCGACAGCAACGTGAGTCTCGAGGTCTACTGGTAAAAGGAGGGGGAAGAAACAATAAATAACAGCAACATGTACAACATGATGCATGGCATGGAAGTATGCATGGCTAGGCATGAGCTAACACAGTATCATCCGTCATAGACGGATCGGGAAAATATCACATGATATTTCCCAGGTCTCTCGCTACTATCGGTCAGGCGAAACAGATGGAAAAGTTCCATGTTTGCTATGCTAGGGATGCGTGACAAATGACTGGATGGCGTACCCGGGTTGGTCTCATTTTTCTGATCAACTTTCATATACAAATTATTTTCATCTGACTTACACATTATTTTATATGATTTTTCAAAGATTTAACGATATTCCGATATTCAAATTAATTCGAAAAATAACCAGAATACTCTTGTCACCTAGTGTGTTCCTAACCCTAGTGTATGGCAATGGGACTAGGTGGTCCAGTCAGCACGCATAGTCATAAGTTGACTAGTCAAAGTTTGACTCGTCAACATGGTCAAAGAACCCACATGTCAAGGACTAATATTGAACAAATTTATTACCTAGTTAAATTTGTTGTCATTTACACAATATTTTAATTTTAGGTTTAACTAATTAATAAACAGTTTTAATTAAACCAATTAATCTTAAATACACTAATTAGCTAACTAATTTATTTATTTAACTAACTAATTATTTTAATTACTGTTTTTATTTTTAATATATTTTTCTTTAACAAAGTAAAATGTTTGGAGGGGGTGGACCCCCTCTGTCATTCGGTGTGGCGAGGTGATTAGGCCCTAATCTAATCAAGGGCCGGCCCTGGTGGAAGTGGCCACTCCACCGCTGGGTGTGCACACACACATGCAGTCAACCACGGCTCGGCCGGCCGGCAACAACAGCGGACAACTGCAGGTAGGAGGAGGCAGCAGAGCAACAATGAGCAGTAGGGAATGAAGCGGTAGGAGGCAATGACAGTTGTAGTAGGAGTAACAGAAACGGCGTAGAGCAGCGCGGCGCGGGCGCACGTGAGCGAAGGCATGCATAGCCAGACAAGGTGAGCACAACCAGGCGTAGGGGAGAGCACGCGCGGGCGCAACCAGGGCATGATGTGGTTGTCACGCCCAAGATGCGACCCTATCCTCAATTTGGCACGAGGGCCTCGTCAGGGATAGAAGCGCATCTCGTCGTGTCGCAAGAATGGATATCGTTACAAGTACATGTACTGAAAAAGAAGAGATATATAAAGAGAGTTGGCTTACACTCACCACAAGCTACATCAAAGTCACATTAGTACATTACATAATCATCAAGAGTAAGAGCAGGGTCCGACTACGGACGAAAACAAACGAGAAAAATAAGAACGACGTCCATCCTTGCTATCCCAGGCTGCCGGCCTGGAACCCATCCTAGATCGATGAAGAAGAATAAGAAGAAGCAACTCCAAATGAACAATCAACGCGCTCGCGTCAAGTAACCTTTACCTGTACCTGCAACTGGTGTTGTAGTAATCTGTGAGCCACAGGGGAATCAGCAATCTCATTTCCAAAGGTATCAAGACTAGCAAAGCTTATGGGTGAGGTATGGTTAAGTGGTGAGGTTGCAGCAGCGGCTAAGCATATATTTGGTGGCTAAACTTACGAGTACAAGAAAATAAGAGGGGGAAGATCTACACATAACGGACGTGAACTACTGATGATCAAATGAATGATCCTGAACACCTACCTACGTCAGACATAACCCCACCGTGTCCTCGATCGGAGAAGGAACTCACGAAAGAGACAGTCACGGTTACGCACACAGTTGTCAAGTTTTAATTAAGTTAAATTCAAGTGATCTAAAACCAGTGTTAAACAAAGTATCCACGTTGCCACATAACCGCGGGCACGGCTTTCCAAAAAGATTTAACCCTGCAGGAGTGCTCCAACTAGTCCATCACAAATTACCACAAGCCGCATAGAAATCCTCAATCACGAAGCTCGCGATCTCGTCGGATTCCCTAGTGGAAAACCTCAACTCTGGGATTACCCAAAGCATCACCGGAATCCCGATGCACAAGATATCTCGTCAAAGGTAATACTAATCCAGCAAGGCCGCCCGACGTGTCCACGATCCCGATAGGAGTCGCGTACCTCGTTCTCAGGACACGGCGGATGAGCTAGACGTCGGGATCGCTAAACCTCCGGGTGACCAGAGGGGCGCCGGACATCGCTCAGGTGGGGCCAACACTCATGAGGAGCACTGGTCCGGGGGTTGATTAAATTTCCTCGGGTTAATTACTCCCTATGCAGTTCATTAGTTATTAGGCAAATGTAGTACCAAAGTTGGGCCTTGCCAGACCAGTTTTAATCTAAAACGAATTATGAAGGGGGTCCCCATAACAACCCCGATCGTGTTAGGAGCGCTCATTTATGGAACATAACGCGGGTCCTCACATTCCGACACGCTTGCGGAACTCTATCGAGACGGAGCAAACCGGAAACAAACATCAACACAGATATTCACCACACGATGCACAACATGATGCATACTCTAATATGATGCATGATCAGTTCATCGATGCACGGGATGGCATGGCAATTCACCTCACTCAAACTCTACACATTAAGTGAAGCTCGATATGCAACGGCTTAAATATCGACGAAACTCCACAATTAATTATTTAATTCACTCCCGACTATTTACACGGCAATATTAAATGTGGTTAACATGGCAAGAGGTGAAACGGTGATCCTACATGGCATCCTAGACGGTTTAACTCGCGGAACATAGAACGGAGCTACGACACAGGAACATGCAACACAGATATATATATGCCATGAATGCCTCATGCGTGCAAGTTCAACACATCACGACAAGGAGGGAAAAGCAGGTGTCGCCACGGCGAGCGAAAGGGAACCATGGCGGAAAAACGGAAACGATGCCACGGCAACGTTCCTATCCCGATAACTCATCGAGATAACGTGCCAACGAATGGGAGCGTGTGCGGGAATGGTAAATAAAGATGGGGTGATCCCGGTTACCGGGTTCCCATGTGTCGGGGCTCAACGAGAGGAACACATGCAACGGCAACATAAGGCACAAACATAATCATCTCATACATCACATGAATATGGTTCTCCGCCACGTCTCATCGGTATACCTTCGACGCGTGCGAATCGGAGGGGATTGGGTCGTAGCGGACGTCGTGGAAGTAGTTGTCGACGTGGTCGTCGTGGAAGTAGTTGTAGACGGTCTCGTCGATGGTAGTCGTTCGCTCGGCGTCGTGGTTCACGGTCTTCGGCGACGGTGCACGGTCTTCACATCGTAGTCGAGCACGGGTCTCGGCGAAGAACTTGATGAGTCTGATGTCCATTCAGTCGTGGTGGAAGTAGTGGTTCCAGCTAACTTGAAGACGGTCGTAGAGGTTCGGGTCTAGCAAGGCTTCTTTCCATGCATTTTATCTTGTCGTAACCGAGGGGTCCTGGTCTCACGCAGAGAACTTGACGTTCTCCACAACAAAACTCCCCACGAGGCTTCAGGCAAACAACTTCCAAAGGGCAAAATGAACTGTTTGTAAACCTTGAGAGAGAACTGCGCAGATGGTGATCACGGGAGCCGCGGTGGCACTTGGGCAGGGGTGCCCAAGGTGAGCAGAGAGAGGGGTTGCCAGAGAGCGGGGCAAGGAGGCGCATGCACCGAGGAGGCATGAAGGCGCGCGAGCTCCTACTGGCGGGACATGGCGGCGGCCATGGTGCAACAGCAAACTCGGCTCAGAGCTGCGGGCGACGACTCTCCGCAGTAAACAGCGGGGCGAGCTCCGGCGTGGGGCCGCGGTGGCTGGAGCTAGTGGCTGCGGCGCCACGACGCGAAGGGGGAGGAGGAGGCCTCGGGGACGACAGGAGGACACGCTTGGGGCGGGGCGGCGACCGAGTCGAGGTCGCTGGCGGAACGACGGACGGCTCGGGTAGGGGAGCTCCTCCCTGGCCGCGAGCGAGGTGGAGAGGGAGATGGGAGACGGGAATAGGGACTGGGGGGCTTCCCGAGGAGGGGATCGGGAGGAAGGAGAATGAACGGGGGAGGAAGTGGCATTGTCGGGAGGAAGGGAGGAGGGATCGAGAAGAAGACTGAGGTGGGGTCGGGCTAGCGCTGCTCTCCGTGTGACGGCGCTAGAAGGGAGGAAGGGAGACGAGCGACGCTCTCCCTGCGCTAGGGTTGGAGGGAGCCCGATTGGGCCTTGGGCCGCTGGGTTACAGGCTGGGCTTCTCTCTCTCCCTCTCTTTCTTAACCTTTTAATTTTATTTCTGTTACAACAACTTGCAAAGAAATAAAACAATGGTTGCAGTTGGAATTCCAACAAGAGATATATTTTCCCGGAGCTAGAAAAATAGGGAGGATTTAATTAAATTGGTTTGGGGATTTTTACAGAATATAAATTCGGACGAGTTTGAATATATTTCAAGCTTGCCTAAATTATAAACCATAACCAAACCAACCCCAAAAGGAGTGAGACTTTAGATGGTGACCCTATACAATATATATTATTTATGGGCTCAACCGAATCATTTATTTGAGCACTACATCTGCAGCTCAAATGAATGAAGGCAAAGGGAAATCAAAGAGGATCAAGGAGTGGCTAGGAGAAGAGGGAAAAACAAATGAACACAACACGGGAACAATCACACCAGAGATGATGGAGATGATGCATGATGCGTGATGAATGCAACAAACAAAAATAAAACAAAATGCGACAACGAATAAAAAAGGGCGGATCTTCTAGAGCGTTGGCATCGGGCTGTCACAACTCTCCTACACTACAAGAGGATCTCGCCCCGAGATCCAAGAATGAAAGGGGGTGGGGATAAGAAAGAACAAGAGGTAAAAACTTAGTCGCTTCTTTGACAAACGAGTGAAACCAACGATTCTTGAGGTTGCAAAGAGATGAGGAGTGATATGAGAAAGAAGCAAGAATTCACGGAAAATTTCGGCAGCACTTCGGTAGGAAAATGGGACAAAAAATTCGATAAGAAGAGAGAATTAGACTAAATTCGCCACAAACAACCAAATAGAACAAGGGAACACCATGATTTTGATAGAACAACAAGATTGACCCAAAAGAGCAATATCACAAAGCCTCCGGAACAATAGAATAGGAACTAGCTCAAGCGGAAGAAGAGAATGAAGAAAATAATGACAACTATCATCACAATAGAGTTGAAGAGCCTCCGGACAGAGAATTGGCATAGGAGTTGGAAAACCAACAATGAAAAGAACAAGATAGTAGTGGGCTTATGAAAATTATTTCAACATTTATGAGGTGACAACCAACCACTGAAGAAACAAGGATAGATTGGGAGAAACAAGATATGGGCAATTTCTTACACCAAGAGGATCCATTGAGAACTTGGATTAATGACAAGCACCATGATAGCATAATCTAGGAAAAGCTTTAGGTGAAGTCCAAACCAAGATAGCTCAATGGAGAAATCATGGGTTGAAATATCTCATGATCAAAGAATTGGTGGATTTAATTATCTCATTCTTGAAAGGAAAACTCTTCGAGACTCCTACACTAACAAGAATGCTATAATACCACCTCAAAGGATAAAGGAAGAACAATTGCACTGGAGATGCACGAGAAAGAATACTTGAGGTATTCCAACAAGAATCTTGAATAACACTTGAGAATGAATCACATACTTGAAGAACCACCAAGAAGGACCTTCGTATACGAATGAATGATGCAAAGATATCAAGGTAGAAAGGATAAGATTATGACCTTGCCAGGGTTTAGATGAAGCTTCACAAAGAGATAGTTGATAAAATTTGGAACTCCGGAAAAGAAAAGATAAGAACACTTGAGAAAAGGAATTGATATCATGCCACTCCGGAAGAAGAATTTAAATCTCTTGGAAGAAGGAAGAACAAGAATAAGAATTATGTTAAGCTAATCCTTCATCAAGTTAAATTGACGACAATCAACGGATTTAGCATACAACTTATTCTTCCAAAAATGAATCTTGAAGAGGCATAGAGATAAGCACCACTTGAGGCCAAATTGAAGGAAGCACCGGTAAGAATTCACAATTGAATGGGAACACCATGAATTAATGGAGATACATGAGAATGAAGAGATCATGAGCCACCTGAGAGAAAACTAGAACAAGGCACCGGATAAACGAGAGAGAACGAAGAGACAACAATTGAGAAGAATTGAGGATGAAAGCTAAAAGCTGAGAACGAAGAATCTTCTAAAATGATGGCCTCCGGAGGATCGAGAATAAAAAACAACTCAGAAATGCACCGGATAGCCCGAAAGGGATTACTCATGATTGGAGCAAATAAGATAATGCCACGAAGCTGAAATGACAATCTTCACAAGAATGGAACAAGACTGAGAGAAACACTCCTTCAAATTTGCAAGCTGAGAATGATGACGAGGAACAACACTAAGAATAATGAGACACTCCGGAATAATGAAGAATGAAAGGTTGAACCAAAGAATGAATTAATTGAAATAGATCTTGAAGAAGGGATATGACTGATGAAAATCATACTTACGTCATAGTTGAAAAGATTTAGAGATCTCCAGAAAATTAGGAGAGACATATAAGATCGTGGGAAAAACCTGAGGGTTATGGGCCCACTCAAAGAAACCACCGTTAGAAAGATTGCTAGAAAGAGAGATATTGCACCGGTAAAAAGAAAACTAGATGAGGTTAGCACCTCGAAATAATTGAAGGATTAAAAACAGAACTTCTGAAATATCTTTAAGACTCTGGATAGAAAGAGAGAGGAATCAATAACAAGATAGTCTGAAAGAATCTCCAACATAGGAAAGAATTACAAGCACGAAAAGGATATGATGAACACGGATAGCTGAATTAAATTCACCGGTAAGGATGACAAGAATGAATAAAGATGAACATGAAGCTCCTGAGAATCTTCACAAGGAATCACCGGGTAAGAGAGAAAAGAACACACAGCGGAAGCACAATGAAAAGAAAATTGAACCACTGAAGAAAAGGGTGGGAGGGCGGGAAAAACAAAGACAACATGGGACAGATGAGATGAACTCCGGAATAAAATGAGAGAATGATCTTGCAAAAATTGGAGAGGATTGAATCCACTTGGAGAGAAATACACCGGTTGGAAAATAATTAACATGACGACTCCGGTTGACAAGAATGATAAGACAATTGATTTGAGCAAAGAGAATTAGCATTCCCACAAAAATATGAGAACACCGCTTAGGAAAGATCCGAAATCACCACTTGACATCGAAGCAACTTGAATTACCATATTCAACAAAACAAGGATGCGGCTTGCAATTAGCTAGAACAAACTCATGAGAAAGATTTCGTCCGATATTATCGTGGACAGGATCGCACGGGCTCGATTTTACAGTAGCCATCAAGTGCAAGGCAGTGCACCCGACATACGAAGCGTCCCCGAGTCGTAGCAAGCTATAAGGACTCTTTAAGACACAACGTGTACCGTTGTAAGTCGACAGTGAACAAACAAATCCACTAGATGTCGAACCCCAACCTAACATCATGCATTTGTTAGAATATTGTCCTATAAGCAACTACTTGAATTCCCACCTAAGAATTCCCGAAATATCTGGCCATGCAATCTGGTACATGGATACAAGGAGTAATAATCACACAACTCCTATACTAACCCGTCACCTGTATCACATCCATCAACACACGACCAGAATCTCGAACCTTCATCTACTACAGACCCTCGTGATCACAACGATACAAAGTATGGCAATACTCCCGAACAATCTGCACCGGTACTGGGGACATCGGGGTTATCTCGCCACTACTAGTATTGAAGCAATTACAAACATCCTTCGTACTGAGATACTAAGAAATCTGAATGATAACGATGTGCTCAAGAATCCCCTGGAGCTCAACTCCCCTAAGACTTAGAGCAGATAGGAGGCACCAAGACAGAACTCCGTCACATCGGCATCATATAGATTCCAAAATATCCGCGTGATCCTAAAACAATCGAGTGAGAAGAGGAGTAGAATTAAACTATTACGTCAAGATTCCTCACCAGAGCATAGAAGAGGAGAAAACAGAATCCTACTCTCCGATATATAACTAGACTCAAATTAGTTTTTCACTAGACTCGACTCGGCCAAGTTCGATCAATCAAGGGGGCTCCTAGGTCGGTCCTTGCTCTTATACCAACTTGTCACGCCCAAGATGCGACCCTATCCTTAATTTGGCACGAGGGCCTCGTCAGGGATAGGAGCGCCTCTCGTCGTGTCGCAAGAATGGATATCGCTACAAGTACATGTACTGAAAAAGAAGAGATATATAAAGAGAGTTGGCTTACATTCGCCACAAGCTACATCAGAGTCACATAAGTACATTACATAATCATCACGAGTAAGAGCAGGGTCCGACTACGGACGAAAACAAACGAGAAAAACAAGAACGACGTCCATCCTTGCTATCCCAGGCTGCCGGCCTGGAACCCATCCTAGATCGATGAAGAAGAAGAAGAAGAAGCAACTCCAAATGAACAATCAATGCGCTCGCGTCAAGTAACCTTTACATGTACATGCAACTGGTGTTGTAGTAATCTGTGAGCCACAGGGGACTCAGCAATCTCATTTCCAAAGGTATCAAGACTAGCAAAGCTTATGGGTGAGGTATGGTTAAGTGGTGAGGTTGCAGCAGCGGCTAAGCATATATTTGGTGGCTAAACTTACGAGTACAAGAAAATAAGAGGGGGAAGATCTACGCATAACGGACGTGAACTACTGATGATCAAATGAATGATCCTGAACACCTACCTACGTCAGACATAACCCCACCGTGTCCTCGATCGGAGAAGGAACTCACGAAAGAGACAGTCACGGTTACGCACACAGTTGTCAAGTTTTAATTAAGTTAACTTCAAGTTATCTAGAACCAGTGTTAAACAAAGTATCCATGTTGCCACATAACCGCGGGCACGGCTTTCCGAAAAGATTTAACCCTGCAGGGGTGCTCCAACTAGTCCATCACAAATTACCACAAGCCACATAGAAATCCTCAATCACGAAGCTCGCGATCTCGTCGGATTCCCTAGTGGAAAACCTCAACTCTGGGATTACCCAAAGCATCACCGGAATCCCGATGCACAAGATATCTCGTCAAAGGTAAAACTAATCCAGCAAGGCCGCCCGACGTGTCGACGATCCTGATAGGAGTCGCGTACCTCGTTCTCAGGACACGGCGGATGAGCTAGACGTCGGGATCGCTAAACCTCCGGGTGACCAGAGGGGCGCCGGACATCGCTCAGGTGGGGCCAACACTCATGAGGAGCACTGGTCCGGGGGTTGATTAAATTTCCTCGGGTTAATTACTCCCTATGCAGTTCATTAGTTATTAGGCAAATGTAGTACCAAAGTTGGGCCTTGCCAGACCAGTTTTAATCTAAAACGAATTATCAAGGGGGTCCCCATAACAACCCCGATCGTGTTAGGAGCGCTCATTTATGGAACATAACACCGGTAACCGAAAACTAAGGGGGCAAAGGTGGAACAAAACACCAGGCTAGAAAAGGCCGAGCCTTCCACCTTTTACCAAGTATATAGATCCATTAAATTAAATAGCATTAATATGGTGATATAACAAGGAACCCATGTTAACACATGGAAGCAACTACACCTGCAACTAGCAACGCTAACAACAGGGTTAAGCAAGCGGTAACATAGCCAATCAGTGGTTTGCTAGGTCGAACAGGTTGAAGGTAATCATGGCATTGTTTAGAGGCTGATATTTAACATGTGGTAGGCAACAAGACATAATCGATAGCATCAAAATAACTAGCATGGCAATGATAATAATTGTATCTAGGGAAATGATCATCTTGCCTGAGATCCCGCTTGGAAGAAGAATGACTCCGTGAAGTCGGCGAACCAACGTAGTCGAACGGGTCCTCACATTCCGACACGCTTGCGGAACTCTATCGAGACGGAGCAAACCGGAAACAAACATCAACACAGATATTCACCACACGATGCACAACATGATGCATACCCTAATATGATGCATAATCAGTTCATCGATGCACGGGATGGCATGGCAAATCACCTCACTCAAACTCTACACATTAAGTGAAGCTCGATATGCAACGGCTTACATATCGACGAAACTCCACGATTAATTATTTAATTCACTCCCGACTATTTACACGGCAATATTAAATGTGGTTAACATGGCAAGAGGTGAAACGGTGATCCTACATGGCATCCTAGACGGTTTAACTCGCGGAACATAGAACGGAGCTACAGCACAAGAACATGCAACACAGATATATATATATGCCATGAATGCCTCATGCGTGCAAGTTCAACACATCCCGACAAGGAGGGAAAAGTAGGTGTCGCCACGGCGATCGAAAGGGAACCATGGCAGCAAAATGGAAACGATGCCACGGCAACGTTCCTATCCCGATAACTCATCGAGATAACGTGCCAACGAATGGGAGCGTGTGCGGGAACAGTAAATAAAGATGGGGTGATCCCGGTTACCGGGTTCCCATGTGTCGGGGCTCAACGAGAGGAACACGTGCAACGGCAACATAAGGCGCAAACATAATCATCTCATACATCTCATCAATATGGTTCTCGGCCAAGTCTCATCAGTATACCTTCGACGCGTGCGAATCGGAGGGGATCGGTTCGTAGCGAACGTCGTGGAAGTAGTTGTCGACGTGGTCGTCATGGAAGTAGTTGTCCACTGTCTCGTCGACGGTAGTCGTTCGCTCGGCGTCGTGGTTCACGGTCTTCGGCAACCGAGTCGAGGTCGCTGGCGGAACGACGGACGGCTCGGGCAGGGGAGCTCCTCCCTGGCCACGAGCGAGGTGGAGAGGGAGATGGGAGACGGGAATCGGGACTGGGGGGTTCCCGAGGAGGGGATCGGGAGGAAGGAGAATGAACGGGGGAGGAAGCGGCGTTGTCGGGAGGAAGGGAGGAGGGATCAAGGAGAAGACTGAGGTGGGGTCGGGCTAGTGCTGGTCTCCGTGTGACGGCGCTAGAAGGGAGGAAGGGAGACGAGCGACGCTCTCCCTGCGCTAGGGTTGGAGGGAGCCCGATTGGGCCTTGGGCCGCTGGGTTACAGGTTGGGCTTCTCTCTCTCCCTCTCTTTCTTAACCTTTTAATTTTATTTCTGTTACAACAACTTGCAAAGAAATAAAACAATGGTTGCAGTTGGAATTCCAACAAGAGATATATTTTCCCGGAGCCAGAAAAATAGGGAGGATTTAATAAAATTGGTTTGGGGATTTTTACAGAATATAAATTCGGACGAGTTTGAATATATTTCAAGCTTTCCTAAATTATAAACCATAACCAAACCAACCCCAAAAGGACTGAGATTTTAGATGGTGACCCTATACAATAGATATTATTTATGGGCTCAACCGAATCATTTATTTGAGCACTACATCTGCAGCTCAAATGAATGAAGGCAAAGGGAAATCAAAGAGGATCAAGGAGTGGCTAGGAGAAGAGGGAAAAACAAATGAACACAACACGGGAACAATCACACCAGAGATGATGGAGATGATGCATGATGCATGATGAATGCAACAAACAAAAATAAAACAAAATGTGACAGCGAATAAAAAAGGGCGGATCTTCTAGAGCGTCGGCATCGGGCTGTCACAGTGGGGCGGCACGGGTGCGTGCAGTCGAGGCCTCGGACGGGGGCAGGAGCGAAGGGGGTTGCGGTCATGCGTGCGAAGCTCGCCGGAAGGGCAGGGCGATGTGGCAGCTCGCGGCCATACCGGGGGCGTAAGAGAGGTGAGAGGGAAGCGGGAAATAGCTCACCCCCAGTGCAGGTGTTCGTCAGCAAGGTGTGAGGAGGCCGGGGAGGTGCAGTGGTCCGGCGGGGGCGCGGGCCGGCCCCGATTCCGATTTGGATCGGGAGGTGAGGGGAGCCGCCAGGGGACGGCGTGGCGGGGTGGCCCATCAGTGGCCGGTGGCTGGGCGGGAGGTCGGCGAGGTGGTGCCCGCCGTGGCCGGCGACGGTCGCCGGAATGGCCCGGATCGGCCGGATGGCGCCGGGGGAGGGAGGATTTTTTTTCTAGTAATAAAGGACTTTCTAAAAACATGACACGTACCCAAATATTAAATATATAATATTTTTGAGTGCCACAAGAAAGTTGGAGCCATGTTGAAATTATTTGAATACTCCATTATTTAAGGGGAGTTTTAATAATTGATTTAGGCTATGTTTTAATCATACTATGTATTTATACACTTCATAATATGTAGGTTATTACAACATAACTACCTATGAAATATTTGCTACATCAAGAACATTTTTATTTTTCATATTTGAACAATATATGTTTTGCCTTTATTTTAAATTAGAAATTGGACTCGGTTTGGTTCAAAGTAAACTCTAGCAAATTTAATTTTGGTGACGTGGCATCGTTAGCGTGGGATTACTTTAGTTTGAATACTGGGGTTACTATAGCCTAATCTGGGGATGTCACTGTTTGGGAACGTTGCATGGGAAACAAAAATGTTCCTGCGCAGACGAAGACCTATCATGGTGATGTCCATCTACGAGTGGAGATTAGATCTACGTACCCTTGTAGATCGCACATCGGGAAGCGTTAAGAAACGCGGTTGATGTAGTGGAACGTCTTCACGTCCCTCGAACCGTCCCATGAACCGTCCCTCGATCCTTCCCATGAACTGTCTCGCGATCCGTCACACGATCCGTCCCGATCTAGCGTCGAACGGACGGCACCTCCGCGTTCAGCACACGTACAGCTCGATGACGATATCGGCCTTCTTGATCCAGCAAGAGAGGTGGATAAGTAGATGAATTCTCCGGCAACGTGACGGCGTGTCGGTGTTGGTGATGAACTATTCCTGCAGGGCTCCGCCCGAGCTCCGCAGAAATATAATATAGAGGAAGAACTACGAGGTGTAGGTTTGAGTTGCACGTGGCAAAGTTGTGTCTCAAAAGCCCTACACCTCTAGTATATATAGGAGGGGAGGAGAGGCAGCCCTAGGCAGCCTTGGCGCACCAAAGAGTCCTCCTTGGGTCGGCCGAAGTGGGAGAGAGGGAGGAGTTCTTCTCCAATCCCACTTGGATTAGGACTCCTTCCTTATTTTCCCACCTCTTTTGGATTTTCCCACCTCTTTTGGATTTTCCACTTTTTCCTCATGGGCTTTCCTTGGATGACTTTGTCAGCCCATTATACCTTATTGTACATCCAATAAACCCATGTGGACCCCTTGGGGTGTGGTAGGCCCACCCAGTGGGCCCCCGGAACCCATTCGTCACTCCTGGTACACTGTCGGCAATGCCCGAAAACTTTCCGGAATCCAAACACCAACTTCCTATATATCCATCCTCATTTCCGGACCTTTCCGGAAACCAAACAACCTTCAGTCAACAACACATATAACTCAACTATACTAAAGCACCATCGAACCTTAAGTGTGCAGACCCTGCGGGTTCGAGAACTATGTAGACATGACCCAAGACACTCCTCGGTCAATATCCAATAGCAGGACCTGGATGCCCATATTGGATCCTACATATTCTACGAAGATCATATCAGTTGAACATCTGTGCCAAGGATTCATATAATCCCGTATAACATTCCCTTTGTCCTTCGGTATGTTACTTGCCCGAGATTTGATTGTCGGTATCCCTATACCTGTTTCAATCTCGTTATCGGCAAGTCTCTTTACTCGTTTCGTAATACAAGATCCTCGTGACTCACACTTGAGTCACATTGCTTGCCAGTCTTATATGTGATGTTGTATTACCGAGTGGGCCCCGAGATACCTCTCCGTCACACGGAGTGACAAATCCCAGTCTTGATCCATGCTAATTCAACGGACACCTTCGGAGATACCTGTAGAGCACCTTTATAGTCACCCAGTTACGTTGCGACGTTTGATACACACAAGGTATTCCTCCGATGCCAGTAAGTTACATGATCTCATGGTCATAGGAATGAATACTTGACACGCACAAAACAATAGCAAAAAAATAACACGATCACATGCTACGTTTATAATTTGGGTCTTGACCATCACATGATTCTCCTAATGATGTGATCCCGTTATCAACTAACAACACCTGCCTATGGCGAGGAAATCTTGACCATCTTTAATCAACGAACTAGTCAACTAGAGGCTCACTAGGGATAGTGTGTTGTCTATGTATCCACACATGTATTTGAGTTTCCAATCAATACAATTCTAGCATGGATAATAAACGATTATTATGAACAAGGAAATATAATAATAACTAGTTTATTATTGCCTCTAGGGCATATTTCCAGGAGTCACAACTCTCCACCACTAAAATAAATTCTCGTCCCGAGAATTAAGAGATAGGGTAAGGGGAAACGTTTGGTTACGAAATTCAAACGAGTCTTCTTGTGTCGGTTGCGCTTCTCGAAGAGGCTGGTCCCTAACATTAAAGTCTTCAGTTCTCTAGATTAGGTCATCCTGATGAATTCATCATCCTTCCTTCGAGCTCTTCATCATCCTACGAATGCGATAATAGGGAAAACTCTGCAAGAACATAGCTACGCAAAGTTGGGCATCTGATGGCGAACTCATGGAAGAGGACATGAATTATTCCTCAAGTTGTAACTCATAGAATTAGTTTAGAGTAACATGTGATGGTACAAAGGTTTCGAACGGTTAGGAAATCAATTGATGCCCAAACGGATATGAAAGGGGGGGTTTAGAGCAGCGAAATCAACATGGCTTCTGATACAGAATAGATCGTCCCATTGAACGGTGGCTCAGGGATTTCATATGAAGCCAAGTGTAAAGGATACTATGAAGTCAAAGATGTACACGAGAGTCAGGTTTCGATCTTGTGGAACTTGTGGGTTATGGGCCCACCATGTGGGTTAAGAGTAGGCAAAGCGGTGACACCTTGCACGGTCTTGATAGCAAGACCTGTTATAGGGAACTTGTCAATTATGTTGGCAATAACGTCGATACCAAGGGCGGGGGACGAATGGAACCATTTTCCTGCTCGTTGAAACGAGGCAGACCAATAGGCAAGGCCCTCGTCCACCGGCGGCTACTGGAATGTTATCCACAATAGTAACAAGGTCTTACTGACAGAGTTGTACACCAAGGTTTTTACCTAAGCAGGGAATGACTACTGCTTAGATAAGTTAGATTACAAGAAAAGGGTTAAACAGGCCAATGGAAAGGAAAGGGTGTCTACACACACAAGTATTAGAGTATACCATTCCCGAGGAAAAATTGAGTATGGTATACATGATAGGTCAACAAGTAACTAACCATCTTGATAAAAGGACAAGGAGAATCATGATGTTTCCCCATACCATACGGTTTGGATAACTGATCAAGAACAATTTAGCATTGCGCTTCCAATGTTCCTGTTGAAATTTGAAGTACCACATCTGTGCTTCGAGGTAGCACCGACATAGTGATGACGAGTTGATGGATATACTTCTGGCCCCTCGTTGGTTATCCCAGGTGGAAGGTGGAGATGTAGTTAGCAGCAGATTTCCCTTACACGGGGACTGTAAGGTTTATCGAACCAAGAGGACTCCGAGGATCATCAAGTAGGTGTCCGTTGCTATGGCGCTAGCAGAAGACGTGGACCTGCACACACAACAAATAACTTTGCTCCCAACAAGTACAGAGAGGTTTTCAATCTCTCCGGCCTTGTAGTTTGCAAAGGATCAAAACACAAGCGGGAATAGTGATAGTGATTGCAACGGAAAAGTAAATGAAAGTAGTAAATGATGGAGGTGTAAGCAATGGTGGTAATATGGACCTGAGTCACATGATGTTCACTAGTGATGTCTCTCTCCCAAAAGACAATAACTAACTATGCCTAGGTAAACAAATTACTATAAGTGCATCTAGTGCCCCTTAGTGATTTTGGTGGTTTGAAGACTTATAGGTTAAGTATCTAATGTGTTCATGAGTGTACACAGGATCTATAAGTCGCTGAGGAGTTTGAAATATTCGATGAATATCGACCCCTAAAAATGTACATCTTCGACTAAAGAAATTGGTCCTCTGTTGAAGAATTGAATCGCGAAGAAATTGCGATGAAACTGATATTCCTCATGGAGATATTGAAGATGAGGAACTCGGTGTGTCCAGAAGAAAATCAATCAGAAGACTTTGAAGCATGAAGATGTATTCTTTCTGTTTTATTTTCTTCACTCTTGAGTAATAGGAACACCGTGATGTTAAAGGGGGTCGAGGTAACACTTCGGAACGAATTTCCTCATGATGCTCAACCCAAGCCTAATCCTACCAAAAGCGTCAAGTGAGGAATATGTTGAAGATTTTCATTGTCACAGTTTGAAGAATTTGTTGAAGACTTTCTCTGAAATTCCTCAACCCCAAATTCTTCACGCGAGTTAATCCTCACCTGTTTTTTCTCTGTGCCTGCATACTGTGCAAATTGCTTTTCATATTCTTCACCTTGAAAAATTGTTGTAGTGATACTTTGCACCCCTGATCCTTTCATGTTTCCGCTGCAAGTTAGTCATCAGTGAGGAATTTCCTCAAAAGGAATTTCCTCAGTGATGAAATTCTAAAAATCTCCTATTCACCCCCCCTCTAGTCGATATAACGCACTTTCAATTGGTATCAAAGCAAGGTACTCCCTTGTTCTGTGTGATTCTGGTTTAACCACGTGGAGTTTTAGTTATGTCAACTGCGCGCATGATCAAGGTTACTGCAGGATGTCCTACTTTCGAAGGAAAGGACTTTCCCTTCTGGAAGACCAAGATGCATATGCATCTACGAGCTATTGACAATGATCACTGGTATATTGTGGAACATGGCGTCCCTATCATCACTGCTACTGTCTCTGCCGCTGATGTGCAGAAATTCAAGCAACTTGATTCTCAAGCGAAGAATATCATTTGTGTCCATCTGAGCAAAGGTCTGCATGGCAGAGTGAGTGCTTTGGGCTCAGCAAAACTAATCTGGGAAAGGTTGTCCAAAGTAAATGAAGGAGTATCAACCCAGCGTGATTCTCGTGTTGATGTTCTTCGCAATCTATTCAATCGCTTCAAGAGGCTTGACAATGAAAGCTGCCAAGATACCTTTGATCGCCTCACTAACATATCAAATGAACTGCAAGCACTGGGAGCTCGAGACATTACTGACCATGAAGTTGTGAAGAAACTGCTAAGATCTTTGGATTCTTCATTTGATACTTTGGTTCTGATGATTCAAGAAAGACAAGACTACAAGATGCTTGATCCTGCTGATATGCTCGAAAGACTCAATACTCATGAATTCCAACAAGAAGAAAAGAGAGATCTGTATGGACCAAGCTATTCTAGACCTCGTGCACTGAAGGCCAAAGCAATTTCCTCATCCGAAGAAGAAGACTCGGATGGAAGCATTGGTGATCCTGAAGAATTTGGACAGGAGCTTGCAATGCTCGTGAGGAAATTCCAAAAGTTTACAAGACGTGGTCAGTTTGGTAAATCTTCAAGAAGAGATATGAGGAAATCATAATCTTCATATCACGACTAAAAGAAAAGAACCTGCCACAAATGCAAGAAATCAGGTCACTACATTGCTGCTTGTCCTCGTTGGGTGAAGGAATCAAAGAAGAAGAAATACAAGGATGAAAGTTCTGATGATTCGAAGAAAAAGAAGAAATCTTCAAAATCCTCACCCTCGAAGTCCTCATCGCACAACAAGACTAGTTTCAGAAAAGCTCAGGCACTTATTGGCAAAGAAATGGATTCTGAGGCAGAATCCGAGGAATTTGATGAAGAGGAGGGTTGCATGAAGACTCAGAATATGGACAGGCTAGTCTTGCACTTGCAACCACATTCGTCAGCAAGTCAATCTTCAACCTTGAAGAAAATGATAACACCATCCACACTGATGACTTCGCTGCAACGCTTCATGGCAAAAGATTCAAAGGTACCGAATGTTGCTTCCTTCTGTGATTCAAGTGACTATGAACCTGATGATTATAAAAAAACCCAGTTATAGTAAACTTGCTATCATTTCTACTAAACAACAAACTGCCCTAGAAAAGCTTCAGAAACTGCTAGACAGAAGCGATGATGTGTTGAATGATGAAATGAATCTTACCCAAATCCTCACTGAAGATATGAAAAGTCTTCAATCCAGATTAGATAAGCTTCAAGATCATCATGTCACACTCCTCACTGATCATGAGAAACTTTCCTATGAATTTCTTCAAAGGAAACTTGATCTTGAGAAGCTGAGGATTTCTCATGATGATCTTCGTATGGAAAATGTTTCATTACTCGCTCAACACATCAGTGTTGCTCGCGCTGAATTCATTCCTCCATGTCTTAAATGCATCGAACGTGAAACTGGTAATTCTTCACGAGAATCATCAAATGCTTCTATTGCTACAAATTCTTCAACTTCTCCTCTGGTATCAAATTCCACACTTGAGGAAACCACAAATGTCACTGATGAAAATGCAGGGCTGAAGGAATTGTATGTAACAGGCATGTACAAAAGTCTCAAAGGGCACCAAACCCTTTGCGACGTGCTCAAAAAGTAGATTTTGAACAGGAACCCGAGGAAAGAAGGAATTTCCTTTGAGAGGAAATTGAATGCTGATGGATCATACTGGAAACCTGAGCAGTATCCCAAAACCTCATGGGTTGCTGCTAAAGGGCCTCCTGCTGATCCATCCAATCTAACAGGATTTGCATGTGAATTATCCTATTCCTCAGATGAGTCATTTGACTCCAACTATAAACTGTTCAAAAATCAATCTGGTGAAGTATTTGCTCGATATTTTGAACTAAGTGCAGGAATGGACCACCCCTGAGGAAAATCTGGGTCCCCAAGAGTTGCTTTGATAATATTCAGGTGAATGTCCTCATGACACCACCTATGAAGAATCTGAACCCCAGATCAAATTCCTCAGGTGGACCAAAGTCTTCAAGAGGATCAAAATCCTCAACAGGTTAAAATTATGCTCGTACCCGTGCTAATGCTTCTAACATGCAGGGAAAGTAGAAGGAATATGAATATGAGCATTATTGTTCAAATCATTATGTTCGTAAATCCTCAAATAAATTCTCTTCATACTCGTTTGAGTACTTTAATCCCCCTACTTTAAAGAGAAGTGCATTAGCTTCAATGCCCCCTTTCTCATATGGTCCTCGCAGGATGATGAATTCTTTACCACCCCTTCAGATGTGGGTGGTGAAGAAATTGAACTAATCACTTCTGCAGGTCAGGTCTCGAGATGAAAATCATCATCTGAAGAATTTGCTGGAGACCTGAGGAAAATACTTGATAGGACGCAAGCTAACATTGATGAAATGAAAATATATTTCACACGTCCTCATAATTACTGTTTATGATCAAATTCCTATCTGATGAAATTGATATCATATTCTTCAAGTCTGAAGCATATGAGATGGTAAGTTGTACTAATTCATGTGCAGGATGACAAACCCAAGAGTACTGAGTGGGTTCTTGATAGTGGCTGCACACATCACATGATTGGTGACAAAAACTTGTTGATGAATATGCCACTAACTCCATCACCCCTGAAGCAAATCACTTATACTGACAAAGGTAAAAGCAAGGTATAGGGACTTGGCAAAGTGGCTATTTCCAAAGACATGCACATGGACAAAGTGATGCTTGTTGAATCCCTTGGGTTTAAGCTCATGCCAGTCTCAATGCTTTGTGATCTTGATATGGTTGTTATCTTTGGAAAATATAGATGTGTTGTCATCATGGAATCTGACAGATCCAGAGTCTTCGAAGGTGTTAGAAGAGGGGATTTGTACATTGTTGATTTCTCTACAGGTCCTCAACCAGCCACTTGCTTACTAGCAAAAACCTCACAAGGGTGGCTATGGCATCAAAGACTTGGTCATGCAGGCCTGAGGAATTTGCACATGCTTGCAAAGAAGAAGCATGTCATCGGCATCGAATCAGTCAAATTCCTCAAGGACCACCTGTGCGGTGCTTGTGAGTCTGAAAAAATGACCAGATCCAAACACCCCTCGAAGACTATCATGACCACTACTCGTCCATTTGAATTGCTTCACATAGATCTATTTGGACCTACTCATTATGCCACTGCAGCATCTTTATATGGCTTTGTCATAGTTGATGATTATTCCAGATACACTTGGGTGCATATCATTCTGTATAAAACTGAAGTGCAGGAAGTCTTCAAACGATTTTCCTCAAGGGCCTCGACGAACTTCAGCGTCAAGATCAAACACATCAGGAGTGATAATGGAACATAATTCAAAAACACTGGTCTTGATAGTTATCTTGATGAACTTGGTATTACTCATGAATTTTCTGCTCCTTATACTCCTCAACAGAATGACGTCGTCGAAAGAAAGAACAGGACTCTGGTTGAGATGGCATGAATTATGCTTGAAGAATATCAGACTCCTCGTCGTTTCTGGCCTGAAGCAATCAACACTGCTTGCCATATCATCAACAGGGTATATCTTCACAAATTCCTCAAGAAAACCTCATATGAACTCCTCACTGACAAGAAACCCAATGTAAGTTATTTCAAAGTTTTCGGTGCAAAATGCTGGATTAGAGATCCTCACCATAGCTCAAAGTTTGCACCTAAAGCACATGAGGGTTTTATGCTTGGTTACGGAAAGGACTCGCACACCTACAGAGTCTTCAACACCTATCACAACAAGGTTGTTGAAACTGTAGATGTGTGGTTAGATGAAACTAATGGCTCACAAAGAGAGCAATTGCCTCCTGATCCAGATAAGTTGTCTCCTGAGGGAGCAATAAAGCTCAAAGCTACTGAAGACATTGTTCCTACTAAGGAAATTGCTGAAGAAATCCTCCATGACATCAACGCGCCAGGTCCTCTCACTCGCTCAAAAGCTTCACACTTAGTTAACTTTTGTGGGCATTCTTCCTTTGTGTCTATCACAGAACCTTCAAAAGTTGCTAAGGCTTTCTTGGAACCGGAGTGGATTCAAGCCATGCAAGACGAAATTCTTCAATTCAAGCTGAATGACGTATGGGAGCTCGTCAAACAACCACATCCTTGCAAGCACAATATCATCGGCACCAAGTGGATTTTCCGAAACAAGCAAGATGTGGATGGTCAAGTGGTGACGAATAAGGCACGACTTGTAGCCCAAGGCTACACACAGGTTGAAGGAATTGATTTCGATGAAACTTTTGCACCTGTTGCTAGACTTGAAGCTATTCGAATACTACTTGCTTATGCTAATCATCATAACATTACCTTATATCAAATTGATGTGAAAAGTGCATTCCTCAATGGTAAGCTTGAGGAAGAAGTATATGTTTCTCAGCCCCCGGGTTTTGAGGATCCAAAGAATCCAGACAAAGTCTTCAGACTCAAAAAGGTGCTCTATGGTCTCAAGCAAGCCCCTCGGGTGTGGTACAATACATTGAAGGAATTCCTCATGAAGAAAGGCTTCAAACCTAGTTCACTCGATCCAACTCTTTCACAAAATCCTATGATAACGAACTATTTGTGTGCCAGATATATGTCGATGACATCATATTTGGCTGTACTGACAAACGTTACAGTGATGAATTTGCTTACATGATGAGTGAAGAATATCAGATGTCTATGATGGGGTAGCTGAAATTCTTCTTAGGTCTTCAAATTCGTCAACAACAGAATGGGATCTTCATATCACAGGAGAAACACCTCAAGGATGTTCTGAGGAAATTCGACATGCATGAATGCAAAGGTGTCAAGGCTCCAATGCCTACCAACGGCCACCTCTGCACTGACAAAAATGGTAAAGAATTTGATCAGCAGGTATGTCGCTCCATGATTGGCTCTTTACTGTATTTGTGTGCATCTAGGCCAGATATATGCTTAGTGTCGGGGGGATAACCCCGGGGTAGGCCCATCAAGCTTGTTCCTTCATTTCCGGCCCAATGGACATGAAGGCGCGGAGATTCTCAAGGCCCAAGTCTTCTGACCGGCTAGGCATCACCTGCCGGCTGGAAGACGAGGTGGCCACCTTTTTGGCCGGCCACGCAACCCCTGCCGGCTAGAATCCAGGCGGCCTCCCATTCAGACCCGGCCTGGTCCCGCCAGCCGGACTAAGGAGGAGGCGGCCACCCTCAAGCCGGCTGACCAAGCAGACTAGCCGGCCGAGGATCACCAGTCACATCAGATCGTAGGTCAGGAAAGGACCTCACGATTAAAGGTAGCTACGCGTCAGCAAAGGTACTGGATCGGGGCGCCCGGCAGGTACGAGCGTCGGCGGCCACGCCGCTGACCTACCCCGGCTCTGATCCATCACCTAGCTTGATGTCGGACCGTCACACTCCCACTCCATTACTGCACTTGGCGTGGGGAACAGTGGAGGCGGTCGTACTGCCTGCCCATGAAGAATCTCGCGGGGCGACGCTCGACGTACAGCACGTGCTCAGCGTCAACCTTACGCGGGAGCCCCATTGGCCAGCCGGCGGGTCCCACCAGCAATCGAGACCATGCAGCCAGCAGGCCCCTCATCGACAAGACAAGACCCTTGTGGGCCCCTGGCCAGCCGGCGAAGCAGCCAGCCGGGTCCCACGCATGTACCCTTTATCCATATTGTAGGCCGGCGGGTTCGCCTATAAAACCCCCCGACCGCCCCCCATGCAAGGGGCCGATCACTTGCTAGTCATTCAACACTACACACTCACCAACCAACAGAGAATGAAGTAGAGACGAGTCGGCTGCTCCCCTCTTCCTCCTCCCAACACAGCTCCAAGAGCAACATTGTACTATGTTCCCATACATCAAACACACCAGCAGGATTAGGGGTATTACCTATACGGAGAGCCCTGAACTTGGGTACATCGTGCGTCCCATGTGTGTACCAACCTCGTTCCCAGCGCCCACCTTTGTCCCTTCGGTTCTCACCGACTTTAGCCTACCCATGGCATATGTTGTGAGTATTCACCGACATTTGGCGCCCACCGTGGGGCCGATCGTGGCATCGGCTGGCTTCACGCGCTGTGCGGGGCCCCGCACCTACACCACCGGATGCATCGCGTCCGGATCAGTTGGCATGCATGTGGAGCTCGCTTTCAACGAGGCGACGCCCATGATGATCGACGTCCCCGTCCGCCATGAGGATTCGGACGAAGATTCTGATGACGAGGCACTCCCTAGCATCGTCGTCGCTGCTATGGAGAACCTCAGCGTTCTCTTTAGCGACCTTCGCCTCAATGACGGCCCATGCTACTTCGGCGAGGACTACGACGTTGAGGCGCTCTGCGCCAGCTTCAGCAGGCTCTCTATCGCTGACATGCCTGCCCATGACGTGTACCCCAGTAATGTCCTCATCTTCGACGGCCCCCCGCCGTCGGTGGGGTTCTTCACCCCATACCACGTTGCTGCCGTCTCCAACGCCGTGGAGGTGATGGTTATCTACGCTGGCACCAGCACGACTCCCGGCAAGGCCTCCGCAGGCACTGACGAGCCCACTGCGGCCGCCGCGGACACTCTTTGGGACGCTATCGCCAGCCTGAAGACACCGGTCACCGCTTCTGCCGATCCAGCAGACGCTCGGGCCTCACTGGAGGAGGCTCGCAAGCGCATCTTGGAGGAGGGCATCGCCGTGGCCTCGGCGAAACGTCGGTTGGAGGCTACACATCGTGAGTATAACTCCGCATACGGTCTTACTCCGATTTCCGAGGCCCCCAGCCGGCTTGGATCGGTCCGCAGCCGCGGACGGTTCGTCGCCGAGGTTCTAGGCGGGGACCTGCCCACCTACAAGACTCCTGCGGCCAACATGCGGGCAGCGCAGGCGGCCATGGAGGAGATGGCAAGCCTGGAAGGCGAGGAGCGCGCCTTCCAGGAGAAGCATGTCAAGGATCTCCTTGACGCCGCTAACCAGCAGCACGCTCGGTTCGACCCCGGCCAGGCTCATTCAGAGTCCCCGGGACCGAACTCGGGGGCTCGCCGCAACCCTTGTGGCTAGCACCACGCCGAAGGATCTTCCTCGCGTCGCCCTTCCGGCTAGAGGGGCGAGGCAAGCCAAGGCCGGCGCTCGCAGCACCAGAGCAAGCACACTTCGGGCTTATGTCGCGGAGGCGACGAGGGCGACTCGGAGTACGGGGATCTTCCCCCGCGAAGAACTCACGCCTCCGGCTCCCGAGGTGCCTCCCCTCTCGCCACTGGGGCTGGCATCCCCGCCTCCCAAGACGAGCGGGACGCCCGCCGGCGTATCATCGCCCTGGCCCATTCGGCCCTCCTAGAGGAAGACGGACCCGTCGGTCCGGCTTGCTTCGGCCCCCGGATCCGAGGGGAGCCGTTCCCCCGAGGTTTCACCCTGCCTCGGGATACGCTGAAATACAATGGCACGGCCAAGCCAGAAGACTGGCTGATCGACTACACTGCGGCCGTAGGCATCGCCAGGGGCAACAAGCGCGTAGCGGTTCGCTACGTGCCACTCATGCTGGCCGGCTCGGCCCGGCCCTGGCTTAACAGCCTCCAGGCCGGCAGTGTCAACTCCTGGGTGGACTTCGAGGAAGCGTTCGTCCACAACTTTATCGGCACCTACAAGCGCCCTGGCCGGCCCCGCGAGCTGGCCATGTGCGTCCAGAAGGCCGACGAACCCCTCCGCGACTACGTCACCCGGTGGACTGAGCTCCGCAACTCCTATGAGGGCGTGCATGAGGTACAAGCCATCCAGTACTTCATCGATGGATGCTGAGACGGCACCCTCCTCAAGCACAAGCTCATGTGCGCCGAGCCCACCTCTTTGGCGGTGCTCATGGCAAGGCGGACAAGTACGCCACGGCCGACTCCGCAATGGGCATCAAGGTGACCGCCTTGGACAAAGTTGAGCCTGCGCCGGCTACTCCCAAGCCGGCTGGGGACAACCGAGGCGGCCAGAACAACTACAAGCGCAAGGCAGATCAGATGGATCCCCGCTCCAACAACAAGCTAGTGGCCAATGTGGAGGGCGAGGTGTTGGCTTCCCAAGCCGGCCCTCCAGGAAAGCTTCGCAATCAGGGCAACCCCAACTGGTTGCCCAAGCAGTCTCTCGAGCAGCTGCTCGACGCCCCCTGCAAGATACATTCTGGGGCGACGCCATCTACCCATACCCTTCGACAGTGCAGCATCGCACGCCGGCTGTCGCAAGGGGAGGGCCTGCCAGCTCCTCCGGGTGCGCAGGCGGCGCCCCGTGCACCGGCTCGCCGTCGCGCTCCGCTTCCGCCACCGCCGCCTCGCGATGACGTTCCTCACCCTGACGACTATCCGCATCAAGACGGAGCATTCGTCGTCTTCACCAACGAAGGCGACGACAAACACAGCCTGCGGCAAAGGCGGCGCGAGGTAAACGCCACTGTCCCTCCGGTTCCCCAGTACATGCATTGGTTTGACAAACCAATCACATGGAGCCAGGTGGACCATCCTGCGGTGATGCCCAACCTGGGGTCATATGCCCTCGTCCTCGACCCCACCTTCACCTCTAAGAGGCTCACCTGCCGATTCTCCCGGGTGCTGGTCGATGGCGGCAGCAGCATCAACATCCTCTACCTCGACACTCTCCGCAAGCTCGGGCTCAAGGAGACGGACGTCCTGCCCACCAGCACTGTCTTCCATGGCATCGTGCCTGGGCAGTCATGCTCGCCCATCGGCAAGATCCAACTGGATGTCCTCCTCGGCGACAAGGCCCACTTCCGTCGAGAGTCCATATGGTTCGAGGTAGTGGACCTCAGTAGCCCATACCATGCGCTGCTGGGGAGACTGGCTCTGGCCAAGTTCATGGCTATTCCGCACTACGCCTACCTGAAGATGAGGATGCCGGGCCCCAAGGGCATCATCACTGTTGTTGGCGACTACAAGAAGTCTCTCGAGTGCGCCCAAGATAGCAGCTGCCTTGCCGACGCCTTGGTGATTGCCGAGGAGAAGCGGCAGATCGACCGGCTCGTGGCCCAGGCTACCGAGCAGCCGGCAATTCCTTCTCCTCCGTCCCAATCGACTAGCGAGGGCTCTTTCAAGCCGGCTAAGGAGACCAAGCAGGTCCCGCTCGACCCTGCCAACCCAAAGCAGTGCATCACCATCGGGGCTGACCTCAGCACCAAATAGGAAGGCGAGCTCGTCGACTTCCTCCGTGAGAATCGGGACATCTTTGCATGGTCCCCCAAGGACATGCCTGGTGTTCCGAGGAAGTACGCCGAGCACAAACTTCACGTACGACCGGATGCAAAGCCGGTGAAACAACCTTTGCACCGCTTCGCCAAGGGGAATCGGCGCGCAATCGGAGAAGAGATCACCCGGCTCCTTGCAGCCGGCTTCATCATGGAGGTTTTCCACCCGGACTGGCTGGCGAACCCAGTCCTGGTGCTGAAGAAGAACAACACCTGGCGAATGTGTATCGACTACACTAGCTTGAATAAGGCCTGTCTGAAAGACCCTTTCGCGTTGCCTAGGATAGATCAAGTGATTGACTCCACTGCAGGCTGCGAACTGCTGTCATTTCTGGATGCTTATTCAGGCTACCATCAAATCAAGCTGGATCCAGCTGATCGCCTGGAGACCTCCTTCATCACGCCCTTCGGGGCCTACTGCTACACCACCATGACGTTCGGTCTGAAGAATGCAGGTGCGACGTTCCAACATTGCATGCAGCAGTGCCTACTGCCACAGATTGGCAGAAACATCCATGTCTATGTGGATGACATCGTCGTCAAGACAAAGCAGCACTTCAGCCTCCTCGATGACCTGCGGGAGACATTCGCCAACCTGCGCAAATACAAGATCCGCCTCAACCCTGAGAAGTGCGTCTTCGGGGTCCCAGGCGGCAAACTCTTGGGGTTCTTCGTAACCGCCTGCGGCATTGAAGCGAACCCTGAGATGATCAGCACCATCGAGCGGATGGTGCGGACGGCTCGGATCCTCGACGACCAGAAGTTTGCCGGCTGCTTGGCGTCCCTCAGCCGGTTCGTCAGCCGGCTTGGCGAGAAGGCCCTTCCACTCTACCAGCTCATGAAGAAGACGACGAAGTTCGAGTGGAACGACCAGGCGGACGAAGCCTTCCGCGACCTCAAGCGGGTAATCTTGAGCCTGCCAATCTTGGCAGCCCCATCTGAAATGGAACCCATACTCATATATATCGCGGCGACTCAGCGCAAAGAGGAAGGCAAGGCCCTGCCAGTACAGCGCCATGTCTACTACCTTAGCAAGGTCTTGTCCGCCTCAAAGCAGAACTACCCTCATTATCAGAAAATGTGTTATGGTGTTTACCTTGCCGCAAAGAAATTAAAACAATGCTTCCAAGAGCATGCCATCACTGTGGTGAGCGCTGCTCCGCTCTCAGAGATCATGGGCAACCGTGATGCCACGGGCAGAATTGCCAAATGGTCCATCGCCATGGCAGACCATGATATTCGGTACGAGCCTCGCACCGGCATCAAATCACAGGTGGTGGTCGACTTCTTAGTCGACTAGGCCGAGACCCAGTTCGAGCCACCGCCTCCAGACTCCACGCATTGGCGGATGCACTTCGACGGCTCGAAGACGTGGACAGGACTGGGAGTCGGCATCATCTTGACGTCTCCCAAAGGGGACCAGCTCAAGCACGCTCTCCAGATCCATTTCGCCGCCTCCAACAACGTCGCCGAGTACGAAGCACTGGCTCACAGCCTCCGGCTTGCCAAGGAGATTGGCATCCGGCGGCTCATATGCTTCGGCCATTCAGACTTGGTGGTGCAGCAGATCTCTGGCGAATGGGACACCAGGGATGCCAACATGGCGAACTACCGCTTCCTCATCCAGCAACTCAGCGGCCCCTTCGAGGGTTGTGAGTTCCACCATGTTCCCAGGGCGGAAAATGAGGCGGCCGATACGTTGGCAAAGATCGGCTCCACGAGGCAGGCCATCCCAGCCGGCGTCTCTGACGAGCAACTCCACTAGCCGTCTATCAAGCCGTCTCCTGAGTCGGCATCAATCTTCGTACCGGCCGACTCTATGATACAAGCGCCTCCGGCTCCACCAGTTATGCCGGCTGTGGACCCAACGCCAGCTGCACTGACGGCACCGGCTCCAAATATGGCACCGACTGAGTCTACGATGCAAGCACCGTCGGCTCCACCAACTACGCCGGCTTCGGATCCTAATCCGGCTCCATTGGTCCACCCAACTCCAACAATGGTACCAGCTACAACGACAACCCCGGCTCTGCCCGGGCTCGAATCCTCCCAGTGGGTGGACGTCATGGAGATAGACGATGAGCCGGCTGCAGCAATAGCACCGGAGACGCCATCAAGCTCGGGGGCTGCAAAAGCCCCCAACAGTCAAGATGAAGCGGAGGCGACCCTTGTGTCGGCTCCATCATGGGCTCAGGCCATTCTGGCCTTCCTTCTTCGCGGCAAACTTCCTCAGAACGAGGCGGAGGCAAGGCAGACCCAACGCAGGTCTGCCGCCTATGCCATCATCAATCGCGAGCTGGTGCGATGCAGCACGGCCGGCGTCTTCCAACGCTGCGTCGAATCAGAAAAAAGGCACGAGATCCTCAGAGACATCCACCAGGGGGAGTGTGGGCATCATGCCGCCTCCAGAACCCTGGTGGCCAAAGCATTCCGCCATGGATTCTACTAGCCCACAGCCCTCGAGGAGGCTGCGGATCTAGTGGACAAATGTGAAGGCTGCCAACGCTTCAGTGCACAAAGCCATATGTCGCCTTCAGCACTGAAAACCATTCCCTTATCGTGGCCATTCATCGTCTGGGGACTGGACATGGTTGGGCCCTTCAAGACGGCTCGCGGAGGGATGACACATCTTTTGGTAGCCGTCGACAAGTTCACCAAGTGGATCGAAACTAGGCCTATCAAGAAGCTTGACGGTCCCACTACTGTCAGGTTCATCACATACATCTTTGTCCGATATGGCGTTCCCCACAGCATCATCACCGATAACGGCACCAACTTCGCCAAGGGCGCCCTGGCGCTTTACTGTTCCAAGGTAGCATCCGGCTCGACCTGGCCTCGGTGGCACACCCCCAGTCAAACGGCCAAGCGGAGAGGGCCAACGGCCTGATCCTAGCCGGCATCAAGCCAAGGCTGGTGGCACCACTGGTCAGGTCAGCCGGCTGCTGGATCGAAGAACTGCCGGCTGTGCTATGGAGCCTCCGCACCACGCCCAACCACTTGACCGGCTTCACTCCATTCTTTCTGGTATACGGGTCTGAGGCTATCATCCCCATGGATGTCGAATTCGACTCACCTCGGGTCACCCTATACACAGAAACGAAGGCGAAGGAGGCCAGAGAAGACAGTGTGGATCTCCTCGAAGAATCAAGGGACTTGGCTTTGAGACGGACGGACATCTACCAACAAACGCTGAGATACTACCACAACAAAAAGATCAGGCCTCTCTCTTTGAGGGAGGGAGACTTGGTCCTCAGAAGAATCCAGCGCACTGCCGGCCAGCACAAGCTCTCACCCCCCTGGGAGGGACCCTTCATCATCAGTAGGGCGCTGCACAACAACGCTTACTACCTGATTGATGCCCATAAGCCCAGGAAGCGCAAGAGGGACGACTCCGGCCAAGAAACGGAGCGCCCATGGAACGCGGCGTTGCTTCGCCCGTTCTATTGCTAAAAGGCAGAAGACAAGCAAAGGAAAGAACATGCTGAATATATACATTCACAAAAAGTAGTGGCCCACGGCCCACATTCGTTACATCCCTCCGGGGTAGAACCATAAACACAAAAGGACACCAGTTACGGGACAGCGGCCTCAGTGGTCGTCTCGGCTGCTGCTCCTGATGTGGTAGCATCGCCGCCTTCGGCTCCTCCTGAGGTGGATGCGCTGTCTCCCCCGTTGCGGCCCCCGGCTCCGCTGATCCCGGAGTCGGCATACGCCCCACCGCTGGAGGCGGCTGCAGATTCCGTAGCCCGGACCGCCTCGTCGGAGTTGCCGTCGGCATCATAGGGCTGAAGGTCGTGTAGATCTTTAGCGATCACGCCGCCGTCTTCACCCCGCTCCAAGACGAAGTCATCCCAGGCTGCATACTTGGCAACGGCGCTGGCTCTCACCCGGAGCTCCTCCTCCATGCCTTGCAGCTCCGACTCTCAACCATCGCGATGGGCAGCCAGCTTGCCCAAGTTCAGGTTGCAATACCATGACTTGGCCAAGCGCAGGGCCATATAAGCCCCAGACCGTGCTGCGGAGGCACGCCAGGCGTCCAGGCGCTCTCCACCCGCTGCGAGCCAGCGGGCAAGCCGTCTCATGGTCGTCGGCTCCACACCCTCCGGCCACAGGGCCGCCACCATCGACGAACCTGCAACCTAGAGCCGAGTCACAGACTCGCACGGGACGTGCAGGCGGGCCCGAAGGCCCACCCTGATCTCCTCTACGCTCCAGCCGGAGGTAGTATCCACCTCCTGCCCGGCCGCGCGGCGCTCCTCCCGGCACACCTCAACGGCGGTGTCGGCTGCGACCTGGGTCTCGGAGAAGAGAACTGGGGTAAAGACAGCCGGGACGTAAGAACACAGCAAGAGGAGGAGACGGCCAAAAGACCAAACACAAAACAAGGAAAGGAGACCCACGCTGGAAGGCGCCGTAGATCTCATGAAAGACCTCGAGGACCTCGCGCTCCCGCACCTCACTCGCATGAATGAGGCAGGCAATTTCCTCCTGGAGGGTCACGGCGGACTCCAACGCCTTAGCCAGCTGCGCTTGCTTCTGGGTAAGGGCTTCGTCCTTCGCCCTCAAGGCGGCATCCTTGAGGTTCGCCTCCTCAAGATGAAGCGACACGAGCGGTCCATGTCGGCAGAGTAGGAGGCCTCCTTCTCCTGCAGCGCGGCCCGCAACCGCTCCAACTCGACCCGGCCGGCCGCCTCGAGCTCCTTCTTCTCCGCCTGAAGAAGGTCTAGCTGCTCTTGGAGCCGGCCACCGGCGTCGCGCAGGGCATCACGCTCCGCGGTAACCTCACCCAGCCGGGCTTCAAGCTCGGCGATCCTGCTATCAGCCCCCAGGTGCTAGTCCCGAAGCTCGTTGTACGCCTGTACCTGAGCATCGTAAAGCGCCTGCCAAGGGGGAGAGAAAGGGAACAAGATTAAGATTCGACCTGGTTAAAAGCCTAACCAGCCCGATTCTCGGGGGCTACACCCAGTGGGTGCACTTGCGCGCCCCCACTGAAGAAAACGGTGCAGAGAAAAAGGCCTCCAAGAGATTCGGACCGGTTGGCAATCAACCCGCCGATTCTCGGGGGCTACACCCAGTGGGTGCGCCGTCGCGCCCCCACTGACGTCAAGAGAAAAAAGCGCAAAGAATAATCAAAAAAAGGCAAGGCCTACCTGGGTGCGGGCTTCCAGGCGCTCCATGTCGCTGCATAACACGCGGGCCGCCTGCTCCACCTTCGACCGACCGCTGGTAAACAGCGTCACCAGCTCCGACACGCCGAAAAGGATGATGTCGGCGGGCATTCGCAGGCGGGCCAAGTTCGCCGCCCGCCATGACTTCATGGACCGGCTCCCAGGCCGGCCCCCTGCCCTTGGCGCAACAGGGCCCTGCTGGGGGACAACGATGGCGCCGGCTCCTGGTGCCCGCTCGACGACCGGCTCGGGCGTCGTCCCAGCCGGCGCTACCTCCTCCGCAGGAGGCGGATAACCCGCGTCCGACGCATCCATGGTCGCCCCTGGGCGTCAGGGGCCGCGTATGGCGCGGTCAGATCCAGCACCGGCGCGTCAGGAGCTGCTTCGGCCCGGGGAGAAACCGGGATCGTCTCCAGGTCCACGTGCTCCGGGGCTGCCGGCTCAGGTGGCTGAGCCCCTTCGGTCCTCGGGGTCGGCCTGGAGGCGGCCTCGCTAGCTGGCTCCTCCACACGGGCATGTGCGGAGGGATCTTGTCTAGCCTTCGCACGCTTCTCCACCGACCTCTCGACCCGGCTAGGGCGAGGCTGACCCACGGCGATCTTCCCCACAGCCGTCTCCCACCAGCGCTGGGATTCTATCTCGAGCTCCCTCTCGGTAGCATCAGCTGCTGCCCAGCCAGCCCGCTCCGCTGCGGAGGTGGTGTCTTCATCTGCATCCTCCGCCTCCCTGACAAGCCAAGTTTCTCAGGAACAAAGCTCATCTCAACATATGGAAGGGAGAAGAGAAGGAAACCATACCCTGCAACCATCGGGACCTGCCTCCGGCCACCGCCACGGCGCCTCTTGGCGCCGTCTGCTCGCTGCCCGGCTAGGGGATCCGGCGCCGGTCGCTTAGAGGTCGGCGGGGAAGTTGTGGCACCCTTTCCCTTCTGCCCGGATGCCTCATCAGCAGCGGTCGCTCCGCCAGCTTGACGCCGACCGCGCAACGGTAGTGGGCCGGTGACCTCCTCCACCTCGTCGGAGTCTCCCTCGAAGGCTGCATCAGAACAGAATGAGGCTTCCTCATCATCGTCCGTCCAGTCTGCTAGGGCGTGCCGAGGTACTCACCGGACGGCTCGGTCCCTTCCGACTCCATGGGATCTTCCGAGCCGGCGGAGGAGTCTGAGCGAGGCTCCATCGCATCCTCGTCCTCCATCTCGGAGGCGTCGGACGCCTCCACGTCAGGAGCAGGCTGACGGAGGGACCCCTGCAGGGTCTTGAACATCTACAAGAAAGGAATTTAACCAGGCTCAGCAAACGCCACCAGCTTCAAAACAAAACGACAGAAAAGAAGGGAGTAAGGCTACCATCGGAGGCGGATGAGCCCAGTTGAACGGGGACATCCCCCATGTCCATTCCCCGCCCTCATCCATGCGGGCGTTGGAGATCAGGTTCACCCTTCGCGCTACAGCACCCGGGGTGAACCTCTTGGTGGACAGCCGGCATGGATCAAGCTGGCCGCTCATCTGGCAGGCCAGATGTGGCCGCCTCTGCAGAGGCAGAATCCGACGGACCACCATGGTGGCGAGAAGGTCGCGGCCGAGGAGGCCACTCTCGCTCAAGATATCGAGGTGGGCTCGAATAAGCGCCACCTCAGGATGCAGCTTGGGAGTCTTCGCGTCCCAGTTCTACCGCGTCGGAGGGGCGATGGCGAACGGGGGCATGTTGAGGGCGTCTTGGGCCGGGTCGGTGCTCCTCACGTAGAAGAACCCATTCTTCCAATGCTTGATGGAGTCTTGCAAAGGCATCTGGGGGAAGCCGGACATCGGGCGGTGATGCACCAACGCGGCCCCACACGGCGTCATGGGGCGCGGCCCCTTGAGCTTCTCCACCTCGGATTTCTCCATGGCGATGGATTACTGCTTAAAGAAGAACAGGCTGCGCCACAGATAGACGCGAGGCTCGATCCCCACGAAGCCCTCGCACAGGACCACGAAGGCGGCCAGCTGTAGTATGGCGTTCGGCGCCAGATGATTCGGCTGCAGGCCAAAGAACTGGAGCCACTCGGCGAAGAAAGAGCTAGCCGGGAGCCCGAAACCCCGGTAGAAGTGCTCGGCGAAGATCACAACCTCTCCCGCGACAGGTGCGGGAGAGGCCTTGGAGTTAGGAAGGCGCACCGACACTTGGGAAGCCGGGGGCAGTAGTCGATGATGATGGAGCGCATCGATGAGCTCCTCGTCGACATCGCTGCCCAGCCAGGCCCCCTGCAAAGATGCCTGCTGCGCCGACTACTTCTTCGAAGAAGATCCACCGGCCATGGCGGCGGGTGGCGAGAGCTCGAAGCGGTCTACGGAGGTCTCGACGGCGAAGAAGAAGGAGACGAAGGACGCGAGTTCTTCTTCTCAGGGCGCAAGGAGGAAGAAACACGGAGCAGGGCGAGAAGAGGGGACGAATGGCCTCCTCGAAACCCCCGCGTCCCATTTAAACCCCCATGAAGCGTCGTGGGGAGGGGATCCAGTGCGCGCCGGGGCCCATTAATTCCGTGTATTACGGGCGGTAATGCCCCCCTAAGCCCAATCGTCGCGGAGTAAATCCGCACAGGATCTCCCGCGCGGAGGCCGAGGGGGCGTCGTGGCGGGACCTAGGGCCCAGGCCCGGTCCCGTCAGCAGTAATCGCCATCATTACGCCAGGCGGGGCCTGGCACATGGCGTTCTCCGGGCTAGTTATGTTGGAATTATGCCCTAGAGGCAATAATAAATATATTTATTATTATAATTCCTGTATCAAGATAATCGTTTATTATCCATGCTATAATTGTATTGAATGAAGACTTATATACATGTGTGGATACATAGACAAAACACTGTCCCTAGCAAGCCTCTAGTTGGCTAGCCAGTTGATCAAAGATAGTCAGTGTCTTCTGATTATGAACAAGGTGTTGTTGCTTGATAACTGGATCACGTAATTACGAGAATCAGTTGATGGACTAGACCCAAACTAATATTTTGTTGCTACTGTTTTCTGCGTGTCAAGTATTTGTTCCTATGACCATGAGATCATATAACTCACTGACACCGGAGGAATACTTTGTGTGTATCAAACGTCGCAACGTAACTGGGTGACTATAAGGATGCTCTACAAGTATCTCCGAAGGTGTTCGTTGAGTTAGTATGGATCGAACCTGGGATTTGTCACTCCGTGTGACGGAGAGGTATCTCGGGGCCCACTCGGTAATACAACATCACACTCAAGCCTTGCAAGCAATGTGACTTAGTGTAAGTTGCGGGATCTTGTATTACGGAACGAGTAAACAGACTTGCCGGTAAACGAGATTGAAATAGGTATGCGGATACTGACGATCGAATCTCGGGCAAGTAACATACCGAAGGACAAAGGGAATGACATACGGGATTATATGAATCCTTGGCACTGAGGTTCAAACGATAAGATTTTCGTAGAATATGTAGGATCCAATATGGGCATCCAAGTCCCGCTATTGGATATTGACCGAGGAGTCTCTCGGGTCATGTCTACATAGTTCTCGAACCCGCAGGGTCTGCACACTTAAGGTTCGACGTTGTTTTATGCGTATTTGAGTTATATGGTTGGTTACCGAATGTTGTTCGGAGTGCCGGATGAGATCACGGACATCACGAGGGTTGCCGGAATGGTCCGAAAACGAATATTGATATATAGGATGACCTCATTTGATTACCGGAAGGTTTTCGGAGTTACCGGGAATGTACCGGGAATGACGAATGGGTTCCGGGAGTTCACCGGGGGGCAACCCACCCCGGGGAAGCCCATAGGCCTTGGGGTGGCGCACCAGCCCTTAGTGGGCTGGTGGGACAGCCCAAGAAGGCCCTATGCGCCATAGGAAGAAAATCAAAGAGAAAAAAAAAGAGGAGGTGGGAAAAGGGGGAAGGGCTCCTCCTTCCAAACCTAGTTGGACTCGGTTTGGAAGGGGAGGGTTGCCCCCCTTGGCTCGGCCGAAGTCCTTGGGGGTCCTTGGACCCCAAGGCAAGGCTCCACCTCTTCCCCCTATATATACGGAGGTTTTGGGGCTGATTTGAGACAACTTTGCCATGGCAGCCCGACCACATATCTCCACGGTTTTACCTCTAGATCGCGTTTCTGCGGAGCTCGGGCGGAGCCCTGCCGAGACAAGATCATCACCAACCTCCGGAGCGCCTCACGTTGCCGGAGAACTCTTCTACCTCTCCGTCTCTCTTGCTGGATCAAGAAGGCCGAGATCATCGTCGAGCTGTACGTGTGCTGAACGCGGAGATGCCGTCCGTTCGGCACTAGATCATGGGACTGATCGCGGGACGGTTCGCGGGGCGGATCGAGGGACATGAGGACGTTCCACTACATCAACCGCGTTCACTAACGCTTCTGCTGTACGGTCTACAAGGGTACGTAGATCACACATCCCCTATCATAGATGGACATCACCATGATAGGTCTTCGTGCGCGTAGGAAAATTTTTGTTTCCCATGCGACGTTCCCCAACAGTGGCATCATGACCTAGGTTCATGCGTAGATGTCTTCTCGAGTAGAACACAAAAAAAAATTTGGGCAGTGATGTGCATTTTGCTTCCCTCCTTAGTCTTTTCTTGATTCCACGGTATTGTTGGATCGAAGCGGCTCGGAACGACATTACTCGTACGCTTACGAGAGACTGGTTTCATCGGTACGAGTAACTCCGTTGCTCAAAGATGACTGGCGGGTGTCAGTTTCTCCAACTTTAGTTGAATCGGATTTGACCGAGGAGGTCCTTGGATGAGGTTAAATAGCAACTCATATATCTTCGTTGTGGTGTTTGCGTAAGTAAGATGCGATCCTACTAGATACCCATGGTCACCACGTAAAACATGCAACAACAAAATTAGAGGACGTCTAACTTGTTTTTGCAGGGTATGCTTGTGATGTGATACGGACAACGATGTGATGTGATATATTGGATGTATGAGATGATCATGTTGTAATAGATAATATCGACTTGCACGTCGATGCTACGGCAACCGGCAGGAGCCATAGGGTTGTCTTTATACTAATGTTTGTGCTTGCAGATGCGTTTACTATTTTGCTAGGATGTAGCTTTAGTAGGAATAGCATGAGTAGCACGACAACCCCGATGGCGACACGTTGATGGAGATCATGGTGTGGCGCCGGTGACAAGAAGATCGTGCCGGTGCTTTGGTGATGGAGATCAAGGAGCACGTGATGATGGCCATATCATGTCACTGATGAATTGCATGTGATGTTAATCCTTTTATGCACCTTATTTTGCTTAGAACGACGGTAGCATTATGAGGTGATCTCTCACTAAAATTTCAAGACAAAATTGTGTTCTCCCCGACTGTGCACCGTTGCTACCGTTCGTCGTTTCGAGACACCACGTGATGATCGGGTGTGATAGACTCGACGTTCACATACAACGGGTGCAAAACAGTTGCGCACGCGGAACACTCGGGTTAAGCTTGACGAGCCTAGCATGTGCAGACATGGCCTCGGAACACATGAGACTGAAAGGTCGATCATGAATCATATAGATGATATGATTAGCATGGGGATGCTTACCACTGAAACTATGCTCAACTCACGTGATGATCGGACTTGAGCTAGTGTAAGTGGATCATGAACCACTCAAATGACTAGAGAGATGTACTTTTTGAGTGGGAGTTTAGCGAGTAATTTGATTAAGTTAAACTCTAATTATCTTGAACATAGTCTAAGTCCACTTTGAATATATTTGTGTTGTAGATCATGGCTCACGCGACAGTCACCCTGAATTTTAATATGTTCCTAGAGAAAGCTAAGTTGAAAGATGATGGAAGCAACTTTGTAGACTGGGCTCATAATCTTAAGCTAATCTTACAAGCTGGGAAGAAGGATTATGTCCTTAATGCTGCGCTAGGAGATGAACCACCCGCTACGGCTGACCAGGATGTTAAGAACGCTTGGTTAACACGTAAGGAGGACTACTCAGTAGTTCAATGTGCAGTCTTGTATGGCTTAGAACTGGGACTTCAACGTCGCTTTGAGCGTCATGGAGCATTTGAGATGTTCCAGGAGTTGAAGTTTATCTTTCAGAAGAACGCCCGGATCGAGAGGTATGAGACCTCCGATAAATTCTATGCTTGCAAGATGGAGGAGAACTCGTCTGTCACTGAACATGTGCTCAAAATGTCTGGGTACTCAAACCGTCTAGCTGAGCTGGGGATTGAACTCCCGCAAGAGGCTATCACTGACAGAATCCTTCAATCACTGCCGCCAAGCTATAAGGGCTTTGTGTTGAACTACAACATGCAAGGGATGAATAAGTCACCCGGCGAGTTGTTTGCGATGCTGAAAGTCGCAGAGTCTGAACTCCGTAAAGAGCATCAAGTGTTGATGGTGAATAAGACCACTAGTTTCAAGAGAAACGGCAAAGGCAAGAAGGGTAATTCAAAGAAGAGCGGCAAGCCTGTTGCCAATCCGACGAAGAAACCCAAAGCTGGACCTAAGCCTGAAACAGAGTGTTACTGTTGCAAGGGTATGGGTCACTGGAAGCGCAATTGCCCCAAGTATCTGGCTGATAAGAAGGCGGCCAAAGAAAAATCAGGTAAATTTGATATACATGTTATTGATGTGTACTTAATCGGCTCTCGTAGTAGTGCCTGGGTATTCGATACCGGTTCTGTTGCTCATATTTGCAACTCGAAACAGGAACTGCGGAATAGACGAAGGCTGGCGAAAGATGAAGTGACGATGCGCGTAGGAAATGGTTCCAAGGTTGATGCAATCGCCGTCGGCACAGTTTCACTTCAGTTACCATCAGGATTAGTGATGAACTTGAATCATTGTTATTTAGTGCCTGCGTTGAGCATGAACATTATATCTGGATCTTGTTTATTGCGAGACGGTTACTCTTTTAAGTCAGAGAATAATGGTTGTTCTATTTCTATGAGTAACATCTTTTATGGTCATGCACCCAATGTGAGAGGATTGTTCATATTGAATCTTGATAGTGATACACACATACATAACATTGAGACCAAAAGAGTTAGAGTTAACAATGATAGCACCATATTTTTGTGGCACTGCCGCTTAGGTCATATTGGTGTAAAGCGCATGAAGAAACTCCATACCGATGGACTTTTGGAGTCACTTGACTTTGATTCACTTGACACGTGCGAACCATGCCTCATGGGCAAGATGACTAAAACTCCGTTCTCCGGAACAATGGAGCGTGCAAGTGACTTGTTGGAAATCATACATACCGATGTGTGTGGTCCGATGAGCGTAGAGGCACGCGGCAGATATCGTTATTTTCTCACCTTCACTGGCGATTTGAGTAGATATGGTTATGTATACTTAATGAAGCACAAGTCTGAAACATTTGAAAAGTTCAAGCAATTTCAGAGTGAAGTTGAAAATCATCATTACAAGAAGATCAAGTTCCTACGGTCTGATCGTGGGGGTGAATATCTGAGTTTCGAGTTTGGTGCTCACTTAATACAATGTGGAATTGTTTCACAGTTGACACCGCCTGGAACACCACAGCGTAATGGTGTGTCCGAACATCGTAATCGTACTTTATTAGAGATGGTGCGATCTATGATGTCTCTTACCGATTTGCCGTTATCGTTTTGGGGTTATGCATTAGAAACAGCTGCATTCACTTTAAATAGGGCACCATCAAAATCCGTTGAGACGACACCATACGAACTGTGGTATGGCAAAAGGCCAAAGTTGTCGTTTCTTAAAGTTTGGGGATGTGATGCTTATGTCAAAAAGCTTCACCCTGAAAAGCTGGAACCCAAAGCGGAAAAGTGCATCTTCATAGGTTACCCAAAAGAGACAGTTGGGTACACCTTCTATCTCAAATCCGAGGGCAAAGTGTTTGTTGCTAAAAACGGAGCTTTTCTCGAGAAGGAGTTTCTCTCGAGAGAATTGAGTGGGAGGAAGAAAGAACTTGATGAGGTTGTCGAACCTCTCGTCCCTCTGGATGGTGGCGCGGGGCAAGGGGAAACCTCTGTCGTTGCAACGCCGGTTGAGGAGGAAGTTAATGATGATGATCATGAAACTCCGGTTCAAGTTTCTGTCGAACCACGCAGGTCGACGAGACCACGTGCTGCTCCAGAGTGGTACGGTAATCCCGTCTTGTCAGTCATGTTGTTAGACAACAATGAACCTGCAAATTATGAAGAAGCAATGGTGGGCTCAGATTCCAACGAATGGCTAGAAGCCATGAAGTCCGAGATAGGATCCATGTATGAGAAAAAGTGTGGACTTTGGAAGTACTACCTGAGGGCCGCAAGGCTATTCAGAACAAATGGATCATTAAGAGGAAGACGGACGCTGACGGCAATGTGACAGTTTATAAAGCTCGACTTGTGGCAAAGGGTTTTTCACAAGTTCAAGGAGTTGACTACGATGAGACATTCTCACCCGTAGCGATGCTTAAGTCCGTCAGAATCATGTTAGCAATAGCTGCATTTTTCGATTATGAAATCTGGCAGATGGATGTCAAAACGGCGTTCCTTAACAATTTTCTTAAGGAAGAGTTGTATATGATGCAACCCGAAGGTTTTGTTGATCCTAAGAATGCTAACAAGGTGTGCAAGCTCCAACGATCCATTTATGGACTGGTGCCAGCATCTCGGAGTTGGAACAAACGTTTTGATGAGGTGATCAAAGCATTTGGGTTTATACAAGTGGTTGGAGAATCTTGTATTTACAAGAAAGTGAGTGGGAGCTCTGTGGCGTTTCTAATATTATATGTGGATGACATATTGCTGATTGGAAACCATTTAGAGTTTTTGGAGAGCATAAAGGAATACTTGAATAAAAGTTTCTCTATGAAGGACCTAGGAGAAGCTGCTTACATTCTAGGCATTAAGATCTACAGGGATAGATTAAAACGCCTGATAGGACTTTCACAAAGCACATACCTTGATAAAGTTTTGAAGAGGTTCAAAATGGAACAGTCCAAGAAAGGGTTCTTGCCAGTTTTACAAGGTACGAGATTGAGTAAGACTCAGTGCCCAGCAACTGTTGAGGATAGAGAGCATATGAGCACCGTCCCCTATGCTTCAGCAATAGGTTCTATCATGTATGCAATGCTGTGCACTAGACCGGACGTTAGCCTGGCCATAAGTATGGCCGGTAGGTTCCAGAGTAATCCAGGAGTGGATCACTGGACGGTGGTCAAGAATATCCTGAAGTACCTGAAAAGGACTAAGGAGATGTTTCTCGTTTATGGACGCGACGAAGAGCTCGCCATAAAGGGTTACGTCGATGCAAGCTTTGACACAGATCCGGACGACTCTAAGTCGCAGACCGGATACATATTTGTTCTTAATGGGGGTGCGGTAAGCTGGTGTAGTTCCAAGCAAAGCGTCGTAGCAGATTCTACATGTGAAGCGGAGTACATGGCTGCCTCGGAGGCGGCTAAGGAGGGTGTCTCGATGAAGCAGTTCATGACGGATCTTGGAGTGGTGCCAAGCGCACTGAATCCAATAACCTTGTTCTGTGAAAACACGGGTGCCATTGCCCTAGCAAAGGAACCACGGTTTCACAAGAAATCTAGACACATCAAACGACGCTTCAACCTCATCCGCGACTACATCGAAGGGGAGGACGTGAATATATGCAAAGTGCACACGGATCTGAATGTAGCAGACCCGCTGACTAAACCTCTTCCACGGGCAAAGCATGATCAACACCAGAACTATATGGGTGTTAGATTTATTACAATGTAATTCGCATGATGATGTGAGGGCTAGATTATTGACTCTAGTGCAAGTGGGAGACTGTTGGAATTATGCCCTAGAGGCAATAATAAATATATTTATTATTATAATTCCTGTATCAAGATAATCGTTTATTATCCATGCTATAATTGTATTGAATGAAGACTTATATACATGTGTGGATACATAGACAAAACACTGTCCCTAGCAAGCCTCTAGTTGGCTAGCCAGTTGATCAAAGATAGTCAGTGTCTTCTGATTATGAAAAAGGTGTTGTTGCTTGATAACCGGATCACGTCATTAGGAGAATCACGTGATGGACGAGACCCAAACTAATAGACATAGCATATTGATCGTGTCATTTTGTTGCTACTGTTTTCTGCGTGTCAAGTATTTGTTCCTATGAACATGAGATCATATAACTCACTGACACCGGAGGAATACTTTGTGTGTATCAAACGTCGCAACGTAACTGGGTGACTATAAAGATGCTCTACAGGCATCTCCGAAGGTGTTTGTTGAGTTAGTATGGATCGAGACTGGGATTTGTCACTCCGTGTGACAGAGAGGTATCTCGGGGCCCACTCGGTAATACAACATCACACACAAGCCTTGCAAGCAATGTGACTTAGTGTAAGTTGCGGGATCTTGTATTACGGAACGAGTAAAGAGACTTGCCGGTAAACGAGATTGAAATAGGTATGCGGATACTGACGATCGAATCTCGGGCAAGTAACATACCGAAGGACAAAGGGAATGACATACGGGATTATATGAATCCTTGGCACTGAGGTTCAAATGATAAGATCTTGGTAGAATATGTAGGATCCAATATGGGCATCCAGGTCCCGCTATTGGATATTGACCGAGGAGTCTCTCGGATCATGTCTACATAGTTCTCGAACCCGCAGGGTCTGCACACTTAAGGTTCGACGTTGTTTTATGCGTATTTGAGTTATATGGTTGGTTACCGAATGTTGTTCGGAGTCCCGGATGACATCACGGACGACACCAGGGTTTCCGAAAACGAAGATTGATATATAGGATGACCTCATTTGATTACCGAAGGTTTTCGGAGTTACCGGGAATGTACGAGGAATGACGAATGGGTTCCGGGAGTTCACCGGGGGGGCAACCCACCCCGGGGAAGCCCATAGGCCTTGGGGGTGGCACACCAGCCCTTAGTGGGCTGGTGGGACAGCCCAAGAAGGCCCTATGTGCCATAGGAAGAAAATCAAAGAGAAAAGAAAAAAAAGAGGAGGTGGGAAAAGGGGGAAGGACTCCTCCTTCCAAACCTAGTTGGACTCAGTTTGGAAGGGGAGGGTTGCCCCCCTTGGCTCGGCCGAAGTCCTTGGGGGTCCTTGGACCCCAAGGCAAGGCTCCCCCTCTTCCCCCTGTATATACGGAGGTTTTAGGGCTGATTTGAGACAACTTTGCCACGGCAGCCCGAACACATATCTCCACGGTTTTACCTCTAGTTCGCGTTTCTGCGGAGCTCGGGCGGAGCCCTGCCGAGACAAGATCATCACCAACCTCCGGAGCGCCGTCACGCTGCCGGAGAACTCTTCTACCTCTCCGTCTCTCTTGCTGGATCAAGAAGGCCGAGATCATCGTCAAGCTGTACGTGTGCTGAACGCTGAGGTGCCGTCCGTTCGGCACTAGATCGTGGGACTGATCGCGGGACGGTTCGCGGGGCGGGTCAAGGGACGTGAGGACGTTCCACTACATCAACCGCGTTCACTAACGCTTCTGCTGTATGGTCTACAAGGGTACGTAGATCACACATCCCCTCTCGTAGATGGACATCACCATGATAGGTCTTCGTGCGTGTAGGAAAATTTTTGTTTCCCATGCGACGTTCCCCAACAAGTTACGAGTGGACCGAGGCGTCGCTTCGAAGCTACCCGGCTCCGAAGCCGGCGTCCTTCGCCGCAAACAACAGCCAAAATATCAAGACAAGTCAACAAGCCGGTGAGGCTGCCCGCCAGCAGGCGGCAGACCTCGCCAGCTTCGGGGACTACTGTCGGGGGGATAACCCCGGGGTAGGCCCATCAAGCTTGTTCCTTCATTTCCGGCCGAATGGACATGAAGGCGCGGAGAGTCTCAAGGCCCAAGTCTTCTGACCGGCTATGCATCCCCTGTCGGCTGGAAGACGAGGCGGCCACCTTTCTGGCCGGCCAGGCAACCCCTGCCGGCTAGAATCCAGGCGGCCTCCCATTCAGACCCGGCCTGGTACTGCCAGCCGGACTAAGGAGGAGGCGGCCACCCTCAAGCCGAGTGACCAAGCAGGCTAGCCGACCGAGGATCACCAATCACATCAGATCGTAGGTCAGGAAAGGACCTCACGATTAAAGGTAGCTACGCGTCAGCAAAGGTACTGGATCGGGGCGCCCGGCAGGTACGAGCGTCGGCGGCCACGCCGCTGACCTACCCCGGCTCTGATCCATCACCTAGCTTGATGTCGGACCGTCACACTCCCACTCCATTACTGCATTCGGCGTGGGGAACAGTGGAGGCGGTCGTACTGCCTGCCCATGAAGAATCTCGCGGGGCGACGCTCGATGTACAGCGCATGCTCAGCGTCAACCTTACGCGGGAGCCCCATTGGCAAGACAAGACCCTTGTGGTCCCCTGGCTAGCCGGCGGGCATGCAGCCGAGTCCCACGCATGTACCCTTTATCCATATTGTAGGTCGGCGGGTTCTCCTATAAACCCCCCCCCCCCCGGCCGCCCCCCATGCAAGGGGGGCGATCACTTGCCAGTCATTCAACACTACACACTCACCAACCAACAGAGAACGAGGTAGAGACGAGCCGGCTGCTCCCCTCTTCCTCCTCCTAACACAGCTCCAGGAGCAACATTGTACTCTGTTCCCATACATCAAACACACCAGCAGGATTAGGGGTATTATCTCTACGGAGAGCCCTGAACCTGGGTACATCGTGCGTCCCATGCGTGTACCAACCTTGTTCCCAGCGCCCACCTTTGCCCCTTCGGTTCTCACCGACTTTAGCCTACCCATGGCATATGTTGTGAGTATTCACCGACACTTAGTGTTTGCATGTGTGCATGTTTTCAAGCAAAACCGAAGGAATCACACCATAAGGGTGTGAAGCATATTCTTCGATACTTAGCTCACACACCAACACTAGGATTATGGTACCCCAAGGGCTCGAATCTTCATCTTGTGGGATATTCTGATTTTGACTATGCTGGTGACCGTGTGGATCGCAAGTCAACTTCTGGCACATGTCATTTCCTCGGAAGATCACTAGTCTGCTGGTCCTCAAAGAAGCAGAACTGTGTTTCTCTCTCCACTCCTAAAGCTGAGTACATTGTTGTTGGTTCACGCTGTGCTCAATTGCTATGGATGAAGCAAACCCTCAAGGACTACGGCATCAACATGAAGAATGTACCTCTCTACTGTGACAATGAGAGTGCAATCAAGATTGTGTACAACCCAGTGCAGCACTCGAAGACTAAGCACATCCAGATTCGTCATCATTTTCTTCGGGACCATGTCCTGAAGGGCAATATCATCATCGACCATGTGAAGACTGACGATCAACTAGCAAATATCTTCACTAAGCCCTTGGATGAGAAAAGGTTTTGCAAGTTGCGATGTGAGCGAAATATCTTAGAATCTTCAAATGTTTTGTAAAAACATGCACACATCCTAACACTTATGCAAAATTGATGACTTAGATGTGCAACACACGAAGAATCGATTTTCTTCAACCAATGAAGAATATCACTCTGAGTGTGAGGAAATTAATGAAGAATTTGGTTCTCAGGGCCCTACGACAATTGTACGCGGCTCCTGAAATCATCATTCTTATACGGTGGGTCACGCCACCACCCGACTTTGAAATTCCTCATGATGAATTTCTTCAAAGTTGTTTTTCCTCAAAACTGATTTTCTTCAAAATTGTTGTTCTTCAAAGTTGATTTTCTTCAAACGTGTTTTTCTTCAAAGCTAAAATTCATCAACATGACGCTTTGACACAAAATCCTCAAGTTAATCAAATTCTTCAAAACACTTGATGATTTTCATTCGCCTAGATATATATATATATATAGACTGTGATTTCAAAGTCCTCAATAGCATTCACTTATAGCTATTTCTTCAACTTGATATTTCATCTAAGTGAATGTGATCGGACCCTACTTCCCCTCTATGCTATACTCACCCAGTCTATTCAATTCTTCATATGCGTTCTACTTGAAACCTTGTTCAAAATCCTCACTGCATCCTTGTCAGCTGATGATCTTGTAACAAAAATCCTAAAATCCTCAAAAATGATTTTTATCTTGTTACACAGTAACTAAACCCCACTTCCCATGATCAGATAAGCACGATCTCCACCGCTTTAAACGGTTGCTACACATGTCTTGCAGAGACGAAAGGACAGGGGTAGTTCGGTACAAAATAATCGGCCGGACAGTTTTCACCTGATCTATAAATATGTCCTTACCCCCTCCGGTCAAAACTCTTCGTTCTCTCTCAACCTCCTCTCCGCTACACCAAAGACCTAGCACCACCGCTAGAAGCTTCGTCACCGGCGAGGAACAACTTCACTGCCTCGACCACTCCGCCGCCGAAATCACGCCGGAACCGGAACGTCTTCGTCCGCTGCCGTCGTCGCCGTCCTCTTAGACAAGTTAGGGTGCAGTGGACTCGCATAGAAGAGCATCTACTGCTACTTCTTCTATTCTTCGTGCATGCTATATAGGGTAAATAAAATCCTATTTTTACAGTCCCTTTCAATCTACTATTTTACCTTAGATTCGTGGAATCTGTTTTTCCTCAGTGTCTATTAGTCTCTATTCCTCAAACACTGCTTATTCCTCAAACACTTGATGAATTTCACTAAGCAACTAAAATTCTTCACGTGATTCCTCAATTGTGCAAATTTTCGAATCTGTACAACTCTGGAACCCAAGATCAGAGTGCTTAGCCAAATTCCTCAACCCACTGGTCAAATTCCTCAACTTAAAAAAATCAATTTCTTCAAATCTGAGAACGCATATGACCTCTCCAAATTCCTCGCAACTATATTCTGTTCACAGGTACAAAAATGTCAGTTGATGAATATCTAGGTTCTCATCAACTAAACTCATTTGCAGTGTTTCTTGAAGAAAATCTGCAAGTGTCATCAGAATCCTCAAGAGTTCAATTTCCTCATCAAAAGCCTCAGCTAAAGAAAATGGAAGATGAAAGGAAGCAAAAGGGTGGCAAGAAGCTCGAACAGAACACTGACATTGATATCCCTGAGGATGTAAACTTGGAATATTGCACACCAGATGAGCAAGAAACAATGCCCAAGAGGAAAATAAGTCTCCAAAATATAGAACGCGGGTGGGCTAAGGAGTGGAAGGAATACCGATTCGTCACTCCAAAGTACGCGAAGAAATTCGCTCTTAAGCCACCTGGCAAAAGGCCTCCTCTCGAGGATCATCAGGATACCCATCCTTCAAGCCTCAAGAAGATTGATGATTATCCTGAGGAAAAGACCAAACATTTGTCAAAGCTTCAGAAGCAAGCAGAAGCCGCTGTGAGGAAATTCAATGAAGAATTTTTTGTTGCTGCTGTCGCAGCCACCTCCTCAGCTGCTGAAACTTCTGGCACGGCCATTCCTCAAGTGAAGCCTGTGCCACAGAAATCAAAGGCTTCAAAGCCTCAGGAGAAATTGCTTCAGAAGGATTTACCTGCGTCTGCACCAAAACCATCAACAACCAAACAGGCATCAAAGCCTCAACACAAGAAGATTGTGAAGCAACTGCCTACTGTCTCCATCTCCTCTGTTCCTTCTGCAACAAGCTCAGAGACAAAGTCCTCACCAACTCCATTGAGAACTAAGATGATTGCTGGAAGAGGAACCAGACGCAGCCCAAGCAATGTCATCAAAGTCCCTTCTGCATCACAAGGAAGTGATAAATATGATGATGAGACACTGCAAGCAATCATCAGAAACAAGCAGGAGCAGCTCGCTCAAGCTTTAGGCAACGCCATTCCTCTGGCCATGGATCCAAAAGTCCTGTTGCACTACATCAATGTGTGGTATGATGACCCTAACACACCCATTGATGACTTGAAGCTTCCCCCAGGCATCAGCCACATGGTGGCCACATTCATCAACGAGGCCAAGTGGAAGGAGACGCAAGCCAAACAAGCAAAGGCTGCGAAGCTGAAGAAGGAGAAATTCCTCAGACAAAATCTCCTCAGCCTGACGCCTGATGCTCTTGTGTCAACCCAGGCAGAACTAAAGACTTTGACAGACAAGTATACCAAGCTATCTGATCGTCAAAGTCTCAAGAACAATTTCATCAAGTTTGCAACCAACGCAGTTGATGATTACAACAAAAAGGCTGCCCCTCTAGCAAAACCTCAACAGCCTGAGGTAGAGGAAGAACAAGCAACCCCTGCTGAGGAAATGCCTCAAGAAAGCCATGCTGATGCACCGGCTATTGAGGAAATAGCTAAGGAAATTCCAGCTGATGAATCTGCTCCAGCTGAAGAAAATGCTTCGCGTGAGGAAACTGCCAGGACGAATACGACTCCGCCTCCTGAAGAGAAAATGTCGTCACCAAAATCCTCAAAGGTGAAGAAAATGACTCCGTCTGCATCAGACGTGAAGAAAACCAGGGCTGCAGAAAAGGATGCTAAGAAAAGAAAAGCTTCTTCAACACCAGAATCAACAGAGGCCAAGCGCCTAAAATCTCTTGATGAAAATGCTCCTTTGGATGTTGTGCCTCTCAAGATTGCTCCATCCTATGCCATGATTCCCTTCGAGAGCGAAGATAAGGAGCATCTGATTGATGAGGAAATGAAGACAGTTGAGTCTGAGGAACACAGTGATGAGGAAATTCAAATTGATGATAGTCCTCAAACATTCATTCCTCTTGAAGAACCTGCTCAAGGATCAGCTGCAGCAGCGGAAGAATTTGGCTCCTCCTCCAAGCAAATTCCACAAGCTGAGGAAAACCAAGGTGAAGATCCTCAGCCCGAGGAAAATCCAAATCCTGAGCAAAACCCTCAACCTGAGGCTCAGCGTGAAGAGATTCCTTATCCTGAGCAAAACCCTCAACCTGAGGCTCAGCATGAAGAGATTCCTCATCCTGAGCAAAACCCTCAACCTGAGGCTTAGGCTAAAGAAAATCCTCTCCCGGAGCAAAATCCTCAACCTGAGGCACAGGCTGATGAAATTCCTCATCCTGAGGAACATGCTGAAGAAAATGCCCCTGCGCCAAATACGGAAACTACAATTGTGGTTGTCAATCCGAAGACTGCCATGATCATCTCTCCTCAAGGAAAGCAGCAAAATCTTCAGCCTATGCAGCATCAGCCCTTCTCCAAGAGAGCAAAGTTTCAGAAGGGAGCGTTCTATGAAGAACGCATGTATTTCATCGGAGAAAATCCTTATGAAAAGCCCCACATCAGGCTCATGAAGTTTTGGACAAGGACACATCTCAACTATTATGCATCTGTGCTCTGTGGAAGAAACAAGATATTTCAGCACACGCATATTCCTCATGTTGAGCTTGAAGAAATTCATTGCTTTGCTCCAGTTCTCAATGTTCTTCATAAAGCAGGATTGTTGCCACTTTGCACTGATATCTGCGATTGGAATAGCTACATCGTTCTTCAATTCTATGCAACTTTGCACATCTCTGCAGATCCAACAGATATCAACACTTGTGTGCTGGATTGGATGACGCAGCACACACACTTCTAGGCCCGTGCAAATGAGCTGCTGCGAGTACTTCCTGTGTCAATTTCTTCAGAAAATGTCATGAAGATGTACGATGAACGGGAGCTGCCAAATAAGCTGATGGAAGTCCTCATGAAGCCTTTGGCCAAGTATCAACCACCAAGAATGACCTTCCTAGTCCAAGATCTGAAGTATGTACCCAGGACAGTTTACAGGATTCTGTGCAGTGTTCTTGCGTCAATCAAGGGTCATGATGATGAAGAAGATGTTGTAGGCATCATAAAGAATATCCTCTTCAACATCATCCATGGCATCCCCATAAACCTTCATGATTTCTTCTTGAGGACTCTGGCTGACAATGCTATGTCACCTTTTTACCTGAAGATTTACACTCCATGGATCATGAAATTCATTAGACACAGGTCAGGCATCAACTATCATGCTGATTCAATAATCACCTTGGATATATGCCTCCAATCAGAGTCAACAAGAACACATTCGAGACAGTTTAAGGAAAGGGAAAGTCTGTGATCGATGAAGGAAGTCGGCCCCTTGATGGCCAGTTTTGTGAACGAGATGCATATTCTTCATGGGATGATACTGAAACACAGCCGCCAAGTCCAGTTGCTCCAAGGGTGATGAATAACAAAAAGCTACTCCTCAGTCTTCATCAGAAGGTGGATCGCAATCACAAGTGGGTCAAACGCCAATTCGACGCCATTGTGAAAACCCTCAATGAGACTCAGAATGCAGTGAAGATTAATCATCACTATCTTCATGAGGTTTTTGATCGCACCTGGGCCACACTGGCTCATTTGAAGACTCTAGCAGAATTTGAAGAATTGGAGTTTGCACAGGTCTTTGACTGGTCATGGCCACCAAAGAAGAAATTCAAGCCAATTCCAGTTCCAGACCTTGAGGACAATTCCTTTTCTTCATTCCGCACTGCAGAACCTGATGAAGACCAAGAAGACACTGCCACTGGTACAAGGACGAAGCCTGCTCCCAAGAATCCTCACGTGTCTCCTCAACTGCCAAGAAGTAAAAGTCTTCAAGGGGCGTTAGTCCTCAGTTTTGTTCCTTTTTCGTCACTTGATGACAAAGGGGGAGAAATCTGAGAGTTATTCTTCACGCGGGATATATTTTGGGGCTTATGAACTTTATTAAGTTACAAACTCTTGGTTCTTCTGAAGTGTTTTATGTAATGAGTTGTAACTTAAGCCCGATGGTACTCTGACGCTTTTGAACGTTTTTCTTCGCATGCTTATTCCTCAAAATATTAATGCACGCATGCTGGAATTCGTCAGATACAATTTCTCATCATGCATTCTCAAATTCTTCGAATTATATGTCATATGTATGCATGATTTACAAGACTCAGGGGGAGATCTCCATGATATAAATCATCAATGTGCATTTGCTGTGAAAAGAAAAATCCTCAAGATATGCACATCTTCAGGGGGAGTCTCTCTGTATCTTGATTTCAAATTCCTCAAATGAGTATTTACACTTCATATTATTATCCCCGTTGAAGACTTAACCTAATTGTCATCAACCACAAAAAAGAGGGAGATTGTAAGTGCATCTAGTGCCCCTTAGTGATTTTGGTGGTTTGAAGACTTATAGGTTAAGTATCTAATGTGTTCATGAGTGTACACGTGATCTATAAGTCGCGGAGGAGTTTGAAATATTCGATGAATATCGACCCCTAAAATGTACATCTTCGGATGAACAAATTGGTCGTCTGTTGAAGAATTGAATTGCAAACAAATTGCGATGAAATTGATATTCCTCATGAAGATATTGAAGATGAGGAACTCGGTCTGTCTTGAAGAAAATCAATCTGAAGACTTTGAAGCATGAAGATTTATTATTTCTGTTTTATTTTCTTCACTCTTGAGTAATAGGAACACCGTAGTGTTAAAGGGGGTCGAGTAACACTTCGAAACGAATTTCCTCATGATGCTCAACCCAAGCCTAATCCTACCAAAAGCCTCAAGTGAGGAATATGAGAGACATGAGGACTCTCACAGTTGAGGATCCCGACCGCTGCCGCAATTTGCGCCACATCACCGATCTTATCCACTCCAACGGTCATATTATTTAAGGGCATTAATGTCAAATCATGTTGGGATGCTCCTAGGCTATAAATAGCCGCCCCCCACAACCATTAGCTGGTTGGCTGATCCGTTAGAAAGTCACACTTGTCATAAGAGCAACCCAAATTCCTCAAAGTCTTCGAGAGTAAATCATCAGTGAGGAAATACCCCAAACACCAAACCACAAACCAAAAACCAAGTGATTGAGCATCACTGAAGAATTTGTTCCTATGTGGGACCGAAGCCTTTACATTTGAGGACTGTGCATCCTCCAGACGGTTAGGCGTCATGGTCTAGAGCAATCCAGCAAACAATTGTGGATCGCCGGGTGACCAAGTTTGTGAGGGTTTGGAAGTCTGCCCTGAAGACTTACCACGAGTGTTGGGCAAGGACTGTGTGTTCTTAGCTCAAGGAGAATACGGTAGGGACTGTGTGTCCCGGGACTGTGTGTCTTTTGGTTTCAATACCAAGCCGCTCCAAACCAGATGTACAACTGTCACAGCAGTTCGAATTGGGTCATCAACCATTGTCTTCACTGTGAAACGGGTTATATTTCTTCAACTCTTTCAATCCCTCATGTTGTATGTTGAAGATTTTCATTGTCACTGTTTGAAAAATTTGATGAAGACTCTCTATGAAATTCCTCAACCCCAAATTCTTCACGCGAGTTAATCCTCACCTATTTTTTCTGTGTGCCTACATACTGTGCAAACTGTTTTTCATATTCTTCACCTTGAAAAATTGTTGTAGTGGTACTTTGCACCCTTGATCCTTTGTTGTTTCCACTGCAAGTTAGTCATCAGTGAGGAATTTCCTCAAAATGAATTTCCTCAGTGATGAAATTCTAAAAATCTCCTATTCACCCCCCTCTAGTCGATATAATGCACTTCCAATTACAGCTGGGCAATTGACAGAATTATAAACGCACCGCAATGCTAATTATGCTACTTGAAAGTTAGAGGCTCAATAGTAATGGGTAGTACGCCAAGAAAAGTAGACCGTTTATTCATCAACATCTACTTACTAATCATCCACCTTGAGATATCTATCCAGAACATCTCGCTGGTATTAAGTTGCAAGCCCCACCCAAAGTGTAAACTCAAAGCAATGTACATCTGCATTAACGAACTTTGCATAAGGCAAACAATCCTTGCAACCGTGGTCACAAGCACCGTTGTTTTCTCCCTGGCGGCAACAACACATCCCCTAGTCTCATGTTTCTGTCACTCAAGCTAGACATCAGGGGGCATGAATCCACAATCATGCATAACGCTCCCTCTTGGAGTTACAATCTACTGCTCGACCAAAGCAATAAAGAGCAACGGAGAACATGCATGAATCACTAAAGAACATAATATAAAAGGATAATCAAATATATAACTCATCACAATCTGAACATAATCTCATAATCCATCGGATCCCAACAAACCAAGCATAGCAATAGCAGGAAAATTACATATATAGGTGCCTTGATCATGTAGGGAAGCTCACAAGGGCTAACCATTCAAGCACAAGATTGGAGAGAAGACATCACATAGCTACTGGTCATGGACTCATGGTCCAAGGAGGACTACTCACGGCACGTCCGGGAAGCGTCCATGGTGGTAGAGAAGCTCCCGGAGGTCAATCATCCCTCTGGCAGGGTGCTGCGAAGAGGTCTCCTGACGCTCCCGATCTCGGAAGCACTGCGGCAGCGAAACGATGGAGAAATTGGTGATTCTGGATATGATGGAAGGGTTTCCGATCGTAGGGGTAAATATAGGCCAAAGGAGGGTGTCAGAGGAGGTGGGGCCTACCGAGGCGACCTGTGGGCATGGCCAGGGGCCAGGCCGCGCATGGAGGCGGCCTGGACAGCCCCTGGCTCCCCTCTGGCCCATCTTCGGTGCTCCGGAAGCTTCCATCACGCTGATTTTTATATATTTTTCTCGGGATTTTTGGGACTCTGGAAATTTGGGTAAAAGTCCCTGCAAAAAAGACATCAGCAGACAGAAACTGGCACTGGGTGCATTGACTTAATAGGTTAGTCCAAATATGTGTAAAAGGATATAAAAGTGTAGCAAAACATATAACAATATCACCCAAAAGATCATGGAACAAGCAGAAATTATAGATACATTTGGGACGTATCACATGGTCATCAGATAAAGGTCAGACTTTGGGTAGACAAGAGATACATGAGGAACAACTTATAACACAAGTCTTACAATTTCCTCATGGTAGAATGGCTAACCTTACACATGGAAGAAATTATAGCAATAGGTCCTTCGGCCCGGTGTGTTGGACAACACAACATCGTACCAGTTTACCTAAAGACCAAGTTATAATTATTGGGAAATGTTCCAACCATCGTATCTGCCCAAGATTCAGATCTCATGTCAGGACACCTCAGGCTGAGGATGCCTGAGAAGAAAAGGGGACCACCAAAAATAGACGAGATGATAATGCAAGATTCTCGGGATATGAACTACGGAAGCAAGTATTGGATCATGAGTTGGATTGTAAGACACATGAACACAATGTCAAGACATTCGTGCCCACGTGGAATTATTACAACACAATGCAATCGAGTTCTCATTTGAGAACCATCATCGAGGATATCAAGGCCCTTGTGTAATCCTCGATTAGCTCTTATGAAGGAACTTATTTTCCTTTATCAAATCAGTCGGTGGCTTACGGTGCTAAGAGAAGTTATATGAAGTGAAGATAGCAAATCTTCAAAACATATAACACTACGCACATGCGTGAATGATTTGGTATTTTCCGGGCGGAAGCGAAACAAAACTTTCACATATTCATGGCGGCAAGAATGCGCGTGAACCTTGGGATAAACACTTCTTCTTATCAAATATATTCTTCATGAGCTAGGCACAAAGATAGTGCTTTCAAAAGCTTCATCACGAACCATGGAGAAGTTGGGGTGTGGCCGATGGGCTCGGCAATAATTCATCAAGACTTCGATAGGGATGAATTTCCAAAAATATAAGATCAAGGAGATACCATTTGTCAAATCGAATGATATAATGACGCATGCTAGAGGGAACAACAACAATTAAAACATTGGTCGAAGGATGCACCCGAAAATACGAACAGAGTAACACGACCAATGCTAAAATGACGAGTCTACAATCAACACACTAAGAATGAAATAATCAGTTATTAAGTTCGAAGCAATAGGGCTGCTAGAAGTATCGAAATCACGCATCAAAGACCACTTGTTGGTATTTCGGTTAGAAACAACACGGGGACAAGGAAATGAATGGTGATGGCGAGAAGTATCACTATATCAAGATTTCTTTAAGAGGTGCAACAATCCTCACAACATTCTTGACATAAAAGATGGTAATACTCCAAGGTAGAAATTAACATAAGCTGTATAGGAAGAAACTCAAGGGACAACAAAAAAATGCGATCAAGTTTGTGTTGGAGGGAAAGCAATAAGATTGTCGATGATAACACAGATCATCTAGGGGAAAAGGATGGTATTTATCATGATGAAATCGATTAATATCCCAGAAGAGCTTGGGATGTTGATGATGATCATGACATATTTGTCGAGAAGTTTCATGAAGATGTAATCGTTCAGCGACGACATCAAGCAAAGGAATGGTGAAGCGAAAAAGGCTGTCGGAACCACAAATAAGATTGCTAGCTCAGAATTAAAATTGCCTTTCAAGACAACCAACACGATGTCGAAAGCTTAATGTGAGCATAACGCACAGTTGGAAATGTTTTCCAGGGATGGAGGACATAGATAGCATGTTCAAGCTTTAGCATCACGATGATGATGTAGCTTAACAGCTTGGAATGACAAGATCAAGTACAAACTCGTAAATAAGGAAAAGTACCTAAAAGTTGTTGAATCGCAATGCATACTCGATTCAGTTATCGATGTAATTGAGTGTCCAACAAATCAAATCACGAGGAATTGGAAATAGTGAAATATCATAGCTGATGAGGAGCTCACAAGAAGTTATATAGCTCTGTGATATTTTCGAGATACCAGGGTCAATACTCAGAGGTAGATCAGAATAGAGGTTAGACTGGTGTATTGATCTGTGGAAGACAAGCACTTTAACTTGTTTACATATGGGATCAAAGAGGATCAATCATGGTCAGAACCAAGGTTGCAAAACACCAAATCATAGATACAAGATTAAAACATAGAATGAATGATCATTGATACGAGAAGCTGCTATGATAGGATTAACGACGTTTCCATGGGCATGAACACAAAGTTCAAGGTCGACTCCCAATTCATCAATGCATCACCTACCACTTACTCCTCGCCTTTGATGAAGTTGTAGCTTGGAAATATTATCGGGCAAAACACGAGAAGAGTAAGACTCATGAAAACTCTTCGGATCATATTCATTTAGGAAGGCATAGGTTCAACCCATCGGGGTATTATAGGAACATATACCACAAGATCCAAGAGAAATTAACACATGCTTGAAGAGCATGGCTAACAAAGGCATAGGATAAAACTTTATGAGACGGAGAAGACACAGTTTACCAATGGCATCCTGTATCAGGGGAAGTATACCACAAGAATTTTTGAATGTAAAGGATGTCGTCGGATAATAACCCAACAATGGGTCTGGCAGTCCACGAAGGACCTGATGTGAGTATCGGTACTCAATCAGAGGGAGACAGAATGCAAGGCATCGGATTATAGAACATATGAAAAAATATCGATACTTAATTACCAAAGGAATTATGATTTCCAGGTTGGTGTATCACAATCATATGCTCCGATCAAATACAAGTAAGTTGAATGGACTTAGATGGACAACCAACAAAAGTTGATTTGTCGGGAACCAGCTCCTATCTAGAAGAACGTCTGAGCCAGAAAGATAATTTATGAGTATCATAATATGATTGTGTGCATTCACACAAAGGTTGAATCAATAAGATCAAAGGAAAATCAAAAAGGATTTTAACGAATGTTGCTAGACATATGGATTTAACCATAATGCAAGCAGGTGAGAAAGGTCATGAACAATAGGCTACAGAGGATTTCGGAAGATCGAATAGTAATTCGTGGGATTTCTGAAATCCATGACAAATGAGGACAAACAAATCCTCGATAAGATAATTTTTCATACCTTGTATAACAAGAGCAACTGAAAAACAAAATATGAACAACACTTGTATGTAGTCATTCATAGGGGTTAATGGAGGAAGGGAAATCGCAAAAGCGATGAGCACAAGTTCTTAGGAGAACATCAAAGAGTATATTTGAAGCCTTCTCATGAATTAAGCCATCATCTGGAATGAGGGGCTCTCCGGGAGGAAGTAGTTACGAGAACCCAAAGTTAGAGTTAGCAAAATATTTAACCCAAAAGAGAAGAGAGAGTAGAACCCAGAGTATAGAAAAGGAGTAAAAGATACTAATACCACCCGATTGAGATGTCGGCCCGTAAGCCACAACATCAAAGTTAGTAAGTTTTTCAAGTACTAGACTCAACATCGACCAAGGAGCTGGAAAGGGGGCTACCTACAAGCAGTAGGCTCTGATACCAACTTGTGACGCCCTCGATTTGATTGAACGCTAATCATACACGCAAATGCATACGGCCAAGCTCAAGGACTCACGGGAAGATATCACAACACAACTCTAGACACAAATAAAACATACAAGCTTCATATTACAAGCCAGGGGCCTCAGGGGCTAGAATACAGAAGTTCGATAAACACACGAGTCAGCAGAAGCAACAAATATCTGAGTACAGACATGAAACATGATAATGCCTTAGAGAAGGCTAGCACAAAAGATACAACGATCGAAGGAGGCGAGGCCTCCTGCCTGTGAACTTCCTAACTACTCCTAGTCGTCAGCGGCCTCCACGTAGTAGTAGGTACCGTCGGGGTAGCAGTCGTCAGCGGTGGGTACGCCATCTCGTGGGCTCCATCATCTGGTCGCAGCAACGGATTGAGGGGAAAAGGGGGAGCAGAGCAACGGTGAGTACTCATCCAAAGTACTCGCAAGACTAACATCAGAACTATGCTAAGTATGCATCAATATCAAAGGAATGGGTTATATGTGGACTGACTGCAACAATGAGAGAATAGAGAGAGAAGGCCTAGTCTTATCGAAGACTAGCATCTTCATGGGTCTTGCAGCAATAGACGAGAGTACAATAGGTAACACAAATAATAGTCATATTGGTGCAGCAATATTAATTAAAGTCACGCCCAAAGATTCTTCCTCGACTCCCTGCGAGGAAGCAATCCCGGTGCAAACATTCCAATTAAGTAACAGTTGTAGTTGTAAAAGATCGGGGCACAACTCCAAGTCGTTGTGTAACCATGGACACGGCTATCCGAATAGTTAATTTTCATCCCTACAGGGGCGCATCAAGTTTCCTGTCACGCTTGCTAAACTCTGGCCGGACATACTTTCCTGGGTCATGCCCGACCTCGGAACATCGACAAGTCACAGCCCCGCATAGACTCAACAAAGAGGCCAGCCCGCCGGTCTAAAGCCTAAACGCGTAGAGTTCATGGGCCCATCACCCATTGCGCGCCTGCACATTGCGAGGGCAGCCGATGTAAGTCCTGGCACCTCTTATACAAGAACGGTGATAATATAGACCACTCGGGGGCGCGCCGCTCCATTTCTCACGTCTGAAGAGCTTCGGCTGATACCACGACGTCGAGTACCCATAACTTCTCCCGCGTAGCCGGTTAATGCAAAAAGGTCTCCGACAAACCCAAATCAAATGCCCAAATCCTTAGCATTTTAATTAACTCATCGACACATCCACACGAGAATCAACCCACCTAACATTTATTCATCAATGTTCCCAGTAACATGGTCAAGTAAATGTGTTGTTGTAACATCAAGGGGATCCGAGGTATCACCCTCGATGGATTCCGAACGATGTAACCGTCAAGGTGTATAGTGAGGAATCGCCCTCAATGGGACACGCTTGAGGGGTTGTATGACAAAGTCGTTATCGGAGGTGGTGAAGGAGGAATCACCCTCCGAGAACCACCGCCGGTCAACTTCACTACAATGCTAACACCGAAGTAAGTAATGAGGTGTCACCCTCGGTACTTGATAGTAGCTCTGCAGCGTCATACAACTAAGGGGGTGTGAGTGCTATGTCGGGTCTTGGTTCATTGACCAGTTGTTCGAGACTGGACGGTAAGAGGGGCAAATGGACTAAGGGGCAAAGGGGATGACTGCTCCACCTATACTAAACAGTTTTCAGGTGCAACGGAATAATGTAGCAGTTTATCAAAAACAGGCTATGCATCAGATATAGGAGCTAACTACAACAATAGCAAAATTCTAATGCAAGCATGAGGGAGAAAGAATAGGCGATATAGGAATGATCAAGGGGGTTTGCTTGCCTTGTTGCTCTGTGGAAAAGGGCGGGTCGTCGGGTGGGTAGTCGTACCCGGCAGCAGCGTCAGTCTCGGGGTCTACCGGTAAGAAGAGGGGAAAGAAACAATAAATAACAGCAACATGTGGAACACGATGCATGGCATGGCAATATGCAGGGCTAGGCATGATCTAACGCAGTATCATCTGTCATAGACGGATCTGGAAAATATTAGATGATACTTCCTGGATCTCTAGCTACTACCGACCAAGCGAAACGAATGGAAAATTTCCACGTTCGCTATGCTAGGGACGCGTGATAGACAAACGGATAGCGTATGCGGGTTCGTTTCGTTTTTCTGATCAACTTTCATGTATAAATTATTTTCATCTAACTTATAGATTATTTTCAATAATTTTTCAAAGATTTAACGATATTCTGAAATTCAAATTAATTCGAAGAATAACTAGAATACTTTTGTCACCTAGTGTGTTCCTAACCCTAGTGTATGACAATGGGACAAGGTGGTCCAGCAGCAGGCATAGTCAGAAGTTGACCAGTCAAACTTTGACTGGTTAACACGGTCAAAGGACCCATATGTCAAGGACTAATATTGCCCAAATTTATTACCTAGTTAAATTAGTTGTCATTGACACAATATTTTAATTTTAGGTTTAACTAATTAATAAACAGTTTTAATTAAACCAATTAATCTTAAATATACTAATTAGCTAATTAATTAATTAATTTAACTAACTAATTATTTTAATTAGCGTTTTTATTTTTAATATATTTTTCTTTAACAAAATAAAATGTTTGGAGGGGCGTGGACCCCCTTTGTCATTCGGTGTGGGGAGGGGATTAGCCCCTAATCTAATCAAGGGCCGACCCTGGTGGAAGTGGCCACGGCACGGCTGGGTGTGCACACACACATGCAGTCAGCCACGGCTCGGCCGGCCGGCAACAGCAAGGGACAGCTGTAGGTAGGAGGAGCCAACAGAATAGCAATGAGCAGCACGGAACAAAGCAGTAGCAGGCAACGGAGCTGTAGTAGCAGTAGCAGCAACAGCGCAAAGCAGCGCGGCGCGGGCAGAGGCGAGCGAAGGCATGCTTTAGCCAGACAAGGTGAGGAAGTCCACGCGTAGCAGAGCGCACGTGCGGGCGCAGCCAGGGCACGGTCTGGGGAGGCACGGCTGCGGGCAGTCGAGGCCCCGGGCATGGGCAGGAGAGAATGGGGGTGCTGATACGTCTCCATCGTATCTACTTTTCCAAACTCTTTTGCCCTTGTTTTGGACTCTAATTTGCATGATTTGAATGGAACTAACCCGGACTGACGCTGTTTTCAGCAGAATTGCCATATGGTGTTGTTTTTGTGCAGAAATAAAAGTTCTCGGAATGACTTGGAAACTTACGAGGATTTTTTGTGTAATATATAAAAAATATTGGCGCAAGAATCACCCGAAGACACAGAGCTAAGAGCCCACGAGCCCAGGAGGCGCCCCCCCCTAGGGCGCACCTGGCAGGCTCGTGGGGCCCACGTAGTTCCGCATACTCCAACTCCAACTCTATAAAGTCTCTCTCGCCCAGGAAAAATTAAGAGAGAAGAGTTCATCACGTTTCACGATACGGAGCCGCCGCCACCACATGTTCTTCCTCGGGAGGGCATATCTGGAGTTCGTTCTCGGCTTCGGAGAGGGGAAATCGACGCCGTCATCATCATCAACCATCCTCCATCGCCAAATTTTTTATGCTCTCCATCGTTCGTGAGTAATCTCATCGTAGGCTTGCTGGACGGTGATGGGTTGGATGAGATCTATCATGTAATCGAGTTAGTTTTGATGGGGTTTGATCCCTAGTATCCACTATGTTCTTCGATTGATGTTGCTACTACTTTGCTATGCTTAATGCTTGTCACTAGGGCCCGAGTGCCATGATTTCAGATCTGAACCTATTATGTTTTCATCAATATATGTGTGTTCTTGATCCTATCTTGCAAGTTGTAGTCACCTACTATGTGTTATGACCCGGCAACCCCGGAGTGACAATAGCCGGAACCACTCCCGAAAATGACCATAGTATGAGGAGTTCATGTATTCACTATGTGGTAATGCTTTGTTCCGGTTCTCTATTAAAAGGAGACCTTAATATCCCTTAGTTTCCATTAGGACCCCGCTGCCACGGGAGGTATGGACAATAGATGTCATGCAAGTTCTTTTCCATAAGCACGTATGACTAAATACGGAATACATGCCTACATTACATTGATGAACTGGAGCTAGTTACATATCACCCTATGTTATAATTGTTACATGATGAATGTCATCCGACATAATTATCCATCACCGATCCAATGCCTACGAGCTTTTCCTATACTGGACCTTTCTAAGTTACTTTACCGCTACTTCTGTCACACTTGCTATACAAATCACTACTGCTACTGTTCCGACGCTACCGTTACTATCATACCACTTTGCTACCAAAACCTTGCTGCAGATACTAAGTCTTTCAGGTGTGGTTGAATTGACAACTCAACTGCTAATACTCAAGAGTATTCTTTGGCTCCCCTTGTGTCGAATCAATAAATTTGGGTTGAATACTCTACCCTCGAAAATTGTTGTGATCCCCTATACTTGTGGGTTATCAAGACCTTTTTCTGGCGCCGTTGCCGGGGAGCATAGTTGTATTCTATGTGTCACTTGGGATTTACGTCTGTTGATCACTATGAGGAATCCGAGAGATCCAAAAATTAAGTCTTGCCCTTAACTACGAGGACAGGTAAGGAACTGCCATCTACCTCTGCACTTGATTCACCTTCAATTATGAGTAAATTTGCGACACCACCACCTATTGGTAATTCTGATATGTCGCATGTGCTTGATGATGCTACTTCTGCTATCCATGATGCTTATGATGATGCTTTGCTTGATAATGATTTGCCACTGGGTGCATTTCTTGATGCATAAATTGCTAGAGTTACTATTGAATGTGATGATACTTCTGAAACTGATGAAATTATTGAAGTGGAACCTGCTGTTACACCTGTTAGACCTAGCTCTCCTAGATATAAATTGCCTAATATACCTAAGGGTTATGTTATGGAGGGAGAGGTAGCTGAAGACTTTCTTGCTTGTAAGGATAGCTATGATCTTGAGAATTATTGCGCAAGTGGAAAGAAAAATCTCTGAATGCTAGAATGAAATATGATCCTAAGTTTGCTACTTCGCCCATCTTTGTTACTGACAAGGATTATGAATTCTCTGTCGATCCTGAGTTAATCACTTTGGTTGAATCTGATCCTTTTCATGGTTATGAGTCTGAAACGGTTGTAGCACATCTTACTAAACTGAAGGATATAGCCACCCTATTCACGAATGAGGAAAAAATTCGCCATTACTATATCCTTAAGTAGTTTCCTTTCTCACTAAAGGGTGATGCTAAAACTTGGTTTACTTCTCTTGCTCCTGGTTGTGTGCCTAGTCCCCAGGATATGATATACTACTTCTCTGAGAAATATTTTCCTGCCCATAAGAAACAAACTGCCTTGCAGGATATATATAACTTTGTGCAAGTTGAAGAAGAGAGTCTCCCACAAGCTTGGGGGAGGCTTGTCCAGTTACTTAATGCTTTGCCTGATCACCCTCTTGAGAAAAATGAAATACTTTATATCTTTTATAATGGACTAACCGATCCTTCTAGGGACCACCTAGATAGTTGTGTTGGTTGTGTTTTCAGGGAACGAACTATGGAACAAGCTGAAATTCTATTGGATAATATCTTGAGCAATGATAATGCTTGGACTATTCTCGAACCACCTCCGAAGCCAACTCCGAAGAAAAGAGGTATTCTATTCCTCAGTCCTGAAGATATGCAAGAAGCCAAGAAATCTATGCAAGAGAAAGGTATTGAATCTGAAGATGTTAAGAATCTACCACCTATTGAAGAAATACATGATCTTGATAACCCGACAGAGGTAGTAGAGGTAAATTCTCTTTGTAGATTCAGTGAGAGTGATATTCCATATGATAAACCTGCTAGCTTATGCTTAGATGAATTTGATAACTTTGTTGCCAAACAACAAAGTTCTAATGATTATGTTAGCAGACAACTGCAACAAAATGCTCGTATGATTAATCATATAAGTGCTTGTGTGGATAGAAATGTTAATGATCTTAAGCTTATTGGTAAACATGCTTCTATGGTCACTACTCAAGTAGAACAAGTACTTAAGGCTCAAAATGACTTGCTCAATGAATTGAATGACAATTCGGTTAGAGTTGTCACTAGAGGTGGTAGAATGACTCAAGAACCTTTGTATCTTGAGGGCCATCCTAAGAGAATTGAACAAGATTCTCAAGGAGTTAATACTGATGCACCTAGTCATCCTGGTAATAGGAAGAAAACGAAAGATGATAGGGACTTATATGCTAGTAAACCGTTGCTGTTACACCTGAGAATCCAAATAATGTGTCTATTTCTGATGCCGAAACACAATCTGGTGATGAACATGAGCCTAGTGATAATATTGATAATTGGTTTCATGTTGATGCTCAACCTAGTAATGATAATAATGTGGAGATTGAACCTGCTGTTGATCTTGATAACCCACAACCTAAGAACAAGGGATATGATAGGAATGATTTTATTGCTATGAAGCATGGTAAAGAAAGAGAACCATGGGTTCAGAAACCTATGCCCTTTCCTCCGAAACCATCCAAGAAAAAGGATGATGAGGATTTTGAGCGCTTTGTTGAAATGATTAGACCTGTCTTTTTGCAAATGCGTTTGACTGATATGCTTAAAATGTCTCCTTATGCTAAGTACATGAAATATATTGTGACTAATAAAAGGAAGATACCTGATGTTGAGATTTCCACCATGCTTGCTAATTACACTTTTAAGGTCGGGACTCCTAAGAAACTAGGTGATCCCGGAGTGCCCACTATACCTTGCTCCATTAAAGGAAATTATGTTAGAACTGCTTTATGTGATCTTGGAGCCGCTGTTAGTGTTATGATTCTCTTTATATCATAGACTTGAATTGGATAAGTTGACACCTACTGAAATGCCTTTGCAAATGGCTAACAAATCAACTGCTTTACCTATCAGCATTTGCGAGGATGTGCCTGTTGTGGTTGCGAACATTACTATCTTAACGGACTTTGTTATTCTTGATATTCCCAAGGATGATGCCATGGCGGTCATCCTTGGAAGACCCTTTTTAAACACTACAGGGGCTGTTATTGATTGCAACAAAGGCAATGTCACTTTCCATGTTAATGGTAATGAGCATACGGTGCACTTTCCGAAGAAACAATATCGAGTTCATTGCATAAATGCTATTGAAAAATCTTCATAAATTATTATTGGAAGCTTTGAATGCCCTATTCCTACTATCAAGATGAAATATGATATACTTACTCGGGATATGCACATCCCCATTGAGGTAACCTAGTGATTATTCGAAAATTCTCCGGTTTTATGTGATTCGAAAAAGGTTTGTCAAGGAGACTTGATCAACCTTATTGATGAATTTCTTTTGATGACTATGAGATGGATGAATCTAGAAGTCACAACCTTCTGTTCCCAACTTTTACTTTCTGTTGTTTAGTAGAAAATAATAAATTTAGCTTTATTTTCCCGTTTTCCGTGTTTTCCGTTCAATAGAAAAATGTGCTGAAAATAAAAATTCTCCAAATGCCTTGAAATTCAAGTATGATTTTTTCTGGAATATTTGAAAATTTCTGAGATAGAAAGCTAGTCAGGGGGATGCACCAGTGGGCCACAAGCCCAGGAGGCACGGCCACCCCCCTGGGCACGCCTGGTAGGCTCGTGGGTCCCATGTGGCCTACCTTCACTTATTCCAGCACCCATCTCCTTCTCCTACCTCCAGAAAAAATCATTCCACAGCTCAAACCTGTGTTCTTGCTCTTCTTGCTGCATTTTCCGATCCCCTTGTGCAAAGCCCCATTCACCAAACTGTTTTGGGGAATTGTTCCTTGGTATGTGACTCCTCCATTGGTCCAATTAGTTTTTGTTCTAGTGCTTTATTCGTTGCATATTTTTTCTGCCTTGGTGACCCTGTTCTTGAGCTTTGCATGTTAATTTTAGTTGGTCCCAAGTAGTTTTGATGCATGATATGGCCTCTAGACACTTGTAGGAGTAGTTGCTATGAGTTTTGTTGAGCCTTGTTCACTTTTCTTTTGAGTCACTAAAAATTTTCAGAAAAAGAAGATGTTTAGGAAAAACTATCATGGTGGTTCCTCAAGCAAAAGGGGTCCCCATCTCGCGATTCGGGAGCCCGATCCTTATCAGCCGAGGAACGCACAGGTACAACCATGTGAATGGCCTTCCGGTGAATTCATGATTGATGCAGGTTTCAAGGACGAGTTTGATACATTTATTCACAATGCCGGGCTCGAAGAATTCATCTCCAATAAATGTGAACTGTATACTACACTCACTGCCTCTTTTTTTCGTAGATTCAAATTTTCAGTTGACCGAGACACATCCATACTGTTGATCTTTATGACAAATCGTATACTATGGATTTAGAGGATTTTAATAGAATTTGCAAGATACCTGATTGGGGTAGTCCCAATGACCCTCCTATGTCTTCGGTTAGAGATCTTATTTCTAGTATAACTATTGGAGAAACTAGAGATATTACGCAGGCTGCCATGGGGAGCATTCATTTTTATGCCTTACATTATTTTGCCCTCTTCGTAGGTATATCTATTAACGGCAAGCATGAGCATTGTCACCTCTACGCACCTGACCTTAGTATTCTTAAGAGCACAGTAACAGGTGATAGAAGTTTCAAAATGGGAGCTATAATTGCGAGGAGGCTAAATAATAATGCTAATGAAGGGGATTTCTTTGGTTGGATCTATGCGAGTCGCATAGCAAATTTTCTTGGAATACCCATCCGCACAGGAGATCCCCCTCTCCATACAGCTTTCCTTGATCGGGCCGCTATGATACGTTATCAGTTCCTTGAAAGGGATAATGAATCCCTCCTATACCGGTTAATATTTAACCGACAACGTGTTTTCCATATTACCCTTCCTGCTCCTGCCTTATTTGAATTTTAGGGTAAACGGAGATATTACATAACCAGAGGAGAGGTAGAGGAGTATGAGAGGGAGGTGAAGGTTGCTCGCCTCCGTGAGGCAGCTATTCAGGCGGTAGCTGCCGCGTTCTAGTACAACCCCCATTATGATTTCAGTTACTTCCCTCCTTGGGAGTAGACCAACTTAGGCCAAAAACCTAAGCTTGGGGGAGTACCTGTTTCTCACCGACTTTATATTCATGCTCACACATTCACTTTGATAGTCGGTGTTCACACTTTTCCATTGTATCATCCATGCTAGTTTATTTCTTTTTCTTGCATTCGTCTCATGTGTTTGTTTAAAAATGAAAAAAAATAGTTGTAAGTTTACTTTCCAGCTTGTTTGGTGGTATTTAAAAATAAAACCCAAAAAGATTTCCCGTTCTTCTTTTGCTTGTTGGGAGCTTTCCTGTGTAAATAGTTTTCTTTTTCTTTGGGTCGAGGTAGAAGACCATGATTAAAATGATTAGTGGCTCTCATATGCATAATTGTTTATCCGTCAAAGAGCCATATTGCTTTGTCTTCTCCTCTAAGTTTGCTTGCAGATTCCAGCCTAGTCCAATGCACGAACACTCCCATTATTATTCACATCATTCGGTCATGCAGGTGAAAGGCAATAATGACGATATATGATGAAGTGACTGAGACTAGAAAAGCTGGTATGAACTCGACCTATTTTGTTTTTGTAAATATGACTAGCTCGTAATTCCTAATTCAGCATTGTTATGAGAGAAACATGTTTGCAATGACTACTTAGAGATCATAGTTTCTGATGCCATGCTTAATCAACTAGGAGCTTATAATGGTTTGTCTTAGATGCCAACATGAATTTCAAGATGATTATGATGTAGTATGATAGGATGGTATCCTCCTTTGAATGATTCAAGTGGCTTGACTTGGCACATGTTCACGCATGTAGTTGAAACAAAATTAACATAGCCTCTACGATATTCATGTTTATGGTGATTTATATCCTACTCATGCTTACACTCAACATTGGGTAATTTCAATGCATATTGATAACTGTTGTCGCTCTCTAGTTGGTCACCTCCCAGTCTTCTGCTAGCCTTCATTTGTACTAAGCAGGAATACTGCTTGTGCATCCACTTCCATAAACCCAAAGTTGTTCCATATGAGTCCACCATACCTACCTTTATGCGGTATCTACCTGCCGTTCCAAGTAAATTTGCATGTGCCACTCTCTAAATCTTCAAATAATAATCTGTTTTGTATGCCCGAACCGCTCATCTGGTGACAAGGGGCGGTTAGTATCTTCCATGCTAGGTGTGTTATCCTTGATACGTGTTTATTCACTATGACTCGCGAGAAAGGGGTCGGTAATCGGAATGCCCAGTTCCATGCTCAAATCAAATCAAAAAATATAATTGCAAACAAAACTTCCCCTGGATTGTTGTTGGTATGGACGGCACCCGAGGATTCGGCTAGTCGTGGAGTGTGATTGATCGGTGATGGGGGAGTCAAAACTTTACTATTCTGTTTGGGAACCGCCTATAATATGTGTAGCATGGAAGATGGTGAAAACTCTTGGTCATCGCGTTGATAATGAAAGCATGCCACCCAAAATTATTTATCTCTATTTTAAAAGCTTGAGCTCTGGCACCTCTGTAAATCAATGCTTCCCTCTGTGAAGGGCATATCTATTTTCATTACTGTTGAGTCATCCTCTTCTTATAAAAGGCACCAATTAGAGAGCACCTCCTCATTTTTATGCTTTGCTATTAATTGATATTGAGTATGACTGTGACTGGATCTTCTTTGCCATGAATTACAATGTTCAGTCAGCCCTTAGTCTTTGAAGGTGCTCTGCATTTATGTTTTGCGATCTCAGAAAGGGCTAGCGAGATACCATCTGTTCATACTGTATCATGATTGTTTTGATTGAAGTGTTGACGTTTGAAACTTATTATTATTGCTCGCTAGTTGATTATGCCATTGAAATGAGTACACCATGAGACCTAAATGTCATTGCTTATGTGGTTAGCTTATGATCTTGTTGAAAATCCGAATATGAGTTAGACATAATTACAACGACACGATCCAACAGAGTTCGTAAAAGTTTTTCTTTTGTATCTTTCAGTTTGTCAACTGAATTGCTTGAGGACAAGCAAGGCTTTAAGCTTGGGGGAGTTGATACGTCTCCATTGTATCTACTTTTCCAAACTCTTATTCCCTTGTTTTGGACTCTAATTTGCATGATTTGAATGGAACTAACCCGGACTGACGTTGTTTTCAGCAGAACTGCCATGGTGTTGTTTTTGTGCAGAAATAATAGTTCTCGGAATGACCTGGAAACTTACGAGGATTTTTTGTGGAATATATAAAAAATACTGGCGCAAGAATCACCCAAAGACACGGAGCCAGGAGCCCACGAGCCCAGGAGGCGGCCCCCTAGGGCGCGCCTGGCAGGCTCGTGGGGCCCACGTAGCTTTGCAGCCTCCAACTCCAAGTCTATAAAGTCTCTCTCGCCCAGGAAAAATTAAGAGGGAAGAGTTCATCGCATTTCACGATACGGAGCCACTGCCACCACCTGTTCTTCCTCGGGAGGACATCTCTGGAGTCCGTTCTGGGCTCCGGAGAGGGGAAATCGACGCCGTCGTGATCATCAACCATCCTCCATCGCCAAATTCATGATGATCTCCATCGTTCTTGAGTAATCTCATCGTAGGCTTGTGGACGGTGATGGGTTGGATGAGATCTATCATGTAATCGAGTTAGTTTTGATGGGGTTTGATCCCTAGTATCCACTATGTTCTAAGATTGATGTTGCTACTACTTTGCTATGCTTAATGCTTGTAACTAGGGCCCGAGTGCCATGATTTCAGATCTGAACCTATTATGTTTTCATCAATATATGTGTGTTCTTGATCCTATCTTGCAAGTTGTAGTCACCTACTATGTGTTATGACACGGCAACCCCGGAGTGACAATAGCCGGAACCACTCCCGGAGATGACCATAGTATGAGGAGTTCATGTATTCACTATGTGCTAATGCTTCGTTCCGGTTCTCTATTAAAAGGAGACCTTAATATCCCTTAGTTTCCATTTGGACCCCGCTGCCATGGGAGGGATGGACAATAGATGTCATGCAAGTTCTTTTCCATAAGCACGTATGACTAAATACGGAATACATGCCTACATTACATTGACGAACTGGAGCTAGTTACATATCACCCTATGTTATAACCGTTACATAATGAATGTCATCCGGCATAATTATCCATCACCGATCCAATGCCCACGAGCTTTTCCTATACTTGTCCTTGCTAAGTTACTTTACCGCTACTTCTGTCACACTTGCTATACAAATCACTACTGCTACTGTTACCGACGCTACCATTACTACCATACCACTTTGCTACTAAAACCTTGCTACAGATACTAAGTATTTCAGGTGTGGTTGAATTGAAAACTCAACTGCTAATACTCGAGAGTATTCTTTGGCTCCCCTTGTGTCGAATCAATAAATTTTGTTTGAATACTCTACCCTCGAAAACTGTTGCGACCCCCTCTACTTGTGGGTTATCAGGTGCGCGCGTGCGCGCGGAGCTCGCCGGAAGCGCAAGGCGATGTGGCAGTTCGCAGCCATATCGGGGGCGGAAGAGAAGTGAGTAGGAAGGGGAAACAGCTCACCCCTGGTGCAGGTGTTCACCGATGAGGCGTGCGGAGGCAGGGGAGTGTGGTGGTCTGGCCCCGATCTAATTTGGATCGGGAGGAGTGGGGAGACGCTAGGGGACGGCGTGGCGGGGTGGCCTATCGGTGGCTGGTGGCCGGGCGGGAGGTCGGCGAGGTGGTGCCCGCCGTGGCCGGCGGCTGTCGCCGGAATGGCCCGGATCAGCCGAGTGGCGCCGGATGAGGGAGGGCCGATGCGAGGGGAGGGGCCAGGGGGCAGCCGCCAGAGGGGTGAGGGAAATCGGGGGTGAGGGTGAGTGAGCGTGGGGTGACAGGGTGGGGCTAGGGTTTCCCTGGGGGTTTATACCGCGTGTGGGGTGAGGTGGGTTGGACCGGCCTGGCCAGCGAGCTGGGCCGAGGCCCAATGGGGGGCCTGGCCTGTTTTATTTTCTTTGTTTTATTTTTATTATCATTATTTAGTTTTTATTTATTCTAGTAATAAAGGACTTTCTAAAAATATGGCACCTGTCCAAATATTAAAGTTACAATATTTGGGAGTGCCACAAGAAAGTTGGAGCCCTATTGAAATTATTTGAATACTCCATAATTTAAGGGGAGTTTTAATAATTGATTCGGTCTCCATTAATCATACTATGTATTTATACACTTTATAATATGTTGGTTACTACAACATAACTAACTATGAAATATTTGCAACATCAGGAACATTTTTGTTTTTCATATTTGAACAATATATAATTTGCCTTTATTTTAAATTAGAAATTGGACTGGGTTTGAATCAAAGTAAAGTCTAGCAAATTTAATTTTGGTGACGTGCCATCGTTAGCGTGGGATTCCTGTAGTTTGATTACCGGGGTTACTATAGCTTAATCCGGGGATGTCACATGTATGAGTCAAGGGGGCAGATTTAAGAGAGATGATAAGAAAAACATTGCTGACTTTTTGGGAGTAGGTGTCTGGAATATCTAAAGAGTTTGGAAGAAAGCAATGAGGCAATTGCACAAGGTTTGGAGGTTGATGTTTCCAGTCAGAGAAAGGGAAACTACAGAAGAAAGGCAAAGGACATCAACCTAGATCAAATCCCTACAATCACACTGAACAAAAGGTCTACTATCAGGTCACTTGCTTGGCAACTCGGATGCAGCCCCACCACACTCCACACGGAGTTCATGTTGAAATTTATAAAGAGGCATTCGAACTGTGTGAAGCCAGTTCTGAAGGAAAAGAACAAGAAGGATAAAATGAAATTTTGCTTGTCAATGCTCGATGAGACATCAATAGAAACTAGAAGGATTAATTCAAGACCATGCTCAACACTGTGCATATTGATGAGACATGGTTTTATATGACCAAGAAAAATAGAAACTATTATCTATTGGATGAGGAGGAAAAGCCTACAAGAACTATACAAAGCGGCAGTAGTATTAGAAACATCATGTTATTAACTGTTGTAGCTAGGCCGAGGTGGGACAGTGAAGGAAATGTGACATTCTGTGGAAAATTGGAATTTTATCATTTGTCAAAGAAATTCCTGCTCAAAGGAGAAGCGATAATAGGCCTAGAGGAATAATGAAGACAAAGTCCATAAAAGTTAACACACAAGTGATAAGAGAGTTCATGATAGATAATCTTTTGCCCGCAATACAATCTGCTTGGCCTGAGAATGATGTTGGGCAATGCATCTTCATACAGCAGGACAACGCAAATCCACATATATTGCCTAATGACCCAGAAATTTTAGCAGCTCTCAAAAGCACAGGACTCGACATCGGACTAATTCAGCAGCCTCCCAATAGCCCTGATTTGAATGGGCTTGATCTTGGATGCTTCAGTTTGTTGCAATCTCTAACGAATTGTCTAAGCCCGAGAACACTTCAAGACCTTACTAAGGGCGTGCTGGAAGAATATGAAAACTATGAGGTTTGCAAGCTCTAGAGAGTTTTTTATCCCTACAGGCTTGCATGATTAAAATTTTGAACCATGCAGGTGCCGATGGCTATAAAATACTACATGTGAACAAGGAAAGGCTCGAGACTCTTGGGTTGCTACCCTGAAGACTTACATGCCCTTGATACGTCTTCAACGTATCTATAATTTTTGATGGTTTCATGTTATTATCTTGTCAAACTTTGGATGTTATGCATACCTTTTATATATTTTCGGGGACTATCTTATTAACTCAGTGCCAAGTGCCAGTTCCTATTTTTTCCATGTTTTTTACCCCTTTCAGAGGAGATTTTGAAACAAAGTCCAAACGGAAGAAAATACCCGAAAAGATTTTTTCTGGAAAATATCAAAAATACCCGAAGAAAAGGATACCGGAGAAGAGTCCCGAGGAAGCCACAAGCCTGTAGGGCGCCCCCACCCCCCCTGGCCACACCCCAAGGGCTTGTGACTCCCTCGTGGGTCCCCCTGACTTGTTCTCGATGCCATCTGGTCTTATAAATACGGAAACCTCCAGAAAGAAACCTAGATCGGGAGTTCCGCCGCCGCAAGCCTCTGTAGCCACCAAAAACCAATCGGGAGCCCGTTCCGGCACCCTACCAGAGGGGGAATCCATCTCCGGTGGCCATCTTCATCATCCCGGCGATCTCCATGACAAGGAGGGAGTAGTTCTTCCTCGGGGCTGAGGGTATGTACCAGTAGCTACGTATTTGATCTCTCTCTCTCTCGTGTTCTTGAGATGTCTTGATCTCGATGTACCATGGGCTTTGCTACTATAGTTGGATCTTATGATGTTCTTCCCCCTCTCCCTTCTTGTAATGAATTGAGTTTCCCCTTTGAAGTTATCTTATCGGATTGAGTCTTTGAGAACACTTGATGTATGTCTTGCACGTGTCTATCTGTTGTGATCAACTTGCGGGTTTGTGACAATTGGGAACCTATGCATATTGGTTGGCACACGTGGATTCATGTGAGTACTCAATGTATGTTTTGGTGATCAACTTACGGGTTCGTGGCATTGGGAACCTATGCATAGGGGTTGGCACACGTTTTGACTCTCCGGTAGAAACTTTGGGGCACTCTTTGAAGTTCTATGTGTTGGTTGAATAGATGATTCTGAGATTATGTGATGCATATCGTATAATCATGCCCACGAATACTTGAGGTGACAATGGAGTATCTAGGTGACATTAGGGTCTTGGTTGATATGTATCTTAAGGTGTTATTCTAGTACGAACTCTTGAATAGATTGATCAGAAAGAATAACTCTGTGGTGGTTTCGTACCCGACAATAATCTCTTCATTTGTTCTCCGCTATTAGTGACTTTGGAGTGACTCTTTGTTGCATGTTGATGGCTATTAATATGATCCAATTATGTTATCTTTGTTGAGAGAACTTCACTAGTGAAAGTATGAACCCTAGGCCTTGTTTCCACGCATTGCAATACCGTTCGTGCTCACTTTTACCATTTGTTACCTTGCTGTTTTTGTAATTTCAGATTACAAAAACCTATATCTACCATCCATATTGCACTTGTTTCACCATCTCTTCGCCGAACTAGTGCACCTATACAACTTACCATTGTATTGGGTGTGTTGGGGACACAAGAGACTCTTTGTTATTTGGTTGCACGGTTGCTTGAGAGAGACCATCTTCATCCTACGCCTCGTGCGGATTGATAAACCTTATGTCACCCACTTGAGGGAAAATTGCTACTGTCCTACAAACCTCTACACTTGGAGGCCCAACAACGTCTACAAGGAGAAGGTTGCGTAGTAGACATCAAGCATTTTTCTGGCGCCGTTGCCGAGGAGGCTAGGTAAGCAGCACTAACATCCCGTCAACGAAGCATTTTTCTGGCGCCGTTGCCGGGGAGGTTAGCGCTTGAAGGTATATCTTTAGATCTTGCAATCAAATCTTTTTGTTTCTTGTTCTTTCACTATAAAACTACAAAAAAATGGAATTGGGGATGCCTCATATGCTCCATCTTTTCAATATCTTTCGTGAGCATGATGGGAAGGAAAATTGTGCTCAATTGCTGAAAGAAGAATTACATAGAATGCTTGGCATAGAATATGTGAAGGATGAGCATGATTGCAATGTTTTTAGCATGAATTCTTTGAATACCCATGATGCTAATGATATGCAAAGCCACAAGCTTGGGGATGCTATATTTGATGAAGATGATCTTTTTAGTTCTTCCACTTTGAATGATCAAAATCATTTTGATGAAAGCATGCCCCCTATTTAAAGAAGAGGGATGATAAAACTTGTCATACTTTCGAGAACCCCTTTGCTAAACCTTGCTTTTTCATTGTGGACACAATTTGTAGTACTCAAGTCTTTTACGATACTCCCACTACTATTCTTGAGAATAGATTTCCTTATGTGGAGAGTAGTAAAATTCCTATGCTTGTAGATCATGAAAAGAAAGCCTTAGGTGCTTGTTATATTGTTTAATTCATTCATGATGCTATTGAAAATTACTTTGAGAGAGGATCATATGCTTCTACTTATTGCAATAGTATCAAGCTTCCTCTCCATGTGTTGAAATTTTTGAAACTATGCTTGTTTTACCTTCCTATGATAGTTGATTCTTGCTCCAATAAATTGATTGATCACAAAATCCCTATGCATAGGAAGTGGGTTATACTTACAAGTGCTAGCCATATGCTCCATGATGCTCTTGTTGTGTTTCAATCCTTACCTTTTATGTGAGCATCATTGAAATCAATGCGTAGCTAAGGGCGTTAAACAATAGCGCTTGTTGGGAGGCAACCCAATGAATTTATTTTTTCTTTTTGCTTTCTGTTTTGCTTTGTCCACACTTTCATAATTTTGTTGTGATTGTGTTTTTTGTGTTTGAGCCAAGCAAAACCTTTATGACTAGTCTCGGTAATGGTTGTTTGATCCTGCTGGAAAAAGACAGAAACTTTTCGCTCATGAGATGATTTTCCATTTTTATTCAGAAAGAGCTTTTGAGTTGATTTTTTTTCTGCTGGTAGATATGCTTTTTGCCCAGGCCGTCGTAATGTTTCAGATTTTTTGAGGTACCAGAGGTATACGAAGTATACAAATTGCTACAGACTGGTCTGTTTTTGATAGATTCTGTTTTTGTTGAGTTGGTTGCTTGTTTTGATGAAACTATGGTTAGTATCGGGTGGTACTAGCCATGGAAAAGTGAGAATACAGTATCCCAACATCAATATAGGTAGATTTCAAGTTTGCTACAGTACCAAAATAAGTGGTAATTTGTTTTCTTGTGCTAATGTTATCACGAGTTTCTGTTTAAGTTTTGTGTTATGAAGTTTCCAAGTTTTGGGTGATGTTCTCATGGACAAAGAGACAAGGAGTGGAAAGAGCTCAAGCTTGGGGATGCCCAAGGCATCCCAAGCCAAATTCAAGGACACCAAAAAGCCTAAGCTTGGGGATGCCCCGGGAAGGCATCCCCTCTTTCGTCTTCAATCCATCGGTAACTTTACTTGGGACTATATTTTTATTCACCACATGATATGTGTTTTTCTTGGAGCGTCTTGTGTTATAGGAGTCTTTTCTTTTTGTTGTGTCACAATCATCCTTGCTGCACACCTTTTTGAGAGAGAGACATGCACTCATCGTGATTTTGCTAGAATGCTCATAGTGCTTCACTTATATCTTTTGAGCTAGATGCTTTTGCTCTTGTGCTTCACTTATATCTTTTAGAGCACGGCGGTGCGCGATTTGGTAGTTGGCTTCTACTATGAAAGTAGTCCCAAATGTGATAGGTACCCAAAGAGGATGCAAAAAAAAACCTCCATCTTCATGTGCATTGAGTAGAAAGAGAAGTCCTGATTCCTCTCAATTAGTTTTGAGACGTGGATTCGGTAATATTAAGAGTTATGTTAGTAGGGTGTTGTGAATCTAGAAATACTTGTGTTGAAGTTAGTCATTCCCGTAGCATGCACGTATGGTGATCCGCTATGTTAGGAAGTTGGAGCATAATTGATCTATCGATTGTCATCCTTTGTGTTGAGGTCGGGATCGCGCGATGGTTAACACCTACCAACCCTTCCCCTCGGAGTATGCGTTTAGCACTTTGTTTCGATTAGTAATAAAAACTTTTGCAATAATTATATGAGTTCTTCATGACTAATGTTGAGTCCATGGATTATACGCACTTTTACCCTTCCACCATTGCTAGTTTCTCTAGTACCGCACAACTCTCGCCGGTGCACAAAACCACCATATGCCTCCCTCAAAACAGCCACCATACCTACCTATTATGGCATTTTCATAGCCATTCCGAGATATATTGCCATGCAACTTTCACCATTCCATCTCATGACTTCTGCCATCATTGTCATATTGCTTTGCATGATCGTAAGATAGCTAGCATGATGTTTTCATGGCTTGTCCATTTTTTGATGTCATTGCTATGCTAGATCATTGCGCGAGGCATTTCCTATGGAGTCATCCTTGTTCTAAGCTTTGAGCTTTGAGTAAATAAAAAGTGTGATGACCATCATTATTAGAGCAATGTCCCATGTGAGGAAATAAAAAAAAGAGGCCAAAGATCCCAAAAAAAGGGAGGAGAAAACAAAAAAAAAGAGAAAAAAGAGGCCTAATGTCGGGACCCCGATCCTAAGCCATAGGAATCCAGCCTGTAACACATCACATCTCTTTGCGGTCTCATGCACGGTTATCCCCACGGCTGCAGCCTTACCTTGGTCGGGACCGTTTGCGCCTTTTGACTCGCGTATGCAATTGTGTTGCTAGCATTCCAATGTCAAAGAACCCGGATCGACATGTCTAGTCATAAACTCAAGCGGCAGTTCCTTACAGGGACAGGCATACATGACCCAACAAAGCAGGTGTCAGTCATCAGCGGATGTAGACGAGTCGTAGCAAGCTACAAGGACTCCATTACAACGTGTGACATTTCCCAAAGGGACAGACACAGCAGCTAAGAAGGACACATGTCGGTCAACCAATGTGTCCGGAGCAGTAGCGAACTACCATGGCTCGATGGAATCACAAAGGGGCATTTCCCCATAAGGAGTGCTACTAAGGCATACGACTAGGTATTCGAACCCCATACATATCAAGTACAACGCACGTACGCATGGCATACCGATATGCATAGATACATCGATGGCATCACAACATAACCATAATCATACAACTTTATTTAAAGGGCTCGGAAGAGCCTCACACATAATATTACACAGATAGGGGTCTCACGACCCATCATCACAAGTCATTCAAACAAGTCTTACAAGCCAGCGGAAGATTAAACTGTCTGAGTATAGACAGATAGAAAGATAAAAGGCACATGGCGTGACTATCTACGGACCCAACCTAGGGCCAGATCGTAGCTGGGACACCAGCTACTCGTCGTCGTCAACGTCTAGATAGAATCCTCCATTAGGGTCATTAACAACCTCTGTAACAATTTATTAAGCAAACGTGAGTACAAAAGTACTCAGCAAAACTTTAGGATAATCTATCTACTCATGCAATGTATCAACAAGGAGTTGTGGGGTTTTATGCAGAAAGCCGGCATTTGACTCTTGGCTAGACTAACTTGCATTTTCAAATAACTTTGACAACTTTGTTTTCTCGCACACGAGTCCACTAACACCACAACAATACTCCATCTCGGAATCATTCCGTCTCCCTACGGAAATGCCATCCACGACACTCACACTTATCTTGACATTTTTATGAGTAGCAATTATAGTTGTCTATGAACAACATATGTTTCCAAGTAGTCCATATCCGCGGACGCGGCTATTCGAATAGATCATAACCTTGCAGGGGTGTACTTCTTCACACACACACTCACCACTTATCGCTATGTGCACGTCATGCACCTCGGCAACCTCCAAGCGGAAGCCCAGCGAGGGAGTCGGCCACGACCGTTAACCATGCTAATACCTAGTCCAGGTTTATCGCCTATCTGAGGGTAACCTGCACGGAAGTCCGGCCGAGGTTTACGCCACGGCCCCAAATGGTGTGCGCGGGGTTCCCAAGCCCACCATCCGGGTGCCACTTGGTACACCGTGCCACTGCCTACCGCATCATAGCCCACCTCTAAGGTCAGCGCTACGCACGGCCTCCAGCATGACAATAAACACCAAAAACTACTTGCAACTCCTGGACCGAGTACTAAGTGATTAATAAGTCGAGCGGGGTCATATTTCAGGGCCCATCATGTGGTAGTATCTTGTCTTGGATTACATACACGGAACTCAGTTCCTAAGGACGGTTCCAATGAAACAACCCACCATGTACTCCTACATAGCCTTTCACCGGTACCTTTACCAAATCAGGTTCAACACACAACCTTTATTAACTGAACACATTCTCACGACCCTGTTCATCACCCAGATGACAGACCATACACAACTCTAAGCATAGCATGCATAGCGGATAAGACACATCATGGCTCAAGCATCTACCAGGTATGCTAGGTTGCAAGGTTCAGCTATTTACTGTGACAAGGACAGGTCATCCAAAGGAAGTGGCTTCAACTAACATGGTAAAAGCATTGAAAGCATTTTGACCTCATGCAATAAGTAAGAGCAGGAGCGAGAACATGGGATTTATCGGGATGATCAAAATGGTTCCTTGCCTTGTTGCTCAAGAGAGGGGTGATATCCGTCAGTCGGATAATCAGATGTATCCGGAGGGGCAGAGCCTACCGAAATAATGACATACAATCAATATCAATCATATGCAACAAAATGATGCATGAAATGCAATGTAGCATGGTTTGAAGTGACTAACAGAACCCTTTGGGTGATCTTGATTTGAAATCATAATTCAAATATCATTTGAATTATAATTTATCAAATTCCTTTAATTGATTTGACCTGATGCTGTTTCATAACTTTGTTTTTCATGCATGAAAATATCACCATTGGATTCCTTGAATTTTTCTGATCATTTTACATATATTATTAGTCAAATTTGGAGTTATAATAAATTTTCTATGAATTTCCAAAGTTTTGAAGTTATTGCATCAACATGACATCAGCAGGTCCAACTGGCCGTTGAAAGTCAAACCTGACCAGTGGGACCCACTGGTCAATGACTCTGGCCAGTTTTAGTTAAATTTTAACTTAATTAGTTAATTAACAGAGTAGGACCCACCTGTCAGTGTTTGTTTAAGTTAATTATATAAGTTATTTTTATTTTTATTAAACTTAATTAGACAGGGGCTGGCCCCACCTGTCATAGGCTCAGGGGGGTTGAACTCACCGGCGACGAGGTCGATCTCGCCGGCGGTGAGACTCCTGCAGCACCACAGACGGCGGAGGGCATCGGAAACGCGTCTCCGATGACCAAATGCACGGCAGAGGCCACAGGGAGAACGGCCACTCGACGGCGCGCACGATGGAGCAAACCCCCGGGGCTGGGGTGGCCGGAATCGACGCCGACGACGAGCTTGGCGGCGGCCGAAGCTCGGTCATCGTCGAGGTCATCGAAACAGAGGGCACTTCGCACGGGGCTGAGCTCCTAGAGCATCTACACGACGAGCTGGAGCCATTGCAGGCCTCGGATGGACCAACTGGTCACCGTAGGGCCACCGGCTACGAGCTACCGCAGCAGTCCTCGTCGGGCTCCGGTGAAACTAGGCCTAGAGCTCGAAATCGAGAGGGGAAACAAGGGGAAAAGCACCCTGAGCTCACAGGGAGTGCAGCGGCATCGAAAGCAGGCTCGGGGATGGCCTGAGGAGGAGAACGACGACGGTGAACGTCGGTGATCCGAGGAAGAAGACGATGGAGATCCGGCGATGCAGCGCTCGGGGGCTTCTTTCCTTTGGCAGAGACAACCAACTCAACGAGGCAGAGCGAATGACACACTCAGGGGTGGGGGAGGACAGACGGAGCGATGCCTAGCTCGAGGTCGAGCTCGCGGTCATGGCGGCCGAGGAAGAGAGAGAGGAGAGAGCGCGGATGAGGAGGGGGAAGAGGTGGGAATGGATCCCAGGAGACTTATCCACCCTCTCCAGCGCATCGGGGTGAAGCATAGGTGCACGTAGGTGCGTGGGTGTTGGGGATGTTACCTGTGGGTAACCCGCCCTTGATGGGCCGGGTCACCAAAGGGGCGACTCATCTTTGACTATGCGTCTAGTGGCCTAGGAGTTGTAGGGAAGTTCAAAAAGACCATGTGGATGATGGAACGTCAAGGAAGCTCCTGGTCCTGGGGAACACGGCGACTTAGAGATAAGGAAAACTACCAAGAGTAGGATAGCAGGACTGTAAATCCTAGGGCCTCGACTTGTATATAAAGGCGACTCCCAAGGAAAGGTCGGGCGAGTTAGAGAGAATCGAGAGCTAGGTCAGACGAGTTACGCCCTCCTTGTAATCGAAACCACCATTAATCTACACAAAGCAGGACGTAGGCTTTTACCTCCTCACGAGGGGCCGAACCTGGGTAAATCTGAGTCTCGCTTTCGCTCACCCCCTTTGAGTCGCCACCAAGGTGCGATGGCTCCATCGTCAAGTCCTTTCACAAGGACATCTGACGTGACAAAACCACGATAGTTGGCGCCCACCTTGGGGCTAGTGCACGGTGGAGTTGAGTTCTCGAAGGGAGCCCTACCAGGGTTAGAAATCTATGCGGTCGGCATCATGACCAACAGCCGCCGCGCGAAGTACTACATCGACAACTCACTATGGGAATCGGAGGCCGATTCCATCGAATCTGGCTACCGAGTTCCCTTCGGCAAGATCAACATCTTCATCGGCATGATCGGGACGCCTGTTCCTGAGCCGGACACCTCCACCGACATCGTCGAGCCGGCCAGGTACGTCCTCCCCGTTACACGGTGGAACAAGAGCCGCCAGGTTCTCGTCGGCTTTACAAAGGGAGGCGATGTGCAAGACGAAGAAGCGGGCCAGGAGATCACCCCCGTCAATTCCGATGGCGAGTCATCCATGGGCGAGACGGCGTCGATCCACCCTCTTGACGAAGGGCAGCTCGGGGGGCTATCGCTGGCGATGGATCCCGAAGTCCTCGAGAGATCTCACTGACAAATCGCCATCTACATGGCGGGGTTAGCACAGCCTCCTCAGAACCCGACTGGCAACAACGAGGCCGGAGGAACGTCCAAGCCTCCAGCGCAAACCATGATGGAACTAGCAGCAGAGATAGCCAGCCTTATGGAAACCCCGGTTACATCTGAAAATCAGGAGTCGGTCAATGCCGAGCTAACCAAACTGCAGGAGGCAATGGCCAAAGCACAGCGCGACATGGAAGCAGAAGCCATCAGGATCGAGACACAGCGAGCTGCGGTCGACGCAGAGACCGATCGGTTGAACACCGAGGGCTGGCGGCTCAGGATACAGCAGCACGTGTCTGACGCCGTCCATCAAAGGAGACATGGTGGGCGCGTCTCGGCCGACTTACACCCAACTCGCCTCTTTGATACTCTGCGCACCCCCGGGGCGGGTCCCGATCGGCCTCTGCAAGCCGCCCCGAGGGGAGGAACGATTCCACCACCCAATCCGTTGCTGGCTCAGCCCATGAACGCTCATGCGACTCATTTCCAGACACCGCGGGGTCACTTCTCAAACCCCGTCGACAACGTGCTAGCTGCAACCCGCCACCTAGAGTCTCTTCCGATTTACGAAAACACCCCGACCAAGATAGAAGCTAGAAATGCCATTGATATGCTTAAAACGGTCGTGGTTTAGCACGCGCAGTATTCCCATAGCCTTGATCGGCTCCACTCTACGCCTCAGGCGAGTCACACCAGAAGCCGCCACGAGGATTTCCCCGCAGTGACCAACGGGCCGCGGCGGCTCCCCCAACATGATCAGCTTGGGATGCCTGACACACGAGCCCAGGATATTGTGGACGCAGCACGGGCCACGCGGCACGCGGAGCCGACGGCCGTGGCGGGTCAATCCTATCCAGCGTACGTACCACCGTCGCCCGCGCCCCTCGATGGTGGGGGCAAACACATTGGAGTATCATGTCTCGCGCCGGCTTTGCGCAACAAGCGCATGCCGAAGGACTTCAAAGGCCCTAGGAAGGTTCCCAACTACTCGTCGGATCTCGAGCCCGGGTTATGGATCGAGAGCTATGAACTCGCGATGGATATGTTGGACGTTAGCGAGGTGGTCTGCGCAAAATACTTCACCATGATGCTCGAAGGGACGGCACGTACTTGGTTGAAAAACCTGCCGCCCAACTCCATGAACAGTTGGGCGGAACTGAAGGAGCGCTTCATCAAGAACTTCAGAGGGACCTACAAGCGCCCGATGACTATCGTCGACTTACAGCACTGCGTTCAGCGACCGGATGAGTCGGCCCACCACTGGACCCGGTGAGTTGCAGAAGTCATTCATTTGTCGGAAGGTATTTCGTCGGCTCAGGCGGTGTTGATCCTGGAGAAAAATTGCCATTACGAGCCTCTGGTACTGAAACTAGGGAGACTTAAGCGAAAGGTACAGGACATGGGCAAGCTGATGGACGCGCTTACCAAATACGTTGAGTCGGACGACACTAAGGATCCCGGAGAGGGCGACGATAAGACTGGAGCTACCCGCGAGGGTGAGTTACAAAAGGGCCAATCCCAGTTCCAGAACCGGGGAAATAACCACCATGGAGGGCATGGCAAGAAGCGGCAATAGGAGGGCCCTATGGAATTTGTGGCTAATACTAATACTGGCAACGCAAACCCACGTCAGAATAAACGGGGCTTCAGTGGGAAGAAACCGCGTAACTACCATGAAATGCTTAAGGGTCCGTGCCCGCAGCACGCCACAGCTGATGGACCGGCGACTCGCTCATGGGAGGATTGCTATGTGATGCAAGAGTTCCGGGCCGAGGCGCTCAAAAGGAGTCAAGGCGGCGAGCAGGGCTAGCGGCAGGAGCAACCCGACCCGTCCGGGTCGCGACAGGTCCCATTCGGGGACTTCCCCAACCAAGGACCACAGGGCGGGTCGCAACACAATGCCGGTCAATACCAAGTTCATAACAAAAAATATCACCCATCGGGAATATTCCAACAACCTCCCCGCAAGGAGACCCCCAGCGACAGGAGGACCGGGGCGGGTTCCAAAACAACCCCAAGCAGTTGAACAGCGGGCAGTACCACGTGTTCACCACTAACACATGTAAACGGGACCACAAGGTAAAGCACGGAACTTTTGTAGCTGAGCTGGCGCTACCTCGGTACCTTCACTTGTTAGAGCAACCCATAACATGGAGCCAGGAAGACCATCCACCCCGAGTCGACAACCCTGGTGACTTAGCCCTGGTCGTGGCTCCCCAAGTCGGGGGATACACCCTTTCCAAAGTCCTTATGGACGGGGGCAGAAACATCAACATCCTATACTTTGACACTTTCTGGCGGATGAACCTCCTCGAGAAGCACCTGATGCCATCGTCCATGGTTTTCCACGGTATTGTGCCTGGTAAGTCGGCATACCCCATTGAGCGGGTCAAACTTAATGTGGCTTTTGGCACGGAATCAAACTACAGGAGCGAGTCTCTCTTGTTCGAGGTAGTCAAGATCAAGAGCCCCTACCATGCGCTATTTGGATGACCGGCTTACGCCAAGTTCATGGCCCGCCCGTGCTATGTTTATCTCAAACTCAAGATGCCTGGACCCAAGGGTCCCATCACCGTCCACGGCGACAGGAAAATAGCCCAAGAGTGCGAAGAAGGAGATGCAGCCTATGTCGAGTCAGCTTGCGCGACCGAGGAGCTTAAATTTCACCAATCCCGCGTCGACCCGGCAGACATGACGCCGCTCAAAAAGCCGACTATTGATTCTGAGCCGCCCCTCAAGTTCAAACCAGCAGACAACACCAAGGTCATTGATTTTACGCCGGGAGACTCCACCAAGCAGTTCACTATTGGGGCGGGTCTTCACCCCCCAAATAGGAAAGCGCGCTCATCGAATTCATCAGTGAGAATCGGGACATCTTTGCATGGAAACCTTCTGACATGTCGGGTGTGCCGAGAGAGTTTGTTGAGCACCATCTCAATACTAACCCCAAGGTTAAGCCCGTACGACAGTACCTCCGCCGGTTTAACGAAGAGCGCCATAAGGCGATTGGAGAAGAAGTGGCCCGGCTCCTTGCCGCCGGGTTCATCATCGAGGTTTTTCACCCGGAGTGGCTGGCTAACCCGGTCTTGGTACTCAAGAAGAATGGCACTTTCCGCATGTGCATCGATTACACGGACCTTAATAGAGCCTGCCCAAAGGATCCGTTCGCCCTTCCTCGCATTGATCAAATTATTGATTCGACGGCAAGTTGCGAACGTCTGTGTTTCTTGGACGCTTATTCAGGATACCACCAGATAAAAATGGCGGTGGTGGATCAGGAAAAGACATCCTTCATAACCCCTTTAGGAGCTTTATGTTATGTGTCCATGCCGTTTGGGCTTAAGAGCGCGGGGGGCGACTGACGTCAGCTGTGCTTCCCTGGCAATGGCTCCAGAAAAGTGTTGATCTTGCAATCTCTTGTATTAGCTAGACGAATGCTTATAACAACTAATCTTCTCCTGCAACGGCACCAGAAGAATGCTGCTAGCACTCCCCGGCAATGAAACTGGAAGAATGTTGTTGATGGCCCACCAGCACGTGGGTTCGCAACAGTTTTTGAGGGTAGAGTATTAGACCCAATTTGTTGGTTTACCAGTCGGGAGGTGAGAGTATACTCTCAAGTATTAGCAGCTGAATTTGTCGAATTCTACCACACCTGAAAGATTAGTATCTGCAAGCACAGTAGTAACAACAAAGTAGCAAGTAACGGCAGTGTAACGAGCAATAGCAGTGGCAAGGAACAGCGGTAGTGATAGCAGTAGCAAGTAGCAATAGTAGCAAGCGACAGTAGTAGCAACAGTAGCAGCAGCAGCAGAGCAAGAAAAGTAACAGCAGTAGCAACAGTAGTAGCAGCAGCAGAGCAAGACAAATAACAACAGTAGCAACAGTACTAGCAGCAGCAGAGCAAGACAAGTAACAACAGCAGTACGACAAACTCGTAGGCAATGAGTCAGTGATTTCTTTGGATGATATTCATCATGCAACATCTATAACACGGAGAGATATGTGGCTAGCTCCCATTCGTCAATGTGATGTAGGCATGCATTCCGTGTGTCGTCATACGTGCTTAGGGAAAAGAACTTGCATGACATCTATTGTCCATCCCTTCCGTGGCAGCGGGGTCCAAAAGGAAACTACGGGATATTAAGGTTCTCCTTTTAATAAGAACCGGACCAACGCATTAGCACTTGGTGAACACATGAACTCCTCAAACTATGATCATCACCGGGAGTGGTTCCGGTTATTGTCACTCCGGGATTGCCGGATCATAACACATAGTAGGTAACTACAACTTGCAATATCGGATCTAAAACACACATATATTGGTGGCAACATAATAATTTCAGATCTGAAATCATGGCACTCGGGCCCTAGTGACAAGCATTAAGCATGGCAAAGTAGTAGCAACATCAAATCTCAGAACATAGTGGATACTAGGGATCAATCCCCATCAAAACTAACTCGATTACATGATAGATCTCATCCTACTCATCACCGTCCAGCGAGCCTACAAATAGATTACTCACGAACGACGAAGAGCTTCATGGAATTGGAGAGGGAAGAAGGTTGATGATGACGATGGCGACGATTTCCCCTCTCCGGAGCCCATGACGGACTCCAGATCTGCCCTCCAGATAAAGAACAGGTGGTGGCGGCGCCTCCGTATCAAAAACGCGATGAAAACTTCTCTTTTTATTTTTTGTGGGACGAAAGACAACTTATAGAGCTGGAGTTGGCGCGGCAGGTGCCTGTGGGCCCCCACAAGCCTGCCCACCACCACCACGGGGTGGTGGCAGAGCAGGGGCTTGTGGCCCACTGGCCCACCCCCTCAGGTGGATTCTGGCGCACGTATTTTTGATATTTTCCAAAACTGCTCCCCGTAAATTTTCAGGATGTTTGGAGAACTTTGATTTCCGCACAAAAATAACACCAAGGCAATTCTGCTGAAAACAACGTTAGTCCAGGTTAGTTCCATTCAAATCATGCAAATTATAGTCCAAAACAAGGGCAAAAGAGTTTGGAAAAGTAGATACATTGGAGACATATCAAATCCCCCAAGCTTAAAACCTTGCTTGTCCTCAAGCAACTCAGTTGACAAACTTTGAGAGAAAGAAAAACTTTGACAAACTCTGTTTGATCTTGTTGTTGCAACTATGTCACACTCATAACCAGAATTTCAGCAAGATCACAAGTTAACCACATAAGCAAATGACACAAAGGTCTCACGGTAAACTAATATCAATGGCATAATCAGCTAACGAGCAAATAATAATGAGTTTCAAATACCAACACTTCAATCAAAGCAAGCATGAAGCAATATGAATAGGTGGTATCTCGCTAGCTCTTTCTGAGACCGCAAAACATAAATGCAGAGCACTTTCAAAGATCAAGGGCTGACTAAACATTGTAATTCATAGCAACGAAGATCCAGTCATAGTCATACTCAATATCAATCAAAAGCAAAGCATAAAAATGACAAAGGTGCTCTCTAATTGGTGCTTACATAAGAGGAGGGTGACTCGATGGGAAAATAAATAGACAGGCCCTTCGCAGAGGGAAGCATTGATTTGCAGAGGTGCCAGAGCTCAAGCTTTGAAAACAGAGATAATAATTTTGGGTGGCATGCTTTCATTGTTAACGCAATGACCAAGAGTTCTCAATATCTTCCATGATACTCATGCTATAGGGGGTTCCCAAACAGAAAAGTAAAGTTTTAACTCCCCCACCACCAATCAATCACACTCCATGGCTAGCCGAATCCTCGGGTACCGTCCATACTAACATCAATCCGGGGGGAGTCTTGTTTTACAGTTATGTTTTCGATTTAAGCATGGAACTCGACATCCCAATTACCGGCCCCTTTCTCGTGAATGACTGTGAATAAACACATGTCGAGGATAACACTCCTAGCATGGAAGATACCAATAGCCCTCTGTCACCACATGAGCGGTTCGGGCATGCAAAACAGATTTATTTCTTGAATTTAGAGAATGGCACATGCAAATTTCCTTGGAACGGCAGGTAGATACCGCAAATAAGTAGGTATGGTGGACTCTCATGGAAAAACTTTTGGGTTGATGGAAGTGGATGCACAAGCAATATTCCCGCTTAGTACAAGTGAAGGCTAGCAAACGACTCGGAAGCGACCAACTAGAGAGCGACAACAGTCATCAAGATGCAATGAGTTTGACTAACATTGAATGCAAGCATGAACAGGATATAAATCACCATGAACACGAACATCATAGAGGCAATGTTGATTTTGTTTCAACTACACGCATGAACATTCGCCAAGTCAGGCCACCTGAAACATTCAAAGGAGAATACCATCCTATCATACTACATCATAGTCATCTCAAAATCTATGTTGGCATTCAAGACAAACCATTATAAGCTCTCAGCTAAATAAGCATGGCATTAGAAACTATGATCTCTAAGTTGTCATTGCAAATATGGTTCTCTCACAAGAAAGCTAAATCTGGGTTGACAAGCTAGTCATATTTACAAAAACAAAATAGATAGAGTTCATACCAGCTTTTCAGTCTCAGTCACTTCATCATATATCATCATTGTTGCCTTTCATTTGCACGATCGAACGATGAAAACGATAATAAGAGCATTGGACTAAGCTGAATCTGCACGCAAACACAAAGGAGAAGACAAGATAATATGGCTCTTTGAAAGCTAAACAGGTAAGCATGTAAGAACCACTAAGCATTGTAACCAATATCTTCTACCTTGACAAAAAGAAAAAGAGAACTATTTACACGGGAAAGCTCCCAACAAGCAAAAGAAGAAAGAAAAATCTTTTTGGGTTTTCTCAAAAGGACACAAAACAAGAAAACGAAAAGAAACTAGCATGGATAATACCGTGGCAAAGTGTAAACACCGGCTAACAGAGTGAAAGCATAAGCATGAATGTAAAGTCGGTGAGAACACGTACTCCCCCAAGCTTAGGCTTTTGGCCTAGCTTGGTCTACTCCCATGGTGGGAAATAACTGCTCCAGGATACTCCAGAGCAGACTATGGATGCCACTGTTGTGTGAGCTCCTCTGGCTCCCACTGATAAACTAGAGTCTGGTACTCGACTGGCTGCTCGGGCACGGACGCCTGTGGTTGGGCCAAGCCCCAATATGCGTAGATGTCCGTGGGCATAATAGTGTACCTACCTGCATGAAGATCAAACAAAGAAGGAGCACGCAAGGTAATAGTCTCCCGAGTACCCTCACTAAATACCAGGTTATAAATCATCCGTCTACTGGCATCTCTATCCAGAAAATCATGGCGAACCATGCTGTCATAATCCAGATATCTCTCAGGGAGAAGCATCTCTCCTTCCTCTCCCAGTCTAATGGGTATCTCAAAGTGTCTGGCAAGACGGGTAGCATAGATAACTCCATAGACAACACCCTTGGAACGGTTCAGGTTCAACCGTTGAGCGACTATAGCACCTAAGCTATAAGTCTTATCGTTATAAAGGCCTTCGCGCAGAACCACAAGGTCTGGAGAACTAAGTGATCCAGCCTCCCCACGGCCAATCAAACATTTTCCCACAAATAGTGAGAAGTACCGAAGCACAGGAAAATGTATGCTAGCAATTCTAGCGCAAGACACTCCTCTCTCCTCTCCAATAGCAATAGAACCAATGAAATCCTCCAAGTCCCATGGACGAGGGTCGCGGATATCCCCAACATAAGGTAATTTGCATACATTGCAAAAGTCCTGCAGCGTCTTGCACTGGGGGATATCGTAAATCATGAACTCAACCATGGGAGGATTCTTCCTCGGATAAAAGTTGAAGCTTTGAACGAAAATATTGGTGAGGAGGAGATATTGTGGGCACTTATCTTCAACGAACGCAGTAAAACTTGCGTTCTCCACCAAGTAATAAAAGTCTTCATAAAGTTCGGCGGCACGCAAAAATTCATCACTTGGCCACTCGCACGCTCGAACTTCTGTGACTCGAGGGACTTGCGTACTTGGGGTGATTCTTCTCGTCCTCCTTGGGGTTACGACTTGAAGAGCCTCTCAAGAACCTCCTCATCTCTTCCTTTTTCTAGCTCTGAAAAATTATGAAATTTTTAGAGACTTCGAAAGAAAAGTGAATGAGGATTAACCCAACTTGTAGCAACTACTCCTACTAGTGCCTAGAGACCGTATCACGCGCTAAAACTACTTGGGACCAGCTAAAATCAACTTTTCAAGCTCAAGAACAGGGTCACCAAGGTAGCAAGAATTCGCGAGGGATAAAGCACTAGAGCAAAAACTAATTGGACCAATGGAGGAGTCACTTACCAAGGAGTAATTTCCCCAAAACAGTTCAGAGAATGGTGCTTTGAGCAAGGAGATCGAAAATCACAGCCAAATGAGCAAGAACACGAGTTTGAGCTGCGAAACAAAAAAATTTCTGGAGGTGGAAGAAGAGGTTGAGAGCTGGAATGAGTGGAGGGGGTGCCTGTGGGCCCCACAAGCTTGCACCCCGCCACCAGGGGGGTAGGTGGCGGTGGGGGGGCTTGTGGCCCACCGGTCAGGCCCCCTGACCAGCTCTCAGGCTCAGAAATTTTCAAAAATTCCAGAAAAAATCATACGAAATTTTCAGGACCATCGGAGAACTTTTATTTTCGAGGTATTTTTCTCCGGGACGCTAAAACAGAAAACAGAAAAAGCTAAACTAATTCTATCATTTTCTTCTAAGCAACAGAAAAGGAAAACTAAAAACAAAGGTATGTGACACTTTGATTCATCCGTTTCATGGTCATCGAAAGAAATCCGTCAATGGGATTGATCAAGTCCTTATGACAAAACCTTCTCGAATCGCAAGAGAGAACAGAGAATTTTCGAATAGCCACTAAGTCACCTCAATGGGGATATGTATCTCCCCAACAAGCAAATCATACTTCATCTTGACACGAGGAATGGGGCATTCAAAGCTCCCAATGAGAATCGATGAAGTCTTTTCGATAGCATTGATGCAATGTACTAGATATCGTTTCTTCGGAAAGTGCGCTGTGTGCTCATTACCGTTGACATGGAAAGTTTCATTGCCTTTGTTGCAATCTATAACAGCCCCTGAAGTGTTTAAAAAGGGTCTTCCGAGAATGATAGACATGGCATCGTCCTCAGGAATATCCAAGATAACAAAGTCTGTTAAGATAGTGGTATTAGCAACCACAACAGGCACATCCTCGCAAACGCTGATAGGGAAAGCAGTTGATTTGTCGGCCATTTGCAGAGAAATTTCAGTGGGTGTCAACTTATCCAACTCAAGTCTACGATAAAGAGAGAGCGGCATAACACTAACACCGGCTCCAAGGTCACATAAGGCAGTTCTTACGTAGTTTCCTTTAATGGAGCAAGGTATAGTGGGCACTCCGGGATCACCAAGTTTCTTAGGAGTTCCACCTTTGAAAGTGTAATTGGCAAGCATGGTGGAGATCTCAAGATCTGGTATCTTCCGTTTATTAGTCACGATATCTTTCATGTACTTGGCATACGAAGACATCTTGAGCATATCAGTTAACCGCATCTGCAGAAAGACGGATCTTATCATCTCAACGAAGCACTCAAAATCCTCATCGTCCTTTTTCTTGGATGGCTTAGGAGGAAAGGGCATAGGTCTCTGAACCCATGGCTCCCTTTCGTTACCATGCTTCCTAGCAGTAAAGTCATTCTTGTCGTATCTCTTAGGTTGTGGATTATCAGGATTAACCGTAGGTTCAATCTCCACATCCTCATCATGGCTGGGTTGAGCCTTATTATGAACATCACTGTTCATATTGTCACCAGGTTCATGTTCATCACCAGATTGTGTTTCTGCATCAGACGCAGAAATATCATTAGGTTATTCAGGTGTGACAGTATTTGGTGAACTGGCGTGCAGGTTTCTATCATCCTTCTTCTTCTCCTTAGGATGACTAGGTGTATCAGCATTGATTCCTTGAGAATCTTGATCAATTCTCTTAGGATGACCTTCAGGATACAAAGGTTCCTGAGTCATATTACCTCCTCTAGTAATGACTCTGACAGAGTTGTCATTTAATTCATTGAGCAGGTCATTCTGAGCTTTAAGTACTTGTTCTACCTAAGTAGTAATCATAGAGGCGTGTTTACTCAGAAGCTTCAGAGCATTGACATTTCTGTCTACACAAGCACTTAAATGGCATACGAGTACTTTGTTCCAAATGTCTGCTAACATAATCATTGAAACTCTGTTGTTTGGCAACAAAGTTATCAAATTCATCAAAGCATAGGCTAGCAGGTTTATCAAAAGGAATATCACTCTCGTCAAACCTACGCACAAAATTCACTTCTACTACCTGTATCGGGTTATCGAGACCATAGATCTCTTCGATAGGTGGTAGATTTTTTACATCTTCAGATATAATGCCTTTCTCTTGCATAGATTTCTTCGCTTCTTGCATATATTCGGGACTGAGGAATAGAATACCTCTTTTCTTAGGAGTTGGCTTAGGAGGTGGTTCGGGAATAGTCCAAGCATTATCGTTGATCAAGAGGTTATTCAGTAAGGTCTCAGCTAGTTCTATAGTTCGTTCCCTAAGAACACAACCGGCACAACTATCTAGGTAGTCTCTAGAGGCATCGGTAATTCCGTTATAGAGGATATCAAGTATCTCGTTCTTCTTGAGAGGGTGATCAGGCAAAGCATTCTGTAGCTGGACGAGCCTCCCCCAAGCTTGTGGAAGACTCTCTTCTTGGAGTTGGGGAAAGTTGTATATTTCCTGCAAGGCAGCTTGCTTCTTATGGGCAGGGAAATATTTCTCACAGAAGTAATAGACCATCTCCTGGGGACTACGCACACATCCAAGAGCAAGAGAGGTGAACTAGGCTTTAGCATCATCCTTTAGAGAGAAAGGAAACAACTTAAGGATATAGTAGTGGCGGATCTTCTCCTCATTAGTGAAAAGGTTGGCTATTTCGGATAGTTTGGCAAGATGGGCTATGACCGTCTCAGACTCATAACTGTGAAAAGGATCAGATTCGACTAGAGAGATTATCTGAGGGTCGACAGATAATTCATAATCCTTATCGGTGACAAAGATAGGCGAAGTGGCAAACTTCAGATCATTTTTTATCCTAACTTCCCGAGATTTTTCCTTCCACTTGAGAACTAATTTCTCAGCGTCATAGGCATCCTTACACGCAAGAAAATCCTCAGCTATCTCTCCCTCCATAACGTAACCCTCAGGTATAACAGGCAATTCATATCTAGGAGAGCTAGATCTAGCAGGAGAAAAAGCAGGTTCTATCTCAATAGCATCGGCAGTATCAGAAGCATCACGGGCATTGGCAGTAACTCTAGCAATATGAGCATCAAGGAACGCTCCCAGTGGAACATCAGGCAAAGGAGTATCTCTAACAGTATCAAGCATAGCATCATCAAGCAAAATAGCATCTCTAGCATCATCAGGTAAAGCAGTATCAAGCATAGCATTCTAGCAGTATCAAGCATAGCATCAAGCATAGTATCAGGCATAGCATCATCAGGCATAGTATCAAGCATAGCATCTCTAGCAGTAGTATCACAAGCATCATCAAGCACAGGCGACATATCAAGATTTCTAGCAGGAGGTGATGTCGCAAACTTACTCATAACTGAAGGTGAATCAAGTGCAGAGCTAGATGGCAATTCCTTACCTCCCCTCGTAGTTGAGGGCAAGACTTTGGTCTTCGGATACTTCAGATTCTTCATAGTGATCAGCAGATATAAATCCCAAGTGACTCAGAGAATATAGCAATACCTCCCCGGCAACGGCGCCAGAAAAATGGTGACGTCAGCTGTGCTTCCCTGGAAATGGCTCTAGAAAAGTGTTGATCCTGCAATCTCTAGTGTTAGCTAGACGAATTCTTATAACAACTAACCTTCTCCTGCAACGGCACCAGAAGAATGCTGCTAGCACTCCCTGGAAATGAAACTGGAAGAATATTGTTGATGGCCCACCAGCGCGTGGGTTCGCAACAGTTTTCGAGGGTAGAGTATTCGACCCAATTTGTTGGTTTACCAGTCGGGAGGTGAGAGTATACTCTCAAGTATTAGCAGCTGAATTTGTCAGCTTCAACCACACCTGAAAGATTAGTATGTGCAAGCACAGTAGTAACAGCAAAGTAGCAAGTAACGACAGTGTAACGAGCAATAGCAGTGGCAAGGAACAACAGTAGTGACAGCAGTAGCAAGTAGCAATAGTAGCAAGTGACAGTAGTAGCAATAGTAGTAGCAGCAGCAGAGCAAGACAAGTAACAGCAGTAGCAACAGTAGTAGCAGCAGCAGAGCAAGACAAGTAACAGCAGTAGCAACAGTAGTAGCAGCAGCAGAGCAAGACAAGTAACAACAGTAGCAACAGTAGTAGCAGCAGTAGAGCAAGACAAGTAACAGCAGCAGTAGGACAAACTCGTAGGCAATGGGTCGGTGATTTGTTTGGATGATATTCATCATGCAACAGCTATAACACGGAGAGATATGTGGCTAGCTCCCGTTCATCAATGTGATGTAGGCATGCATTCCGTGTGTCGTCATACGTGCTTAGGGAAAAGAACCTGCATGACATCTATTGTCCATCCCTCCTGTGGCAGCGGGGTCCAAAAGGAAACTACAGGATATTAAGTTTCTCCTTTTAATAAACTAACTCGATTACATGATAGATCTCATCCTACTCATCACCGTCCAGCGAGCCTACAAATAGATTACTCACGAACGACGGAGAGCTTCATGGAATTGGAGAGGGAAGAAGGTTGATGATGACGATGGCGACGATTTCCCCTCTCCGGAGCCCAAGACGGACTCCAGATCTGCCCTCGAGATGAAGAACAGGTGGTGGTGGCGCCTCCGTATCGAAAACGCGACGAAAACTTCTGTTTTTATTTTTTGTGGGACGAAAGACAACTTATAGAGCTGGAGTTGGGGGCGGCAGGTGCCTGTGGGCCCCACAAGCCTGCCCACCGCCACCAGGGGGGTGGTGGCGGAGCACGGGCTTGTGGCCCACTGGCCCACCCCCTTAGGTGGATTCTAGCGCAGGTATTTTTTATATTTTCCAAAACTGCTCCCCGTAAATTTTTAGGACGTTTGGAGAACTTTGATTTTTGCACAAAAATAACACCAAGGCAATTCTGCTAAAAACAGCGTTAGTCCAGGTTAGTTCCATTCAAATCATGCAAATTATAGTCCAAAACAAGGGCAAAAGAGTTTGGAAAAGTAGATACGTTGGAGACGTATCAGCGACTTACCAGCATTGCATCCAAAACTGCTTACACAACCAGATAGGCCATAATATCCACGCTTACCTGGATGACATCGTGGTTAGATCTCACCGCAAGGAGTCGCTGTTGGAGGATCTCAAAGAAAAATTCGACAACCTACGTGTTTACCAGATGAGGCTTAACCCCACCAAGTGTGTATTTGGTGTCCCGCGGGGAAGCTATTGGGTTTCTTGGTGTCAGAACGAGGAATCGAGGCCAACCCGGAGAAGATTGCAGCAATTACTTCGCTTGGGAAACCAGTCAACGTTAACCAAGTACAGCGCATGGCGGGTCGAATCGCGGCCTTGAGCCATTCATAAGTCCCCTTGGGGAGAAGGCCATCCCTCTCTATCAGCTGCTCAAGAAGACCGATCGTTTCGTATGGACAGATGAGGCCAACGATGCCTTCGAAACCTTGAAGCAGCAATTAGCTAACCCGCCGGTGCTGGCGGCTCCGGCAGACAAAGAGCCTATGCTCCTGTACATTGCGGCCAATTCCAAAGCAGTCAGCGTGGCAGTAGTTGTCGAGCGAAAGGAGGAAGGGAAGGAATACCCCGTCCAAAGACCGGTGTATTTCATCAGCGAGGTCCTTACCCTCTCCAAGCAACATTACCCGCAATGGAAAATTTTGGTTTTGGGGTATTCATGGCAAGTCGAAAGTTGAAGCATTACTTTCAGGAACACCCAATCACGGTCGTCAGCTCCGCTCCCCTCGGCGATATCATACATAACCGAGAGGCCACTGGACGGATTGCCAAATGGGCCATCGAGCTGGGTCCCCATCAGGTGCGGTATATGCCTCGGACAGCTATTAAGTCTCAAGCGCTCGTGGACTTCATCAATGATTGGACCGAGTTACAAATCCCCGAGGAAAGACCAGATCTTACATATTGGACCATCTATTTTGACAGGTCCAGACAGTTGGAAGGCTCGGGGGCTGGCGTGGTGATAACTTCGCCTCACGGTGACAAGTTTTGCTATGTCCTCCGACTCATGTTCCCATGTACTAACAATGCAGGAGAATACGAAGCTCTGCTTCATGGTTTGTGACTCGCCAAGGAGATGAACCTCACGAGAGTGAGATGCCTGGGCGATTCCGATCTGGTGGCGCAGCAGGTTTCTGGCACCTGGGATTCACGAGACCCTTTGATGGCAGCTTACAGACGGGCTGTGTCAGATGTGGCGGGTCATTTCAGTGGTTATCAAGTGGATCACATCGATCGACGGCTTAACGAAGCAGTGGACGCTCTTTCCCGCCTTGGTTCGCAGCGTAAGCCGGTTCCTCCCAATGTCTTTTTGGATATATTGTATAACCCTTCAGTAAAACTGCCTTCGGAAGAAGACCTGTCGGTACCAGACCCCGAATCTCAACTCGTGGCGGCTCTTCACGCTACTCCGGACTGGGCGATTCCCTACATGGCGTATCTCACCAGAGGCGAGTTACCTGCCGACGAGCTGTTAGCTCGCCAAGTTGTCCGCCGGTGCAAATCTATGGTTATACACAACGGCGAGTTACACAAGCGAAGCACCTGAGGGGTATTTCAAAGATGCGTTTCTTCGGAGGAAGGATGTATGATCCTCAATGAGATTCATGCGGGAGACTGTGGTCATCATGCTGAATCCCGATCCTTGGTTTCTAAAGCCTTCAGGCATGGGTTTTATTGGTTGATGGCTCACGCAGATGCGGAGGAGATCATTCACCGGTGTGATGGCTGCCAAAAGTTTGGACGTCAGATGCATGTGCCGGCTCAGGAATTGCGGATGATACCAATAATTTGGCCATTTGCAGTCTGGGGGCTCGATATGGTTGGCCCTTTCAAAATGTCTTCTAATAAAAAGACTCGTCTGTTGGTGGCGGTTGACAAATTTACCAAATGGGTGGAAGAAGAACCTGTTAGCAGCTGTGATGCTAATACGGCCGTCAAATTCTTGAAGAAGCTAATTTTCCGGTTCGGATATCCACATAGTATCATTACAGACAATGGTACTAACCGATCCAAAGGTGCAATGCAAGAGTTCTGCTCGCGGGGAGCATATCCGACTTGATGTTTCTGCGGTGGCGCATCCCCAGTCTAATGGACAGGCAGAGAGGGCGAATCAGGAAATATTACGAGGGATTAAACCTCGACTCATGGTACCTTTGGAACGCATGCCAGGATGTTGGGTTGAGGAGTTGCCATAAGTTCTGTGGAGTGTCAGGATGACTCCAAATCGCTCCACGGGTTTTACTCCTTTCTT